>NC_136063.1:760611017-761280660 GCF_964261635.1 Lissotriton helveticus | reverse complement strand
CCTTCCTTAACCCAAGGCTATTACAGCATTCTGGGTTTGGTTAGATCAGGAGGTGGCCTTGTTTTAACAACACACTGATCCTGAGGACTGAGAGGATAACAGAAACTAACACCTACTCTGACCAAGTTTAAAGGCGGACCACAGCCTGCACCACAAAAGGGAGCACAGCCCAGAGCCACACCTGAAGAACAGATGCCATGGAGACACTGAACATGTGGGCCGGACACGCAAGAGCGCCACAACACCCACCGCCACCACCCCCAGGACCACACCCCACCCCTCCGGGCACACCCCATCACCCCCGGACCAAAACACTGCACATCAACGGCCCAAAAAAATGAAAAAAATCACCTGCCAGATGTCGCACAATTGCAGCAATCAACACACATGAGTACAGAAATCCTGAGTCATTCATGCACCATTGAAAGACCAAACAAAATGCCACATACTACTTCGTCTCAAAGCAACTATTGTGAAGAGACATGGCGGGCATCCCTGGACGATCTGTAAGTCACAGCCTGCAAGACAATATCTAAGATGAGAAGGTGTGTCAGGCAGTCAGCAAAGGACAGGGAGAGAGAGAAAGAGAGAGTAGGAGAGAGACTGAACAAGGAGCGCAATGCCAATGGTGCCCTTGGCCCAGGCAAACATTCAAATAGCTGCGGGTGTCTCGAAATTCGTGGGAAGAGAATTAATTTCAGAGGTATATTTGCATGTAGCGACACGTATGCTGGGGAACCCATCCCATGGTGTTCAGGGGCAATGGTGGCACAGGCAGTTGTGGTATTTCCGAGGTATCAGAAGGCCCCTGGGCCGCTGCTACCCGAATGGTGATGGAAGTGCCTGACGAGTTCAGACCATGACTTCATGGGAAGCCGCCATTTACTGAAACTGTGCTTTACATCTCCAAAAGCTATTGGGATTTGTGGAGGATGAAGGAGCCTGCGGGGACATGATTAAATATTTTTTTGACATTGACCATGGTAGTTAAAGATACAACATTTCAAGTGAGGAGAATTCAGGGACATTTAGTCGCTTTCTAAGATCAAAAGGTTTCCTCTAATGGGAGTAAAGCAGTGGGCTCATTTTAAACTCGCAGTGCGAGCACTTGAGTGATCAGCATTTGAAAAGGGCAATCTAGCTGAAATGCGTCATGCCGCAAGAAATAAATCAGTAATCTCTGCATACCCGCTGTGTTCCTCGTTTGTTCTGGGAAGAGAACACATTTCGGAGGTATATTTGCGTGTAGGCACACACACGCTGGGGAACCGGTCCCGTGGTGTTCAGGGGCAATGATGGCATTTGCTCACCTATACATCAACGTATGAGTACTAATTTACTCTTAGAGCTTGGAAGGACATGCACAGAATGCAATCTGTACTACAAGAAGAGTTTGATGAGGGCTACTTTAGCACTCTTTAAAAGGGAAAACCCTGATTGTAGTTGACCTCAGAATGAGAACCCCAAATTGTAGCTGATTTCAGAAGAAGGGAGAGCAGTGTAGAAAAGAGTGGGTCAAATCTCCAGAGGAGAGAGGAGATACCCTAAATACAAACCTATATATTGGATATGGTGCAGGAAGTACCGTCTCCTTCCCAATCCAGTCCTCTGAGGATCTCAAGGACAGACAGGTTGAGTGGGACCTGAGGCCACAGTTTGGCCTTGGAGTAGAAAGGGGTTGTGATGGCTAAAGTGTAAAGGAGGTGCACTTAAAGGCCAAATAGCTGTTAGATTCTAGCTGAAAAGATGAGAGCACTACTACTGTGTCCAGTGAATAAAAAAGACTTCATATATTCAGAGACTTGGTGCTTGACTTTATGGAGGGGTTTGATATAGACTGGCTATTTCTGGCATAAGAAGCAACTGTAGTTGTACAGAGGACATCTTAGGAAGATTATAGAAATACCTTTGAAGTCATATTAGTGGTAATGGGACAGACAACATGGTAGCTCTAGAGAAGGAGAATAGGTTGAGGTATCCCACTATAAAGGAGGCCCTTGTCAGTAAATATGAATTAACTCCAGAGGAGTGCAGGTTGAAATTCAGTCAGAAACTGTGTGACAACTACTGGGAGAATTTTGTGGGGTAGTTTCAAATGCTTTATAAAAGTTCTGTTTTTTTACCAAGGTGTTTCTAACAGTTTTATACGTTTTCTTATTTTTCAAATTGGACTGAGGAGAAGCAACTTGAGGAACCTTTTTTCAGATACTTATTGGAGTTATGTTAGCTTCTTTATCTGATACAGTTCAATAGCATCCCAAAAATCTCTTTGAATGTAATAGATGGATACTGTGAACCTCATATATTTCTTCAAATCTACTTCTATCCACTTTTTCAAACTGTCCACCTGTAGGCAACATTTCGTCCATCATGCTGCTTCCATGTTAGAGAGCATTTACATCTTTATAGTGCACATTTTTGTGTTTAAGATATAATGTAGCTTTCTTCACCTTATTTACATCCGCTAGTTCCTGCTAGATTTTATTGTTTTTCGTGAGAACACCATTCACTAGAATAACAAGTGGTTCTTCAAAATATGTCTCTTCACACTACTGTAACTTTAAGCCCTTTCAGAAGTTTAGTGGATGATATCTTTAACCCCTTGAATGCTCATGACGAGCTGAGCTCGTCATGGCATACAGTCGCGCTGTGCTCATGACGAGCTCAGCTTGTCATGAGACCCACCCACGGGGGGAGTGCTGGCGCTCCCCCCGTGGGTGCGCGATCCTAATGTTTTTTACGGGGAAGGCCTTCCCCTGCCTTCCTCCGCGTCATCAAAGACGTCAGCGCGCGAGCCCGCTGATGTCATTGGAGGTTCCCTTTCTCTCCCGACGCGCAGGGAAGCCATTTGCTTCCTGCGCATCGGAGGAGAAAGAGGTACGTTTTGGGGCTGGGGAGGGGGGGATGTGAACGAAAGAGGCATCGGGGAAAGGAAAGGGTTTTCCTTTCCCTCGATGCCTCTATTGAGCATTCCTGCTGCACAATCGTGCGATCGTGCAGCAGGAATGCCCACTAGACGCCAGGGATTTTTTTTTTTTTACTTATGGCAATGTTTGTTTGTACGGGGAGCGGCCCCTTGGGCAAGGGTCACTCCCCATTGTGGGGCACATTAATTTGCGGGAGGGGGCAGAATATTCATTAATTTTATCAAAAATCGGCGCACATTTGCCTATTGTTCTGCAGAGTAGCCCCTTGGGCAAGGGCCACTCCCCTGGAGACCATTTTAGGGAGGCCAGTTAAACATATTTAGTCTTGGGGAGCGACCCCTTAGGCAAGAGTCGCTCCCCTTTTGGGGTCAATGTAGATCGCTCTGTCTGCCCCCCTGGGGGGCAGAATTTTAATTTCTTTTTAGATATTGTGCCAATGTGCTGGGGAGTGGCTCCTTGGTCAAGGGTCACTCCCATGGGAGCCATTTTAGGGTGCTCATATCTTAAAATTCAGTCTTGGGGGCAATATAATCGCTTTGTCTGCCCCCCCCCCATTAAAACATTTTTTTAAATTGGGCCAATGTGCTGGGGAGTGGCCCCTTGGGCAAGGGTCACTTCCATGGGGGCCATATTAGGGAGCCCAGTTTATAAAATGTAGTCTTGGGGAGCGACCCCTTAGGCATGGGTCGCTCCCCTTTTGGGGGCCTATAATTCTTCTTTGTTTGCCTCCCGGGGGGGTGATTTAAATGTTAATAAATGTATTCGGCCCACTGGGCCAACTGAATAAATGTAGTGGGGAGTGGCCCCTTGGGCAAGTGTCACTCCCCTTTTTGGGGCATACATTTTGGCTTTGTCTGTCCCCTTTGGGTGGGGGGGTGATTTAATTATTCTTCCATCAGCATGCTTTAGCTCACTCTACCAGCCCAGTTTAGACATGGCCATATGCAAATGAGTGTGACCCTGTGCCTCATGGGAACAGCCCTGCAAAGCCACGTTTTCCCTGGCCCAGAAACAACCATCATGGGTCTGGTATCTGGCTAATCAGCAGTCATCAGCCAGGCTAGCTTGAGTCCAGTGGCAAAGGAACCCATGTCTGGGCATACCCTACCAAGTTAGGGCAATCAAAGCGCACTGGGTCAGACCGATTTGCATATGGCCATGTCTGAACTGGGGTGGTGGAGTGAGCTAAAGAATGATGATGGATTAAACTCAGATCAGTTGACGGGGTGAGAGTTAGATTTGCTGAAGCGCTCCGTCCATCATCCCTTTTGATATCACCCTGAGGGGCAGTTCGGCATATATTTTATTTTTTTGTAGGGCCAGTAGCCTCCCCTTGGACATAGGTTACTCCCCTTTATGGGAGGATGATTGTGACCATTTCTGCCCTCTTTGGGTGGCAGAGTAGTCGTATGCAGAAGCCACTAGACACCAGAGTTCTTTTTAATTTTTGTTTTGGGGGGTGGCCTCAAGGGCAAGGGTTGCTACCCTTTTACGGGGGTGAATATTTAATTTATACTCTTACGACCACCTACCCCTTAGCTTGGATGGTAGTTTGGTGCATTGTTTGCATATGTGATTGTAATGTTTGTTTCTCCTTTTTATTCTAGTGTAAAGCTTTTGAATCCTGTTTGTGGTTTCGACAGTGGTTGTTCTGCAGTTTTGCGTACTTGCAGTTTTTTGGTAAGAAAATATTTGTGTTGTGTTTGTTTCAAATGAGTAATATTGTAATGTAGGAATTAATTTTTTTGTAAGTGGTCTCATTGTGGTAGCATATTTAGTTAGTGTTTTGAGCAAGAACATCTTTGTGATGTGTTTTGCATTGCCTTATGTGTAATTTTCTTTTCTCTTTTTTTTTTTAGTGGGATATTGCTGATCTATACTGTGTCTGTGCAGAGTACGTGGTGTAACTGCTTCTGGCAAGTGAGTGGTATCATTTTGGAGTGTATAGGTATTTTTGATAAAGGTGAAATATGTTCATTGCTTATTTTACATAGTGTTTGTTGTTGTTGACTTGTGTGACAAGTTACCTTTATTAGTAATCATTATGGCTAGCCGTAGAATGACTGCTCAGCAGGTGGTTGGTATGCTTCTTGAATCTTCCTCTGAGCCGGATTATTACACTGACAGTGCGTCTAAGGGATAGGAGGGGAGGGGAAGATTCTGGCAGTGAGTTTTCTCTCCACATGCTTCTTGAATCTTCCTCTGAGCCGGATTATGACACTGACAGTGCGTCTGAGGGAGAGGAGGGGAGGGGAAGATTCTGGCAGTGAGTTTTCTCTCCACATGGAATCAATTTTGAAGTCCCCTCAAAATGTTTTGGGCCCTTGCCTCTCGCGGGTACTTGGGCCTCCAACACAAGTGAGGCACCATTTGTATCGGGAGACCTGTGGGAACGCTGGGTGGTAGGAAATTTGTGTGAGCCCAGTGATGCCACACTTTCCCACACAAAAATCTGTGAAAACAACTGATTTTTTCAGCTAAAATTGAGGTTTGCAAGGAATTCTGGGTAATGGAACGTTGGGGGATCCACGCAAACCATACCTCCTTAGAAACCCCTGGGTGTCTACTTTTCAGAAATGTGTCAGTTTGGTGGGGTTCCCTAGATGGCCGTCGAGCACGGGGCCAAAAACCCAGGTGACCCCCCTTGCAAAAGCAGGTGGTTTTGCCATACACAATTTTGAAGTCGCCTTACTACGTTTTGGGCCCTTGCCTGTCGCGGGTACTTGTGCCTCCCACACAAGTGAGGCACCATTTTTATCGGGAGACCTGGGGGCACGTGGGTGGTAGGAAATTTGTGTGAGCCACACTTTCCCACACAAAAATGTGTGATAAAACTGTTTTTTGCAGCTAAAATTGAGGTTTGCAAGGGATTCTGGGTAATGGAAAGTTGGGAGATCCACGCAAGCCATACCTCCTTGGAAGCCCCCGGATGTCTACTTTTCAGAAATGTGTGGGTTTGGTAGGTTTCCCTAAGTGCCAGCAGAGCTAGGGTTCACAAACTACAGCTAGACTCTTTCCAGAAAAGGGTCCTTTTTCACTGTGAAATTGAGGTATGACCACGTTGCGTTTTGCACCGTTTCCTGTCACGGGCACTAGGCCGACCCACACAAGTGAGGTACCATTTTTCTCGTAATACTTTGGGGTATGCGGGGTAGAAGGAAATTTGTGGATACACGCAGATTCCAGAACTTTCCACCACAGAAATGTGGAGAAAATGTGGTTTTTTTTGGACAATTGTTTAGGTTTGCAAGGGTTTCTGGGTAACAGAACCTGGTGGGAGGCAGTCAAGTCACCCAGTGCTGGGTACCCCTGGGTGTCTAGTTTTAAAAAATGTATAGTTTTGCTAGGTTTCCCTAGGTGCCGGCAGAGCCAGGGTTAAAAAACTAGAGCTAGGCACTTTGCAAAAAAAAGGCGATTTTTCACTGCGAAATTGAGGTGCGACCACGTTGCGTTTTGCGCTGTTTTCTGTCACAGGCACAAAGCCGACCCACACAAGTGAGGTACCATTTTTATCAAAAGACTTTGGGGAACGTGGGGTGGGTGTAAATTTGTGGATCCATGCAGATTCCAGAACTTTCCACCACAGAAATGTGGAGAAAATGTGTTTTTTTGGACAATTTTTTAGGTTTGCAAGGGTTTCTGGGTAACAGAACCTGGTGGGAGGCAGTCAAGTCACCCATCTCTGGGTACCCCTGGGTATCTAGTTTTCAAAAATGTATAGGTTTGCTAGGTTTCCCTAGGTGCCGGCAGAGCTAGGGTTAAAAAACTACAGCTAGGCACTTTGCCAAAAAAGGGTAATTTTTCTCTACACAAGTGGGGTACCATCTTCCTCATAAGACTTTGGGGAACGCAGGGTGGAAGGAAATTTGTGGATACACACAGATTCCAGAACTTTCCACAACAGAAATATGGAGAAAATATGTTTTTTTTACAATGTTTTAGGTTTGCAAGGGTTTCTGGGTAACAGAACCTGGTGGGAGGCAGTCAAGTCACCCCATCCTGGATTTCCCTGGGTGTTTAGTTTTAAAAAATGTATAGTTTTGCTCAATTTCCCTATGTGCCGTCAGAGCTAAGGTTAAAAAACTACAGCTAGGCACTTTGCAAAACAAGGGTAATTTTTCACTGCGAAATTGAGGTGCGACCACGTTGCGTTTTGTGCCGTTTTCTGTCACAGGCAATAGGCCGACACACACAAGTGAGGTACCATTTTTCACAGGAAGACTTTCGGGAACGCGGGGTGGAAGGAACTTTGTGGATCCCCACAGATTCCAGTACTTTCCACCACAGAAATGTAGGAACAATGTGTTTTTTTGGACAATTTATTAGGTTTGCAAGGGATTCTGGGTAACATAACCTGGTGGGAGGCAGTCAGGTCACCCCATCCTGGATTCCCCAGGGTTTCTACTTTTTGAAAATATATAGGTTTGCTAGGTTACCCTATGTGCCAGCAGAGCTAGGGTCCAAACACTACAGCTAGGCACTCTGCCAAAAAAGGGTCATTTTTCACTGTGAGATTGAGGTGTGACCATGTTGCATTTTGTGCCGTTTCCTGTCGCGGGCACTAGGCTAACCCACACAAGTGAGGTACCGTTGTTCTTGTAAGACTTTGGGGAATGCAGAGAGGGTAGAAATGTGTGGATCTGCGCTGATTCCAAAACTTTCCACCACTGAAATGTGGGGAAAATGTGTCTTTTTGACTTTGTTTTGGTTTGCAAGGGATTCTGGGTAACAGAACATGGTGGCAGGCAGTCAAATCACCCCATCCTGGATTCCCCTGGGTATCTGTTTTTCAAAAATGTATGGGTTTGCTAGGTTTCCCTAGGTGCCGGCAGAGCTAGGGTTCAAAAACGACAGCTACACACTTCGCAAAAAAAGGGTACATTTTCATTGTGGAAATGTGGTGTGTTCACGTTGGGTTTTGAGCCCTTTCCGGTTGTAGACACTATGCCTACCCAGTGCGGTACCATTTTTATCGGGAGACTTAGGGTAATTCAGATTTGTAAAGCATCTGTTATTACCTATTGAGTTGTCATGCATTTCTGCCTTCCAAATGAAAGACATTGTGTAAAAAAGAAGTCATTTTGAAAAATTACCAATACTTCTCATGCTAGTATGAGTATTCCCAATTTTGAAAATGTGCAAATATGTACTGTTTCCAAACTCTATAATTTGTACCCATTTCAGAAATACATAGGTGTCTTTCATACCGATTTTTTCATGTATACATTTTCGCAGAATAATTGCTTTATACCCGTTACATAATAAAATACCATCGCCAGTTGCTGCTCAGTTTTTGGCTCTGGGTTCGTCGGGTTCTTGGTGAACCTACAAGTCCTATATATCCCCACAACCAGGAAGATCCAGCGGATGTAACGGTATATTGCTTTTAAATAGCTGTCATGATTACAAGAAGTTACAGGTGAAAACATTGACACAAAAGGCTGGTTTTTTCAACTAATTTTCAATTTTTCCAATATTTAACTGTTAGTTTCTATAAAGAAACCTTGATGGATCTACACAAATGACCCCTTTCTGAATTCAGAATTGTGTCTACTTTTTAACATGTATAGCTTTCCAGGATCTATTATTGCTTTCATACTAATTTTTACCATTAACTGGAAGGAGGTTAAAAGCACTAAAAATAGCAAAAATAGGTTATGTCCCAGAAAAATGCCAAAACTGTGTAAAAAATGTTGGTTCTCTGACAAAAGACTGTCATTCCCTAAAAGCTGGGAAAATGGTGATTTCAGCCCCACAAACGCTTATATGATAACATTTGCAGGGAAAAAACCAGAGGCTTTCATTTGCAGCCCATTGTTCCCATTTTTCTGAAAAAAACTAAAATGTAGCTGTATTTTGCTTAATTTCTGGGACCCTCCAAGGGAATCCACAAAACGTGGGTACCTTTAGAATCCTCATTACGTTGGAATAAAAGGACGCAAAATTGGCATGGATACCTTATGTGGTCAAAAAGTTACAGAGACCTAAGGGCACAATACCCCAAATAACCAAAAAAAGGCTTAGCACAGAAGGGGAAAAGGCCTAGCAGGAATGGGGTTAATGTTAGAGTTGGCTTCTCTTAGTAAGTAATGGAAGTTATCCCATGGATAATCTGTGCAACTCAGGTTTAGAAACCAAGCTAGTGTTCCTAAATTTCCCAACATCTACTTAAGCTCAACATGATGATGATACCACTGCACATTCATACCAATATTTGTTAGAGGTAAAGTAAATAGACAACAGCACTGCAAGTAAATGGTTGGGGTCCTAGTGTATTAATTGAATCCTGGCAAATCATTCAAGTACTACTATACTCTTAGTTATGCAAAGGAGCACGTCTACACCTCCAATGAACCTCTTCCTCCATTTCTTCTTGTACATTTCTAGGAATCATGTCTTCTTTTTCCTATGGTTTTACTTTTTGTTAGAAAAGTTCAACTTCTAGTGTGTTGCTGTATTTGTAAATAGTTACATAAGTTATGTTATGTTTGTTAATTGTTTGGTTTAAACTGTATTGTAATATTTTTTTTAAATATACTTGTAAAGTTATATGACCATATTTATTATTAAGTTAATGTAAGGGTCAAAACCACACCCATACAGGAACTCACACACCCATGCAGTCATTCACATAGGCACAGTAGTAGGGAAAATTGAGCCACAGCAGACACTTTTACAGTGGCAATCATGTGGCATTTCGCACAGTGAGTACTCATCTCACTCAAATATTTGCAAGCAGCTGATATTCTGAGGACCGTAACTGATGAACATTCCCCCAAGTGTGCTCTAGTGGTGGAATATTCTGCTGTACCTAGATTTGTGTGCATCATTTAGTTGTCCACCCTTTCATCAATTGCTTTTAATTACTTCCAATTGGAACTTGTCCCATGTGACTACTTCTTGGCAGTACTGCTGGGTAACTGAATGTCACAAACATTATACTGCATATATTTAGCTGTTACCTTGTTTTTCCCAGAAGGTATAGTGAAGTACTTCCAAACATCACTTTCTTTTGTGCTGTTGTAGAGATATACATGCATGTGTTTGAAAAGATTCAGTAGAAAACTTTATTTGTAAATAGTTAATAATGTTTAATAATAGTTAAATACATTGTATTCTGTTTATTTGTCTATTTGTAGTGCATGCAACCTACAGTGTTCCTTAATTACAATGAGATAGTGGGTAGATTTGAGTTCTTCTACCATCTTTATGATTGTTTTTCCCCACTGCTCTATGATGTCTCATTTAAAAGTACATCCTTTGCGGTGTATGTCTAAAAGCTGAGAACAGTAAAAACAGGAAAATTAAATGCTTATTTATAATAATATATACCTTTACGGTATGAGAAATGTCTAGTTATTTCTTAAAAGTATGTTTTTATGCATTGTTGAAATAGTAAGTTACTTTTTTATTTTTTATTAATTGTAAAACTAATAAATATTTGTGTTTGTTTCTTTTTATGCAGATCACTGGCACCATATATTGGGATAATATACTTTACTAATTAGTTCTTGCAGTACTATTCCATAACTTTAGATTTTGTGGATGCACATCCAAGGATATATTGCTACAGTTACTAACACAACTAGGCACACATCAGTACAGCAACTCACACCACATATCCAGCTACACACAGACATTGGTACTAACAAAGTCTTATACTGATAGAGTCACTGACCACCTAGACAAACATTACTACAGTCTTTGACTCACCCAACTGTACACTGATACAGCCACCGATACATCCAGTCAAACAGTGATGCATCCAATAAGACACCCAGACACACACTGACACATTCAGGGACTTTTCAATGCAGACACTAATAGACACACCCAGCCAAACAGTAATGTATCCAATAACACACCCAGGCACCCTCTGATGCACACATTGACAGAGACTTACCAGTGCAGACACTGTCACACCCAGGCATACAACAATGCAGACATCGGTACACCCATGCAAACACTAATGCATTCAATAAGACACCCAGGCATACACCCATGCATACACTGACAACCCCAGAGACTTACTAATGCAGCCACTGTCACACCCAGGCAACTGCAATGCAGACACTGACACATCCAGCCAAACATTATTGGATCAAATAACACACCCAGGCATACACTGCCACTTACCCTGACACACCAAGGGACATTGCAAAACATACATTGACACATCCAGACATACAGCAATGCAGATACTGACACATCCAGCCAAAATTAATGCATTCAATAACTCACCCAGGCATACACTACTGCATACACTAACACACCCAGGGACATACCAGTGCAGACACTGACAAATCTAAGCATACAGCAATGCAGACACTGACACACCAAGCCAAACAGCAATGCATGCAATAACATACTCAGGCACACCCTGATGCATATGCTAACACACAGAGGCACATATTGAGGCATACACTAATAGGCCCTGGCAGTCACTAATGCATACACTAATCCACCTAGGTATACACTCATGCACGTACTGATAAACCCACACTCACACAGATGCAGTCAATGACACGTTAAAAACACCAAGTTAGCTCTTTGAGCAGATGTGGTTCTAACAAGAACCACTTTTTTCTAGAAGGGTTTTTTAGCAGTTTTTACATGTTTCCTTGTTGTTTTTAACAAAGCGTTACCAAGGCAGTAAAAAAGCAAAGGATGGGGAAATGCAGAGAAGCAACTGGCTTCACTCTTCAACAAACATTTTGTAGTCTTTGAATGCAAAAAAAAACATAACTGCCACGCTACTTCACTGCATCCAAGAATGCACCCACAGAAGACATTTGTATAGTGACGAGCATGTGGCATTTTGCACAGTGAGTAACCACGTCAGTTAATTCCTCACAGGCGCTGGTATTGTAAGGAGTGCAGTGAAGATGGTTCTCTCAAGGCTGCTGTAGAGGTTGTCTGTGCTGTTGCACCTGCTTTCTCTCGCGTCATCTGGTTAAACACCCTCTCATGAATTCTTTGTAGGTTCTTCCACATAGAACTTATCCCATGCAAATATTTCTTTGCAGTGCCTCTGGATAACTGCTTGCCACAAATTACAAATTGTGTACTTGACATATTTTGCTGATACCTTCTATCCCCCAGAAGGTATAGTAAAGTGCTTTCACATATCACTTTATTTTCTGCTAGTTGATATGTCATCTTCTTCATCCGCAAGAGTTTGTGGATCATTTTCTTGGACGGACAATGTAGCTTAAGCCATTGTTTGACATCATAGCACTGCTGCTTCTCAATTCTCCTTCTAGAGACTTCCTGGAGATGTAACTGCTTTTGAGTGAGGATTTCCATGTGGATGGGTGGGTCTTAATGTATCCAATCTGAAGTCAAGGTTTGGGTGTGTTTTTGAGTGAATCTACAATTCTGGTTTCAGATCTGAGAAACTGGCAAAATGGTTAATGTTTTTGAAAAACTAATATCAGGTGGTTTATATATTCTTGTCACTATGTTCACACTGATTTTATTACTGAGAATGGAGGGTTGTATATATGCACAGTAATGTGTAAAATGTATGTAGAATATGCAGATTTGGAATTGCAGAGTCATTCTGAATTGTGAACGGGTGTAAAAACCATAGAGTAGCAGCCTGTCTATATTTCCAGACCTACAAAGTACTGCAGTAACTTAAAAATATATATATATTTTTTAATTATTTAATTACATTTAAAAAACTTCTTTTACTTTATATTATCTACAGTATTAAAAACCTAATCCATGTATAATACACTCAATATTAAAAATAAACTCTACAAATTAACTACAAAGAAAATATAAAAAGGACATAATATTTTAGAAATGCAATTTGAAAAACTGTAGAAAGTCACTGAAAAAAATGAAGGTTACAGGGACTTTATAGTGAGGAAATAGAATTTAAAAAATCTAAAAATTCACCGAACTAACCAAATGTCACTGGGGCTTTTTAGTTAGGCTCAGATTTTACTCATACTACACTATGGAAATTCAGCAGTTATAGTTACCTGAGGTAACTATAACATACGCCCCAACAGTGACCTCACATATTACATCTCTCATGACATGGTCAGTGACATCACTGATGACATTACTGATGACATGGTCAGTGACATCACTGATGGCAACATCCACACAACCACTTACACACCCACTCACACCTCATACAACCTCTTATGTACCGACTCACACACCCACACAACCTGTTGCATACTCCTTTACAGACCCATACAACTACACACACACACCCACTAAAATTCTGGCCTGAGGTTTCCGCAGGGTCGAGATGTAAGTTTCGAAGTTAAGTGCCAACTTCTCTAACCCACAAAGAATGCCCAACAATGTCAAAGCAAGAAATGGTGAGATGGGGAAGAGGGGAAACAAGGGAAGAGAAAAGACACACATTCCATGGGGCACTCAGGGATGAATGGTAAGGTTCGGAATCTTTCTATATGATTCCTGAATGTAAAGAATAAGAATGTTAGTATATATATATGTATATATATATATATATATATATATATACTGCAACAGTCGCCAAATCACCAACTCCAAAGGACGACAGCGGACCCAAATATATATATATATATTCCCTGAAAAAAAACATAGGTTTCGGCCACGTTATAGTTAGGAATTAGCATTTAAAAAACCTTAGAAATTCTTTGAAAAAACCATAGGTTTTAGCCACGTTATAGTTAGGAATTAGCATTTAAAAAACCTTAGAAATTCACTGAAAAAAACATAGGTTTCACACATGTTATAGTTAGCTGGACATTTCACTCATACAAAACCATTGAAATTCCCCCTTTATAGTTAGTTCAGCTAACTATAACTCGCGCGCCCGCGATGCACTGCTGATGACATCACATATTACATCACTCATGACATGGTCAGTGCCATCACTCATGCCATCACTGATGACATCTCAAATGACATCACCGATGACATCATGTGTGTCTTTCTGAAAAATAAATATTTTTTAGATATGTATATCTAAAGGTCGATGGAAGAATAAATAGGTAAATAAGTGTCTAAATTGATGTTTTTTTGGTAAAATTAATTGTATAACTGACATATTAAGTGTATCTTAGTGAATACATGTATTAGCGAGTAATTTTTAAATATGTAAATACCTGTAGCAGTGTCTCACTTTGTGTATAAGTGGCTGCATGGGTTGATGAGTAGTTACGTGAGTGTCTATATGGGTTATTAGTTGGTTTTTTGAGTATCAAAATGAGTGTCTGTTGGGTTTGGTGGGGGTATTACTTAGCGCACGAATGCATGAATGACTGACTCACTGTTTGTATGTGTTTTGAAGACAGCATGTTTGCAGGACTGTATGGGTGGATAAGTGTGTGTATGGGTGTGCTAGTGAGTGAATGACTGTCTCAATAGTATCCTTATGAGTAACTACATATTTTTTAAACTAGTATATGTGAGTATTGATGTATATAAGTGAGTATATGTGAGAGTGATACATTGGAAGAGTTCCTGTATAAATAAGTATGTGTTTCTATAAGTGATTGTTTAAAAGAGTAAGTATGTGTACGTTTCTGTAGAAGTAAGTGTAGTGGTGTGTGTGTAGCTGTATATGCAAGTAAATGGATGTTTGATAGTTTATTTGCATGTGTGAGTATGTGTGTGAGTAACTCCATGGATGAGTATCGGTGTGTAACAGGATGTATAGGTGTATGAGTACATATGATGAGTGAGTACATGTATGAGCGACTATATAGAACTGTTGGTGAATGAGTGGATGTGTATGTAGATGTTGGAATTACTGAATAGGTTGTTGTAACTGGTATTGGTATCTCCATTTTTTTGAAAATTTTAGTTTCTATTTTTGAATGTGTGTATTAAAGGTTATTTTAGGTTGAGAGGAGGTCTGCCACTCTTTCACAAGGATGATGTCATCAGTGATGTCATTTGAGATGTCATCAGTGATGTCATGAGTGATGTCACTGACAATGTAATGAGTGATGGAATATGTGACGTGTTCAGCAGTGAATTGCGGGCGCGCGAGTTATAGTTAGCTGAACTAACTATAACGGTGGAATTTTAATGTTTTTGTATGAATGAAATGCCCAGCTAACTATAACATGTGTGAAACCTATGTTTTTTTCAGTGAATTTCTAAGTTTTTTTAAATGCTAATTCGTAACTATAACGTGGCTGAAAAGTATGTTTTTTTCAAATAATTTCTGAGGTTTTTTTAAATGCTAATTCCTAACTATAACGTGGCTGAAACATATGGTTTTTTAAGTGAATGCAAAGGTTTTGTAAATGATAATGTTTAAATGTATTAATTGTTATATTTTTATACTGATTTACTACATTGTTTTAAAGTATTTATTTTAAGATATTTTATTTTTTAAATTACATTACATATTTTTAGTATAAATTGAAAAAAAATGTTTTTAAACATATTGAAATTGTTATATATATTTTTTTAATTTATATATATTTTATATAGCAGGCAATGATATCCTAAGGAAGGAAATTCAAGTTAATGGTAAGTACGGTTAAAATTACTATTCAGGATCAGTAGTGGGCTGAAAGATGCAGCACTGAGGTCTCTCCTGATAACAGGTGAGTAAATCGGAATTTGTAGTTCGGCTGATTTTAGAGGAATTTTTTAAAGTTCCCAAACTCCACACACAGAAGTGAAGCCAGTCAATGTTAGCCTATGGAAGGAAATTCAAGTTACTGTAAGTATGGTTAGAATTAGTTTTCAGGATCAGTAGTGGGCTGAAAGTTGCAGCACTAAGGTCTCTCCTGATAACAGGTGAGTAAATCCGAATTCGTAGTTCGGCTGATTTTAGAGGAATTTTTTAAAGTTCCAAAACTCCATACTTAAAAGAATTTCTAAGTTAAACAAGTCAATGTTAGCCTATGGAAGGACATTCAAGTTACTGTAAGTTTGGTTAGAATTACTTTTCAGGATCAGTAGTGGGCTGAAAGATGCAGCACTGCGGTCTCTCCTGATAGCAGGTTAGTAAATCCGAATTCGTAGTTCAGCTGATTTTAGAAGAATATTTGTACGTTTCAAAAATAGACAGAAACTTTTCTGGTGAAAACCACACAATAGATTCCTATGGAAGGAAATACAAGTTACTGGTAAGTACGCTTAGATTTACTTTTCAGGGTCCGTACTGGGCTCAAAGATGCAGCACTGACGTCTCTCGTGATAACAGGTGAGTAAATCGGAATTCGTAGTTCGGCTGCTTTTAGAGGAATATTTTGCTCAATAGTGAAGGAAGGGGGCGGGGGCCTGTGGTGACATGTGTGCAAACATGCCCTGTGGTGCGTTTTAAGTTGGGGAATGAATTCCTCTTCAATCCTGAGGTCCCCTGTGGGCCAACTAGCCCACCAGGTACCTCCAGTATGTGCCAGGGAGATGCGTTGCAGAGAGGTGTAAAAAGGGGCGTGGCCTCATTACACCTCTCTGCAGCTCCGTGGCGCTTACTTGAGGTACCTGTTGGGCTAGTTGGCCCCCAGGGGACCTTGTGGGACCCCCTAAGCAGGCCTAGGGGGGCAGGGTGTTTCTACCCTGCCCCCATTGCGTCTTTTGCGCACTTGTTTTTCTGTTTTCCTGGTTTGGAGTGTTGACAGCCAATTAGCATGAAGCTTGTGCTCGGGAGGATACGCGTACAGTACTTCGTCTATAGATATATCTATGAGTTTACTTTTGATTTTCTCAGGAACTACTGAACGGATTTACACCATTTAACAAAAAACGTAATCTGCGAACCAAACTCTACCTTTTTGCCAAATTTGGTCTAATTCCGTTCAGCAGTTCAGGCTGTAGCTGTGTTCGAAGGTCACTATGGAAAATTGCATGCGGAAAACACGTTATGGGACCCCCTTTTTCTCAGCCTCCATTGACAAATCACCCCGAAACTTTCAGGACAGGAGCCGAGCGGAGCTCCCCATCTTCTTGGAGAATTTCGCGAAGATTCGTCAACCGGCGCCAAAGTTATTCCAAATAGAATGTTGCGGATTTCCTATGGAAACAAGGTCCTAACTATAACTACCTACTGGCGACCGCCAGTAGGTAATATATATATATATATATATATATATACACTTTAAAATACAGCAATTTGGTGTCGTTCAGTTTCAGCCTATTGAATGCTCCTGTGTACCCCTTTGAGAAAGGTCCATGTAGACCGAAATGCATCAGGGACTGAGATATGCCAGTGCTCTTTAAATTTGTAATAAAACCTGCTGGTTTTTCTCGTGATATGTGCGGCTCATTCCTTCTCTGGGAGAGGGGTCTGTGTCATATTGTACGGCTTGGTCCTGCCGGGAGCAGCGCACTACTAGCCTCGAAGAGCGCCATCACTGTCTGAAAATGGACCCTGTTTGGAGAACCTGCAAAAGCAATTAAGACAGCGGCGCTACTAAGGACTGGACCTTGGTTCTGGGCCCCAGCAGACTTTAAAATAGCTTGGAAGGAGTAATAATTTTTATTGGAAAAATCGGAATGATTTTCAAGCATCACCCACTGGAGGGAAATATTTGTTGGGACTGCAATCGAACTACGAGAACCACAATGCCAAAAGTAAAGTCTATCGTGACACCCACTAGGGGGCAAACACTTTAAAATACAGCAATTTGGTGTATTTCGGTTTCAGCCTATTGAATGCTCCTGGTTACCCCTTTGAGAAAGGTCTGTGTAGACCGAAATGCATCAGGGACTGAGATATGCCAGTGCTCTTTAAATTTGTAATAAAACCTGCCGGTTTTTCTCGTGATATGTGCGGCTCATTCCTTCTCTAGGAGAGGGGTCTGTGTTATATATAGGGATTCGGAGATGGTTAACATCCATTTCTGATCGTGCTGGTGAAATGAGACTTTGTTCAGACCATGAGAAGAAATAGAACAAATGTGCGAGTGATACCAACTTACCTGGCTGTTTTTAACAATGGATTCTACACCAACACTAGTGCAACTGCCACAAAGGTACTTACTATTCACTTCGAAGTTTGAAAATAACAAGGACTTCCAGTTTGTTATTTTAAGACAAGTGACAGTGCACTGTGGGATTTGTATTTCAACTTGCAGCCACGTGATCCTAGAACTTTTAAAAGCAAGCACGAGCGCACCTGGCAATTAAATCGTCTACCTTCCACCTGTGAGCAAGGCCAAGTGAGGCTGAAACGTTAGGTAACAGGAAGGATGTCGTGCTGCAGGATACTGAATAAAAGCGTCAGTTCCAGTAATGTGCCTCATCTCTTTTGTTACACTTGCTGGTGTTTAGATGGGCTGCTCCGTGCCCATCACTTCAATGAGGTCGCCCTGAAGGGTCGGGGGCTCCGGAACAGGAGAATGCTGTGTTTGCATTTTATGGAGGAGCATGACCCACTCACGCGCCCAGCCTATTTAGGAATGCCACTAAGGTGAAAATATGAGCGCGTGTTGGAAGGGATTCGGAGATGGTTCACATCCATTTCTGATTGTGCTGGTGAAATGAGACTTTGTTCAGACCATCAGAAGAAATAGAACAAATGTGCGAGTGATACCAACTTACCTGGCTGTTTTTAACAAAGGATTCCACACCAACAATAGTGCAACTGCCACAAAGGTACTTACTATTCACTTCGAAGTTTGAAAATAACGAGGACTTCCAGTTTGTTATTTTAAGACAAGTGACAGTGCACTGTGGGATTTGTATTTCAACTTGCAGCCACGTGATCCTAGAACTTTTAAAAGCAAGCACAAGCGCACCTGGCAAATAAATCGTCTACCTTCCACCTGTGAGCAAGGCCAAGTGAGGCTGAAACGTTAGGTAACAGGAAGGATGTCGTGCTGCAGGATACTCAATAAAAGCGTCATTTCCAGTAATGGGCCTCATCTCTTTTGTTACACTTGCTGGTGTTTAGATGGGCTGCTCCGTGCCCATCACTTCAATGAGGTTGCCCTGAAGGGTCGGGGGCTCCGGAACAGGAGAATGCTGTGTTTGGATTTTATGGAGGAGCATGACCCACTCACGCGCCCAGCCTATTTAGGAATGCCACTAAGGTGAAAATATGAGCGCGTGTTGGAAGGGAATCGGAGATGGTTCACATCCATTTCTGATCGTGCTGGTGAAATGAGACTTTGTTCAGACCATCAGAAGAAATACAACAAATGTGCGAGTGATACCAACTTACCTGGCTGTTTTTAACAAAGGATTCCACACC
The DNA here is from genome assembly GCF_964261635.1 of Lissotriton helveticus. Lineage (NCBI taxonomy): Eukaryota > Metazoa > Chordata > Amphibia > Caudata > Salamandridae > Lissotriton > Lissotriton helveticus. The sequence continues at coordinate 761,261,565 of NC_136063.1, read as the reverse complement.
AACAATAGTGCAACTGCCACAAAGGTACTTACTATTCACTTCGAAGTTTGAAAATAACGAGGACTTCCAGTTTGTTATTTTAAGACAAGTGGCAGTGCACTGTGGGATTTGTATTTCAACTTGCAGCCACGTGATCCTAGAACTTTTAAAAGCAAGCACGAGCGCACCTGGCAATTATATCGTCTACCTTCCACCTGTGAGCAAGGCCAAGTGAGGCTGAAACGTTAGGTAACAGGAAGGATGTCGTGCTGCAGGATACTGAATAAAAGCGTCATTTTCAGTAATGGGCCTGATCTCTTTTGTTACACCTGCTGGTGTTTAGATGGGCTGCACCGTGCCCATCACTTCAATGAGGTCGCCCTGAAGGGTCGGGGGCTCCGGAACAGGAGAATGCTGTGTTTGGATTTTATGGAGGAGCATGACCCACTCACGCGCCCAGCCTATTTAGGAATGCCACTAAGGTGAAAATATGAGCGTGTGTTGGAAGGGATACGGAGATGGTTCACATCCATTTCTGATCGTGCTGGTGAAATGAGACTTTGTTCAGACCATCAGAAGAAATAGAACAAATGTGCGAGTGATACCAACTTACCTGGCTGTTTTTAACAAAGGATTCCACACCAACACTAGTGCAACTGCCACAAAGGTCCTTACTATTCACTTCAAAGTTTGAAAATAAGGAGGACTTCCAGTTTGTTATTTTAAGGCAAGTGACAGTGCACTGTGGGATTTGTATTTCAACTTGCAGCCACGTGATCCTAGAACTTTTAAAAGCAAGCACGAGCGCACCTGGCAATTATATCGTCTACCTTCCACCTGTGAGCAAGGCCAAGTGAGGCTGAAACGTTAGGTAACAGGAAGGATGTTGTGCTGCAGGATACTGAATAAAAGCGTCATTTTCAGTAATGGGCCTCATCTCTTTTGTTACACTTGCTGGTGTTTAGATGGGCTGCTCCGTGCCCATCACTTCAATGAGGTCGCCCTGAAGGGTCGGGGGCTCGGGAATAGGAGAATGCTGTGTTTGGATTTTATGGAGGAGCATGACCCACTCACGCGCCCAGCCTATTTAGGAATGCCACTAAGGTGAAAATATGAGCGCGTGTTGGAAGGGATTCGGAGATGGTTCACATCCATTTCTGATCGTGCTGGTGAAATGAGACTTTGTTCAGACCATCAGAAGAAATAGAACAAATGTGCGAGTGATACCAACTTACCTGGCTGTTTTTAACAAAGGATTCCACACCAACACTAGTGCAACTGCCACAAAGGTCCTTACTATTCACTTCGAAGTTTGAAAATAAGGAGGACTTCCAGTTTGTTATTTTAAGGCAAGTGACAGTGCACTGTGGGATTTGTATTTCAACTTGCAGCCACGTGATCCTAGAACTTTTAAAAGCAAGCACGAGCGCACCTGGCAATTATATCGTCTACCTTCCACCTGTGAGCAAGGCCAAGTGAGGCTGAAACGTTAGGTAACAGGAAGGATGTTGTGCTGCAGGATACTGAATAAAAGCGTCATTTTCAGTAATGGGCCTCATCTCTTTTGTTACACTTGCTGGTGTTTAGATGGGCTGCTCCGTGCCCATCACTTCAATGAGGTCGCCCTGAAGGGTCGGCTGCTCCGGAACAGGAGAATGTTGTGTTTGTATTTTATGGAGGAGCATGACCCACTCACGCGCCCAGCCTATTTAGGAATGCCACTAAGGTGAAAATATGAGCGCGTGTTGGAAGGGATTCGGAGATGGTTCGCATCCATTTCTCATCGTGCTGGTGAAATGAGACCTTGTTCAGACCATCAGAAGAAATAGAACAAATGTGCAAGTGATACCAACTTACCTGGCTGTTTTTAACAAAGGATTCCACACCAACACTAGTGCAACTGCCACAAATGTCCTTACTATTCACTTCGAAGTTTGAAAATAACGAGGACTTCCAGTTTGTTATTTTAAGACAAGTGACAGTGCACTGTGGGATTTGTATTTCAACTTGCAGCCACGTGATCCTAGAACTTTTAAAAGCAAGCACGAGCGCACCTGGCAATTAAATCGTCTACCCTCCATCTGTGAGCAAGGCCAAGTGAGGCTGAAACGTTAGGTAACAGGAAGGATGTCGTGCTGCAGGATACTGAATAAAAGCGTCATTTCCAGTAATGGGCCTCATCTCTTTTGTTACACTTGCTGGTGTTTAGATGGGCTGCTCCGTGCCCATCACTTCAATGAGATCGCCCTGAAGGGTCGGGGGCTCCGGAACAGGAGAATGCTGTGTTTGGATTTTATGGAGGAGCATGACCCACTCACGCGCCCAGCCTATTTAGGAATGCCACTAAGGTGAAAATATGAGCGTGTGTTGGAAGGGATACGGAGATGGTTCACATCCATTTCTGATCGTGCTGGTGAAATGAGACTTTGTTCAGACCATCAGAAGAAATAGAACAAATTTGCGAGTGATACCAACTTACCTGGCTGTTTTTAACAAAGGATTCCACACCAACACTAGTGCAACTGCCACAAAGGTACTTACTATTCACTTCGAAGTTTGAAAATAACGAGGACTTCCAGTTTGTTATTTTAAGACAAGTGACAGTGCACTGTGGGATTTGTATTTCAACTTGCAGCCACGTGATCCTAGAACTTTTAAAAGCAAGCACCAGCGCACTTGGCAATTAAATCGTCTACCTTCCACCTGTGAGCAAGGCCAAGTGAGGCTGAAACGTTAGGTTACAGGAAGGATGTCGTGCTGCAGGATACTGAATAAAAGCGTCATTTCCAGTAATGGGCCTCATCTCTTTTGTTACACTTGCTGGTATTTAGATGGGCTGCTCCGTGCCCATCACTTCAATGAGGTCGCCCTGAAGGGTCGGGGGCTCCGGAACAGGAGAATGCTGTGTTTGGATTTTATGGAGGAGCATGACCCACTCACGCGCCCAGCCTATTTAGGAATGCCACTAAGGTGAAAATATGAGCGCGTGTTGGAAGGGATTCAGAGATGGTTCACATCCATTTCTGATCCTGCTGGTGAAATGAGACTTTGTTCAGACCATCAGAAGAAATAGAACAAATGTGCGAGTGATACCAACTTACCTGGCTGTTTTTAACAAAGGATTCCACACCAACACTAGTGCAACTGCCACAAAGGTACTTACTATTCACTTCGAAGTTTGAAAATAACGAGGACTTTCAGGTTGTTATTTTAATACAAGTGACAGTGCACTGTCGGATTTGTATTTCAACTTGCAGCCACGTGATCCTAGAACTTTTAAAAGCAAGCACGAGCGCACCTGGCAATTAAATCGTCTACCTTCCACCTGTGAGCAAGGCCAAGTGAGGCTGAAACGTTAGGTAACAGGAAGGATGTAGTGCTGCAGGATACTGAATAAAAGCGTCATTTCCAGTAATGGGCCTCATCTCTTTTGTTACACTTGCTGGTGTTTAGATGGGCTGCTCTGTGCCCATCACTTCAATGAGGTCGCCCTGAAGGGTCGGGGGCTCGGGAACAGGAGAATGCTGTGTTTGGATTTTATGGAGGGGCATGACCCACTCACGCGCCCAGCCTATTTAGGAATGCCACTATGGTGAAAATATGAGCGCGTGTTGGAAGGGATTCGGAGATGGTTCACATCCATTTCTGATCGTGCTGGTGAAATGAGACTTTGTTCAGACCATCAGAAGAAATAGAACAAATGTGCGAGTGATACCAACTTACCTGGCTGTTTTTAACAAAGGATTCCACACCAACACTAGTGCAACTGCCACAAAGGTACTTACTATTCACTTCGAAGTTTGAAAATAACGAGGACTTCCAGTTTGTTATTTTAAGACAAGTGACAGTGCACTGTGGGATTTGTATTTCAACTTGCAGCCACGTGATCCTAGAACTTTTAAAAGCAAGCACGAGCGCACCTGGCAATTAAATTGTCTACCTTCCACCTGTGAGCAAGGCCAAGTGAGGCTGAAACGTTAGGTAACAGGAAGGATGTCGTGCTGCAGGATACTGAATAAAAGCGTCATTTCCAGTAATGGGCCTCATCTCTTTTGTTACACTTGCTGGTGTTTAGATGGGCTGCTCCGTGCCCATCACTTCAATGAGGTCGCCCTGAAGGGTCGGGGGCTCCGGAACAGGAGAATGCTGTGTTTGGATTTTATGGAGGAGCATGACCCACTCACGCGCCCAGCCTATTTAGGAATGCCACTAAGGTGAAAATATGAGCGCTTGTTGGAAGGGATTCGGAGATGGTTCACATCCATTTCTGATCCTGCTGGTGAAATGAGACTTTGTTCAGACCATCAGAAGAAATAGAACAAATGTGCGAGTGATACCAACTTACCTGGCTGTTTTTAACAAAGGATTCCACACCAACACTAGTGCAACTGCCACAAAGGTACTTACTATTCACTTCGAAGTTTGAAAATAACGAGGACTTCCAGTTTGTTATTTTAAGACAAGTGACAGTGCACTGTGGGATTTGTATTTCAACTTGCAGCCACGTGATCCTAGAACTTTTAACAGCAAGCACGAGCGCACCTGGCAATTAAATCGTCTACCTTCCACCTGTGAGCAAGGCCAAGTGAGGCTGAAACGTTAGGTAACAGGAAGGATGTCGTGCTGCAGGATACTGAATAAAAGCGTCATTTCCAGTAATGGGCCTCATCTCTTTTGTTACACTTGCTGGTGTTTAGATGGGCTGCTCCGTGCCCATCACTTCAATGAGGTGGCCCTGAAGGGTCGGGGGCTCCGGAACAGAACCTAATATATATATTACTGGCAGTCCCCAGTAGGTAGATATAGTTAGGACCTAGTATATACAGGGCCATCAAAGGCTCCAGGAGGGGGGCCGCGCGGCCCCCCCTCCCAACATTCAAAAGCCCTGGAGGGTCGTGGTCCCCGGGGCTGCGGGGGGCCATGAGCCCCCCGCAAACATATAGTTAAAGCCCCGGGGGATGGGGTTCCCGGGGATTATAAAAAATTAGTAATAGAGGCTATTTATTTTTTTACGGTAGATGTACCGTGCGCATACCATGCACGTACGTACGATGTACCGTGCAAAGTCTGTAAGTCATCCCGTAAGCGTACCTAAGCAAGAATAAAAAAAGATTTTGACATTGGGGATCATTGTAAAACCCCCTAAGCAACCCTAGGGGGTCAGGAAGTCCTATAGCAAACAGCAAACATTTCCTGTCAATCTACACACATATACAAATAAATAACAAATCACATTTATTTCCACATTAAATCAAAATGAAACACACTTTTCGATTGCTTGAACTTTTGAACCCTTTCCAACTGACAAAACTTTCAACCCTTCCCCCATTCCACATTCTGCCAGTTACCATAGAAGCACTCCAGGGAACACCTAACTGACAACACAGGTGAAAAGTTCATCATACATTGTTGCAAATCAAAACAGCAAGTGTGCTTGACTTGTCAATATACCAGCTTATCTTAAGTAATGTTCTTTTCTATCACTTTTTCTTAACCAATAAATAACAGGCTTTTAAAAAACAGAAAATTGCACCCTAGTTTTTTAGCTAATAACGTTTCAAACAACCAATCACTTCTTTGCTTTTTTCAAAAGTCCACTTATCCACCATTTTAGAAAAAAAAATCTTCAAACTGCCCTTTCATTTACAGAAACCATCTGAGTGCATCCAGACCTCTCTTCAAGATGCTTAGAGTGTGGATTGTGGGACACAGCTATATTTTCTGGAGTGAAAGGTGCGCAGAAAAGATAGGAATTCACAAAGACCTAGGTTTACCAAATGTAGACATTAAATGGGTTGGACAGAGAGGGTTAAAGTGGCACCAATTGATGCCATTGGTGAAATCCTTTATGCATCTCCAACACCCTGACCTCATAATTGTGCACTGTGGTGGCAATGACCTAGGCACTTCGACTGGGGTAGGTCTGGAAATGTTTATGAAGGACACCTTTACAGAACTGATGTCACTTTCCCCCCAAACTTCCTTTGTCTGTTCTAATATATGTCAAAGGCAAAAATGGAACTGGTCCAATCAATTTTGTCCACAGATTGAGAAAGCTAGGAAACATGTGAATAATTCTGTTTCTGCATTTCTCCAAGACTATAGAATGGGGTCCATTTACCATAACAATCTGCGCTTCAATATGCATGGCATCTATAGGAGAGATGGTGTACATTTTACAGATGAGGGGAACAGAGTCTTCCTCTTGAACTTTAGACTCTGCATCGGTACTTACTTGTAGGTACAAAAATCTCCCAATAAACACAAGGGCTCTTTTTAGAGCCACCCAACATGTAAACACATATGCTTCATAAATATCTAAAAATATTTTTATTTTTCTTGCTTAGGTACGCTTACTAGACGACTTACAGACTTTGCATTATACATCGTCCGTATGTGCATGGTACACGCACGGTAAATCTATTGTAAAAAAAATTGCCTCTATTACTAATTTTTTATAATCCCCAGGGACCCCATCCCCCGTGGCTGAAATATAACGTTGGGGACCGTGAGGGGACCCCAAAGCCCTCACGGTCCCAGCCGGCTCCCCACATCCCTTGGGAGCCGGCATTGGTTTTCGTCAGAGTGAGCAGCTTACATGCTGCTCTCTCTGACGAAAAGCAATCTGCTTTCCTACTTGAAAGAGAGAGCAGGTTTCCTGCTCTCTCTTTCAAATAGGAAAGCAGTTTGCTATGGTAGGGTGGGAGCCGCGAGGCTCCCAGCCTACCATAGCACACAACAGTGTCCCGGAGGTAGGCACCCCACGACACTGCAGGAGCCGACCCTGGGGTGTGGCAGTCCCCAGGGCCACCACAAGGCTCCCAACATTGAAAAGCCCGGGGGGTGGTGGTCCCCGGGGCTGGGGGGTCCGTCACAGACCCCCTATGTTCAATATTAGAGCCCCGGCAGTCCCCGGGACGAGTGGGGGGGCTTAAGCCCCCCACACAGTTTTTTTTTATAATTAAAATCGAAGCCTCGGGGGCGGCGGTCCCCGGGCTAGGGGCCCCTCTGGGCCCCCATTACTAAAAAAAATTACCCCCAGGGCTAATTAAAAATAAAGCGGACTTCACTTTTTTTTCTTTTTCACCGCGTACGCGTACCATACACGTACCCCACGATTTAAAAAAATAAATACAAAAAATGGGGGGCCTTGGGGGTCCTTGTGGGACCCCCTGAGCAGGCCTAGGGGGTCAGGATGTTTCTACCCTGCCCCCTTTGCGTGTGTTCACGTTTCTTATACTGCTTTCTTGTGCCTCGGTTCTACCGAGGCACAAGATGGCTGCCAACACTTCCTGGTTTGGAGTGTTGACAGACATTTGACAGCCAATGAGCATGCAGCTTGTGCTCGTAATGGTACGCTTGACCGTATGCTTACCTTACGCCTACGGTATGTCGCCTAGAGATATATCTATGATTTTACTTATAATTTTCTCAGGTACTACTGAACGGATTTACACCATTTAACAGAAAGGGTAATCTGTGAGCCGAATGCTACCTTTTTGACAAATTTGGTGTAATTCCGTTCAGCTGTTCAAGCTGTAGCCCTGGCTAAAGGTCCTATGGAAAATTGCATGGAGAAAACGCGTTTTGGTACCCCCCTTTTTTTCTCAGCCCCCGCTTCACGAATCACCCCGAAACTTTCAGGGAAGGAGCGGAGCGGAGCAGGCCATTTTCTAGGAGAATTTCACGAAGATTCATCAACCGGCGCCAAAGTTATGGAAACTAGGTCCTGGAGAAAAGAGCCCTAAAATATAAGACCCACAACCGTATGTTGGTGTAATTGATGGAGTTTTGTTTGCAACATAATATTTTTTTGTTTGCAGGTCAGCTCTATCTGCAGCTCCAGGGTACCGCAATGGGCACGTGCTTCGCCCCCAGCTACGCGAATCTTTTCGTGGGCTGGTGGGAGAAGCACGTGGCCTGGGCGGGAACCAATGAAATATGGATGAACAAAATTACGCTGTGGACCCGCTACATTGATGATTTGTTCATCTTGTGGCGGGGACCACAGAGTGAGGCAGAAGAGTATATCAAATGCTTGAATATAAATCAGCTAAACCTCAGCTTTACTAGCAACATCAGTAAAAAAGAAGTCTTCTATCTAGACTTAAGAGTCTATGTGGAAGACAAAACTATCCAAACAGCCCTATATCGAAAACCCACGGCGGGAAATACCATCCTGCATGCGGGGAGCTGCCATCCACGAAGTGTGGTCAATAATATCCCACTGGGAGAGTTCCTTCGAATGAAGCGGAACTGCTCCACAAATATGGAATATGAAAAAGCAAGAAGTGAATCAAGAGAAAGGTTCAAACAGAGAGTGTATTGTACAGGAGACTCGAAACTGAGATTAATCACCAACTTCTCAGAGAAATCTTCAGAGATGTTTCAAATCCTTAAGAAAAACTGGAACATTCTAAAATCAGATAATGTTGTGGGAAATGCACTATCAGATTACCCACTAGTGACATATAGGAAAGGAAACTCTCTCAAAGATCATTTGGTCAACAGCCATTATGAATGCAAAAAGAAAAAGAAGCCACCAGTTGTAGGATTCTACCCTTGCATGAAATGCAAGGCGTGTAAGAATTCACATAAAGTCAAAGACTACCAAGTACCAGGAAAAACGAGTAGAACGGTGATATCCAAATTGATTAATTGCAATTCGGAGTTCACTGTGTATTGCTTGATGTGCCCATGTGGGAAAAAGTATGTGGGGAGTACCTCGAAACAAGCAAAATTGAGAGTCTTGGAGCATATGAGAGCTATTACTACAAAAGACCAGAGCTATCCTGTTGCGCGACATTTTGAGCTAATGCACAAAAGCAACAGTAATCTAATCACCTTCTTTGTCCTAGATCAATTGTTAAAAACAGAACGAGGAGGAGACTGGGTTAAAAAACTCCGAACCCTAGAGTCTAGGTTTATCATAATGCTTCAGACTAAGACCTCAGGGGGCCTGAATAATGAAGAAGAGATGTGGGCACACATAGGATAGATTCTGACAGTATCAATGACACTGCATTATCTATACCCTTCAGTTTACCCCTCCAGCCGAACCCCCTCACCTAAGTCCGAATTAAAGTAATATTGCACTCTACCTAAAATAACATCCAGTATAGCCCATTCAGGGCAATATTAGTACGGGCAGAATGCTAACCAATGGGACAACAAACCCAGGCCAACAAAACAACATGAGTTATGAAATCAGAATAACAATATTGTAATTGTAAAAGAATAATATAATGAAATACAGTTTTAGTATGATAATTGTCACAGATGTATTGTGCAATAATAATTGATTATAGATGAAGACACAGATACTCACAAAATGTTATTTTGATCACTGAAAGATGGCCGCCACAATGAATGAATTGTATAGACTGTGCCGTTTTTTATTTCTTTTAATGCACGTGACTGAATGTCACAATGAAACTTTATTTAAATGCACATTTAATGTAAAGCAGGTTTACACTGATGAAGGCGGCAAGCTGCGGCATTCTGGATCCTGTTGTGCATGAAAATGAATCTCCAGTGAGTTCTTCAACGTAGCAGTAAATTAAAACAGATTAAAACCCTGTGGGCTGATGCACTGTTATGCTGGGTGTCCTGTTGTCTTTGTTAAACTGCTCCTGGACACCCAGCATAACAGTGCATCAGCCCACAGGGGTTTTAATCTGTTTTAATTTACTGCTACGTTGAAGAACTCACTGGAGATTAATTTTCATGCACTACAGGATCCAGAATGCCGCAGCTTGCGGACACGCCCACAAGGGCAGGCCCTTTAACTTTCAGTGCATGACGAACCTTCTTGGTATGCAGAAGCCATTGAGAAAGGGACTACATTCCCGAAACCGGTCTGGCTAAGAAAAGGACGATGACTGTTTCCTCTGCGTCTCCTGCTGAAACTGCTCCTCAAATGAAATGGATGCAAATTTCCGATCAAGTGGCCTCTTCCATCGAGGGCTCCACTCTACGTTGGGATATACATATATGTATATATATATATATATATATATATATAGTTTTAATCTAATAACACAGGCTCTTATGCTAAATGTATTCACAGCTACTGCAGTAACTACCTGCTTAATTCTTCTCTTCCACTTATAAGTAAGGGAAGGAAACTTAGTAATAGTAATCAGAGTAGAGGACATACAACAGAATTGAGAAGCATATATGAAGTAACCTTAAATTGTGGTAAAGCAGAATTCAGTGTGAGCCCATAAATACATATCCAGACCAAAAAAGGTGAAGAGGAACAAATTCCCAACTTAAATTGTCATTATAACCAAAAATAAAGAAGTCATACAACAATTGCAGGGCTAGAAATATGCATTAGTTCCTTAACCTCAGGAATATTCTAATCCCTTGTTTGTATTTTATATAGCTTCAAGAGTAAGGCATAATAGCTTCAATAGGAATTCACAACAGAAAATGGGATATCCAAACGCTGTGGGATTAAGTAAAATCAACACTTTGTTAACACAGAGCGCATTACCACATTAATTGTAAATGTTGATTCTTTAATGTCCATTGTATTACTTGTTTCCAGGTTCCAGAAGACTACCCGTATATGATTGCAGCAGCATGGAGAACAGGTTCAGAATCTGTGGGGGAAGAAGAGCTGACGCACTGTAGCCTGATGAAGACGCCGACTGCGACATGTGGTGATACCGGATGCAGAAGGTACATGACGACAAAAGCAGAAGACACACGTGTGTCAAATAAAATGTGAAGCACTCTTCCGCCAGTGCTAGCCGTATTTACGCTAGCTCTTCTCTGCCCCTCTGCATACACAACTGGGTGTGGAGCAGGCATGACAGTACACCCCCCCCAAGACTCCCCAATAGGTTTGGGCTTTAAAGGATACCTTCTTTGGAACAGATGCAACAGCCTAAGGGCATGCACAGGGCCAGCAGGCTCCCATGTTTTATTTTCCAGACCATACCCCTTCCAATGGACCAAATACTGCAATCTATGTCTCACTCTCTGGGAATCCACAATAGCCCTCACTTCATTTTCGGGCTCATTATCCAATACTATGGGGGTGTCTGGACTGGTTATCTCATCCTAGCCACCACCGGCTTCAACATGGAGTAGAAGGAAGTTCAGATTTCATGGCTACAGGATTAATCACATTGATGATTTTATATGGGACAATGAAGCGAGGCTTGAATTTATGGGTTCCTTTCACAACAATATTTTGTTCGGACAACCACACCTTGTCCCCAATCCCATAATCAGGACACAGGCAGTGATGGAGATCTGCATTCCCTTTTGTATAAGACCTTAGCTTTATCCAAATTAATATTAGCTATCTGCTTTCTATCATGTATATGATAAATGAGTTCCAGAGCAGAAGGAGTAGAGGTAGAAACAGGAGGAGGTAAAAGGAAAAAAACAGGATGGAATCCATAATTACAGTAAAAGGGAGAAAGACCAATGGAAAAGTTCATTCCATTATTGAAAGCAAATTCAGCTGCCCATAAGAATGTGTCCCAATTTGAAGAGGAGTGTAGCAATTGGCACAGTAAGTATTGCTCAAGACATTGGTTCACTCTCTCAAGTCTGACCATCTGTCTGGGGATGATGGCCACATGAAAGATGACCATCAATCTGTAACAAGGTGCCCAGCTCCCTCCAAAATTTTGATATGAACTGGGGACTCAGAACTGAGTCCATGCAATCTCACTATATGTTGTAAGAATACAGTGGCCAATTCTTTAGACGTAGGTATAGCTTTCATTGGAATTAAGTGTGACATCTTAGCTAACATGTCTATCATGAACAGAATTACTGTGAAACCTTGGGTGGTCTTTGGTAGAGCCATGATAGATCTATGGAATTAGAACACCATGGTCTATGGGGTGTAGGCTTTTGAGTTAATAGACCAGCTGAGGCTTGGTGGGAACTTTTACTTTGAGCACATATGTGACATCTTTGAATGTACTGTTTAGTGTCATCAGTCATGGTGGGCCACCAAAAAGACCTTTTAAGCAATTCAAAGATTTTTTGTAGGCAGGATGCCCAGAGAGCATGTGTTTGGCACCATTCTAAAGCAAGCTGTTGTAAAGGTGGCGTGAGAATAACTAAACCTTATTGAATATAGAAAAGATTTTGCACTCTTACACCTTTATGTTTCGGTTCTTGTTCTTCAACTTCCTTACAGTTTTGTGCTTGTAACACATTGTTGATAAAGATCTCCTCAGAACATAAGGCCCCCAAGTTACGTTCTCTGGCTATAATATCAGGATGATCAATAGTTGCTTCCACCTCTTCAAAGGCAAATCAAGATAAAGCATCAGCGTCAAAATCACTAAAGTAGTGGGTCCAGCGCAATTGTCACATGGACAGAGCTTGGGATGATTTTAAAAATTGTAGATTCCTATGATCGGTAAAAACTTTGACAGTATGTAGAGCACCCAAAAGATACTAGTCCCATTCTTCAAATGCTCACTTTACTGCAAATGCAAAAAGCTCTCTATCTCCACTGGAGTACTTTTGTTCTGCGGGATTCAATTTATGAGAATAAAAGGCAACAGGATGCAAACATCTTGCTCCCTTATCTCTTTGGGACGAGACTCCCTAAATAGCTACCTGGAATGCATCAGCCTCAACTATGAAGGGTTGGGATCAGTCAGGGTGCTTCAATATGGGGGCACTGACAAAAGCATCTTTCAGTTTCATAAATGTTTCCTCAGCAGCAGAAGTCCAACGGAAGGTAACCCCCTTTTTTAACAATTTAGTGATGGGAGATGCCAAGGCTGAGAAGTTATCAATGAAATGCCTATAAAGACTGGCGAATCCTAAAAAGCTCTGAACTTATTTTACTGAGTAAGGAGACTGCCAATGTGTTATCACAGTTACTTTTTGTGGGGCCATGCTCACTTCGTTGTGGGATAACACAAACCCCAAAAAGGTGACTTTCGATGTGATAAACTCACATTTATCTAGTTTTACATATAGTTGGTTTTCTCTTAATCTCTCCAAAACAGCGCTCACATGTCCAATATGGTCTGCTGTAGAAAAGGTGTAGACCATAATGCCCTCTATATATGCTATGTCTCTCAGGGCTTCATTTATAAAAAACTGAAAGGCAGCAGGGGCGCTACAAAGGCCACAAGGCATCAATTGATATTCATATAACCCAAATTTAGTGGAGGATGCAGTTTTCCATTCATCACCTTCTTGAACGTCACCAAATGATACGCCCCTCTTAGGTCATGCTTAGTGAATATTTTTGCATTCTTGACCAGATCAAGCAAGGATTGTATTAATTGTAAAAGGTAACAATTTTAATAGTGATATCATTGAGAGATCTATAATCGATGCAGCATCTGAGACCTCCCTCGCATTTTGGAATAAGAAAAGATGAGAGGAAGCAGATGAACGAGAGGGTTTGATGAGCCCAATGCGGAGCATTTTGGCCAAATATTCCCTTAGAGAAAGGTTTTCTTTTTCAGATAAAGCGTAGATTATACTATAGGGTATTTGTATTCCTGTAATTAAACTAATACAGCAATAGTATGGTCTATGTGATGGGAGGGTATAAGCCTTTTTTTAATCAAAAACATCTGCCAAATCATGCCAATAGGGGGGCAATTAAAGTATAATGGTATCTGTATCCACTGCAATTTCTTTATGAGTTACCTGATCTGGAATACAATGTGTCCCTCAAAACTCAGAATGAAAAGACAAAGAATGATATGTCTAGATTGTGTTGAACTAACCAAGGAATTCACAAGATAGCTTGGAACTGGGGTGATTGAATGATATCAAACTGCAGTTTCCCTATGTTGATCATGTATAATGAGATTCATTTCACCAGTAGCAGTTGTTACAGGGTCAGATATTATACTGCTCCCGTCAATGGGTTTGACCTCATCTATAATAGCCTTGGACACTAAAGGAGACTATATTTGTTTGGCATATGGTATGCTGATGAAATTCCCTATTATATAGGCTAAATCCATCCAGGTTATCTGGTGTTCTTCCATCTTGTTAGGGTGGAAAGTAGACATGGGCTTTACGCTCTGTAATTCTTATCTAAGGTGTCCACTGGGGTGTGATGCAAGTTCTGAAGCAAAGTCCCAACTTCCCTCACCCACCAAGAATGCCCAACAATGTCAAAGCAGGAAATGGTGATATGGGACAAGAGGTGAAATAAAGGAAGAGAAAAGACAAACATTCTACGGCGCACTCAGGAATGAATGGTAAGTTTCAGAATCTTATTATGGGATTCCTGCATGTAAGAAAAGAATGAGAATGTTAGTGTATATGTAATGATTGTAATCTAATAACATGTGCTCTTATTCTAAATGTATTCACAACTACTGCAGTAACTACCTGCTGAATTCTCCACTTTCACTTATGATATAGTAGTGGTAAATGCAGGATCAGATTCCAATCTATATAAGCAAGAAGAGGTAAATTAGGAGATGAAAGTAATCAGAGTAGAGGACATATAACAAAAGTGAAAAGCATTTATGAACTAACCGAAAATTGTGGTAAAGCAGGAATTCAGTGAAAGACCAAAAACATATATCCAGACCTAAAAAGGGAAAGAGGAACAACTTCCCAACTTGAATTGTTCCTCAATCCAAAAATAAAGAAATCACACAAAAATGTGCAGGGCTAAAATATGGCTTAGCACCTTAACCTCAGGAATAAACTAATTTCTTGTTTGTATTTTATATAGCTTCAACAGGAAACCATAACAGCTTCAACAGGAATGCATAACAGCTTTAAAAGGAATGCGCAACAGAAAAGGGAATCTCCAAATGCTGTGGGATTAACACTCAGATAAATAAAAATAACACTTTTTCAGCGCAGAGCATGCTACCGCCTTAATTGTAAATGCTGATTCTTTAAATGTTCTTTGTACTGCTTTTTTACAGGTTCCGGAAGACTAGCTGAACGTGACCACACTAACATAAAGAACATGTTCAGGATCTGTGAGGGAAGAAGGGCTGACACACTGCAGCAAGACAAAAATGCAAACTGCAGCAACTAGTGATACTGGAAGCAGAAGGTAAAAGAAGGGCAGGTTGGAAGTTACATGCACGTCAACTAGAATGTGAAGCACTCTTCTGCCCGTGCCGCCTGCATTTATGCTAGCTCTGCTCTGCCTCATCTGCTTACACAACTGGGTGTGGAGCAGGCATGACAACTACTCATTCACCCATACATCCACTCACACATCCACTCATTTGCTCAAACAGCTTCTCACTTATCTACTCACTCACTCATACAGCCACTCACACAGCCACTTATACACCCATACAGCTACTCACACAACCACTTACTCATATAGCTACTCACATATCCACTCACTCACACAGACACTCACGCAACCACTCACACACCCTTATAGCTACTCACACAGCCAATCACTTAGCCATATAGTCACTCACAAAGCCACTAACCTAGTCATACAGCCACGCATACACCTATTCACTCACCAATACAGCCACTGACAGCCACTCACTCTCCCATATAGCTACTCACACAACCACTCACTCACCCATACAGCCACTCACACACATACTCACTCACTCATAGAGCTACAGAGTGGGTATGTGAGTGGCTGTATGGGTGATTATATAGACTGATTTCTCCACTATCATTGCATTGTCCATGTCTCGAAACCATTGGTGAAGGGCAGGAGTCTGTTGCGATCCCCAGTATTCAGCTATATTCCACTTTTCCAATGTCATACCTAGTGTCACCCAGTCCTGAGTCACGTGGTTGAGATCCGTGGGCTCCCAAATATTAAGAAGGCATCTCTTTAGTTCCAGCCGAACCGTAACGTCAGTAACTTGTGAGATTGTACTCATAACCGCCCCCCAGTAATGTACAATATCCGGACATTGCCAGCGCATGTGCAGGAATGTGCCTGATGCGCCACACTGTTGTACGCAGAGCGGTGTGTCCGTCTTACCTAGTCTTACCTATTTTGTGTCGAAGTGTTCATGTATAATAAGTGCAGTGTAAACGTTTCAATTGTATCAGCTTGAGGTTAGAAGATATCATAACTTCCTTTGGGGACGCGAGTGCCTCCTGCCAATCTGTGTTGTCTAATTCTCCCACCTCCGATTCTCATCTGGCTTTGAGGGCTGTTGTGGGGTCCAGCTGAATATTTTTTATTTTCCGGTAGGTTTGGGAAATGGCTTTTTTGCTCAGGTGATTCATCAGGAGTCTATCCTCCAATGGTGATGCCTCTGCGAGTTGTGTGCCTGGTGGAATTGATCCCATGAGTGCGTGTCTGATCTGCGTATAATGGAAAGTTTCCGTCTGTGCCAGTCTCTATGTGACCTGTAACTGGGCAAATGTGACTATTTTGCCTTTCTTCTACATATCTTCCACCTTGATGAGAAAACTATGCATGGTGGGGGCATAAGCTATAGTTACCTATGGGCATGAACTATAGTTTTAGTTGTACAATTTATGACAGTCTGTGTCTAGCTAAAGAATGTAAGTGTTTATAAAACACAACTGCTCCTAATGCAGCATAGGTGGGTAGAGGTTTTGAACACAATAGAAATGTTTGCATTGAAGAGTAACTCTGCATGTAGCTGACAGTTGATGACTTGTGCCCATTATATTCCACACAAGTTTTTGGGGTCTGCAGAAAAAGTTTTGAAAAGGGCAAACATTCTACGTAGTAGATGCTAAGTATTGTAAGCAGCCTAGAGTTTTTTAACAGAATTGTCAGAGCTTGTCGATTTCAACTTAACATAGACCACTGTGTGCACCAGCTAGTAACCCATGTAACAAATGTGCTACCTGTAAAGTTTTCACCACAGTGCGAAGGCTGCACATAGAATGACCTTTCGCATCTTCACACCAAGGGTATTTTTAATGAATAGTGTTCCCCAGACACATTTGACATAGAGTGAGCACTGTTCTTATTAGATGCTTTTTAATACTCTTTGGTGTATTTCTCATGAGAGTTTCACAGTCTGCAAACATTGTGGTACAGAATAAACTCTCTACATAGAGTAAACACAGTTTACAATACCCATGTTTGCACTCGTATCCACTTCATTTCTCACTGTAGGTTCGGTGACTGCGAAAGGCTTGATACAGATAAAGGTAAAGGCTGTCCGTAGTAGAACATTAGTTATGAAACAGAAGTTGAATATCTGGAAGAACTTGGTTTGCTCAGATTAGTTGTATATAGATTGAACGCTGTGTGCTCTAGAGGTCTATCTATAGGGTTTATGTTGCATATAACACAAACTTTCCACACCTAAGAGAGTTGTATTTGTGATGGCATCATTGATGATTCATATTTTTCCTAGCTATTTTGAACTTACTTTCAGACCTCTAATGCCATACTCTTTTATAGAGTATATGTACAAAGGAGTATAGATGATGTCATCAGTGATGTCATAGACAATGTCATGAGTGATGTAATATGTGAGGGTATTATCAGTGCATGGCAGGGCATATGTTATAGTTAGGTATGCTAACTATAACTGGTAGATTTCTGTGATTTGTGGAGTTCGAAATGTTAATGTTGTCACTGACATATTAATCTAACTATATTGTTACTTTAACCTTTGTTTCATTCAGTAAATTTCTATGGTTTTTTTAAACAAAAAAAATCTTTTTATCACACCTAACTATAACATTACTTTAAACTTTGTTTTTACAGTGACATTTTTTAGGGTTTGTAAGAGTAAAGAAATGTTGTATTACCATATGTAAAGAGAAACCCCACCATGCGCGCCCTATGGCTATGCGTGGCGGGAGGTTTGGACGGGGGTTGACCGCATGGGAACGCGGCACATCGCCCACAGGCAACCATCCCCAGTCTGTTCACGGCCGTGCAAAGCAGAGTGTTAAGTCTATGACCAGTCAACCCAGATGCAGCAGACCCCCTTCTAAGCAGCCAGCCCCATGCTGTGCACAGCCATTCATCACACACGGTGTGGTGGCTGGTTGCAGGGCCTTGCTTGCAGCCAGGCCCTGCAAACAGCTCCCTACAGGCAGCCACCTGGAGGCATCCAACCTTACTCTGCACATGGCCTTTGGTTGTGTGTTTCATGGAGTTAGCTGCAGGTCCTGTCTTGCAGCTATGCCCTGCTTACAACTCCCCACAGTCAGCCAACCCTATGCTGTGCACAGCCATGTGCAGCGGGGGATTGGCCACAGCTTAGCCTACCGCCAGGCCCTGTGGCTAACCGCCCAGTGGGCTGCCAACACCACACGGTGCACAGCCTTTGGTGTGCGAACCGCAGGGCTGGCCTTTGGGCCCAAGGGACACCATCCCCTCAGGCCAAAACATATATATGAAGGGGTGTGGGAATGCAGCCCCCTCTTTGACTCTTAATTGGCCCCAGGGACCCCATCCCCCATGGCCAGTTCCAATAAAAATGGGAGGTGGTCATGAGGCTCCCCTCTCCAAGCCCTAAAAGGCCCCAGGGACCCCATCTCAGGCGAGGAGGCGTACAGCCCTCATCTCCAAGCCTAAATAGATCCCAAGCACCCCAGCCTTCGGGCCTATTACTTTAAAAAGAGGAGTGGGGCTGCACAGCCCATCCGTCCCCAAGCCTTCTTAGGCTCCAGGATCTCCATCCCTGCACAGACCCCCTCCCTGATTCTTCTCAGGCTCCAGTGACCCCATTACCTGTGTCCCAATGCGCTTAAAAAGCATTAAAGAGCTTTATTATGCCCCGGAGACCACATCCCAAGGTGCTGTATTTTTTTTAAAGGGGAGGGGGCATGCGTCACCCTCCCCCGGCCTTCTTGGGCTCTGGGGACCCCATCCCCCAAGGCTATATTACTTTTAAAATGGGAGGGGGACCTCGTGGCCCCCCTCCCTGAGCCTGTTTTGGCCATAGGGACCCCAGAGGCCCACATCATTTAAAGATGGGTGCCTGTGAGCCCACCTGGGGCACCAACCAAGAACAGTGTTGGGGGCTGAGGGTGGTGCCCCTGGACTCCTTGGTTCCAGACTGCTCCCTTCATGGTGCGGGAGCCTTCATTGCTCCCACCCAGAGGGAGCAGCTATTTATGCTGCTCTCACTGGGTGGTTGTTTCCCTGACCACTTCAGTGCGGGCAGGGAAATACAACACAAGCTTCTTCCCAGCCAGTAAGAGCATTTTGAAAGCTCCCGCCCGCTCGGAGCAGACTACGTGCTTACTCCAGTTTGGCAGGAGATTTGAAAATGCTCTAGTCAGACAGGAGGAAAAACTTGTTTTCCAGCCCGTAGTAGTGCAGACAGGGAAACTACTGTATCCCGGGGATGGTGTTCCTGGGCACAGTCAGGGAGCTGGCCCTGGGTCCCTATGGCCATTAAAGTCTCAGAGAGGGGAGCTGCCTGCCCTTATTATATACATTGGGCCCAGAGGATAGGGTCCCTGGGGCTGAATAAGGTTTGGGTTGGGGTAATGTTTGCCCCCCTCCACTAAATATTTATACTGGACCCCAGGAATGAGGTCCCAGTGCCAAAAACAGCAGAGAAGGAGGGCCTCACACCTCCTCTTCTTAAGAAGTAGGCTATGGGATATAGGGTCACTGGGGCTGAAAACGAATTGGAGAGGGTGCGTGCAGCCCATCTGCTTAAAAATGATTTGGGCCCTGAGGGATGGGGTCCCCAGGGCCAAAATCAGCTTGGGCAGGTACCTGCGCATCCCCTCCCCTTAAAAAAGGGGCTGCTCACCCCCCTCCCCGAGCCTCAAAAAGCCTTGGGGAGCCCACTCCCAGGGTCGAGAATACTTAAAATGTCGATGTCATTTTAAATGTCATAAGTGATTTCATAAATGATGTCATAGAACATGTCATTGGTAATGTTATATGTGAGGTCATAAGCAGTGCATGGCGGGTTGCAAGTTATAGTTAGCCCTACTAACTATAACTGGTGAACTTCTGTGTTTTTTTAGGTTCAAAACGTTAATGTTGTCACTGACAAATTCACATAACCATAATGTTACTTTAACCTTTGTTTTTCCACTGAATATATATATATATATATATATATATATATATATATATTCACTGAAAAAACCATAGGTTATAGACCATATATAGTTAGGAATTAGCATTTACAAAACCTTGAAAATTCACTGAAAAAACCATAGGTTATAGACCATATATAGTTAGGAATTAGCATTTAAAAAACCTTATTTTACTCACACAAAACCATTGAAATTCCATATATAGTTAGTTGTACTAACTATATATCGCGCACCCGCAATCCACTGCTGATCATGTCACATATTACATCATTCATGACATGGTCAGTGACATCACTGATGACATCACTGAGAAAACAGAAAAGAAAAAATAACAGAAAAGATTAATTGAAACAGCAAAGAAATGTAAATAACATAGAACCATATCATCAACATAGGCAATAAAAGTTTTGCAGCTTTTATCGGCAGAAATGTGTCGCTAAAGCCGCTTTTGCGGCGGAAAACTGCCGCTAAAACCACTTTTGCAACAGTTTTCTTCCAATAAAAACAGCAATAATTTTATTGGCTGTGTTCATAATATGCCCCTTAGTGTGCTTCAACTACACAGAGAAAGCATAATGAACAAGTAGTGAAACAGTGATCAGTCAAAGACACTAAGAGTAATAGAGACGGAGTGAGTGAACAAGAGGTAAGAGTTTTTAAGGTCATACGGCAATTTTTTTTTGAAAATTAAAACAGAATCATTGCAGAATGACCAGCCATTTCTAGACTTTAAATAAGCTGTGTAATGTCCTGATGTTATTGAAGGACCGTCATGATATATAATTGCTGCAGTTACAAAAGTCCTTCCTGATATTGACAACTGTGAAGCCACAAAATTTTTAATTAAAGTTGTCAATTTTGTTCCATCAGGCCTAGATCGTTGGAACATTAAAATAACATACTGGCCATATGTTCGTATAAATAATGTGGACATCATTTCAGATTTACATTGGCTACACTCCATGTTGTGATCAGCTGCTTTTACTAGTTTATTAAAAGAGACTGATTTACTGTCTGGCAAAGTTAAATATATAAATCTTTCTGAGTCTACACTAGTAGTACTTGATACCCTACAGTTCTCGCAGTCATGCTGCCATTGATAAGAAAGCCCAAACAGGTGATCTACATCTACACCTTCAGCATGCAATACATCAAGCATATACATTAAAAACTCCTGAGAATCTTGCTGAATATTTTGAGAGAATTGTGTTTGGCCTGAACATCTGTCTAACAGATTTCGAATTTCAGACACACTTTCTATTTTTGTTCTATCAGTGCTACATTTCTCTAACACAGAATTTAACAAACTGCAAAATCTTTGATCAGAATTGACCACAATCTCTTCTTTTACATTTTCTAGAGAAAACAAAACATTAACCACTACATTAGCATAGCAGTTGACACCAGAACTGTTTTCAAATTGAAAACCAACAACATCTTCAACAGAATCCTTTTTGTTTCTGCTTATAATTTCAGGTTCATCGACTTTTCGTCTTTTTGCTACAACCTCCCCAGTATTGGTCACATTTCTTCGTTTCCGGCCTACCACACGTTTCTCAAACAAAGGATATTGAGGCAAATGTGGCGCATACTCTCTTCTTAACCTATTGTATTCCTTAACACAATCTAGATCCGCACAAATGTTTGTGACATCACACTCAATCAAGTACAATCCCGATAAAGTTCTAACTCGTGACAATGCCACATATGCCATACCCTCCTTGAACACAGAACTGCCAATATTTACCAATGCACTGTCTACACTTAAACCTTGCGATTTATGGATTGTCACCGCATATGCCAAGCAAACAGGAAACTGCTTACGGCGAACATATAAGTCTTTTACAAGCAAAAATCTAGCAGAACAACGACCAATTAGCTGTACTTCCTCAATGCCATCAAATTTAATTTTTAAAAATTCAATTCCATCTCTATTTCTGTATTTTACAAAATCAACAACATTACCCATTGATCCATTTACCAGACCTCTTTCAACATGTAAATTCCTTCTTAAAATTATACGGCAGTTCAAGCACACATTCAGAGTCTTTTCAAAACCTGCAGTTTTAGATATAGTCTTCTCTAATGAATCCAATTTTGTTTTCAAATTCTCAGACAAAATAATTGTTGATCCCATATGCTCTACTCTGTCAATAGCTTCCAGTTTCACAATCTCTTGCTTTTCTAAATGCAACATTTTGTTGTTGAATTTGGCACATTCTGCAAGAGTTGGCATCAAACATATTCCAGATTTCTTCTCAGTAATTTTCTGAAAAATATTCTCAGGCACAACATCTTGTTCTGGATATAAATTTGACAGTAATCGTGCATGTAAAGCTTCTTTCCCATGCTCGGTCACTTTTCCAATTCTAACATCTTGTAGAATAGTCTTGTAAACTTCATCCTTCGCCTGACGCATATTTTCATGCAGTTCAGCATAATTGAAGTTTAACCACATATTGACGTTGCCAATGCTCCCTAGGCACTTCCTGGTATCTTCATGCGTGAGCATTTTGAACACAGGTTGCCCTTTCACTGGTGTCAGCTGCAGAAGATCTCCGAAAACAATGATGTGTTTGCCACCAAATAACACATCATACTCTGTTTTGAGAACTTCTTGCATTCTCAAATGCACAAAGGCAAGCATGACATTGGAAACCATGCTTACTTCGTCAATGATAAGAAGTTTCATTTTCCTCAAGATTCTTGAAACTTCACAACAAGCATCTCCAGATAGCTTGTGATATTGTAATTTGTTGTCATGCTCCACTGGCAGCATCAGTAAACGATGTAAAGTAATCCCTTTAATGTTATGTGCTGCCAGTCCAGTTGGAGCGGTGACAACACAAGACAGCGATGACTCTGTCCTTTCCTGCAAATAACATGAAATTGCTTTAATAAGGAAACTTTTTCCAGTTCCCGCTTCTCCACTCACGTACAGTCGGACAGGCTTCAACGACGTACATGAGCACTCTTTCTTCTCATGACTTAATCCATGATCAATTTGCATGGTAACTTCGTCATATATTTTCCTCTGCTCAACGTTGAGTTGTCTTTCCAACTCTTCTAAGTTAACCGCATCCTCCTGAGCATGTGCCATGGCTCTTTCCACTTCATTCATAGCAGTGGCAGCTTCATTTTCGATAACTGGTCCTCCTAGTGGATCCTGACTCAATGAAACAGAACTCTGACTGTCCTGAGAACTGTCTCTAGCAATCTCGGCTGCAATCGTTGCTTCCTGCTCGATTTCCGCATTTAACATTTCTAGATATTTGGGAAAAACAGGACATTCTATGGTCCCCTTGGCGTCATTGAAAGAGTCTTCGTAACAGAGGAAATCTCCAAGCAGTTCCTCTTCTGCACGCCAAGGCTTGAAAAGTTGCAAAAGTGCTAAATAGAAAAACTCTTTTTTTTCAGGAGATTCGCCACTCAATTTTCGATGGTTTACCAAGTGGCATTTTCTTTGCTTGACCAGACATCCCTCACTTCCAATTACAGCATACACTCCTTTATCAATATCTTCTTTGATGTTCCTCTTGAATATGTAATTTTGTAGAACCTCATACAGACAAACATTCTCGAGGTGACTGCTTCTATTTGGATAATATGTATCCAACATGTTGGTCTTCAAAATATCGGTACTGTTTGGCTCCTTTTCCGCCAAATACTCTATTTCCCGCACAGGTTTCAGAACTCGATTACGCGTTGCAGCAAGACCAAGACTCGCCCAAACGATACTCCTGGATTTGGCATAGAGACTTGCTGAAGACAACCGGTCAGAACATTCGTAAGCTCCGATTTCTCGATGTGACAACATCTTCAGACTGAAACTGTACAACTTCTTACTGAGGCTCTTTTCATGGGAAATGTCCTCCCACATATCCTTCAATTCTGTCTTTTCTTTTTTGGTGATGTAAGATGTCACATACCGAGCCACAGCCATACAGTTATCAGCCACAAACGGTATATCCATGTTAGCATTCCACATGGACAAAATCACTGGGTTGTAGTCATTGATGTACTTGGACTCTTCGTTCCTTTTCAAATTGTATGTGTTTTTAGGTGATTTCTTCATCACATTATGTCGCAGCGAAGAAATCAAACTGTTCACTCTTCCTTTAGAAATCACCGGTCGTGGAAAGGCGAAACGACATTTGGTGTAGAACTTGTCCTTGTTTCTGAATTTACGACGACAGTACTTTCCACAACGATGGCTTTGGAAGCGTAAAACTTGTTCTCTTAGGCTTTTGTCTTCCTTTGCGTTTGGAACAGCACATGTAGAATACTGTTCTATGAAACTCATCACTAAGTCTTCTGGATCTGTTCCAAATTTAGGTGCATCCTTGATCCACAGCAGCATATGTATATGAGGAGCACCTCTTGCTTGGTACTCCTTTCTCCAGAAGAAATCCAACACCTCTCCAAGAGGTGGATTTTTCTTGTTCATGATGAAAGACATCATAGCTTCAAATCTATGATTGAAGTACCTGCATACATTCACTGGATCCAAAGAGCACAGTTCTCCGGGTGTCTTGAATTCGATATTTTCAATGTTTCCATTTGCCTCTCGTAGAAATTCAAGTAAGTCTTCCCAGCCATACTCGGCACAGCTGAGAGTGAGGAACCATGTGGGAGTTCCTAAGTTCCTCAGCATACATTTTAAATCACCATGACGACGGTACCAGTACTCATTAGTACCACGCTGACACGCCATGAGATTAATCAGGTGAGAATCCAAAATACTGTCTTGCACATTGACTTTATCCATAAAGTCACTTGCCGAGATGTTTTGCATCTGTATACCACTTTTCAAGATGTGGTTCACTGCATATGACAGTCCAGACAGATCGCTTTCAAACAGGAGATGAAACAAATACGGAATGCATTGTCGAAACCTAGGATCTTCTGCATACAATCGTAAAGTCCGGTATTCAGAAGCAGAAATTTGATGAGGTCGCTCATCATATCTTCCTCCTTGACCTGTTGGAAATAGCTGTGGGAAACACCGAGCTTCCAAACTTTCCTCCCAAACACTAATGGGACTCCCTTTGGCTTGTTTCATTTGAAACAACTCAATAGCATTCCCCATGACTTCCTTGGAATGCAAAGGATGAACACTATAATGTTCATATATTTCTTCACTTTTAGAGGGTTCTACTTTCTCAATTTGACCAGCACACAAATCACTATCCTCTTCTTCACTTACTTCCTCTTCTGCAACATATACATTCTTATAGTACTTATTGCTTTTTTTCAAATACAATGTTGCCTTTTTGACTTTCCTAACATCCACTAAATCTTGCCATATTTTCTTACTCTTTGTCGGAACCCCATTAACTAAGATAACCAGAGGTTCCTCTTCCACTTTTTCTACTCCAATTGTATTAATGTTTTTCTTCAAATCTAGAGGCAAATAAACAACTCTTCCCTTTAATCCTCTCTGTAAATCTGATGGAGGCAATTTCCCTGTCTTTGGCTCCATTCTTACAATAGCCTGAAAGGGATGGATACTTTGAATCAAAATAGATTCATAAGTATTTAAATCCTTCAATTCAGAAGGAATCTCAACCAATTCCAGATTATTATGAACCGCTCTAGCAGGCATCCGGTTTTGATTTAATTTGTTACAACAATAAGTACACACACGTTGATCCAATCCCAAATCAAAACAATTTTCTACCATCAAGTATGTTGCGAAATCCTTCCATTCACTATTATTTTCCCTTTCACTTTTCGCATATAAATCCACTAACTTAGTCTGATTCTTATAATAAGTGCGTCGACAACACACACAAGTGAAATTAGGCCTCTCACTTGATTTCACCTGAAACGTGGCAATTTCCTTCTGAAAATTATCTGTACTGGAAACCTGTACACTATCTTCCACATTACCCTCTTCTTCTGGGTCAATTTCAACATTCTCCTCTTTACTTCCAGAGCTGCCTCGAGAGCGTTACACAGAGTGACGCCTGCTATGTTGGAGCAGGCGCTCACGGAACATCCGTGCTCTCTCTCGGGCGACCCGGAAAGAGACACTGAGGCCCTGCAGCGATGGTTGACTGAGAGGTTAGATACTCTCGCCCCAAAGGTAACCCCCAGGTCCACCGCGATACGACAATCTGCGCCATGGTTCACCGAGGCGCTGCGTGTGGCTCGCAGCCAGTGTAAGGTTGCTGAGCGGGCTTGGCGCCTTCAATATGATGGGGAGGCCAAACTCGCCTATAGGTCTGTGGTGAAGGCCTATCACCGGGCTATTCTTGGCGCCAAGCGGGATTACCTTGCTAGGAGGATTGAGGCGTCGGCGAACTCCTGCAAGGAGATCTTCACGATAGTGAAGGAGTTCACGTCCCCGACCTCTTATTCACCCCCGCCTGTGTCACCTGAGGCGTGGGCGTGTGATCTGGCCACTTTCTTCACCAACAAGATTAAGGCAATTCAGGCCTCCTTCTCGGAGAGCTCAATGGAGGATGGTTGCGGCTCTGGGGCAGGACCTGGAACATCGCCCATGTCCACGGCAGTACTGGCTGACTTTCCACCTGTCTCCAGTGACATGTCTCGGACGCTGCTGGCCAGCCTTAAATCTGGCTCACCACTGGACCCCTGCCCCGCCAAGTTTTTGGCGGGGATGGCGGCAGTGGTGGATCCTTTGGTCAACCCGATCCTCAATGCCTCCTTGCGGGAGGGGATTGTTCCACGCACCTGGAAAAGGGCGATGGTGATCCCCCTCCTGAAAAAGCCTGGTCTTGATGCCGAGGTGTTGGCCAATTACAGGCCAATTTCACTTCTCCCGGCTCTGGCCAAGATCACGGAGAAACATGTCCATGGCGTCTTGTCGAGCTTTCTTGAATCCAACAATTTGCTCCATCCATCCCAATCCGGTTTCCGTCCGAATTTCAGTACGGAAACAGGGTTGGTGGAGGTCTCGGAGATCATCAGGGAGACCTTGGATGTGGGTGGCAAGGCCATGTTAGTCATGTTGGACCTGTCGGCGGCCTTCGACACCGTCCCCCATGAGGCGCTTCTCGCCAGGCTTTATGACATCGGCCTAAGGGGGACGGTGTTCAGATGGTTTACATCTTTTCTGGAAGGCCGCCGCCAGACGGTCTGGGTGTCCCAGAGCTCCGCTGAGATGCCGCCACTGGGAGTCGGGGTTCCACAGGGATCTGTGTTGAGCCCGACATTGTTCAACATCTTTATGTCCCCTCTGGCGGCTGCGGTGGAGGCTTACGGAGCCCAGATCGTGTCCTACGCCGATGACACGCAACTCCTCTTCACATGTGGCAAAGATCAGCCATTTGATGGGGAGAGAATTCGGGACTGTCTGGATATGGTCTTCGGCTGGTTCCAGCGTAATAGCCTGAAGGCCAACTCCAGCAAGTCGGAGGTTTTATTCTTCGGCTGTGCCATCGATCCCGAATGGCGGCAGTGGTGGCCGGCCGCTATGTGCCCTCCGGTGCAGTCCTCCCTGGTTGCCAAGAACCTCGGTGTTAGGCTTGACAACAAGCTTTCTCTGAGAGCGCACGTTCTCGGCCTGTCCGGCACCTGTTTCGGTATTCTGAAAATGCTCCGCAAGTTTCTCCCTTTACTATCTGCGGAGCACAGACGGATTACAGTGCAGGCGCTAATCGGATCTAGGCTCGATTATGCCAATGCTCTCTTTCTAGGCCTACCGGACTATCTGGTTCAGCGCCTGCAGGTGGCACAGAACTCCGCAGCTCGTGCGATCTTTGGTCTGCATAGACGAACACGGGCTTCTGGGCTGCTGCAGACGTTGCATTGGTTGCCGATCCGTAAACGGATTATGTTTAAAGCCCTGACGCTGGTGCACAAAGCTCTGTTTGGCTCAGGTGCGGGATATCTGCAGAAGAGATTGTTTTTTTATCGTCCTGCCCGCTCTCTTCGCTCTGAATCCCTCTTTACTGTTGTGGTCCCACGGGTGAGGAAGGCTCGTATGGGGGGGCGTTCTTTTAGTCTCAAGGCCTCCCAGTTGTGGAACTCGCTCCCACTGGTACTTCGCAGCACTCCCAATTTGTTTCAATTTAGAAGGAACCTGAAAACTTGGCTTTTTAATCTTTCTGTTTAGGTGGATTTTCTTTTTCCTGCTTTTGGGATCTGTTCTTTATGTTATGTGTTACACTGTAGCTGTTGTGGAAAGCGCCGGGACACTCTTTTAGAGTAGCCGTGCGCTATATAAACGCATTTTAACATAACATAACATAACAAGTAACAAAACTCAATTTCTTCACAAATATTCTTCACATCTATTTCAGAACCATGCAAAAGAGCAGTGCATAATTGTTTAAGCATAACTGCTGGACTCTTAGCATAATACAACATTCTAACTAATTTCCTCACTTTATTATGATGCACTGCTAGCATCCTGAAATGATGAAAAACACTCTGGCATACTCTCCTGGAAAGACAAGCCAGTGAATGACCATGCAAACCTGTCACTTCTCTCACTCTGCAAGTATCTAATTCTTGCAACAACATCATTTTCTGCTTCAAACTTTTCTTATTAAATGTCCGTACAAAATCACAAAGCAAATTGATGGAATCCTGTCGCACACTGCAAATACTACTACACTTCCAGGTGTACACAGGTCCCTTAGGACGTCTTCCTAAAACCTCATTACCTAACACCTCTTCTGCCTCTGTTGTCACACTTTTTTCTTTTTCAACTGGACAACCATCTTTCACCTCATAAGCTCGACCACTGGTGTCAACTGCATGCACCAAATCATTATCCTGGAAATAACTCTCCTCATTAAAAAATGCCTCACAACTTGAACTATGCATCCATTCTCCTGAAAAAACTTCACAAAAATTACTACGATTAACTGTTCTCTTCCATCTACTATTTCTTTTGAAATCATAAATTGCCTTGTTTAGCTTCCTAATTCTATTGATTATCAAAATAAATAACTTTCGTTTAATTTCAAATGCCTGATCAATACCTTTCTCAATTTTTTTTTTCTCTTATAAAAAACCACTTTCTGCTGACCTTTCTTAATATTTTTTAACAAATTGCCAATTATCCTGTTGCGGAACATTCGTCTACGAATGTCCCTAAACTGATTTTTCCTTCTACTACCATGCACAGAGTTATCTCCTGCTCTAGCAGTAACATTTTTGATTGGCCTTCCCTTTCCGTTTAAATTGCTTCTCTTTTTCTGGACTAAAACATTTTCTGTAGTACTACTTTTTTTTCTACAAATGTTTCTTATGAACGATTTTGTTGTCTTACCCGGAGCTTTCTTGGTGACTTGACGAGTTTTTATTGTAGAGGACTGCTGCAAGAATTTATTAAGCTGCTGTCTTTGACGTTTTATAGCCTTTCGGTTTCGTTCTTTAGATGGCATTCTCTCCTTTTGAAATGATCTGCAGTTGAATCTGTGGTAAAATATAATTAAAAATGTTATTAACCACTATTAGCAAACAGTTAATCAATAACAGTCGTCAAAAATTTAACACACTACTTGTCATTTTTACATAGAATAATTTTTAGTGCATTGGCAAATTTAGTATTCACAAATAGTAGCAAAGAAATAGAATGCTTCTACATTTGACCTGTGCTGTTTTATATGTGAATCTGAACTAATTTTATGAGCATATTTGACTATTTTATTAAAGACACTACACACAACCTGTTTTTGAAGTTTTGTTTAATTTTAAATGAAACGGTTTACATTTTTACTTTTCATTTCCAGTAACTTTTAAAAATAAATGTTTATAGTTCCATAGGCTCAAGCAGGTCAGCTTCCCACCCTATGTCATACAATTCTGACAAATCGGCATCCTCATCATGTTCTTCATAATCCTCAGGATTTAAATCATCCAAGGGATCTACTTCCACTGACGTTTCAATGACAAGTTCAATGATAAGATCGAGATCAACTGATTGCTCATTATCACTCATGGTTGATGTTGTCGTTATCTTTAAAGAAAGAGAACAACAATAAGATGTTGCAGAGTAAGAGACAAATCTCAGAGACTATAATATTAAAATTGTTTAACAAGAGTAACATTTTGCAATTATTATTTAGCCATGTCCAGCGATGCTGAGGAGGTAAGGCCTATGTCCAAGTTTTCAGTGAACAGGACTCATCTGTTCTTAACCTTGGATAAGCCTCAACGACTCTGTGTACCCTGCTCATACTTAAATGTAAAGGGGCATATTTATGTTAACTGGCGCATCCCCAGGGATGCACCAGTTAACGTGCACCGCTGCTCTGCCACCCATGGTGTGCCGCATTTACAATGTGGAGCACCATTGAGCAAAAACAGCACAGATGCGTCACGCATCTGTGCCGCAAAAGCAGCACATTGCAGGAATCACGTCGTAAACGTGACATGTCTACTGCAATGCACAGGAGCAAGCCACACATTGCATGGTGCATCACTCCTTATGCCTGTTTCAAACAGGCGTAAGGATTTGATTCAGCAATGCTATAAAGCTGACTCAGTGAAATCTTCTAAATTTCACTGTGTTAGTTTTACAGGGCTTTCATGCAAATGAATGCCCACCCTGCAACAAAACGCCTATATGAAACCTGACGCAGGTTTCATGTGGCACAGGACTTTACAGCATGACACATCTGCCTAGATGCATCAAGTTGTAAATATGTCGCAACATAGCGCATCTTTTGCGCCGCCGCTACGTCACAAAAGTGACGCACAGCGGCGCAAAAGAGGCACACGGCTATCATAAATCTGTCCGTAACATTTTAAATGATTGATTCAGGATGACGATAAGGTGTGGCTATCCAGAGGTTTGTTTGAGGTGAGGCCTACTCAGGGTTGCAGATGAAATTTAGGCTTGTTGAAGAATACAGAGGAGATAATACATGTGCAGACCTACCAATGAAGTGAGTCATGTCCACTGCACTCTTGAACAAAGGTCAGACCTCTTCTGTGTCCGTGAACAGGCCTAAACCTCATCTGCACAATGTGATTCGTAAAGTTAGGAAACACAGGTGATGTAATTGAAAAATGTGGAATTTCTTTTCCTCATTTCACAATCACATCACCTGTGTTTCCTTTGCTTAGGTATCTCATAGTGCAGATGGAGTCTAGCATATCAAAGAGTACACAGAAGTTGAGCACTGTATACAACAATTTCGACATTTACAGAACATTCAGCTTCTCCATGCCCCCTACACATTCCTAAATGTTTACAGTTTAAACGGACGGTATGTTGTTGGAGATGAAGTGAGGCCTGTCTTGCAACATGGTGCATCTTTTGCATCACTGCTGCATTGGTTTCATGTGGCACAGGACTTTACAGCATGACACATCTGCCTAGATGCATCAAGTTGTAGATATGTCGCAACATAGCAAATCTTTTGCACCGCCGTTGCGTCACAAAAGTGACGCACAGCGGCGCAAAAGAGGCACACACCTATCATAAATCTGTCCCTAACATTTTAAATGATTGATTCAGGATGACCATAAGGTGTGGCCTATCCAGAGGTTTGTTTGAGGTGAGGCCTACTCAGGGTTGCAGATGAAATTTAGGCTTATTGAAGAATACAGAGGAGATAATACATGTGCAGGACTACCAATGAAGTGAGTCATATCCACTGCACTCTTGAACAAAGGTCAGACCTCTTCTGTGTCCGTGAACAGGCCTAAACCTCATCTGCACAATGTGATTCGTAAAGTTAGGAAACACAGGTGATGTAATTGAAAAATGTGGAATTTCTTTTCCTCATTTCACAATCACATCACCTGTGTTTTGCTTTGCTTAGGTATCTCATTGTGCAGATGGAGTCTAGCATATCAAAGAGTACACAGAAGTTGAGCACTGTATACAACAATTTTGACATTTACAGAAGATTCAGCTTCTTATCTTGTTGGAGATGAAGTGAGGCCTGTCTTGCAACATGGTGCATCTTTTGCATCACTGCTGCATCGGTTTCATGTGGCACGGGACTTTACAGCATGACACATCTGCCTAGATGCATCAAGTTGTAAATATGTCGCCACATAGCAAATCTTTTGCACCGCCGCTGCGTCACAAAAGTGACGCACAGTGGCGCAAAAGAGGCATACACCTATCAAAAATCTGTCCCTAACATTTTAAATGATTGATTCAGGATGACGATAAGGTGTGCCCTATCCAGAGGTTTGTTTGAGGTGAGGCCTACTCAGGGTTGCAGATGAAATTTACGCTTGTTGAAGAGTACAGAGGAGATAATACATGTGCAGGCCTACCAATGAAGTGAGTCATGTCCACTTCACTCTTGAACAAAGGCCAGACCTCTTCTGTGTCCGTGGACAGGCCTAAACCTCATCTGCACAATGTCATTCGTAAAGTTAGGAAACACAGGTGATGTAATTGAAAAATTTGGAATTTCTTTTCCTCATTTCACAATCACATCACCTGTGTTTCCTTTGCTTAGGTATCTCATTGTGCAGATGGAGTCTAGCATATCAAAGACTACGCAGAAGGTGAGCACTGTATGGAACATGGCTATGTAACTCAAAGAATCAAAATTTAAATTTGCCAAGCACACATGGGGGTGTATTTACAAGGACCTTCCACCACGGGGAAATGTCTTTAATTAAAATGGGAAAAATAACATCAAAGGGACTCAAATGCCTTTTAAATATACCCCAAGCAACCTATGAAACTCTAGCACTACATATCAAGAAACCTATTTGATTTCAAAAATCGTTTTTAAACACATCATCTAAATCAATTATATACCTACATTCAAGGGGAAATTACTTAAAATGCCCTAAGACA
Organism: Lissotriton helveticus; assembly: GCF_964261635.1. Taxonomy (NCBI): domain Eukaryota; kingdom Metazoa; phylum Chordata; class Amphibia; order Caudata; family Salamandridae; genus Lissotriton; species Lissotriton helveticus. Next base: position 761,228,867 of record NC_136063.1, on the reverse strand, counting down.
CATGAAAGCGTTTTTTTAAGGCCCTTGCACCATTTTTGGGTCACTTTTAACATGGCTATGTAACTCAAAGAATCAAAATCTAAATTTGCCAAGCACAGATGGGGGCATATTTACAAGGACCTTGCACCACGGGGAAAGGTCTTAAATTAAAATGGGAAAAATAACATCAGAGAGACTCAAAGGCCTTATAAATATGCCCCAAGCAACCTATGAGACTGTAGCACTACATATCCAGAAACCTAATTGATTTCAAAAAACGTTTTTAAACACATCATCTAAATCAATTATATACCTACATTCATCGGGAAATGACTTAAAATGCCCTAAGACACATGAAAGCGTTTTTTTAAGGCCCTTGCACCATTTTTGGGTCACTTTTAACATGGCTATGTAACTCAAAGAATCAAAATCTAAATTTGCCAAGCACAGATGGGGGCGTATTTACAAGGACCTTGCACCACAGGGAAAGGTCTTAAATTAAAATGGGAAAAATAACATCAGAGAGACTCAAAGGCCTTATAAATATGCCCCAAGCAACCTAGGAAACTCTAGCAGTACATATCCACAAATCTAATTGATTTCAAAAAACGTTTTTAAACACATCATGTAAAGCAATTATATACCTACATTCATCAGGAAGTGACTTAAAATGCCCTAAGACACATGAAATCGTTTTTTTAAGGCCCTTGCATCATTTTTGCGTTACTTTTAACATGGCTATGTGACTCAAAGAATCAAAATCTAAATTTGCCAAGCACACATGGGGGCGTATTTACAAGGACCTTGCACCACAAGGAAATGTCTTAAAATAAAATGGGAAAAATTACATCAAATGAACTCAAAAGCCTTGTAAATATGCCCCAATCAACCTATGAAACTCTACCAGTACATATCAAGAAACCTAATTGATTTCAAAAAACGTTTTTAAACACATCTTGTAAACCAATTATATTCCTAGATTCATGGGGAAGTGAGTTAAAATGCCCTAAGACACATGAAAGCATTTTTGTAAGACCCTTGCACTATTTTTGCGTCACTTTTAACATGGCTATGTAACTCAAAGAAACAAAATCTATTTCTAAAACACTTGACACAAAGCAACATTTTAAATACACAACTTTCTTCATAATTTTCTCCTTAAAGCATACTATTCTCTATTTAAATTAAATGAATCTTTTCTCACCTTAGCAAATACTTTTTGAGTTTCAAAACAGTCTCAGACACACACCAATTTGTCTTCAGCAGAACAAAGGGTATGCACTCCAGAGGCTGCAGCCAAAAAAAGCACAGAAATGCTGTAATTCATCACACATATCTCTCATGTCACCCAATCAAAACTCTTCCCTCACTTTTTTCAAATCAACACCCTTCCCCCCTCTGCCCTTTCTGCCTTTTTTGCATAGCAACCACCTCCTGAAAGACCTCTCATGTTTGCAACTTCACACAACAATGTTTCAATTGAACTCTGAACTCTCAGTACACCTGCGTATCCAGTGCAATCTTTCATAAAATGATTTTTTCTTGACCATTCAAATTACATCTTTCAAAGAACTCATCCATGCACCCTAACTTTCTGTTTTCAGCAATCAAAATCCACCAATCACTGCTACTGATTAATTACCACAGAAACTCCACAGTTTTTTTCATTATAAACTCTTATTTTTTCAACTGCCATTTCATTGCCACACTTCATCTGACTGCAGCAGAACCTTCTCTCACCATGTTTTCTGTCTGGATTGTTGGACATAGTTATATCCACTGGGCTCAAAGGTTTGCTGATAACAGAAATTTACACAACCTCAATTTACAAAATGTGGAAATCAAGTGGATTGGCCACAGAGGATTAAAATGTCACCAATTGATACCATTGGTGAAAACCTTTTTGCATTTGCCAAAACCTGACCTGTTAATTGTGCACTGTGGAGGAAATGACTTGGGCACTTTGACTGGGGTAGGTCTGGAAATGCTTTTAAAGGACACCTTTGAGCAATTGATGGCACTATTTCCTCAAACTGCCTTGGTATATTCAAATATATGCCAAAGACAGAAATGGAAGTGGTCCAACCAATTTTGTCCACAAATTGAGAAATCGAGGAAGCATGTAAATAAGTCTGTTTCAGCTTACATGAGAGACCATGGAATGGGCTCCATCTACAACAATAACTTGCGTTACTACATGCAAGATATCTACAGAGCAGATGGAGTTCACTTCTCAGATGAGGGGAACAGAATTTTCATCCTCAATTTAAGACTGTGCATTGTTACCTACTTGTAGGTACCTACATCAGCCACAGGACCCAAAAGCTCTTTTCAGAGCTACCCTACATCTTATGACTCACAATTATTATTTTACTCTAACTTTTTTCACTAATTTTCACCAAAGTACGCTCCCCGGAGCGCTACCCGGTACGCGCACCGGACGCTAACCTCGCGAAAATTTGAAAAAAAAAGGGTTTTTTTCGCACATATGGTCCTCCTCAGCCACCCTCAGAAAACCTAGGGGGTCAGGATACGTCTACCGTGCCCCCTTCTACCCATTCTGAACATTATTTGCCCTCCATCTTGTATCTCAATTCTACCGAAACACAAAATGGAGGACTCCCGTAACGCTGCCGGTTCGCGTACCGGGGCGCGCACCGGGAAGCACTCGCTCAAAAAAAGGTGGGAAAGTAATTCACAGAAAAACCACTGGAGACACTTTCACCAAATATAGATTAGCTCATACTACATACCAATCCCTACCATTTTCACAAATTTGATTGGAATTCCATTTAGCCATTTAGCCTGTAGACCTCTCTAAATACCCTGAGGTAAATTACTTCACAAAACACATCTGAAGTGTTGGAATTGACAACCAATTAAAATGTTACTTTCATTTTCTACTTTTTTTACCTGACATTTGATTGGTTATGTACCTGAATATATATAAAGAAAGAGAGAGAAACACAGCCATTTTGACTACCACCTCCTGAAGTAGATTTCAAGAAAATTTTCACTGAGAACTTAAACTGCTTTTTGAAAGGTAAGTTGTTATTTTGAAAACTGAAGTATATTGTGCACTTAAAGTTAATTTGGAAAACTTTTTCTGATAGTTTTATACTATCACTCTGTAATAGTTATATATTTAGATAGACTTCTCTGTTATAGTTATGGATGGATTTAGGCTTCTCTTGTATAATTATGAATTTACTTAGGCTTCATCACATACACTTTTTTATATTTCTACTTCCAGTCTGATACCATACACTACCCAAAGATAAATTCACTGTTAAAAAATCCAAACTACCTGTCTGAACCAAACCCAACAGTGCCCTAACTCTTCTGATATAGTTATTTTTTATGCAATTTACAGCAAAAAAATGGAAGGGGAGCAAGAAAATATCAATGTTTCTTTCGACATTACATCTGAGGAGATTTTAAATGAAGAATCTTTAGATGAAAATTTTATGGATCAGTCTTTGGATGAACAATTTATTGAATGCTTACAAGACATAGAAACATGCATGTTTGAGGAGATTCCAGATGATGTAATGCTGGAAGTTTTATTGAACTATGAAAATTCTGACCAATAAATTTTTATTTAATAATTAAAAATTGTTTGAGACAATATTCATTTTTATATCTAATTCATGAAGTGCAACCAAAATAAATAAATAAATATATAAAAAAAAAAAAAAACACAACAAAAAGAACAATCAATAAACATACAATATTTCAAAATATCATAGTCTATCATTCTTTTTTCCTTATAGTACGCTCCCCAGACCGCTTCCCGGTGCGCGTACCGAGCGCTCCCCCCAAAAAAAAAACAAAAAAAATTTCTTTTTTTTTGCCCCGCGGGGCCCTTTTAAAGCCTCCACATCAAACCTAGAGGGTCAGGGAGGATCTTCTATGCCCCCTTATGGTCATTTCCCCCTTTGTTTTGGCCCCCTCTTGTCTCTCGATCCTACCGAGAGACAAGATTGCGGCCGCTCCGGACTGTTTAGAATGTTGACAGACACCGGAGAGCCAATCAGCTTCGCTTCGCGAAGTTCCGTTACGCGTCAGGTACGCGAACCGGGGCGCTGCCCGGAGCGCGCTTACAGATATATATATTTTTTGGAACGTTAATTTCTCAAAATCCACTGGAGCACATATATTGAGACCTAGCAAAGGCACATCGGGCTACCAGTCCCTACAATTTTGCCAAGTTTCGTGCAAATCCATTCAGCCGTTCGAGCTAAAAGTGAGGCCAACCGCCCTATGTAAATTAACATGGGAAAAACGCGTTTTGGGACCCCCCTTTTTTCTCGGCCCCCCCTTGACGAACCCCCCCCAAATTTCCAGGGGCTGCGTTCCATTTTCCAGAAAATTTCAGCCAATTCCGTCCACAAACGCCAAAGTTATTAGACATAGAATTTTCAAAAATCCCATAGGGAAAAAATCCTAACTATATATACCTACTGGCGACCGCCAGTAGGTAATATATATATATATATTACCTACTGGCGACCGGTAGGTAATATATATATATATATTACCTACTGGCGGTCGCCAGTAGGTATATATAGTTAGGATTTTTTCCCTATGGGATTTTTGAAAATTCTATGTCTAATAACTTTGGCGTTTGTGGACGGAATTGGCTGAAATTTTCTGGAAAATGGAACATTTTGTTTCTGAGCAGCCCTTGGAAATTTGGGGGGGGTTCGTCAAGGGGGGGCCGAGAAAAAAGGGGGGTCCCAAAACGTGTTTTTAACATTGAGTTTTCCATAGGGCGGTTGGCCTCACTTTTAGCCCGAACGGCTGAATGGATTTGCATGAAACTTGGCAAAATTGTAGGGACTGGTAGCCCGATGTGCCTTTTCTAGGTCTCAATATATGTGCTCCAGTGGATTTTGAGAAATTAACGTTTAAAAAAAGATATATATCTGTAAGCGCGCTCTGGGCAGCGCTCCGGTCCGCGGACCTTAAGCGTACCGGAACTTCGCGTAGCTAAGCTGATTGGCTCTCCGGTGTCTGTCAACATTCTAAACAGTCCGGAGCGGCCGCCATCTTGTCTCTCGGTAGGATTGAGAGACAAGAGGAGGCCAAAACAAAGGGGGAAATAACCATAAGGGGGCATACTAGATCCTCCCTGACCCCCTAGGTTTAATGTGGAGGTTTTAAAAGGGCCCCGCGGGGAAAAAAAAACAAAAATTTTTTTTTGTTTTTTTTTGCGTGGGGAGCGCCCGGTCCGCGAACCGGGAAGCGTTCTGGGCAGCGTACTGCAATGAAAAATGAATGATAGACTTTTCAAATGCTGTATGTTAATTGATTGTTGTTTTTGTTCATTATTTTTTCTTTTCTTTATTTTTTAAGCATTTTTTTTATTGTGATTGTGTTTCATAATTTATTAAACTTTCTAACATTTCATTGTCAGAAATTTCATAATTATCATTGAATATACATTGTAGTCTCTGAGGGTGTAAAATGTCCTCATTTTCAAGGAGGTTATCTACTGCTTGTACACATTGCAGTAGTTCTTTGTCTAAAGTTTCATCGAAAAATTCAATATCATTTTCATCATTGATTTCTTGGCTGCTCTCTTGCAGGACAATTTGAAATTCAACTTTCTGTTCGCCTTCCATTTTGCCTGAAATTTAGATTAAAAAATATATATTAGTAGAGATAGGGCACTGTTGGGATTAATTTTGGGCAGTGTATAGTATCAGAGTGGAAGTAGGAATATAAAAAAGTGTATGTGATTTAACGTAAGTAAATTCATAATTATACAAGAGAAGCCTAACTCCATCCATAACTATAACAGAGAAGTCTATCTAAATCTATAACTACTACAGAGGGATAGTATATAACTATCAGAAAAAGTTTACCATATTAACTTATAGTGCACAATATACTTCAGTTTTAAAAATAAAAACTTACCTTTAGATAGAAGTTGAAGGAATTAGTGAAAATCCTATTGAAATGTACACCAAGAAGTAGTAGTCAAAATGGCTGTGTTTTCTTCTCTTCCTTTATATATATTCAGGTATATAACCAATCAAATGTCAGGTAAAAAAAGTAGAAAATGAAAGTAACATTTTAATTGGTTGTCAATTCCAACACTTCAGATGTGTTTTGTGAAGTAATTTACCTCACGGTATTTAGAGAGGTCTACAGGCTAAATGGCTAAATGGAATTCCAATCAAATTTGTGAAAATGGTAGGGATTGGTATGTAGTATGAGCTAGTCTATATTTGGTGAAATTGTCTCCAGTGGCTTTTCTGTGAACTACTTTCCCACCTTTTTTGATGGTGCGCTTCCCAGGGAGCGACCCGGTACGCGAACCGTTGAGCGCCCCGGTTCGCGAACCTTAAGCGTAACGGGAGTCCACCATTTTGTGTTTCGGTCGAATTAAGATACAAGATGGAGGGCAAATAATGTTCAGAATGGGTAGAAGGGGGCACGGTAGACTTATCTTGACCCCCTAGGTTTTGTGAGGGTGGCTGAGGAGGCCCATATGTGCGAAAAAAAAACATTTTTTTAAAAAATTTCGCGAGGTTAGCTCCCGGTTCGCGTACCGGGTAGCGCCCCAGGGAGCGTACTTTGTTGAAAATTAGTGAAAAATGTTAGAGTAAAATAATAATTGTGAGTGATCAGATGTAGGGTAGCTCTGAGAAGAGCTTTTGGGTTTATGGTACATTTAGGTACCTACAAGTAGGTACCAATGCACATTCTTAAATTCAGAGTGAAAATTCTGTTGCCCTCATCTGAGAAGTGAACTCCATCTCCTCTGTAGATATCTTGCATGTAGTAACGCAAGTTATTGTTGTACAGGGAGCCCATTCCATGGTCTCTCATGTAAGCTGAAACAGATTTGTTTACATGCTTCCTCGACTTCTCAATTTGTGGACAAAATTGGTTTGACCACCTCCATTTCTGTCTTTGGCATATATTTGAATATACCAAGGCAGTCTGAGGAAAAGGTGCCATTAATTGCTCAAAGGTGTCCTTTAAAAGCATTTCCAGACCTACACCAGTCAAAGTGCCCAAGTCATTACCTCCACAGTGCACAATTAACAGGTCAGGTTTGGGCAAATGCATAAAGGTTTTCACCAATGGTATCAATTGGTGACATTTTAATCCTCTGTGGCCAAACCACTTAATTTCCACATCTTGTAAATTGAGGTTAGGTAAATTCCTGTTTTCAGTGTACCTTTGAGCCCAGTGAATATAACTATGTCCAACAATCCAGACAGAAAACATGGTGAGAGAAGGTTCTCCTGCAGTCAGATGAAGTGTGGCAATGAAATGGCAGTTGAAAAAATGAGAGTTTAAAATGAAAAAAACTGTGGAGTTTCTGTGTTCATGAAGCAGTAACAGTGATTGGTGGATTTTGATTGCTGAAAACAGAAAGTTAGGGTGCACGGATGAGTTATTTGAAAGATGTATTTTGAATGGTCAATAAAAAATCATTAAATGAAAGAATGCACTGGATATGCAGGTGCACTGAGAGTTCAGAGTTCAATTGCAACATTGTTGTGTGAACTTGCAAACACCAGAAGTCTTCCAAGAGGTGGTTGCTATGCAGAAAAGGCAGAAAGGGCAGAGGGGGGAAGGGTTTTCATTTGAAAAAAAGTGAGGGAAGAGTTTTGATTGGGTGACATGAGAGATATGTGTGAAGAATTACAGCATTTCTGTGCTTTTGATAGCTGCAGACTCCTCTGGAGTGCATACCTTTTGCTCTGCTGAAGACAAATTGGTGTGTTTCTGAGACTGTTTTCAAACTCAAAGTATTTGCTAAGGTGAGAAAATATTTCTTTAATTTAGATAGAGAATAGTGTGCTTTAAGGAGAAAATTATGAATTATGTGGCGCAAATTGCTTGTAAATATGCTCCCACCTGTGCAAGGAAAATTTAGATTTTTAATGTTTGTGTTACATAGCCATGTTAAAAGTGATACAAACATGCTGCAAAGGCAATTAAAAAACGCTTTTATGTGTCTTAAGGACATTTTAAGTAATTTTCCCATGTGCAGTGTTTTGAAATTATGATTTGAAAATCGTTTTTGGGGAAAAGGAATTGTTTTTAAATTTATGACAAGGACATAATGGTGTATGCTTCTTTATAAGGCAATTGACTGTCCCTGATGTTATTTTTCCCATTTTAATGTAAGACCTTTCTCTGTGGCGCAAATTGCTTGTAAATATGCTCCCACCTGTGCATGGCAAATTTAGATTTTAAATGTTTGTGTTACATAGCCATGTTAAAAGTGACCCAACCATGCTGGAAAGGCAATAAAAAAACACTTTCATGTGTCTTAAGGACATTTTAAGTAATTTCCCTGTGGGCAGTGTTTTCAAATTATGAATTGAAAATCGTTTTTGAGGTAAAGGAATGTTGTTAAAATTTATGTGCGCCATATGCCCCCAAATTTCTTTTTCAGGGGTGCAGCAGGGTGTTATTGAGACACCCCTACACCTTTGGAAAAATTCCTTATTTGCGATGAGCTAATTGCTAATTGCAAATTGCACCTTCTTTCATATGGGCATCCTGGCGCATGGAAATGAATGGGTAATTTGCAATTAGCAATTTGCTCATCGCAAATTTGGAATGGTAAAGAATCGCTATTTATTCCTTAAAATTCGCTATTTTGGAAATGCAAAATAGTTATATGATACATATGACGGTTGATGTCTAACAAGATAAGAAGCTTAGGGATAGATTTATGATGACTGGCGCAATGAAGTGGACATCACTTACTTCATTGGTAGAGCTTTACATGCATTATGTCCTCTGTATTCTTCATCAAGCGTAACTTTAATCTGCAATCCTGAGTAGGCCTCACCTTAAACAAACCTCTGGATAGGCCACATCTTATCGTCATCCTGAATTAATCATTTAAAATGCTAGGGACATATTTATGATAGGTGTATGCCTCTTTTGCGCCACTTACAAAACACTGTCCATGGGAAAATGACTTAAAATGTCCTTAAGACACATGAATGTGTTTTTTTAAAGCGTTTGCAATTTTTTTGGGTCACTTTTAACATGGCTATGTGACTCAAACAGTCAAAATCTAAATTCACCATGCACAGGTGGGAGCATATTTACAAGGAATGTGCTCCATGGGGAAAGGTCTTATAATGTAATATGGGAAAAATGACATCAGAGACACTGAAATGCCTTATAGAGAAGCATACACCATTATGTCCTTGTCATAAATTTGCAAACCATTACTTTTCCCCAAAAACGATTTTCAAATCATAATTTGAAAACACTGCACATGTGGAAATGACTTAAAATGTCCTTAATTCAAAATTTGCTATTCCTTATTTTGCGATTGCACTGAAGGATTTGCAAATTTTGCGATTCCTTAAATGCAATGTATCAAACAAAAAATATGTAAAAAATGACATTAAGGATTTGGAAACTACCACCAACTTCTAGTTGGTGGTAATTTGCGAATTCTTTTCAAAAAGCATTTTTTTCCAAAAAACAAAAGGTGCCATATGACGCCCATACATGCCCTTAGGGCATGTATGTGCGCCATATGCCCCCAAATTTCTTTTTCAGGGGTGCAGCAGGGTGTTCTTGAGATACCCCTGCACCCTTGAAAAAATTCCTATTTTGTGATGAGCTAATTGCTAATCGCAAATTGCACCTTCATTCCTATGAGCCTCCTAGCCCATGGAAATGAATGGGTAATTTGCAATTAGCAAATTGCTCATTGCAAATTAGGAATGGTAAAGAATTGCTATTTATTCCTTAAAATTCGCTATTTAGGAAATGCAAAATAGTTTGATGGTACATATGGTGGTTCATCTGTAACAAGATAAGAAGCTTAGGGATACATTTATGATGACTGGCGAAATAAAGTGCAAATCACTTACTTCATTGGTAGGCCTTTACATGTATTATCTCTTCTGTATTCTTCATCAAGCGTAACTTTAATCTGCAATCCTGAGTAGGCCTCACCTTAAACAAACCTCTGGATAGGCCACACCTTATCGTCATCCTGGATTAATCATTTAAAATGCTAGGGACAGATTTATGATAGGTGTATGCCTCTTTTGCGCCACTGTGCGTCACTTTTATGATGCAGCGGCGGTGCAAAAGATTTGCTATGAGGCGACAAAATTGATGCTTTTAGGCAGATATGTCATGGTGTAAAAAAAACGTACCACATGAAACCGATGCAGCAGTGATGCAAAAGATGCACCATGTTGCAAGACAGGCCTCACTTGGGGCCATATGTATCAAGCTAATTAGCATTCGCAAAGATCAAAATTCTGCGAATTTCGGCCTTTGCGAATGCTAATTAGACAAATGGTATGTATCAAACAAGTTTGATGCAAAATAAGGAATAGCAAAATTTGCTATTCCTTATTTTGCGATTGCACTGAAGGATTTGCAAATTTTGCGATTACTTAAATGCAATGTATCAAACAAAAAATATGTAAAAAAATGACATTAAGGATTTGGAAACTACCACCAACTTCTAGTTGGTGGTAATTTGTGAATTCTTTTCAAAAAGCTTTTTTTTCCAAAAAACAAAAGGTGCCATATGACGCCCATACATGCCCTTAGGGCCCTTAGGGCATGTATGTGCGCCATATGCCCCCAAATTTCTTTTTCAGGTGGTGCAGCAGGGTGTTCTTGAGACACCCCTGCACCCTTGGAAAAATTCCTATTTTGTGATGAGCTAATTGCTAATCGCAAATTGCACCTTCATTCCTATGAGCCTCCTAGCCCATGGAAATGAATGGGTAATTTGCAATTAGCAAATTGCTCATTGCAAATTAGGAATGGTAAAGAATTGCTATTTATTCCTTAAAATTCGCTATTTAGGAAATGCAAAATAGTTTGATGGTACATATGGTGGTTCATCTGTAACAAGATAAGAAGCTTAGGGATACATTTATGATGACTGGCGAAATAAAGTGCAAATCACTTACTTCATTGGTAGGCCTTTACATGTATTATCTCTTCTGTATTCTTCATCAAGCGTAACTTTAATCTGCAATCCTGAGTAGGCCTCACCTTAAACAAACCTCTGGATAGGCCACACCTTATCGTCATCCTGGATTAATCATTTAAAATGCTAGGGACAGATTTATGATAGGTGTATGCCTCTTTTGCGCCACTGTGCGTCACTTTTATGATGCAGCGGCGGTGCAAAAGATTTGCTATGAGGCGACAAAATTACAAATTGATGCTTTTAGGCAGATATGTCATGGTGTAAAAAAAACGTACCACATGAAACCGATGCAGCAGTGATGCAAAAGATGCACCATGTTGCAAGACAGGCCTCACTTGGGGCCATATGTATCAAGCTAATTAGCATTCACAAAGATCAAAATTCTGCGAATTGCGGCCTTTGCGAATGCTAATTAGACAAATGGTATATATCAAACAAGTTCGATGCAAAATAAGGAATAGCAAAATTTGCTATTCCTTATTTTGCGATTGCACTGAAGGATTTGCAAATTTTGCGATTACTTAAATGCAATGTATCAAACAAAAAATATGTAAAAAAATGACATTAAGGATTTGGAAACTACCACCAACTTCTAGTTGGTGGTAATTTGTGAATTCTTTTCAAAAAGCTTTTTTTCCAAAAAACAAAAGGTGCCATATGACGCCCATACATGCCCTTAGGGCATGTATGTGCGCCATATGCCCCCAAATTTCTTTTTCAGGGGGTGCAGCAGGGTGTTCTTGAGACACCCCTGCACCCTTGGAAAAATTCCTATTTTGTGATGAGCTAATTGCTAATCGCAAATTGCACCTTCATTCCTATGAGCCTCCTAGCCCATGGAAATGAATGGGTAATTTGCAATTAGCAAATTGCTCATTGCAAATTAGGAATGGTAAAGAATTGCTATTTATTCCTTAAAATTCGCTATTTAGGAAATGCAAAATAGTTTGATGGTACATATGGTGGTTCATCTGTAACAAGATAAGAAGCTTAGGGATACATTTATGATGACTGGCGAAATAAAGTGCAAATCACTTACTTCATTGGTAGGCCTTTACATGTATTATCTCTTCTGTATTCTTCATCAAGCGTAACTTTAATCTGCAATCCTGAGTAGGCCTCACCTTAAACAAACCTCTGGATAGGCCACACCTTATCGTCATCCTGGATTAATCATTTAAAATGCTAGGGACAGATTTATGATAGGTGTATGCCTCTTTTGCGCCACTGTGCGTCACTTTTATGATGCAGCGGCGGTGCAAAAGATTTGCTATGAGGCGACAAAATTACAAATTGATGCTTTTAGGCAGATATGTCATGGTGTAAAAAAAACGTACCACATGAAACCGATGCAGCAGTGATGCAAAAGATGCACCATGTTGCAAGACAGGCCTCACTTGGGGCCATATGTATCAAGCTAATTAGCATTCGCAAAGATCAAAATTCTGCGAATTTCGGCCTTTGCGAATGCTAATTAGACAAATGGTATGTATCAAACAAGTTTGATGCAAAATAAGGAATAGCAAAATTTGCTATTCCTTATTTTGCGATTGCACTGAAGGATTTGCAAATTTTGCGATTACTTAAATGCAATGTATCAAACTAAAAATATGCAAAAAATGACATTAAGGATTTGGAAACTATTGTGGTAAATTGGTGGTAATTTGTGAATTCTTTTCAAAAAGCTTTTTTTCAAAAAAACAAAAGGTCCCATATGACGCCAACACATGCCCTTAGGGCATGTATGTGTGCCATATGCCCCCAAATTTCTTTTTCAGGGGTGCAGCAGGGTGTTCTTGAGACACCCCTGCACCCTTGGAAAAATTCCTAATTTGTGATGAGCAAATTGCTAATCGCAAATTAAACCTTCATTCCTATGAGGCTCCTAGCCCATGGAAATGAATGGGTAACTTGCAATTAGCAATTTGCTCATTGCAAATTAGGAATGGTAAAGAATTGCTATTTATTCCTTAAAATTCGCTATTTAGGAAATGCAAAATAGTTTGATGGTACATATGGCGGTTCATCTGTAACAAGATAAGAAGATTAGGGATAGATTTATGATGACTGGTGCATCACCAGGGATGTGTCAGTCATCCTGTGCCGCTGTTCCGCCACCCATGGTGTGCTGCATTTACAATGCGGGGCATCATGGGGCAAAAATGGCACAGATGCGTGATGTATCTGTGATGTAAAGGTAGTGATTGCTGGAGTTGTATCGCAAGTGCGATGCAGCTCAAGCAAGGCTCAGGGGTGCCCCATCTCCACAATGTTGCGTCAAGACCTATGCCTGCTTAAAGCAGGCGCAGGGTTTTGACGCAGTTTTCTCCTATCTGATTGTAAATACGGCACACCATGGGTGGCAGAGCAGCGGTGCACGTTAACTGGTGCATGCCTGGGGATGTGCCATTTAACATAAATCTGCCCCTTTACATTTAAGTATGTGCAGGACACACAGAGTCGGTGAGGCTTATCCAAGGTTAAGAAGAGATGAGTCCTGTTCACTGAAAAATTAGACATAGTCTTCACCTGATCAGCATTGCTGGACATGGCTAAATAATAGCTGCAAAATATTACTCTTGTTAAACAATTTTACTATTATAATCTCTGAGATTTGTCTCTTACTCTGCAACATCTCATTGTTGTTATCTTTCTTTAAAGATAAAGACAACATCAACATGAGTGACAATCTGCAATCAGTTGATTTTGACCTCATCATTGAACTTGTAATTGAAACATCAGTGGATGTTGATCCATTGGATGATTTAAATCCTGAGGATGAAGAAGAGCGTGATGAGGATGCAGATTTGTCCGAATTATATGACATAGGGTGGGAAGCTGACCTGCTTGAGCCTATGGAAATATAAACATTTATTTTTAAAATGTATAATTAATAAAAAGTAAAAATGTAAACCGTTTAATTTAAAAATAAAGACACCTTCAAAAACAGGTTATGTGTAGTGTCTTCAATAAAATATTAAAATATGCTCATAAAATTAGATCAGATTCACATATAAAATAGCACAGGTAACATAAATATAAATGTCATTTCTTTTCTGCTATTTCTGTATTGTAAATTTGCCAAGGACTAAAAAATCTTCTATTTAAAATGTCAAGTAGTGTGTTAAGTTTTTGATCATTGTTATTGATTTACTGTTTGGTAATAATGGTTAATAACATTTGTTATTATATTTTACCACAGATTCAACTGCAGATCATTTCAAGATTTCACCATGCCAACAATAGAAAGACAGAGAAAGGCTGCAAAACGTCAAAGACAGCAGGTGAAACAAAATAAGCAGCAGTCCTCTAACAAAAAGATTTGTCAAGTCACGAAGAAAGCACCGGGTAAGAGCACAAAATATTTCATAAGAAATATGTGTAGTAAAAAAAATATTACTGCAGAAAATGTTTCAGTCCATAAAAAGATAAGCAAATCAAATGGAAAGGAAAGGCCAATCAAAAATGTTACTGCTAGAGCAAGAGATAACTCTGTGCATGATAGTAGAAGGAAACAACAGTTTAGGGACATTCGTAAACGAATGTTCCGCAACAGGATAATTGGCAATTTGTTAAAAAATATTAAGAAAGGTCAACAGAAACTGGTTTTTTATAAGAGAAAAAAAAAAGTTGAGAAAGTTATTGATCAGGCATTTGAAATTAAACGTAAGTTATTTATTTTGATAATCAATAGAATTAGGAAGCTAAACAAGGCAATTTATGATTTCAAAAGAAATAGTAGATGGAAGAGAATAGTTAATCGTAGTAATTTTTGTGAAGTTTTTTCTGGAGAATGGATGCATAGTTCAAGCTGTGAGGCATTTTTTAATGAGGAGAGTTATTTCCAGGATAATGATTTGGTGCATGCAGTTGACACCAGTGGTCGTGCTTATGAAGTGAAAGATGGTTGTCCAGTTGAAAAAGAAAAACTTGTGACAACAGAGGCAGAAGAGGTGTTAGGTAATGAGGTTTTAGGAAGACGTGCTAAGGGTCCTGTGTACACCTGGAAGTGTAGTAGTATTTGCAGTGTGCGACAGGATTCCATCAATTTGCTTTGTGATTTTGTACGGTCATTTAATAAGAAAAGTTTGAAGCAGAAAATGAAGTTGTTGCAAGAATTAGATCCTTGCAGAGTGAGAGAAGTGACAGGTTTGCATGGTCATTCACTGGCTTGTCTTTCCAGGAGAGTATGCCAGAGTGTTTTTCATCATTTCAGGATGCTAGCAGTGCATCATAATAAAGTGAGGAAATTAGTTAGAATGTTGTATTATGCTAAGAGTCCAGCAATTATGCTTAAACAATTATGCGCTGCTCTTTTGCATGGTTCTGAAATAGATGTGAAGAACATATGTGAAGAAATTGAGTTTTGTTACTTTGGAAGTAAAGAGGAGAATGTTGAAATTGACCCAGAAGAAGAGGGTAATGTGGAAGATAGTGTACAGGTTTCCAGTACAGATAATTTCCAGAGGGAAATTGCGACGTTTCAGGTGAAATCAAGTGAGAGGCCTAATTTCACTTGTGTGTGTTGTCGACGCACTTATTATAAGAATCAGACTAAGTTAGTGGATTTATATGCAAAAAGTGAAAGGGAAAATAATAGTGAATGGAAGGATTTTGCAACATACTTGATGGTAGAAAATTGTTTTGATTTGGGATTTGATCAACGTGTGTGTACTTATTGTTGTTGCAAATTAAATCAAAACCAGATGCCTGCTAGAGCAGTTCATAATAATCTGGAATTGGTTGAGATTCCTTCTGAATTGAAGGATTTAAATACTTATGAATCTATTTTGATTCAAAGTATCCATCCCTTTCAGGCTATTGTAAGAATGGAGCCAAAGACAGGGAAATTGCCTCCATCAGATTTACAGAGAGGATTAAAGGGAAGAGTTGTTTATTTGCCTCTAGATTTGAAGAAAAACATTAACACAATTGGAGTAGAAAAAGTGGAAGAGGAACCTCTGATTATCTTAGTTAATGGGGTTCCGACAAAGAATAAGAAAATATGGCAAGATTTAGTAGATGTTAGGAAAGTTAAAAAGGCAACATTGTATTTGAAAAAAAATAATAAATACTATAAGAATGTATATGTTGCAGAAGAGGAAGTAAGTGAGGAAGAGGATAGCGATTTGTGTGCTGGTCAAATTGAGAAAGTAGAACCCTCTACTAGTGAAGAAATATATGAACATTATAGTGTTCATCCTTTGCATTCCAAGGAAGTCATGGGGAATGCTATTGAGTTGTTTCAAATGAAACAAGCCAAAGGGAGTCCCATTAGTGTTTGGGAGGAAAGTTTGGAAGCTCGGTGTTTCCCACAGCTTTTTCCAACAGGTCAGGGAGGAAGATATGATGAGCGACCTCATCAAATTCCTGCTTCTGAATACCGGACTTTGCGATTGTATGCAGGAGATGCTAGGTTTCGACAATGCATTCCCTATTTGTTTCATCTCCTGTTTGAAAGCGATCTGTCTGGACTGTCATATGCAGTGAACCACATCTTGAAAAGTGGTATACACATGCAAAACATCTCGGCAAGTGACTTTATGGATAAAGTCAATGTCCAAGACAGTATTTTGGATTCTCACCTGATTAATCTCATGGCGTGTCAGCGTGGTACTAATGAGTACTGGTACCGTCGTCATGGTGATTTAAAATGTATGCTGAGGAACTTAGGTACTCCCACATGGTTCCTCACTCTGAGCTGTGCCGAGTATGGCTGGGAAGACTTACTTGAATTTCTACGAGAGGCAAATGCTAACGTAGATAACATCGAATTCAAGACACCCGGAGAACTGTGCTCTTTGGATCCAGTCAATGTATGTAGGTACTTCAATCATAGATTTGAAGCTATGATGTCTTTCATCATGAATAAGAAGAATCCACATCTTGGAGAGGTGTTGGATTTCTTCTGGAGAAAGGAGTACCAAGCATGAGGTGCTCCTCATATACATATGTTGCTGTGGATCAAGGATGCACCTAAATTTGGAACGGATCCAGAAGACTCAGTGATGAGTTTCATCCAACAGTATTCTACGTGTGCTGTTCCAAACGCAAAGGAGAAGAAAAGCCTAAGAGAAAAAGTTCTGCGTTTCCAAAGCCATCGATGTGGAAAGTACTGCCATCGTAAATTCCGAAACAAGGACAAGTTCTACACCAAATGTCGTTTCGGTTTTCCACGACCGGTGATTTCTAAAGGAAGAGTAAACAGTTTGATGTCTTCGCTGCGACATAATGTCATGAAGAAATCACCTAAAAACACATACAATTTGAAGAGGAACGAAGAGTCCAAGTACATCAACGACTACAACCCGGTGATTTTGTCCATGTGGAATGCTAACATGGATATACAGTTTGTGGCTGATAACTGTATGGCTGTGGCTCGGTATGTGACGTCTTACATCACCAAAAAAGAGAAGACAGAATTGAAGGATATGTGGGAGGACATTTCCCATGAAAAGAGCCTCAGCAAGAAGTTGTACAGTTTCAGTCTGAAGATGTTGTCGCATCGAGAAATTGGAGCTTACGAATGCTCTGACCGGTTGTCTTCAGCAAGTCTCTATGCCAAGTCCAGGAGTATCGTTTGGGCGAGTCTTGGTCTTGCTGCAACGCGTAATCGAGTTCTGAAACCTGTGCGGGAAATTGAGTATTTGGCGGAAAAGGAGCCAAACAGTACCGACATTTTGAAGACCAACATGTTGGATACATATTATCCAAATAGAAGCAGTCACCTCGACAATGTTTGTCTGTATGAGGTTCTTCAAAATTACATATTCAAGAGGAACATCAAAGAAGATACTGAGAAAGGAGTGTATGCTGTAATAGGAAGTGAGGGATGTCTGGTCAAGCAAAGAAAATGCCACTTGGTAAACCATCGAAAATTGAGTGGCGAATCTCCTGAAAAAAAGGAGTTTTTCTATTTAGCACTTTTGCAACTTTTCAAGCCTTGGCGTGCAGAAGAGGAACTGCTTGGAGATTTCCTCTGTTACGAAGACTCTTTCAATGCCGCCAAGGAGACCATAGAATGTCCTGCTTTTCCCAAATATGTAGAAATGTTGAATGCGGAAATTGAGCAGGAAGCAATGATTGCAGCCGAGATTGCCAGAGACAGTTCTCAGGACAGTCAGAGTTCTGCTTCATTGAGTCAGGATCCACTAGGAGGACCTGTTATCGAAAATGAAGCTGCCACTGCTATGAATGAAGTGGAAAGAGCCATGGCACATGCTCAGGAGGATGCGGTTAACTTAGAAGAGTTGGAAACACAACTCAACGTTGAGCAGAGGAAAATATATGACGAAGTTACCATGCAAATTGATCATGGATTAAGTCATGACAAGAAAGAGTGCTCATGTACGTCGTTGAAGCCTGTCCGACTGTACGTGAGTGGAGAAGCGGGAACTGGAAAAAGTTTCCTCATTAAAGCAATTTCATGCTATTTGCAGGAAAGGACAGAGTCATCGCTGTCTTGTGTTGTCACCGCTCCAACTGGACTGGCAGCACATAACATTAAAGGGATTACTTTACATCGTTTACTGATGCTGCCAGTGGAGCATGACAACAAATTACAATATCACAAGCTATCTGGAGATGCTTGTTTTGAAGTTTCAAGAATCTTGAGGAAAATGAAACTTCTTATCATTGACGAAGTAAGCATGGTTTCCAATGTCATGCTTGCCTTTGTGCATTTGAGAATGCAAGAAGTTCTCAAAACAGAGTATGATGTGTTATTTGGTGGCAAACACATCATTGTTTTCGGAGATCTTCTGCAGCTGACACCAGTGAAAGGGCAACCTGTGTTCAAAATGCTCACGCATGAAGATACCAGGAAGTGCCTAGGCAGCATTGGCAACGTCAATATATGGTTAAACTTCAATTATGCTGAACTGCATGAAAATATGCGTCAGGCGAAGGATGAAGTTTACAAGACTATTCTACAAGATGTTAGAATTGGAAAAGTGACCGAGCATGGGAAAGAAGCTTTACATGCACGATTACTGTCAAATTTATATCCAGAACAAGATGTTGTGCCTGAGAATATTTTTCAGAAAATTACTGATAAGAAATCTGGAATATGTTTGATGCCAACTCTTGCAGAATGTGCCAAATTCAACAACAAAATGTTGCATTTAGAAAAGCAAGAGATTGTGAAACTGGAAGCTATTGACAGAGTAGAGCATATGGGATCAACAATTATTTTGTCTGAGAATCTGAAAACAAAATTGGATTCATTAGAGAAGAGTATATCTAAAACTGCAGGTTTTGAAAAGACTCTGAATGTGTGCTTGAACTGCCGTATAATTTTAAGAAGGAATTTACATGTTGAAAGAGGTCTGGTAAATGGATCAATGGGTAATGTTGTTGATTTTGTAAAATACAGAAATAGAGATGGAATTGAATTTTTAAAAATTAAATTTGATGGCATTGAGGAAGTACAGCTAATTGGTCGTTGCTCTGCTAGATTTTTGCTTGTAAAAGACTTATATGTTCGCCGTAAGCAGTTTCCTGTTTGCTTGGCATATGCGGTGACAATCCATAAATCGCAAGGTTTAAGTGTAGACTGTGCATTGGTGAATATTGGCAGTTCTGTGTTCAAGGAGGGTATGGCATACGTGGCATTGTCACGAGTTAGAACTTTATCGGGATTGTACTTGATTGAGTGTGATGTCACAAACATTTGTGCGGATCTAGATTGTGTTAAGGAATACAATAGGTTAAGAAGAGAGTATGCGTCACATTTGCCTCAGTATCCTTTGTTTGAGAAACGTGTGGTAGGCTGGAAACGAAGAAATGTGACCAATACTGGGGAGGTTGTAGCAAAAAGACGATGAACCTAAAATTACAAGCAGAAACAAACAGGATTCTGTTGAAGATGTTGTTGGTTTTCAATTTGAAAACAGTTCTGGTGTCAACTGCTATGCTAATGTAGTGGTTAATGTTTTGTTTTCTCTAGAAAATGTAAAAGAAGACATTGTGGTCAATTCTGATCAAAGATTTTGCAGTTTGTTAAATTCTGTGTTAGAGAAATGTAGCACTGATAGAAGAAACATAGAAAGTGTGTCTGAAATTCGAAATCTGTTAGACAGATGTTCAGGCCAAACACAATTCTCTCAAAATATTCAGCAAGATTGTCAGGAGTTTTTAATGTATATGCTTGATGTATTGCATGCTGAAGGTGTAGATGTAGATCAGCTGTTTGGGCTTTCTTATCAATGGCAGCATGACTGCGAGAACTGTATGGTATCAAGTACTACTAGTGTAGACTCAGAAAGATTTATATATTTAACTTTGCCAGACAGTAAATCAGTCTCCTTTAATAAGCTAGTAAAAGCAGCTGATCACAACATGGAGTGTAGCCAATGTAAATCTGAAATGATGTCCACATTATTTATACGAACATATGGCCAGTATGTCATTTTAATGTTCCAACGATGTAGGCCTGATGGAACAAAATTGACAACTTTAATTAAAAATTTTGTAGCTTCGCAGGTGTCAATATCAGGAAGGACTTTTGTAACTGCAGCAATTATATATCATGACGGCCCTTCAATAACATCAGGACATTACACAGCTTATTTAAAGTCTAGAAATGGCTGGTCATTCTGCAACGATTCTGTTTTAATTTTCAAAAAAAAATTGCCGTATGACCTTAAAAACTCTTACCTGGTGTTTTTAAAACCAAAATTTTAGGGAAATAATCTTGGGATGTGCTCTGTGGAATTTCAAGAAGTTCTAATGGCTCCTACACAATTTGGCCTTGAGGATAAGTGTAGTTCAGAGACATAACTTCTAACCATAAGACTGGACGTCATGGAGAAATAAGTGCACTTTGAATGAGTTCAGAAAAACTATTTCTTTTTATAAGCTAATTGAAGCAGCCAATCAAAACATAGAGTAGAGGGAATGTAAGTCTGCAACGCTGTCTACTGTTTTACATTGCTTTGTGATTGAAAGTGATGTAGAGAATTAAATAATTGTAGTAGTCATAGAGTTAGTGTAAGTCTGCTTCATAGTAAGCAGTATCAGTGTCATAGGAAATGTAGAACATGACTGAGCAAGAAGGGGAAGATATTACTATTCCAGGATTGTGAAAATGATCTTCAACATTTTAATTCTGAAAGTTGCGGAAATGCGAAATGACGGGATTGGCTTACAAGAAATCCAAGAGTTATAAATGGGTCTGACAAGATTTGGCCTTGTGGAAACTTGTGGTAGAGAGCAAGAAGTCATTTATTGCATGTAACATGTTTTTAAAAACGATGGAGATTTTCTTTCAGAAAGTGGCGGGCTGAAAGTAATAACAGCACAAAAGAGTGTAAGCTGTTCATAGGACATCCTTTGACGTCATGGAAAGTAAGTTAACTTTAAGGAGTTCTGAATTCTGATTTCTTATGTTGTATGGGTTTTTTAAACACAATCATTTTGATTGTGTTTTTTTTTCCCCGCTGTTATATGATGAATACCTTCAAGTCACTGTTTTTAGTGAATTTTGATACATTCTGAGAACAGCAAAAATAAACCATTTAACATGTATAATTAATTCTGTACTGTTTGCATTTATGATGTATATGTAGAACTGTGTAGGAGGCATGGAGAAGGTGAGGCTTCTGTAAGTGTCAAAGTTGTTGCATGCAGTGCTGCACTTCTGCGTATTCTTTCATATGCTAGACTACATCTGCACAATGAGATACCTAAGCAAAGGAAACACAAGTGATGTGATTGTGAAATGAGCAAAATAAATTGCACGTATTTCAATTACATCACCTGTGTTTCCTATCATTACGAATCACATTGTGCAGATCAAGTTTAGGTCTGTCCAGGGAAACATAGGAGGTTTGGACTTTGTTCAAGAGTGCAGTGGACATGACTCACTTCATTGGTAGACCTTTACATGTATTATGTCCTCTATTCTCTTCAACAACTCGAAATTTCATCTGCAACCCTGAGTAGGCCTCACCTCAAACAAACCTCTGGATAGGACACATCTTATTGGCATCCTGAAGCAATTATTTAAAATGTTAGTGTCTTGCGACACTTTTCTGAGACAACAGCAATGCAAAAGATGCACCATGTTTTAAGATAGGCCTCACTTCATCTGCATCAAGATACTGTTAGTTTAAAATGTATATCTTTAGGACTGTGTAGGGGGCCTGGAGAAGCAGAAGCTTCTGTAAGTGTCAAAGTTGTTGAAAAACTGTTTGTCCTTCAATCTTTTCCCTTGTCTTTTGTAATTTTTAAATACATGTTTTAATATTTTTGAAATGTTTGTTCTCTCTTTCACAGATTGAAAGTATAAAAACAAAAAGTGAGTAATTTAACGACAATTATAAGGTAAATGCTTTGTACTCTTTTCGTTACATTTCTATCACATTCACCTACTATTAGTTCCACTGCTTCATTTCTTTAACCCTCAGTTTCCTGCCTTTGCTACTTCCCTCATTCCTTTCTCTATTACCTACTTACTCAACTCCTTCCACTCTTTTTCTCAGTCCCTCTCTTCTCATAGTTCCTCACTCTTGTTCACTCACTCCGTCTCTATTACTCTTAGTGTCTTTGACTGATCACTCTATCACTACTTGTTCATAATGCTTTCTCTGTGTAGTTGAAGCACACTAAGGGGAATATTATGAACACAGCCATTAAAATTATTGCTCTTTTTATTGGCAGAAAACTGGTTAAAAAGTGGTTTTAGCGGCAGTTTTCTGCCGCAAAAGCAGCTTTAGCGACACATTTCTGCCAATAAAAGCTGCAAAACTTTTATTGCCTATGTTGATGATATGGCTCTATGTTACTTACATTTCTTTGCTGTTTCAATTAATCTTTTTCTGTTATTTTTTGTTTTCTGTTTTCTATTTTTTCTCTCTGTTATTCCTCATGTTTTAATCTTATTTTGAACATTCACTCACATTCTCCAAGAAACTCTTCTTTGTTAATGTTATACTCTCTTTTTTTTCTTTCACTTCGTTATCTATTTTGTTTTTCACAATTATACCCTCTTCCGTCTTTTCTTCGGTAAATAGATCTATTAAACAGTATCTCTTCTTTACTCCCTATAGCTGTCTTTCTTTTAACATCACTCTCTGTTTACTTTCCTTATACTTACTCTTTTTTTTTTTTTTTTTTTTTTTTGGGTTAGCTCCCGGTCCGCGTACCGGGAAGCTAACCCGGGAGCGAACCAAAAGAAATAGAGCTTGCCAGAGTGCTAAACATTCTAGCAATTTTTTTTGAAAGGGAAGGTAGTTCTGAAAAGAACTTTTTTTTTAATATTTTTGTTGTTTTATATTTTTTTTTTATTTTTTGAACATTTTTTGTTTTTTTGTATTTTTTGAACGATTTTATATTTTTTTGGTTTTTTTTGGGGGGGGGAAACAACAAAAAACAGGCGTTGAAAAGGGCTCAACAGGAGCAAAAAAAAAATTACTGGGGGCGGTTAGGGCAATCATGGTGTTCATATGCTAGGTTTATAGCATTTATGCTCATGTTGCCACAAGCTAACAATGCACGACAGTGCATACAAGAGTGAATCATGTGCCCAAAATTTTCTTGAATATTTGGCACAGTTTCCCGTGCCTCTTCTGGTGTTAATGCAATTGGTAATGTTGGTCTGGCCACAGGAGTTGGTCTTGGATTGTCCTGCATATCCCTTATTTCCGCCCGGCTGTAATTTAGTGGATGCTTCCTTGTCATGTGCCTGTGCATTGTGTGATTTCCGTAGCTATATTTCTTGTCCGTCCCTCTTGATAATTGTTCTTTGCATATGCGGCAGGTGACATACCTCGCATTGACTTTTTTTTGGCCACGAGGGATCGAATAAAACTGCCAGATGAAACTGGCTTTCTTTCTGGAAAACCGGGGCACCTCTTCTAAGAACTGTGGTTCTTCTCCCTCCTCATCCATTTCTTCATCTTCCTCCTCAGTGTTGGTAATGACATGGGGAGGTGGTCCTCTCTTCCCATGAGGAGGTGGAGGTGGTGGTGGGGGTCCACCAGCTGAAGCTACCAATGAAGCCATTTTCCAACAAGCAAAATAGGTCTTCCTCTCACAATGATGAAAGTCAGAGTGAGGAAAGAAGGAAGGGTTTTCATCATTTGGGAAAAACAATACTTCTCAACCAATGAAAGTGTTATTTTTAGGTCACCTGACCTAGCCTTACATCATTATGAAACCAAAAGTGAAATGAACCAATGAAAAGTTTTATTAACAAGTCACATGACCTCTCACGCTCATGTTACGCTGCGGAACGCGCCCCGGTTAGCTTCCGGGTCGCTAAGCTTCGCGCCTCGGTCCGCGCCCCGGGACACTTCCGGGTGCGCTAACGCGGTACGTCACAAGACGCATTACGCGGCAACGCGATACGTCGCGTTTTCGCGCCGCGGATCGCTTCCGGGGAGCTGCATTTCGCGCCTCGGTCCGCGCCCCGGGGCACTTCCGGGTGCGCTAACGCAGTACGTCATAAGACGCATTACGCGGCAACGCGATACCGTCACTATGTTGATTTTTTACCGGTTCGCGGACCGGGTCGCGGCATCAAATTGAGCTAACGGGAAGCTTCCCGGTTCGTGGACCGGGAGCGAAACAAAAAAAATATTTTTAAAAAATTATTAATAAACATATAAAATATATTTTTGGATTTAAATAAGAATACATTTTACAGCTATAGATATTTGCTATTAAAAAACCATTGAAATTCACTGAAAAAACCATAGGTTATAAACCATATATAGTTAGGAATTAGCATTTACAAAACCTTGAAAATTCACTGAAAAAACCATAGGTTATACACCATATATAGTTAGGAATTAGCATTTAAAAAAACCTTATTTTACTCACACAAAACCATTGAAATTCCATATATAGTTAGTTGTACTAACTATATATCGCGCACCCGCAATCCACTGCTGATCATGTCACATATTACATCATTCATGACATGGTCAGTGACATCACTGATGACATCACTGATGACATCTCAAATGACATCACTCATGGCATCACTGATGACATCTCAAATGACATCACTGATGACATCACTGATGGCAACATCCAGTGACTGTATGTTTCTGTAAAGTTAAAATATGTCTTACATATTGAAGAATGAGTGGATGTATAAGTGTCTGAACAAAGGATTTAGTAGGTGCATGACTGACTGTATGAGTGAGTGATTAAATGTGTCTCACTGAGTGCATGGGTTAGTGACTAAACTGTCTTAATTTGTGCATCATTATGTCTGTTGTTCTGTAAACTGCTGCATGTGTTGATCAGTAGCTATATGATTAACTATATGGGTCATTAATTGGTTGCCCAAGTAATTGTATGGGAGACTGAGAGTGTTTATGGGTGGCTGGGAGGTGTATGACTCTCTGCATAGATGTGTGAGCAGTTGATTCACTAGGTGTATGGGTTCAAAAGTGCATGTGGAAACATCTGTATGGGCGGTTGACTGTGTGCATGAGTGTATTGGTGAGTGAATGGATATCTCAGTGCTACATGTCAAAGTAAGTACATATGTAAAACACAGTACATGTGAGAGTTGACATATATAAATAACTGTGCATAAGAGCCAGTGAATGTGTGAGTGGCTGTATGGATCATTGTGAACTTGTATCCAGGATTGTATAAGTGAGTAAATATGTGTTAGTATATGTTTCAATAAGTAAGGTGTGTATAACTGTATAGTTGAGGAAATGGAGGTGTGATTGATTCTTTGCATGACTGACTAGGTGTGTGAGTAACTCCATGGATGAGTGACAGTCTGTGAGTGTCTGTTTTCACTGAGTGTATATAAGGTTATATTAGAGTCTGAAGAGGTTCATCGTATTATCACATGAATGATGTCATCAGTGATGTGATCAGTAATGTCAAATGAGATGTCATCAGTGATGTCATCAGTGATGTCATTTGAGATGTCATCAGTGATGTTATTTGAGATGTCATCAGTGATGTCATCAGTGATGTCATTTGAGATGTCATCAGTGATGCCATGAGTGATGTCATTTGAGATGTCATCAGTGATGTCATCAGTGATGTCACTGACCATGTCATGAATGATGTAATATGTGACATGATCAGCAGTGGATGGCGGGTGCGCGATATATAGTTAGTACAACTAACTATATATGGAATTTCAATGGTTTTGTGTGAGTAAAATAAGGTTTTTTAAATGCTAATTCCTAACTATATATGGTGTATAACCTATGGTTTTTTCAGTGAATTTTCAAGGTTTTGTAAATGCTAATTCCTAACTATATATGGTTTATAACCTATGGTTTTTTCAGTGAATATATATATATATATATATATATATATATATATATATATATATATATATATTAGGCTCAAAGAACTTCTCCGTGGTATGGAAAGAAGAGAGCAGCACTCCGGGGAATTACTAGGCAGCGTGCAGTTTATTTAGCACAAACAAACGTTTCGGCAAAAAGCCTTCGTCGGTGTCACAACCCTTGGTCCAAAACACACCTTAAATAAAATCATGTGATAATTCATGAACATCAACAAGGGACTCAACCCTCAGCAGTACCATAAGCGCCATCTTAGAATGGTTTTCTAAGATTCAAAACCATACAGATATAAACCATGGATTGGTTAAATCAAATAGGCAGAGGGCAAATTTCAATAATACATTCCAATGATTGTACAAAAGAGATACAGCCGTGGATCGGCAAGGGTCCCTTGAGTGAAGAAAATAAAACAATTCATGACCACATACAAAAAAGTGCTGGGAATTTTACATAAATATGTGCAAAGAGGAAGTGGCCAACTTCATATCAGCAATCAAGGCGAATATTACTAGGTGCTAAAATTCCACCGTGAATAAATAGTAAAGGAAAAAATAATAAATCCTGCAACACAGCAAAACAGACAGCCAGACGTCCGTCCGGCGGGATACGTTCATCACAAGCTATATACAAATGATCATAACTATACAAAAAAGAATGGTCATATTCATGAGATCCATCCAATCAAATCAAAGACCTGATTAATGTAGAGAGTGATCAAGGTCAGAATATATACACAAACATACAGATACTAGGACAATGTAAGAGGAGTGAGATTCCGATACGAGACGTATAATATATATACAATTTGCTATTGATAATAAGGAAATATATATATATATATATATACACACACGCTAATTTGTAGAAGCTGGTGATCACCTCTGGCGCATAATTTGACCATATAGTCTAAGCACACTATATACACTATATACATATATACATTTTCATAAGTTGACCATACTTTCAGATAATTATGCATAGTGTTATAGCGTACAGATGATATAAAGACAAGATGGAATATCAGGTGCTAATGACAATGTACTCCTATTCAGCCCTTCATTTCCCCAGATGTACTACCATATCCTCACCGCTATTCATACCCTTGGGGAACTTGGTAGACAGATCGATTATGTATCTAGACTCGAGGCGTCTAAGCCTTCTTAGCCTATCTCCACCCCGTGGATTGAATGGGACATGATCCAAGCCAAAGTAGCGTAATTTCGTTCTATCCTTTTTATGGTGTTCGGCGAAATGCCTCGCTACTGGGTACGCGGGGTCCACCTTTTCGATAGCCCTCTGATGTTCGAGCACTCTCAGTTTAAGTTGGTTGATGGTACTACCAATATATCTGAGACCGCATGGGCATATCAGACAGTACACAGCATAGGTGGTGCTGCAGGTAATGAACTTATTGATTTTCTTAGTCCTACCAGCATCAGGAATGTCATATTGCAGAACCCTACGACTGTTACTGCACGCTTTACATTTCCCACATGGGAAAAAACCACTCATAGTTTTCAAGGTGTTGGTATTACTTTGAGTGGGTAAGGGTTCTAGATGGCTGTGTACTAACACATCTCTCAGGGACCTCGCCTTGCTAAAGGTCACCAGAGGATGCTGGGGCAGATCTTCTCTGAGTACTTCATCTGTGAGCAAGATGTGCCAATTTTTGCGCATCAGGCTCCTCAGTCTATCGGCACCTGCAGAGTAAGGAGTGATCATTCTAAAGACATTCCCAGTGTTATTATCTGGTGTCCTTACTTTATCAGCTAGTAAATCAGCTCTCGGAATCGTTCTCACTTTTTTCAGTGTGTGGGACAAAAGTGGCTCATCATAGCCCCTGACTCGGAAGCGAGAAAGACATTCCGAGGCAGCCGTCTCGAAATCCTTGTCTTGGGTGCTGTTTCTTTTTATCCTCAAGAGTTCACCGTACGGGATACTCTTGACGAGCTTATGTGGGTGGGCACTACTAGCAAACAGGATAGAATTTCCTGCTGTCTCTTTGCGATAAAGAGACGTCTGGACTCGGCCATCCTCGATGTGAACCCACAGGTCCAGATAGTGAGCTGCCACCCCACTAATAGTACCAGACAGGTGCACATTGTAGATGTTATCATTGAGGATATCAATGTATTTTCTGGCCGATTCCTCAGTACCCTGTCACACGATGAACAAGTCATCTATGTAGCGGTACCAATGTACCACTTTCCCACTTTCACCCTCTTCATCATAGCTCCTGGGCACATGCTCCTCCCACCAGCCGACGAACAAGTTCGCGTAGCTGGGAGCAAAGCATGTGCCCATCGCTGTCCCAGAGGTTTGTCGGTATAGACTATCTTCGAACAAAAAGATGTTGTTCTCCAAACAAAATTGCACAAATTCTATTAACATGACATTATGTTGCGCAAACCGAATGGGACGTTTGTTTAGATAATGTTCGACAGCAGATAGTCCATGTCCATGCTCAATGATGGTGTATAGGCTGGTAATATCCATCACTAAGAAAAGATAATCGTCTTGCCAATCCATATTGTCCACTCTCTTTAAAAAGTCCTTTGTATCTTGGACATAAGAGTCTAGACCCAAAACCAGAGGGAAGATATAGTTGTCCACGAATTTGGACATATTCTCTGTTAGCCCACCGATAGATGCCACAATCGGTCGGCCAGGAGGAGTGACATTGTTTTTATGTAGTTTCGGTAAATGATAAAAAGTAGGTGTCATTGGATTACTACTTCTTAAGAAGATGTGTTCGTCTTTATCAAGCATAGAAAGGTTGTACCACTTAAGGATCAAATTGTCATACTCCCTAATACTTGCATCATACAGATCTTTAGTCGTGATGACATAGTATTTTGTGTCCGAAAGTTGCCTCATTGCTTCTTGGTGATAGTACTCTCTTGTCATTAAGACGACATTACCTCCTTTATCCGAGGGTTTTATAATTGTTTGTTTGTCGCTTAACAATTCCTGCAAGGCTTTCTTCTGGGATTGAGTGATGTTACTGGGAATAGAGTGGGAAACCTTTCTTTCTTTGACCAACTCCATCATCATGACTTCAGAGAAGGCGTCAATTGCATCCCAGGGAGACTGGGGAATGAACGTTGAGAGAGGTTTGAACTGACTCCCATCTCTTTCTTGTTCAATACCTTGGGCCACTGCCCTCTCCGCCATATTCATTGCCGAAATGTCCGTATCAACATTTTCACTCCTTAGAGCTTCCATGGCTTCAATGCAGGACATGTCCAGACCAATCAAGGTGTCAGTAGCTGTTATCCTGAGCCCAGGTTTGGACATGGCCTTAATGTGTGGTCTTATTTTAAAATGTTTGTGTAACTTCAGTTTTCTGGTAAACTTGAAGAGATCGATCTTGGTTTGTGTAAATTCGAGATCCGTATTAGGGCAAAAGGAGATCCCTAGGCTGAGGCGCTATTCTTGTTCATCGGTCAGGAGTTTGTTTGTGAGGTTTACCACTGTAAGGCTACTCCAATTATCGCGCTGTTCTTCTCCAATTCTTACTTCTTCGTTTTGCGATATGCCCGTGTTTGAGGTTTTGTTTTGCCCTTTCCTCTTCCTTTTGCCGCCTCCTCCGGCTCTTCTAGTCCTCCTTCTTCTTGTCGTTCCGGAGGCTTGTTTTTGCCACCCCTGAGCCAATTCTGTCGAATCAACTGGAATTCCGCGTGAAAAGGAGCAGGGATTCTCCTTCTTTCACTTCTCTGTTCCCGTTGGTCATCTCCTGATTCGTCTGCCGTTACCTCTGACTCTGAGGTTGGCGCACTGGAGCCTGGTGTTAGCGCGGTGCCTTGGATCATGGCCTTCCTAGGTGCGTCGTACTTTTTTGCGAACGTCAGGATGCGCCCCTTTTTTCTCGGCCCCCCCGTTGATGAACCCCCCCAAATTTTCAGGGGCTGCTCAGAAACAAAATGTTCCATTTTCCTGAAAATTTCAGCCAATTCCGTCCACAAACGCCAAAGTTATTAGACATAGAATTTTCAAAAATCCCATAGAGAAAAAATCCTAACTATATATACCTACTGGCGACCGCCAGTAGGTAATATATATATATATATATATATATATATATATATTACCTACTGGCGGTCGCCAGTTGGTATATATAGTTAGGATTTTTTCTCTATGGGATTTTTGAAAATTCTATGTCTAATAACTTTGGCGTTTGTGGACGGAATTGGCTGAAATTTTCAGGAAAATGGCACATTTTGTTTCTGAGCAGCCCCTGAAAATTTGGGGGGGGTTCGTCAAGGGGGGGCCGAGAAAAAAGGGGGGTCCCAAAACGTGTTTTTAACATTGAGTTTTCCATAGGGCGGTTGGCCTCACTTTTAGCCCGAACGGCTGAATGGATTTGCACGAAACTTGGCAAAATTGTAGGGACTGGTAGCCCGATGTGCCTTTTGTAGGTCTCAATATATGTGCTCCAGTGGATTTTGAGAAATTAACGTTTAAAAAAAGATATATATCTGTAACAGCGGACCTGGCAGCGTCCCAGGACGCGTACTTTACGCGCAACGGAGCTTTGTGAAGCGAAGCTGATTGGTTCTCCGGCGTCTGTCAACATTCCAAAAAGTCCGTAGCGGCTGCCATCTTGTCTCTCGGTAGGATCGAGAGACAAGAGGAGGTCAAAACAAAGGGGGAAATAACTATAAGGGGGCATAGTAGATCCTCGCTGACCCCCTAGGTTTGATGTGGAGGTTTTAAAAGGGCCCCGCGGGGCAAAAAAAAATAATAATAATAATAATCGAACGGCTGAATGGATTTGCACGAAACTTGGCAAAATATTAGGGACTGGTAGCCCGATGTGCCTTTGCTAGGTCTCAATATATGTGCTCCAGTGGATTTTGAGAAATTAACGTTCAAAAAAAGATATATATCTGTAACAGCGCTCCGCTTCGCGTAACGGAGGTTTGCGAAGCTGATTGGTCATTCTGTCACTGGGCTATAGTTGGGCTACATCTGGCTGATATTTGGGCAACATTTGTTTTTTTGTGTGTCTGGCGGTCATCTTTGGGCTACATTGGGCTACATTGGGCTTCATTGGGCTACATTGGGCTACATTTGGGCTCCAACATATATATAGGCCAATGTAGCCCAATATATATTTTTCAAAGTTAATTTTCGTAAAAACCACTGGAGCATATATCTTGAGACATAGCAAAGGCACATCGGGCTACCAGTCCCTACAATTTTGCCAAGTTTCGTGGAAATCCATTCAGCCGTTCGAGCTAAAAGTGAGTCCAACCGCCCTATGGAAATGAAGGAAATGAATGGGTAATTTGTAATTAGCAAATAGCTAATCGCAAACTAGGAATGGTAAAGAATCGCTATTTATTCCTTAAAGTTCGCTATTTAGGAAATGCAAAAAACTTTGATGATACATATGGCGGTTCATCTCTAACAAGATAAGAAGCATAGGGATACATTTATGATGACTGGCGCATCACCAGGGATGTGTTAGTCATTCTGTGCCGCTGTTCCGTCACCTATGGTGTGCTGCATTTACAATGCGGCGCATCATGGGGCAAAAACAGCACAGATGCGTGATGTATCTGTGCCGTAAAGGTGGCGCATTGCTGGAGTTGTATCGCAAGTGTGATGAAGCTCCAGCAAGGGTCGGGGGTGCCCCTGTCGCAGGGTTTCTGTTCTCACACAGAACTGTGGACAGAGGATTGGAACCTCGGCGAATTAGGGTGTCCCAAAACTCACGTTAGTAATCAAAAACTCCTTAGCAAGCTAGGTACAGTGTCACATTGGATATAACAAACTCTCAATGTTTAGACAATCCAGAATATGAACTTATAGTACCTCAGGATACGTGGAACTCATGAACAGTCGGTCGTTATATATTTCTTAGAAACCAGAACATGGAGTTAAGAAGAACACATGTGTATTTGAAATGTTTATTTACTAATGCCGTCTTCTCAGGCGTAGTATCTTAGATAATACAAGTACACATATTATCAGTAGCAAAATTACCAGCATAGTTACTAGTACATAAAAAGCGAATGGTGATAGTATGTTAACATGCTGTAAATGAATAAGAGTTAGCAACACTTATAAGCAGCCGCGGGCCGTGGAGGGAGTTACGGTGAGGCAGGGAGGCGGGGAGGGGGAGAAGCAGGGTGGAGAATACAAGTACACATATTATCAGTAGCAAAATTACCAGCATAGTTACTAGTACATAAAAAGCGAATGGTGACAGTATGTTAACATGCTGTAAATGAATAAGAGTTAGCAACACTTATAAGCAGCCGCGGGCCGTGGAGGGAGTTACGGTGGGGCAGGGAGGCGGGGAGGGGGAGGGGCAAGGTAGAGAGGGCTCCACCCTGCTTCTCCCCCTCCCCGCCTCCCTGCCTCACCGTAACTCCCTCCACGGCCCGCGGCTGCTTATATCTCACCCTCCCTAAGACACATATTATATTATTTGCTAAGAAGGTCTCTTTGTGTTGGTTTAGGGCGTGCCCATACTTTAGTGTCTTAGATTTGAAGGAATCACATCAGCATACACCAGCTCTCTCTTCATGTGAACCGCATCAACTGTTGTGTATGTGTGTTCGGCAAAGCAATATAAAACCCGCCTCATGCCCAGAATTGGCAGAAGTTGCACTTATGTTATGAGTATGAAGTCGTGGAGATCAGACCTCATAACAATTCTGTATCGTGTTGTTCTTGAAACTTTAGCACTCGCTGTACAGATATAGTTTAACAAGCAAAGCAGATAGTGGAGCAATAACATATTATTCTCATGTAAACCACGATGAACTACTAGGTGGAAAGCTAAAGCAACAACTAAGTGTCGTGTGCAGAAGTTGCAAAAAAGGAAAAATGGCGTTTAAACCGGTAATGAGCCCATGCTAACTTAACACGGTGTAAAGATATCCAGGACCTAGATGACACCTCCCCATGATCCGGAAACGAACTGAATAAGATAATAGAAGTGCCATCTCATGAGAGCAGATTGCAAGTTTATATGTGGACGGTCCGCAAGGTAAAGCATTAAAAACTAGGAAAATGTAATGCTAAAGAAAAATAAAACAGCCAAGTACTTTATCGAGTCTTAAGCCAATAGGCAAGGTAAATAATAAAAACTTGACAAATAAGTCAATGAATTGTCAATGAAATGCTAGTACTCAGCATATCAAACATGAAAAAGGTCTATGACATAACTGTGTATGCAAAATAAGCTGCAACAGCCTCCAATAGGAAGTCACCGTCTTCATCCGAAAACAGTTCAGCCATCCAATTTAAAAGCGGAAAAGAACATACGTGCTCTCCCAGCACCGGATCCTCTATCACCATCAGAGGACAGCTCGGTGGGTTTTCAAGAAAGCTCTGTTCCAAGAAAGACTGTGCTGCCGCCAGTAAATTCCAGGGACCAAGTAGTCCATGCATCAATGCCACAGCCATAATCCTTTCGCCAGGACAAACCAACTCGTGAGTAATGATAGGAGTCATCAGCTGATTAAAGTCGACGTCAGGAGAAACCGGTCCGCAGAGACACAAATCAATGGCCCAATCGAAATCACAGGTCAGGCAGTGAAATACAGGCTGGACACAGGTGAAGTAGGAGAATCGAAAAGATAATCCATATGCCGTGCTTAATATCGCCAACGGCATTGTGCCATAATATTCTAGCATGCGATTGCGGAACAGTGTCAGCAGCTGCAGGGTGGGAGGTTGCATAGGAGGGACATCCATATTTAAAAATGTAAAAAAGCACAAGAGCGTCCGCTGGTAATGCAAGTAAAAATGCCAATCCACGAACCAGAGTGGAGAAAATAGAATGAAAGGAAGCAGGGATGACTCCAAAGATTTTCTCAAATGAAGTCACGAGACCACTGGTAACAACTTTAAAAAAGTGCGCCAGGGTCTTTGTGGAGGATGCGTTAAAGATAGTCGGAACCATGTTGCTGAAATTGAAAGGCAAATCTGAATTGAAAAGGGTCTGCACCTCTGTACGGGTGTTCGCTATGTGAAGCACGAAAGTTTCACGGGCCGAACTCAAGGCCACCTCTCTCTGAGACAAAAGAGCTCTTATTCTTGCCATGCCGTTGAAATCTGTCCCAAGGTTGGTATTTGTGGCCAGATTGAAAACTCCCTATGTTCATGTGTGGGAGGAAATAGAACATTTCTGCAGCAAATAACCCGTTCACTTACTGTTACGATAAAAGGAATACTTTTAATTAACTCAGAACAATCTTCATTATTGAGCATCAAATAACTACCATTTTCCAACAACTTGAACGTGGGGATGATAGCAGGAACTGGCGTGCCTTGCAACAGGCAAGCCATATTTGGTCGGTGTTTGTTGCATGAACCGTGTAACTGTATGTGAATGATCTGGCGTCTCAGTGCATTCCTCTCCATTCAGATAAACTTCTTGATCATCTTTGAAACATCTGTATGTGTATGGAAGCGACCAGACCTCATGAAGAAAAGCACTACCTAAAGGTTCATAACGACCTATTGGTATATATTTCATACAATTTGAAAACTTATATAAAGCAAAAGGCAGCGTTATTAAACCGTGGATAAGGCACGTTGCCAAAAAACCCGCAATCCTCTGCTGATGATGTCACTGAGCATGTCATGAATGATGTAATATGTGACATCATCAGCAGTGGATTACGGGTAATAGTATCTCTAGTTTACTCCCCTATAGCTGTCTTTCTTTTAACATAAGTGTCTGTTTCCTTCCCTTATACTTACTGTTTTTGGTTCGCTTCTGGTTCGCGTACCGGCGAGCGAACTGGGAAGCGAACTAAGAGAAATAGAGGTTGGCACAGTTCCAAATATTGTACCAATTTTTTAATAACGGGGAGGTAGTTCTGAAAAGAACTTTTTTTTTTATTGTTTTTGTTGTTTTATATTTTTTTTATTATTTTTCGGAACATTTTTTTACTTTTTTTGAATTTTTCTGAACAGTTTTATATTTTTTTGGGTTTTTCTTGGAGGGGGCAATGAAAACGATTCATTGTAAAGGGCTCAACAGGAGCAACAAAACAAAAAAAGAAGTATTTATTATTTTGGGCGTTTCGTACAAACTTGCATATGATAGTCAATAGCTCTGTTGATCAGAGTGATGCTTTTTTCTCCGTAGGAAATGAATCCATCGCAAAATACGCAGATGTGTTTTACTTCACCAAATTTCATTTGTATATTTGGCACCATCTCCCTGCCCTCTGGTCCCGTTACTTCCGGTACAACAGATCTTCTGGCCATAATAGGGAGATTATCTAGGTCGTTCCGAAACTGTGCAGCACTGTAGTTGTTAGGATGCCACCTAGTCATATGGCGATGCATTGTGTAGTTTCCGAAACTGTATTTTTTCTCGGTTCCTCTGGACAGTCTATCTTGACATATAAGGCAAGTTACGTATCTTGCATTTACTTTTTTCTGACCTTTGGGAATTTTAAAAAATTGCCAAATGAAGTTTTCTTTCCGGTGAGACGTCCTGGGCTGCTCAGGCAAAAACTGCCTCTCTTCGTGCTCGTCGTCCTGTTCCTCTTCTTCTTCTTCTTGTTGAATTATAACTTGAGCAGGTGGTCCACTCTTCCTTGGATGTGGTGGAGGTGGTGGGGAAGCACCAGCTGAAGCTACTAAAGAAGCCATTGCTCAGTGATCACAAAGGGTCTTTCTCTCACAATGATGAAAGTCAGAGTGAGGAAAGAAGGAGGGATTTTCATCATTTGGGAAAAACAAGAGTTCTCAACCAATCAAAAGTGTTCATTTTAGATTATATGACCTAGTCTTACATCATTAGGAAACCAAAAGTGAAATGAACCAATGAAAAGTGTTATTACCAAGTCACATGACTTGCTGTGTTTACGTTAAGCGCTTTGCAGGGCCTCCCGGTTTGCTTCCAGAAACCTGCGCTTTGCGACTCGCTTCGCGTACCAGTTCGCTAACGTAGCACGTCATATGACGTATCACGCGACAACGTGAAACGTCATGCGGACGGGAGGCGTCACGATGTTGTTTTCTAACGCGGCACTTGCGGTAAAGAAACGTTTACCGGCTCGCGGTCTATTTCGCGGCATCAAGGTCAGCTAACGGGAAGCTTCCCGATTCGCGAAGCGGGAACGAAGAAAAAAAAATATTTTAAAAAAAAATTATTCATAAACATATAAAATATATTTTTGGATTTAAAGAAGAATACATTTTACAGCTACAGATATTAGCTGTTAAAAAAACAATGAAATTCACAGAAAAAACCATAGGTTATAGACCATATATAGTTAGGAATTAGCATTTACAAAACCTTGAAAATTCACTGGAAAAACCATAGGTTATAGACCATATATAGTTAGGAATTAGCATTTAGAAAACCTTATTTTATTCACACAAAACCATTGAAATTCCATATATAGTTAGTTGCACTAACTATATATCGCGCACCCGCAATCCACTGCTGATGATGTCACATATTACATCATTCATGACATGGTCAGTGACATCACTGATGACATCACTGATGACATCTCAAATGACATCACTGATGACATCACTGATGACATCTCATTTGACATCAATGACCACATCACTGATGATATCATTCATGTGACAATACAATGCATCTCCTCACATTTTAATATAACCTCTGTTTCACCCAGTGTTAAAAAGAGAGTATAATTTTTGAAACCATTGACACACCAATACTAGTTACTACATACGCACTCACTGATTGCTACGTCTACACACACCTTCACTCATTCACCCATACAATCATTCATACATACAATCACTCATCTTTACAACACTATCATATGCACTCATACACCTATACAGACACTCACAGTCTGCCACTCATCCATGGAGTTACTCACACACCTAGTCAGTCCTGTAAAGAATCAATGACACTTCCATTTTCTTGTCTATACAGTTAAACATAGAGCACCTTACATTTTCAAACATATACTAACACATACTTACCTTCTTATACAATCATTGATACAAGTACAGATTGATCTGCACAGAGTCACACACCTCCCAGCTAGCCACACACACACTCAGTCTCCCATACAAATACTTGGGCAATCAATCAATAACCCATATAGTTACTCATATAGCTACTGATCAACACATGCAGCAGTTTACAGAACAACAGACATAATGATGCACAAATTAAGACAGTTTAGTCACTAACCCATGCAGTCAGTGAGACACATTTAATCACTCACTCATACAGTCAGTCATGCACCTACTAAATCCTTTGTCCAGACACTTACACATCCACTCATTCTTCAATATGTAAGACATATTTAAACTTTATAGAAACAAAAAATCACTGGATGTTGTTATCAGTGATGTCATCAGTGATGTCACTGACCATGTCATGAATGATGTAATATGTGACATCATCAGCAGTGGATTGCGGGTGCGCGATATATAGTTAGTGCAACTAACTATATATGGAATTTCAATGGTTTTGTGTGAGTAAAATAAGGTTTTCTAAATGCTAATTCCTAACTATATATGGTCTATAACCTATGGTTTTTCCAGTGAATTTTCAAGGTTTTGTAAATGCTAATTCCTAACTATATATGGTCTATAACCTATGGTTTTTTCTGTGAATATATATATATATATATATATATATATATATATATATATATATATATATATATCTCGCTCGGCTTCGAAAATGGTCCGTTTTTCAAAGAACAGCACTCGTAAATCCAGTAAGGTACTCACACCACCAGGTTTATTTTGTCAGAGACAACAGACGCGTTTCAGCCTAAAGCCTTCGTCAGTGTTGATAGCACTGCTTGTGCTGACTCTATTTTACATGCATTGCATCCTGTCACTAGACATTGACGACGGACTACAGATGTAAGGCAAGCATGAGCGCCATCTTTGAAGATGCCTATATACATATTATACATGTTTATACATATTATTTACATTCTATATGTTCCTTTACAAGGCATCCTACACACAGAGGCGCGTTATTTGCCAATACATGTGTTAGGAAATATTTACTGATCTAGCCGTTATCGGCATGGCTCCCTTCGGGCTTCGAAGGGAGTTGTTGGGGGTGTAAAGCCTCACTTTGAATTTCCTTTAGTCCATCCAGCCATGTATTGGCTTAGTGAAGCATGTCAGGCCCTGAATAAGGCAGTGAGTGCCCGGTGTATGCCATATGTTCGTACGTGCAAAACCCATTCAATTGTGATGTGAACGTGTCATATTCATTACAGACCTTCTTGCCTCTCAACATAGAGTGTACTTATTTCCTCAATTAACCAATTGCCCCAAAATCCAACATTGCAGGCTATTTACATTATTTACAAAATTCACCAAGTTATCCCAAGATCTATTCAATACCACATTACTAGTAAGATTGCCACGTTTAAGTGTCTTTCATCATCTTCACTCCAATCAGATTTAAATCTATTCAAACAAGTTGGTGAAATCAAATTGGCTGCAACAAAACCAATCAAATCAAACTGGGTCAAATTGAATTGAATTGCACCATTCCACAATATACCTAAACCTTGACACAGTTAAGATTATCCCTTATTACTTCAGTGTATCAATGTTATCTATTTGTAATACAGAAAAAGATGGTCAGGTTCATGAAGTGATGGTACATACTCTCTACTCTGCAGTTATCTACCCAGGTGAACTGACAGCTCTTCCCCGCTATTGAGCCCCATCGGCACCTTGGTCATTAGGTCTATAATGTACCTCGACTCCAAGCGTCTTAGCTTTTTTAGCCTATCCCCTCCTCTCATGCTCTCTGGTACAAAGTCTAGTCCAAAGTACTGTAGTTTGTTTCTGTCTCTTTTGTGGACTTGATCAAAGTGACGTGCCACTGGGTATGCAGGGTCTGCCTTGTCAATTGCCCTGAGGTGCTCCAGGACTCTGATCTTCAATTGGTTTATCGTGCTTCCAATATATCTAAGGCCGCACGGGCAGACAAGACAGTAAACTGCGTAGTTTGTACTACATGTCAAGAATTTCTGAATTTCTTTCGAAATATTGGCACCTGGTACCCAGTACGAGCGAACTCTCTTGCTTCCAGCACAGGCTTTGCATTTACCACAAGGGTAAAAGCCCCCTACGCTTGCAATTTCACTTCTTCTTGGTGAAGTTTTCTCCAGATGGCTCCTAACTAGTGCATCTTTTAATGATCTAGCCTTTCGAAATGTCACTAGGGGTTGTGATGGAATATCATCCTTTATTACTGGGTCTGTCTTCAGGATGTGCCAATTTTTTTGGAGTATTCGTTTCAGATTATGGGAATCAGTGGAGTATGGCGTGATTAGCCGGAATTTACCTTCCATCTTTGATTCCGATTTCGGAGATTTCTGTTTCATTAGTTCTGACCTAGAAATCTTTCTGACCTTCACTAAGGTTTTTGTTAGTAGGTCTGGGTCATATCCTCTCCGAAGGAATCTCTCAGTACTTGCTCCTGCCGCTAATTCAAAGTCTTCCTCCCTGCTGCTGTTTCTTTTTAATCTGAGGAATTTCCCATATGGGATACTTTGTATTAGTCTGGCTGGATGGTTGCTATCGGCTCTTAGAATGGAATTACCTGCTGTGGCTTTCCGATAAAGTGAGGTGTGTAGCCTGCCTTGCTCCACAAACACCCTCAGGTCCAGGTAGTCCGCTGCCACCGGACTAACTGTCCCCGAGAAGTGCAGGTTGCAGTTGTTATTATTCAGGACCTCGATAAACAGATGTGCCGTCTCCACCGTCCCCTGCCACACGATGAAGAGGTCATCTATGTATCGGTACCACCTCACTACCTGA
This sequence comes from Lissotriton helveticus, assembly GCF_964261635.1. Taxonomy (NCBI): domain Eukaryota; kingdom Metazoa; phylum Chordata; class Amphibia; order Caudata; family Salamandridae; genus Lissotriton; species Lissotriton helveticus. The sequence goes on along the minus strand of NC_136063.1, from coordinate 761,188,865 downwards.
CCCAATTGCTGTCCCTCTATCTGCAGTGCCATGGGCACCCGCTCCTCCCACCAGCCCACAAATAAATTTGCGTAGCTGGGGGCAAAGCAGGTGCCCATCGCAGTCCCAGATGTTTGTATGTAGAGTTGCCCATCGAACAAGAAAATATTATTCGTCAAACAAAACTGAATAAACTCCAACAGCATACAGTTATGCTCAGCAAACCGTGCTGGTCTTTTGTTCAAAAAGTGTTCGGTTGCTGTTAGTCCCAATTCATGTATAATGTTGGTGTACAAACTACTTATGTCCAACGCCATTAAAACATATGTGGGGTCCCAAACTATATCTGCAATTTTCTCCAAAAAGTCTTTGGTATCCTTTGCATACGATTTCAATTCAGTCACCAAAGGAAATAGAAAATTGTCTATGAATTTCGACATATGTTCAGTTAGTCCATTAATTGAGGAGACAATTGGTCTGCCCGGTGGTTCAGTTGCGCACTTGTGAAGCTTTGGTAAGTGGTAAAATGTGGGGGTAGTTGGATTGTTGCTCCGTAAAAACAGATTCTCTTCACTTCCCAACATGTTTTTTCTATACCACTTGTTTATTAAATCATCATAGCGGCGGATGCTTTCTCTGTAAGTTTTCTCGTCAGTTTTTTGGTAGTACCGTGTGTCTGAGAGTTGTCTTAGGGCTTCTTTGCAATAGTATTCCCTGGTCATTAGCACAACATTGCCGCCCTTGTCCGAGGGTTTAATTATGATCTTCTCATCCTTCTGTAAATTCTGCAATGCGACTCTTTCTTCTACTGTGATGTTGTCATTCCTCTTTGTATTGCTTCGATTCCCCCTCAGAGCTACCAAATCTTTCAGACCTGTTTCCGAGATTGCATCTATCGCATCCCAAGGCATCAATGGACAGAAAGTCGAGGCGGGTTTCAGTCCGCTCTCCTCCCTCTCCTGCTCGATTTCATTGGCTATGGCTCTTCCCAACATCGTATTAGTTTGTGAGCCTTGTGTGTTTTGTTCTAGCCTCAGATTTTCGAGGTTTTCAACAGCCCTTAGATCTTCACTTGACAATATGTCTGTGGCAGTCATTCTCTTGTTGATCACTTTTGTCCCTTTGACTGCCGATTTTAATTTGTGATATTTATGTAGTTTGAGTTTTCTCACGAAACTGTATACGTCAATTCTCGTTTGTGTGTACTCTGTTTTGTTGTTGGGGCAAAAACCTAATCCTAGGCTTAATAGATCTTCTTCCTCCTTTGTTAGTATCTTTTCCGTCAGGTTGACAACAGTTAGGTCGTCTCTTGGTCTTCTTAGTGTTATTTGTTGCTCTTTTTGTTTCTTGCTCACCACGACTGGGTTCTTCCTCTGCCTCTTCCTCCCGCCGCCTGATCTCCGAGTCCTTCTGGTTGACTTTCTGGTGGCTTGTTCTTCCCACCTCGTAGCCACGCATAGCGGATTACTTGGAACTCGTCGTGAAAAGGCGGAGGGGGGTTGGTCAGTCCTTCTTGTCGTTGTTGTTTCTTACTGGTGTCACCTCTTCGCTTGTCCTCTACAGTCTCACTATCGGTCACTTCAGATTCCAATGTGATTTCTGGTGACACGAGGCCCAAAGCTCTTCTGCGGTGTACTTCTTTTCTAGGAGCGTCGTACTTTTTCGCAAAAGTCAGTACTCTTCCACGTAGATAGTCGTTCTCGTCTCTCGTGTACTTTTCCTGTTAGCGTGTTTTTATTTTTTCTTCATATTTAGTTAATCTTATTTTCATCTGATCTTTCAATGTTATTAATTTGCTCGCCTCTTCTTCTTTGGCAAGTTCTTCTTCAATTACCTTTATTTCTTCTAGTGTTTTTTCACGATCGCTCCAAGCGTAACGGACCAACAGCCGTAATGTGCCTTCGCAGTACTGGGCCATTTGTTCTGCCCAGTCAGTGAAAAACTGAGGGTCCGGGTTTTCATAAGAAGGGATGGTATATACTCTCAATCCTCTCGGTACCCTTTTATCGTCAATGTAGCTCTGGAGGCTTGTGGCCTCCCACCACTTGCGTACCTCTCGTTCGTATAGTCTTTCCAGTTTCACGGTCAGTTGGTTGAGTTTGGTTAATTGCGGTAATGGCTGCACCGTGGCCCCTGTCACTACCGTTTCTTGCCTCTTGAATATTCCTTTAGCAGCATTTCTTCGAGTGCTCTCACAATACATATCCTATCATGGATAGTTAAATAAGTTGCTCTGATAACTGGCTGGGTGTGAGTTTAAAACCAGATTTACTATCGCCTTACCGCTTGCACACCGTTACTCATATAGATCTGAGTTCGCGCTCTTACCCTGGGATTTTCCTGATTTCGATGTCAATCTCGATATCCGTCCGCGACGTCCTCAATTCCTCTGAAGGTGCGTCGTATCCAGGAATTCAAATACTTCTTCCTGCGCGTTACGGGTGGCGGCGGTGCCCGTTTTGTAAATATATGCTCCAAGTCCCTCTGCGGAATTGAGGACGTCGCGGACGGATATCGAGATTGACATCGAAATCAGGAAAATCCCAGGGTAAGAGCGCGAACTCAGATCTATATGAGTAACGGTGTGCAAGCGGTAAGGCGATAGTAAATCTGGTTTTAAACTCACACCCAGCCAGTTATCAGAGCAACTTATTTAACTATCCATGATAGGATATGTATTGTGAGAGCACTCGAAGAGATGCTGCTAAAGGAATATTCAAGAGGCAAGAAACGGTAGTGACAGGGGCCACGGTGCAGCCATTACCGCAATTAACCAAACTCAACCAACTGACCGTGAAACTGGAAAGACTATACGAACGAGAGGTACGCAAGTGGTGGGAGGCCACAAGCCTCCAGAGCTACATTGACGATAAAAGGGTACCGAGAGGATTGAGAGTATATACCATCCCTTCTTATGAAAAGCCGGACCCTCAGCTTTTAACTGACTCGGCAGAACAAACGGCCCAGTACTGCGAAGGCACATTACGGCTGTTGGTCCGTTACGCTTGGAGCGATCGTGAAAAAACACTAGAAGAAATAAAGGTAATTGAAGAAGAACTTGCCAAAGAAGAAGAGGCGAGCAAATTAATAACATTGAAAGATCAGATGAAAATAAGATTAACTAAATATGAAGAAAAAATAAAAACACGCAAACAGGAAAAGTACACGAGAGACGAGAACGACTATCTACGTGGAAGAGTACTGACTTTTGCGAAAAAGTACGACGCTCCTAGAAAAGAAGTACACCGCAGAAGAGCTTTGGGCCTCGTGTCACCAGAAATCACATCGGAATCTGAAGTGACCGATAGTGAGACTGTAGAGGACAAGCGAAGAGGTGACACCAGTAAGAAACAACAACGACAAGAAGGACTGACCAACCCCCCTCCGCCTTTTCACGACGAGTTCCAAGTAATCCGCCAAGCGTGGCTACGAGGTGGGAAGAACAAGCCACCAGAAAGTCAACCAGAAGGACTCGGAGATCAGGCGGCGGGAGGAAGAGGCAGAGGAAGTACCCAGTCGTGGAGAGCAAGAAACAAAAAGAGCAACAAATAACACTAAGAAGACCAAGAGACGACCTAACTGTTGTCAACCTGACGGAAAAGATACTAACAAAGGAGGAAGAAGATCTGTTAAGCCTAGGATTAGGTTTTTGCCCCAACAACAAAACAGAGTACACACAAACGAGAATTGACGTATACAGTTTCGTGAGAAAACTCAAACTACATAAATATCACAAATTAAAATCGGCGGTCAAAGGGACAAAAGTGATCAACAAGAGAATGACTGCCACAGACATATTGTCAAGTGAAGATCTAAGGGCTGTTGAAAACCTCGAAAATCTGAGGCTAGAACAAAACACACAAGGCTCACAAACTAATACGATGTTGGGAAGAGCCATAGCCAATGAAATCGAGCAGGAGAGGGAGGAGAGCGGACTGAAACCCGCCTCGACTTTCTGTCCATTGATGCCTTGGGATGCGATAGACGCATTCTCGGAAACAGTTCTGAAAGATTTGGTAGCTCTGAGGGGGAATCGAAGCAATACAAAGAGGAATGACAACATCACAGTAGAAGAAAGAGTCACATTGCAGAATTTACAGAAGGATGAGAAGATCATAATTAAACCCTCGGACAAGGGCGGCAATGTTGTGCTAATGACCAGGGAATACTATTGCAAAGAAGCCCTAAGACAACTCTCAGACACACGGTACTACCAAAAAACTGACGAGAAAACTTACAGAGAAAGCATCCGCCGCTATGATGATTTAATAAACAAGTGGTATAGAAAAAACATGTTGGGGAGTGAAGAGAATCTGTTTTTACGGAGCAACAATCCAACTACCCCCACATTTTACCACTTACCAAAGCTTCACAAGTGCGCAACTGAACCACCGGGCAGACCAATTGTCTCCTCAATTAATGGACTAACTGAACATATGTCGAAATTCATAGACAATTTTCTATTTCCTTTGGTGACTGAATTGAAATCGTATGTAAAGGATACCAAAGACTTTTTGGAGAAAATTGCAGATATAGTTTGGGACCCCACATATGTTTTAATGGCATTGGACATAAGTAGTTTGTACACCAACATTATACATGAATTGGGACTAACAGCAACCGAACACTTTTTGAACAAAAGACCAGCACGGTTTGCTGAGCATAACTGTATGCTGTTGGAGTTTATTCAGTTTTGTTTGACGAATAATATTTTCTTGTTCGATGGGCAACTCTACATACAAACATCTGGGACTGCGATGGGCACCTGCTTTACCCCCAGCTACGCGAATTTATTCGTGGGCTGGTGGGAGGAGCGGGTGCCCATGGCACTGCAGATAGAGGGACAGCAATTGGGTCAGGTAGTGAGGTGGTACCGATACATAGATGACCTCTTCATCGTGTGGCAGGGGACGGTGGAGACGGCACATCTGTTTATCGAGGTCCTGAATAATAACAACTGCAACCTGCACTTCTCGGGGACAGTTAGTCCGGTGGCAGCGGACTACCTGGACCTGAGGGTGTTTGTGGAGCAAGGCAGGCTACACACCTCACTTTATCGGAAAGCCACAGCAGGTAATTCCATTCTAAGAGCCGATAGCAACCATCCAGCCAGACTAATACAAAGTATCCCATATGGGGAATTCCTCAGATTAAAAAGAAACAGCAGCAGGGAGGAAGACTTTGAATTAGCGGCAGGAGCAAGTACTGAGAGATTCCTTCGGAGAGGATATGACCCAGACCTACTAACAAAAACCTTAGTGAAGGTCAGAAAGATTTCTAGGTCAGAACTAATGAAACAGAAATCTCCGAAATCGGAATCAAAGATGGAAGGTAAATTCCGGCTAATCACGCCATACTCCACTGATTCCCATAATCTGAAACGAATACTCCAAAAAAAATTGGCACATCCTGAAGACAGACCCAGTAATAAAGGATGATATTCCATCACAACCCCTAGTGACATTTCGAAAGGCTAGATCATTAAAAGATGCACTAGTTAGGAGCCATCTGGAGAAAACGTCACCTAGAAGAAGTGAAATTGCAAGCGTAGGGGGCTTTTACCCTTGTGGTAAATGCAAAGCCTGTGCTGGAAGCAAGAGAGTTCGCTCGTACTGGGTACCAGGTGCCAATATTTCGAAAGAAATTCAGAAATTCTTGACATGTAGTACAAACTACGCAGTTTACTGTCTTGTCTGCCCGTGCGGCCTTAGATATATTGGAAGCACGATAAACCAATTGAAGATCAGAGTCCTGGAGCACCTCAGGGCAATTGACAAGGCAGACCCTGCATACCCAGTGGCACGTCACTTTGATCAAGTCCACAAAAGAGACAGAAACAAACTACAGTACTTTGGACTAGACTTTGTACCAGAGAGCATGAGAGGAGGGGATAGGCTAAAAAAGCTAAGACGCTTGGAGTCGAGGTACATTATAGACCTAATGACCAAGGTGCCGATGGGGCTCAATAGCGGGGAAGAGCTGTCAGTTCACCTGGGTAGATAACTGCAGAGTAGAGAGTATGTACCATCACTTCATGAAGCTGACCATCTTTTTCTGTATTACGAATAGATAACATTGATACACTGAAGTAATAAGGGATAATCTTAACTGTGTCAAGGTTTAGGTATATTGTGGAATGGTGCAATTCAATTCAATTTGACCCAGTTTGATTTGATTTGTTTTGTTGCAGCCAATTTGATTTCACCAACTTGTTTGAATAGATTTAAATCTGATTGGAGTGAAGATGATGAAAGACACTTAACGTGGGAATCTTACTAGTAATGTGGTGTTGAATAGATCTTGGGATAACTTGGTGAATTTTGTAAATAATGTAAATAGCCTGCAATGTTGGATTTTGGGGCAATTGGTTAATTGAGGAAATAAGTACACTCTATGTTGAGAGGCAAGAAGGTCTGTAATGAATATGACACGTTCACATCACAATTGAATGGGTTTTGCACGTACGAACATATGGTATACACCGGGCACTCACTGCCTTATTCAGGGCCTGACATGCTTCACTAAGCCAATACATGGCTGGATGGACTAAAGGAAATTCAAAGTGGGGATGTGAGGCTTTACACCCCCAACAACTCCCTTCGAAGCCCGAAGGGAGCCATGCCGATACACGGCTAGATCAGTAAATATTTCCTAACACATGTATTGGCAAATAACGCGCCTCTGTGTGTAGGATGCCTTGTAAAGGAACATATAGAATGTAAATAATATGTATAAACATGTATAATATGTATATAGGCATCTTCAAAGATGGCGCTCATGCTTGCCTTACATCTGTAGTCCATCGTCAATGTCTAGTGACAGGATGCAATGCATGTAAAATAGAGTCAGCACAAGCAGTGCTATCAACACTGATGAAGGCTTTAGGCTGAAACGCGTCTGTTGTCTCTGACAAAATAAACCTGGTGGTGTGAGTACCTTACTGGATTTACGAGTGCAGTTCTTTGAAAAACGGACCATTTTCGAAGCCGAGCGAGGTATTATTGCGGGGGCCCCCAACCGCAAGCTGCACCCGCCCGCGAGTGCCCGGGATTCGCAGAGGGACTTGGAGCATATATATATATATATATATATATGTATGTATGTATGTATGTATATATATATATATATTCACTGAAAAAACCATAGGTTATAGACCATATATAGTTAGGAATTAGCATTTACAAAACCTTGAAAATTCACTGAAAAAACCATAGGTTATAGACCATATATAGTTAGGAATTAGCATTTACAAAACCTTGAAAATTCACTGAAAAAACCATAGGTTAGAGACCATATATAGTTAGCTGGACATTTTATTGACATAAAACCAATGAAATTCCATATATAGTTAGTTGCACTAACTATATATCGCGCACCCGCAATCCACTGCTGATGATGTCACATATTACATCATTCATGACATGGTCAGTGACATCACTGATGACATCACTGATGACATCTCAAATGACATCACTGATGACATAAACGTAGGAAAATCTTTGCAAGTAGTGAAAGGGTACGTAATGCGGACCTTTCTCCCCCGTTGTAATCTGTCATGCCTATCTACTCCCCACTGATTGATGCACCTGTTTCACCCAGACCATTTACTAGACATACGTCATCTGGCCCGACCAGAGAGCACCCCTAGTGAAAAGGACATATGCAATAATAACGAAGTGATCACTGTATCCTGTTAACAGAAACTTTAGCATGAAACAACCTGGAAAGAAAAGAATAGGAAAACGAAAATCAGTAGGCCACTGATGAACATGAACTTTTATTAAACAACGAACAAAGAAACGATAACATAACGTAATGATAAAACCTGTTAATGTCCTAGAAACAAGAAAACGTTAAAATATGCCATTGGTGAGAGACCAGAAAAACAGTAAGAGAAACCAAATCACCCCTCGCTGTCCCACCGCCTGCCACGCCAAAAAAATCGATAGACTAGGGAAAATGCAAGTCAGTAGAACATCCGCCCCCACTCTGGAAACTTCCAAGGTGGAGCAGGGTTCCGGCTACGCCCAGCCGGGAGCAGCCCATATAAGGCAGGTCCTGCTGCCACGCCTCGGCCAGGAGATCCTAACGTAGGGTGTAGCCGGAGGAGAGGCCGAGACCAGCGGGACCCGGCCAGGGGATTGCCTTTACAACGCTGAACAGTTGCAGGGGGGGGGGAATGTCTCCTCGACCCTCCCCTCTCTCTCCCAGTCCGGCCGCGGTGGCCCTTGAGAGTTGCAGGTAGTCCCGCCACATGCTCTTCCGGTCCGGCCACCAATGGTCGGGGGGCCGAGGCCGACGGGATCCGGCTGCAGCCGATAAACCAAGAAACCCGTTCATGGGGCCAGAGCCAGGGGCGTCCGGCCGACATCTACCGGAAGCCCGGCCCGAAGACGGACGGGACACTTCTTCTTTCTTGTATAATTGCTGCAACAACCCTGGGGGGGGATGTCTTGCACATGCCTCCGACCCCCCCCCCCTCGTCCTCATCGCCTGGTCCGGCCATAACAAATATCAAGCGAGACGCCGTGGGGTGCACTGGGAGGGAGAGACGGTGCGAACAGGCCTCTCCCGCCTCCCCAGTGGAGGCTTCCCAGCTGCACCCTCAGCGCTCCAGGCGCCCGGAAAAGAGTTCTTCCACTGTGGCCATGCTGCAACGTCTCGCCCGGCAGGGTGGAGCCCGTCCGCTCATTTGACCCCGCGATCGCCAGTAGCTACCGAACTCTCAAAATGGCGGTCGACCTGGCAAGAGCGGGCCCAGCATAAAGAAATGGCCCGGTCACTGGTTGACTCCACCACCGTAGTCCTCCACGACCTTGAAGATTCTAGAGGAGCCGCGGGAGTCTCCGACCCCCGATGGGGAATGACTGCCATGATCACCCGTGGAGTGACGAAACTGTATTCGCGGGACGTCGGCGCCAGCCTCACTTTGAATTACTAGAATCCTGCAGACCTCACTTCCGGTAAAAGCACAGTGTGACCCGGTAGGAAAAATTGTTGCACCCCCTCCCCTTTTTGACTGATAGTTCAAACCACCGATCCTTTCCTTTGCCCTTTTAACGGAACTTTGGACTGCCTCCCCCTCTTTTACATTTTCTAGAGAAAACAAAACATTAACCACTACATTAGCATAGCAGTTGACACCAGAACTGTTTTCAAATTGAAAACCAACAACATCTTCAACAGAATCCTTTTTGTTTCTGCTGTGACCCTGCTACAGCACAGGCATTGTCCCCAGCAGTAATTCTGCAATGCCGGTAAGAATAGCTGTGGTGCCTACTGGACTCACTCACCCCCGCGGCGCCCCACGCCGTTATGTGCTGGGCGGCAACTTGCTAGACATCACTTTAGTGCCATCTAGATTTCAGCGCGTTCTGCTGCCTTGGAACTATTCGCACAACAGACCGCTACTGACAAGAATATTTCATTATTGGTGCTGTCAATTTCAATAAATCTATTGGATAATTCAAAAGAAATTGCCACGGTCTCTTCGTTGTTTAAATGTTTTTACTGTTTTTGTTTTGTTGTATATATTTATATGTTATTAAAGTTTTATATTCCTACTACTTTGTTGGAGTGCTATATATTTTTAATGTGAGACATAATTGTAAAAACTTTGATGTACAAAGAGTCATTCCTGGAATCTTCCGCTTCAGGCTCGATCCCCTCCCCAATCACAATACAGGATAGTTTTCAGATAGTAGGAACACGTGTGGTGTGACGGATCTCATTGGGTGTGGGCCTTGATCTACTATAACTCCTTTGAAGAGGGGTGATTCTTTACAGCTGAGGCCATAAACTACATCTGCAGGGCTAGCTGATAGCCTGGACAATCGGACACAGAGGAAGAGGAGTGTCAGAGGGTGCGGTAGTGAATAGGGCGAAAGGGAGGTGTCGGGCGGGCACAGAGTGTGATTCTCAGGGAAGAGCAGCGCAGATGGGGGGAGGTTTATTGCCCATGCATAAGACAGAGAGCGGGGGTGACCAGTGCCTGGGGAAGATGCTTGCGAGGGTGAGGAGCCATGCTACGAATCGACAGCGTGCAGAGAGTGGGTCTGGTCAAGACATCTAAAATGGCTGCCGTGCACGACAAAAGTGTGGCATTTCAAAAAAGGCAAGATGGCGCAGACAATGTTTTTCAACACTTCCTCATTTCCTTCGAATCGAACGTTAACAGACGTTGGGGCATATTACCAAAGTTAAGCGATATTTATCGCTAACGATGCTTACCAACGAATTTTTTACCGCTAAGCATCGTCAGAAATTATCAAAGATAAACCTTGCTATTATCAAGGTTTATCACAAATGCGATAATAAACGGCCGCAATGCATGAATATCGCTAAAAACTCAGCGATATTCATACATTACCGAGCTAATGCTCTTAGCCATGTTATCCACCTCCCATTGGATAACATGGCTAAGAACTGCTCAGGGCAGGTGTTACTTTTTGGAGATATTCGCGCTTAGCGCGAATATCTCCAAAAGTTGGTAATAGGAGATAGATATCTTGCATGTTGTAATGCAAGTTATTGTGGTATATGGAACTCATACCATAATCTCTCAGGAAAGCAGAAACTGATCCTTTTGGGACCGCCTAAAAAGGCCTAGGGGGTGAGAAGTACTCTACTTTGCCCCCTTTTCACGTTCCGAACTATTTTATTTTACTCTCTTCTGTAATTACACAAAATAGCACCGATAAGATGCATCGGAGACACACAGTGAGAGAAAGGAGGCCGGAGATGAAGAAGAGATGTCAAATACACATTGGAGATAATATAGTGGCAGAAGGGAAGTAAATATGAGTAAACTTACCATGTAACATAAAAATGTTGCACTCTATACTATAAGTCTCATTTTATACTACAATCACTTCGCTACAACCTCATAAATTAAAAATAAAAATGAATAATGTCTCAAACAATTTTTGATTTCTAAATATAAATTTATTCTTCAGAATTTTCTAAATTTGAAAGAACTAGTAACATGTCCTCATCAGCAATGTCCTCATGAAAAGTCTGCAATAATGATTCTTGTAACTCTATCGTCTCCAAACACTCGATAAATTCGCCATCAAGAGATTGATCAAAAAAATCATTCAAGTCATCTCCTCCTTCTGACAATATTTCATTATTGGTGCTGTCAATTTCAATCAATGTAGTGGAATCATTCAAGTCATCTCCTCGTGACAATATTTCATTATTGGTGCTCTCAATTTCAATCAATGTAGTGGAATCATTCAAGTCATCTCCTCCTTGTGACAATATTTCATTATTGGTGCTGTCCATTTCAATCAATCTAATGGAATCATACAAGTCATCTCCTCCTTGTGACAATATTTCATTATTGCTGCTCTCAATTTCAATCAACGTAGTGGAATCATTCAAGTCATCTCCTTGTGACAATATTTCATTCTTGGTGCTGTCCATTTCAATCAATCTAATGGAATCATACAAGTCATGTCCTCCTTGTGACAATGTTTCATTATTGGTGCTCTCAATTTCAATCAATGTAGTGGACAATTCAAAAGAAATTGCCACGGTCTCTTCATTGTGAGCCATTTTATTTTGAAATTGCTTGCTGTAAATTGCAGAAAAAAATAATCACTTTCATTTATCGTTTTTAGTAATACATAATATAAAACTAACTTTATCAAGTATTTAGTATAACAGAAGGACTGCAAATAAATAACAGAAAACATTTTTCAAATTATCTTCAAGTGTACAACATAGTTCCCCTTACAAATTAACAACTCACCTTTTCAAAAGTAGGAAAAGTGTTAGTACTGTGTAAATCAAACACCAGAAATTCACCACCAAAAATTCCTCACAAATGTACCTCAGACAGTAGTATCACAAAATGGCTGTGGTTTCCTCTCATTTGACATATATACATAACCAATTAACTTTCATCACACACAAATACAAAACCAAAGTAACATTTTAATTGGTTCTAAATTTCAACACTTTCAAATGTGTTTTCCCCATGCAATTTTCCATAGGACATTTACATACGTCTACAGCCTGAATGGCTGAACGGAATTACACCAAACTTGGCAAAATGGTACATCAAACCTAAGAGGTCAGGAAGGATCTACTATGCCCCCTTATGGTCATTTCCCCCTTCGCTTTGGCCTCCTCTTGTCTCTCAATCCTACCGAGAGACAAGATGGCGGCCGCTACGGACTGTTTGGAATGTTGACAGACGCCGGAGAACCAATCAGCTTCGCAAAGCTCCGTAACGCGAAAAGTACGCGAAGCGGAGCGCTGTTACAGATATATATCTTTTTTTGAACGTTAATTTCTCAAAATCCACTGGAGCACATATATTGAGACCTAGCAAAGGCACATCAGGCTACCAGTCCCTAATATTTTACCAAGTTTCGTGCAAATCCATTCAGCCGTTCGATTATTATTATTATTTTTTTTTTTTGCCCCGCGGGGCCCTTTTAAAACCTCCACATCAAACCTAGGGGGTCAGCGAGGATCTACTATTCCCCCTTATGGTCATTTGCCCCTTCGCTTTCGCCTCCTCTTGTCTCTCGATCCTACCGAGAGACAAGATGGCGGCCGCTACGGACTATTTGGAATGTTGACAGACGCCGGAGAACCAATCAGCTTCGCTTCACAAAGCTCCGTTGCGCGAAAAGTCCGCGTCCTGGGCCGCTGCCCAGTCCGCTGTTACAGATATATATCTTTTTTTAAACGTTAATTTCTCAAAATCCACTGCAGCACATATATTGAGACCTACAAAAGGCACATCGGCCTACCAGTCCCTACAATTTTGCCAAGTTTCGTGCAAATCCATTCAGCCGTTCGGGCTAAAAGTGAGGCCAACCGCCCTATGGAAATTAACATGGGAAAAACGCGTTTTGGGACCCCCCTTTTTTCTCGGCCCCCCCTTGACGAACCCCCCCAATATTTTCAGGGGCTGCTCAGAAACAAAATGTGCCATTTTCCTGAAAATTTCAGCCAATTCCGTCCACAAACGCCAAAGTTATTAGACATAGAATTTTCAAAAAACCCATAGAGAAAAAATCCTAACTATATATACCTACTGGCGACCGCCAGTAGGTAATATATATATATATATATATTTATTGAAAAACCCATAGGTTTCACACATGTTATAGGTAGGAATTAGCATTTAAAAAACCATGCAAATTAATTGAAAAAACCCTAGTTTTCACACGTTATAGTTAGCTGAACATTTTTCTCATACAAAACCTTTGAAATTCCTCCGTTATAGTTAGCTCAGCTAATTATAACTTGCGCACCCGCAATGCACTGCTGATGACGTCACATATAACATCACTCATGACATGGTCAGTGACATCACTCATGACATCTCTGATGACATCTCAAATGACATCACTGATGACATCACTGATGACATCATCCACTGAATGTGTGTCTTTCTGAAAAATAAATATTTTTAAATATGTATATCTAAAGGTCGATGGAAGAATAAATGGGTAAATAAGTGTCTAAATGGATGTTTTTTTTGTAAATTTAATTGTATAACTGACTTATTAAGTGTATCTTAGTGAATACATGTATTAGCGAGTAATGTTTAAATATGTAAATATCTGTATCAGTGTCTCACTTTGTGTATAAGTGGCTGCATGGGTTGGTGAGTAGCTACACAAGTGTCTATATGGGTTATTCGTTGGTTTTTTGAGTATCAGAATGAGTGTCTGTATGGTTTGGTGGCGGGTATTACTTAGGGCCCAGATGCATGAATTACTGACTCACTGTTTGTATGTGTTTTGAAGACAGCATGTGTGCAGGACTGCACGGGTGGATGAATGTGTGTATGGGTGTGCTAGTGAGTGAATGACTGCCTCAATAGTGTATTTATGAGTAAGTACATATGTTTTAAACAAGTATGTGTGAGTATCGATGTATATAAGTAAGGATATATGACAGTGACAGATTCAAAAAGTTCCTGTATAAATAAGTATGTGTTTCTATCACTGATTGTTTAAGAGAGTAAGTATGTGTACGTTTCTATAAAAGTAAGTGTAGTGTTGTGTGTATAGCTGTATATGCAAACAAATGGATGTTTGATAGTTTATTTGCATGTGTGAGTATGTGTATGAGTAACTGTATGGATGAGTGTCGGTGTGTAACAGTATTTATAAGTATATGAGTAAATATGATGAGTGAGTACATGTATAAGTGACTATATAGAACTGTTGGTGAATGAGTGCATGGGTATGTAGATGGCGGAATTACTGAATAGGTTGTTGGTAAGTGGTATTGGTATCTACATTTTTTTAAACATTTTTACTTTCTATTTTTGAAGGTGTGTATCAAAGGTTATATTACGCCAAAAGGAGGTCTGCCATTCTTTCACAAGGCTGCTATCATCAGTGATGTAATTTGAGATGTCATCAGTGATGTCATGAGTGATGTCACTGACCATGTCATGAGTGATATTATATGTGACGTCATCAGCAGTGCATTGCGGGCGCACAAGTTATAGTTAGCGGAGCTAACTATAACGGAGGAATTTCAAAGGTTTTGTATGAGAGAAATGTTCAGCTAACTATGACGTGTGAAAACTAGAGTTTTTTCAATGAATTTGCGGGTTTTTTTTAAATGCTAATTCCTAACTATAACGTGTGTGAAACCTATGGTTTTTTCAATGAATTTGCAAGGTTTTTTAAATGCTAATTCCGAACTATAACGTGTGTGAAACCTATAGTTTTTTCAATGAATTTGCAAGTTTTTTTAAATGCTAATTCCTAACTATAACGTTTGTGAAACCTATGGTTTTTCAGTGAATTTCAAAGGTTTTGTAAATGATAAGTTATAAATGTATTAATTATTATGTCTTTCTTTGTATACTAATTTCTTATATTTTTAATATAAATATTTATATGTATTTAATTTTTTAGAGTATATTTCATATTCTTATTATAAAATAATAACAAAACTAAATTGCAAAGTAATTTTTGGATTAATTATTGCTTGACTTTGGTTGCACGTATAACACAACTCCAGCAATGCTCTGGGGCCCTATGCTCACAAAACAAAGCTGTATCAATCCTTACACCTGCTTCAAGCAAGTGCAAGGTTTTGACACAGCATAAGCTCAAAAGTGACTGAATGAAATGTTATACATTTCACTCAGTCACTTTTAGGAGGCATTGCTGCACCTACTTCTGCACAGGAAAGCCTCTTCTGGCGCAGGGCTTTACAATGTAATGCATTCTCCAGATGCGTCACATTGTTAATAGCAAACACCATGGCACATCTTTTGCTCCACCGCTGTGTCACAAAAGTGACGCAACAGCTGTGTAAAAGAGGCACAAGGGGATTGTAAATCCGCCCCTAACACATACCAATTCACCCAGGCACTTTCACCAGCAGCGCAAATTGAAGCATAGACTTGTAACATATTTATGTACTTATGATACATTCAAGTGCTTCGGACATACTACAGTATACTATAGATAAAACACCTTTTAGATTTATGCTGTAGCAGTTCCTTATAGTTCTGAACTTTCACATTCTCCATACACTAGTAACATATTCATTCATTCATTTATGAACTACACATTCGTTGTGACAAACTTTTACACACTAACATAGAAATACAAAAGCCTATGCATGTAGGAATCGCTATTAAAATAGCGATTCCTAAACATTCCTTAATTGCTACTCGCAAATTGCTAGTCGCAATTAAGGAATGATGTCCCATTCATTCCTATGGGCCTGCAGGCCCTTAGGAATGAATTGGAGATTGCATGAGCAATTTGTGAGTACCAGTAGGTACTCGCACATTGCTCATGCAATTTCAAGGGTGCAAGGGTGTCAAAATGACACCCTGTTGCACCCCTGAAATTGATCTCTGCACATATGTTGCACACACACATGCCCTAAGGGCATGTGTGTGCGCAACATGAAACTTTGAAAAATGCACAAAAGTGCTTTTTTCAAAGTTTTAGCAAATTACCATGAAGTTCAACTTCATGGTAATTTGCTACTTCTATTAGCGAATTCGCTATTTTTTTGACTTTCATGCATTGCATTTAAGGAATCTCAATTTGGGATTCCTTCAATGCAATCGCAATTTAAGGAATCTCAATTTAGAGATTCCTTAAATTACAATTTTTGTATTTGGGATGATGCATCCCAAATGTAAAAATATCAGTAGCAAAAGGGCAGATTCTGAGAATCTGCCCCTTTGCTCCCGGTATTTACTTTGATGCATATGCCTGTTAGTTCTTTCTTTGACCAGTGAAGGTAGTTCTAAATAGAACTGTTTTTTTTGTTTTGTATTTTTTTTTGTGTTTTCTCAACAAATTCCAAACGGAACAAAAGAATGAAAAAAAGAACAACTAATGTCGAGGACAGCAATGATCCTGCATCCTGCGTTTCATCAAGTCTATAGACTATTCCCCATAACACAAAAGTTTATCGCAATAAATGCATAGAATTTTAACTTTAGCAATGTCAGAATCAATATGTGGGTGTGGACTGCTTGCTGAAAATGCTGCTGCCGCAGTTGATGTGCTTGGTGTAGCAGCAGGTGGGTTCTCGTGCAACCTCTGTCTTTCAGCTCGAGCAAAGTTCTTGGGGTGCAAGTTCTTCATGTGTCGCACTATATTTGCTGTGCCAAAGGAGTATTTTTTACAAGGATCACCCCTTGAAAGAGTTGTTGGCAAATTTTACAGGTTACTTTTGCAGCATTAACCTTTTTTGACCTTCTGGAAAAGTGAAAAACTTCCAAATTAGAGCTTCTTTCCTCTTCTTTGGACGTTCTTCAGGAATGAAATCTCCCTCAGAAGAACTGCTGGAAGATGACTCCATTGCTCTTATTATGGTGATCTTCCTTCTATTTGAGAAGATTCTCACAACAAATGCTTCTCAAAGTCGAATAATTATAATGGGACGGAACTTTCAACAGTCGCAATAGGAAAAGTTACGAACCAATCAAATATCTACTTTTAAAGTCACATGGCTTTGCGTACGCTTATGATGCGCTTGCGCAAGTCTTTCAATAAGAGTACGCATGATGTTCTACCGCGATTTGTGTAATTCTTTTTAAAAGTAATATAGGATTATTAAAAGTATTTTTAAAAAATCATAGTTATCCCAAATGTCTGCCCTTAGTATCTACATTAAATACATACATGTTTTAAACCAAGTAGAAACATTGCCCCCTTTCGCATACAGAACGCCGTACATGACGTCACACCGAAGATTTAATGCGACGCGTAACATCAAAGCATATTCGTATCGTATGCGCGGGTACACGCTGAGTATGATAAGCAGTACAAACTATGGTGCGATCACCCTCTCAGTGACAAATCAGACCTCAGGGCGCGCTAAGGAGAATGATTAGAAGTGCTGACTCATTGCAGATCCGATTCTGAGCCTGCCTCTGCGTACATTATAACACCGCCCCATCTCTCTCTGTTTTTAATGGTTAGTGCACACACTCATACTTGCACATGCACCGTGCACGCCCACCCACACTACCCACATGCCACCACCTAGCATGCTTGCTATCATTTAGCCTGGAAACCAATATATTACCCAATGGCATGTCCCCCAGGGCCATCATTCTTGCAGACCGCGAAAACGCTACCAATGAAGGCCCTGGCCTTGGTGTGGTTAGCCCCCGTGGTTCCCATTTAATGCGGTCACTGATGTGAGCACGCTCTCTTTTGCCTGCCTGTGCTGCGATGACAGACAGACTGTCA
Source organism: Lissotriton helveticus (assembly GCF_964261635.1). Taxonomy (NCBI): domain Eukaryota; kingdom Metazoa; phylum Chordata; class Amphibia; order Caudata; family Salamandridae; genus Lissotriton; species Lissotriton helveticus. The sequence goes on along the minus strand of NC_136063.1, from coordinate 761,171,172 downwards.
AAAACACCCCAGACTCAGCGAAACCGCAGCCTTTCAAGACACGACAAAAGACGACAAAAGCAAAGGTAAGAGAAGTCATCACAACATCAGCCTCCACTGTAAATTGTATATACATAATGCTATTTTTTTATCCTTCATATGGCTTTCCAACCCCTCAATGGTTTTAAATTGTACTTACATAATTGAAATAGTTCTTTATAAGTCACGAGGTCCTATACACCTCTAATCTTAAAAATTGTGTCGTATTTCTGTACTACGCCACGTGCTTAGGCCTCTATTATTATTAATTGTGCGTCCATGATAGTATTTTTTTTTCTGCGTCACAAGGCCGTCCCAGGCCTGTATTAACTTATTGATCTTCCTTTGTTTGCTGGAGCAGCAACAGTCTTAACTACGGAATATTAAGAACCCACATTAAAATTCACTTTGATAGTGGTTACGCAACTCAGTTTACGATGACTAATCAAAATGTCCTTTTGTTTCCTTCACCAAACATCGTTCAGAAGCAACCATGGCCTATCGAGCAAGAGCAATGGAATGCTCTGCAACTTATTGAATATACTTTGACGTATAGGCAGACTTCAAATTGAATGGTGAACTCCGGTGGCCGCACTCTTTATACAAGGTAAGCACAGCACCCTAGATCTACAAAACCTTCATAGCAATGCATTAGAAATAAGTTGCCATAACGGGCGTCAGTAACGCAGTAGGCACTTCCATATAGACACTACTTGAACGCGGCACTATAACAACTGAAATATACCAGGTACACCGCACTCGTAAAACTGTACGGTTAGCTTTATTTGTGAAACGAGAGAGGGCCATATCATCAATTCTTGGCGCCAAAATTATCGCCACTTTATCGACAGCAAACTGCCGCTAAAGTGACCATAATAGGTTTGATATTATGCTCTATCGAATTCCAATCGAAGCTCATGTTAGATGTGAAGGACATCTGACATGAGCTTCGATTGGAATTCCATAGAGCATATTATCAAACCCATTATCGCCACTTTAGCGACACTTTCCTGCCGATAAAGTGGAAATAATTTTGTCACCAGGCTTGATATTATGGCCCAGAGTGCTTAGTGTACAGCAGCTTCTCTGTAAAATCTATAATTACCTCCGAGCAGTGACAACAGATAGGTTACAACAGTCTGACAAACAGATCCACAACCTTATTACGCCACTTTTGAGTCACTTTTAACGTGGGTAAAGTGATGCAAGGAGCTAGTAAATCTACGTCTGGTTCAACAAAAAATCTCAACTCCAGACTCTGCGACACAGTTTTAATGTAGTTTTCTCTCTCTCTCTCTCTCTCTCTCTCTCTCACTCTCTGTGACATCATTTCTCTTTCTCTCCTAAACTTAGACACTGCTGTCTGATTGGACGTGTAGAAGATCTGCTCAACTTAGGTTGTGAACTCCACTTCCTAATGTGTTTGGCGCAAAGTTTACACAACGGTAGGCACAGAGGCCTAGATCAACATATCCTTCATAGGAATGCATTAGAAATAATTCGGCATAACGGGCGTCAGTAACGCAGTAGGCACTTCCATATAGACACCACTTGAACGCGGCACTATAACAAGTAAAATGTACCAGGTACACTGCACTCGTAAAACTGTAGTGTTAGCTTTATTTGTGAAACGAGAGAGGGCCATATTATCAACCCTTGATGACAAAATTATCGCCACTTTATCGGCAGCAAACTGCCGCTAAAGTGACAATAATAGGTTTGATAATATGCTCTATGGAATTCCAATCAAAGCTCATGTTAGATGTGAAGGACATCTGACATGTGCTTCGATTGGAATTCCATAGAGCATATTATCAAACCCATTATCACCACTTTAGTGACACTTTCCTGCCGACAGAGTGGCAATAATTTTTGTCTCCCAGGGGTGATCTTAAGGCCCAGAGTGCGTAGTGTACAGCAGCTTCTCTGTAAAATCTATAATTACCTCCAAGCACTGACAACAGATAGGTTACAACAGTCTGACAAACAGATCATCAACCTTTTTACGCCACTTTTGAGTCACTTTTAACATGGGTAAAGTGATGCAAGGAGCTAGTAAATCTACGTCTGGTTCAACAAAAAATCTCAACTCCAGACTCTGCGACACCGTTTTAATGTTTTCTCTCTCTCTCACTCTCTGTGACATCATTTCTCTGTCTCTCTTAAACTTAGACACTGCTGTCTACTTCGACGTGTAGAAGATCAGCCCACCTGAAGTTGTCCATCCCAATGGCTGCAGTGTTTGGCCGCAAGGTTTATACAACGGTAAGCACAGAGGCCTAGATCTACAAATCCTTCATAGGAAAGCATTAGAAATAAGTCGCCATAACGGGCTTCAGTAACGCAATAGGCACTTCCATATAGACACCACTTGAACGCGGCACTATAACAGAACAGGAATATACGAGTCACACTGCACACGTAAAACTCGTAATGCTTCAGCTCATTTACTCACATCTACATAATTCTAAACTCTAATTTTCTTTTTTCTTTTGCAGATTACCAATCGGACACCTTTTGGAATCCATTTCACAATTTCTTTATAACATTGTTTAAGTTATTTAGCCAGTTCTAATATAGTTAAAATTGAGTTTCTTTTATATTAATTGTTTAATTAAAAAAACTACACACTTCTTTTATTTTGGGGGGGAGGGGTATGACGGTCCACAATAAAAATAATGTTGAAATACTATAGTAAGATATTTAAGATTAGGATTGAAAACTACTGAGTTCTAACTTACTGATATAATAAATACAACGGTGAGAAACTACTAAAATGGCGGTGGACGGAGTACGTAATCAACGTTTGGCGCCTCGGCACTACCTTTCAAATAAATATATAAAGAATATGACTATTAATACTGTACAAAAGTACAGCACCGGATGAATCACACGAACTGGGAAAAGAAAGTGACAGATTTACTGACTGATATAAAGAAAGGTTTGCTTGTTGAACTTGAAGAAAAAAACGTGAACTTCGAAACGACGCTGAGCATGCGAAGAAGTACAACTGCTACACCAAAAAAAGGAAAGCTTTACATACAAAAGGCAATACGTTATCGCCGCTTTTATCGACAGGAAACTGCCAATAAAGCGGCGATAATGTGCTTGATAATAGGCCCTTGTAACTTCCCATAGCAGCCCAGGTTCTGATCCTAACCTAGGCAGCTATGGTTATTCACAAGTACATATTATCAAGCCCATTATCTCCGCTTTATCGGCAGTTTCCTGCCAATAAAAGCGACAATAATGTATCTCCTTTTGTTGATTATATGGCCCATTGCTCTTTTTTTTTACCAGTAAACTTAGGTGCATATTATCAAGGACCGGTGTTAAAATTTTTGCCGTTTTATTGGCAAGAAACTGCCGATAAAACGGTGATAATGAGCTTGATAATATGGCCTTGTTATTTCCCATAGAACCCCATGTTATCACCAGAACATAGGCTTCTATGGGAATTAACAAGGACGTATTATCAAGTCCACCCTCCCAACATTAGTAAAAAAACTCCAGACAATGCAGATACCCGGAGCTGGAAGGTCATTTTACATATCACTGTCCCAGAAAGGTGGCGTTCCCCGCGACGTGTACGGGGCCGGAGAGAGAGAGCTCAAAACATATATTTTTTTTAAAAAGACCCGACGGGTGCCACTCCCCGAGACTGCGGGGAGTAGGACCATAACCCCCCCCCCCCCCCAGAGGAGTGCCGTTCCCCAGTGCTCGGGCACCTTACAAGCCCCCATTATGCAGAAAAATTGCCCCCGTAATTTACCCCCCGGGACCTAATGAATAAAACAGACTTCTACTTTTTTTTTCACCTTTTCCACCGCGTACAAGTACTGCACGAGTACCCTGCCATTTATTATTTTAACAAAAATAAAAATTGACCCTAAAGATCCATGTACCACCCCCTGACCAAGACTATAGGCTCAGAATGTTTCTACTCTGCCCCCTTTCCTTATTTCTCAACTTTGTTTTACTGTTTTCTTGTGACTCTGCTCTCCCGACAAACAACATGGCTGCCAACACTTCCTGGTTTGGAGTATTGAAAGCCAATCAGCATGCAGCTCCTCCTCGATTTTTCTTTAAAAAAAATAAAATAAAAAATAGAGCCTAAACATCCATGTACGACCCCCTGAGCAACCCTAGAGGGTCAGAATATCTGTACCCTACCCCCTTCCCTTATTTCTCAACTTTGTTTTACTGTTTTCTTGAGACTCGGTTCTAGCGAGGCACAAGATGGCCGCCAACACTTCCTGGTTTCCAGTGTTGACAGACAGTTCACAGCCAATCAGCATGCAGCTCGCGCTCGTAATTGAACAGATTTCAGTACGCGTACTGAACTCCGACTCTAGATATCGCTATGATTTTACTTGCAATTTTCTCAGAAACTACTGAACGGATTTACACCATTTAACAGAAAGCACAATCTGCGAACAGAACTCTACCTCTCTGCCAAATTTCGTGGAATTCCGTTCAGCCGTTCGGGCTGTTGCCCTGGCTAAAGGTCCCTATGGAAAATTGCATGGGGAAAACACGTTTTGGGACACCCCATTTTTCTCGACCCCCACTTGACGAATCACCCCCAAACTTTCAGGGAAGGAGCGGAACCGAGCAGGCCATTTTCTTGGAGAAATTTGAGAAGATTCGTCCATCGAAGCCAAAGTTATTCCAAATAGAATGTTCTGGATTTCCTATGGAAACTAGGTCCTAACTATAACTACCTACTGGCGACTGCCAGTAGGTAATATATATATATATATATATATATATATATATATATATATATATATATATATATATATATATATATATATATATATATATATATATATATATATATATATATATATATATATATATATATATATATATATATATATATATCACATTGTAACTTTAAATACCAGCTATTTATTTTGCCTGCAATTGGAGTGTCCAGCTAGATTTGAAATTATTGAATTATTATTTTGAAATTGTCAAACAACAGTCAGTGAAAGTACCCAACCACCTTGACTCAGGAGACGACTCTCCTTCGTGAGACGATCTGGCTGCTTTCTTTATGGTGAAAACTAAACTCATCAGTATTGACCTAAAATCTAAGAAGGCCCTTCTTACATCATATGAGGTTGCGGCTCATCCTGCCCTCTCTGAGAGGTTAAAGCCTCTTAGTGCTAGCAGCAAGAACAAGTCCCCTTCTTAGTATCAACCCTTCTAATCACTCAAGCAACCCGTTGCCACCGTCTGTCTTCAAAGAAATCAAGAATGTATTAATTCCCCTTTGGACAAAGATTGTCAACGCTTCTTTATCACAAGGCAAGATCCACGAATGTCTAAAAACAGCTCAGGTATTACCCATTCTTAAAAAACCTAATGCAGACAGATCTGATCTCAACAACTTTTGTCCCATCTCCAGCATCCCCACTCTGGCTAAGCTCCTAGAAAAATGTGTGCAATCATAACTCTGCACGCACATTGAGAATTTCAAACTCTTGGATCAACATGAATCTGGTTTTCAGAGTGGTCACAGCACGGAATCAGCACATACTCACATTATGGGTGACATTTTGAAAATGTTAGACCATAACGAATCCTGTCTCCTAATTCTCCTTGACTTTTCCTCAACATTCGACACGGATAATCACAACAACCTCTTAGCCATTCTGGAACACAGGTTGGGCCTTTCAGGTCTGTATTGCAATGGTTCTCGTCCTTCCTTCACAATAGATCCCAAAGAGTCAAGGTGAATCTATCCCTATCCCAGCCTTCTACAGTGTCCGTGGGGCTCCCTTAAGGGTTAGCCCTTTCTCCCATACTCTTTAACCTTTTTTCTGGAATCGTTAGCGAATGCTCTAAACTCCATCAACATTCTTTTTCATATGTATGCGGATGACACGCAACTTCACATGAAAATCACCCCCCTGAAGACTTCACCTCACTCAGCTCCACCCTGACGAATACCCAAAACTGGTTAACTGAGAACTACCTCCTGCTCAACACCTCCCAAATAAAACTCCTTCTCATATCTCCTCCTAATCACACCCCCAAGATAGACCTCTGGATGAAACACCTCACTGCCTTCAACTGCTCCCCTCAAATCATTTACTCAGCTAAATCTCTCGGAATCACCATGGACTCACACTTGAACATGAAGAACCATATTAGTAAGATGTGTAAGGGTGCTAACCACCAAATGAGGATTCTTAGAAATCTAAAACCATTCCTTCCTCAAGAGGACTTCAAGCAGGTGGTTCAAGCACTTGTTGTGCCGAGGCTAGAGTATTGTAGCGCTACGCTCTGTGGCCTCCCCAAATACACCTTGGCCCCACTCAGGGTTTCCTTAAAAGCCACTTCTGGATTGTTTACGGGTGGAAAAAGAAATGAACACATATCCCCAGCCCTAATATCTCTAAATTGGTTACCCTGCGAAGCAAGAATATAGCTAAAGATTGCCTGTTTGACACACAAAGCCCCCCACTTCAAAAATCCCGGTTACCTGGCTCAAAAGCTAGAACTATCAGGAGGGGGTAGACCATCAAGAAGTGTGAATTCTATCCTATTGAAACCCCTGACCTTTCGCAAAAAGAGAACGTGGCTCAGAGCTTTCTCTGGCTCAGCACTGAAAATCTGGAACTGCCTCCCACCGTAAGTCCGCAGAATCCACCACACGGCTGCCTTCAAACATGAAGTAAAAATAATCCTAATGAACAAGTTCTTGCCTTAAATGGTCATAGATCGTCTGCTTTCTCAATGACCCCTACTACACTCTTTTTGGCCTAACAACTGTAAAGCTCAGGGTTGTATGTTATACCCTATTAACCCCTTGGCTGCGGGGCACATTCCCCCGCTGTGCTGGGGGGCGGGGGATGTGTATAGCGCCCCGGTGCTCATGGCGAGGTCAGCTCGTCATGAGCTACGGCGCTCCGGTGCTCATGACGAGCTGAGCTCGTCATGGTCACACCCGTTCCCATGGAACGTTCAGCACAGCAGGGGAATCAGCCCAGCTTGCGAGCGTTCCACGGAACGGGTAAAATCATGACGAGCTCAGCTCGTCATGAGCACCGGAGCGCCGGAGCTCATGACGAGCTGAGCTCGTCATGAGCACCCAAGGGGTTAAGCATTGTTTGTCCTCATCCTGGTACATTGCTATTAGTTAATTATGTTGTTCTCTGGTACCCCCTTGCAATCTCCCCTTTTACTTTGTTCTTCCCTTCCATTATGTGAAGCGCTCTGATACCTTTCGAAGTCATGTTCACGCTATATACAAAACTTTATCAAATAAATAAATAAATAAATAAATAAAATAGATGGCTACTTATTTTCGGTCTATTTTTAAAATGTGTTTCTCAAAAGTCTTTAATGGATATTGTAGCATTGTAGCTGCCTGAGATTTAATTACTAGCTAGGTGGTGATTTATTCAATGCATAGCACAATGAAAGGCTTGCTTTTTTCAATCATCATTAGTAAAATAGCTACATCAATGATTTGTTTTAAATATACAATTTTGATTGCACGCATAGGATAGCCACGATTAGGAGCGGCATCTTTTTTTTATTTGCTGGCGAATGCAATAAAAAAAAATAGTAATAATTTCACCATGGTCCCAAGGCCATAAATATTGGTTTTGTCAATGCTTGTTTACATAGTGCCTGCCGCGATGCATACTAGGCCCACGATGGGAGATATTAGCACGGCAGTGCACATTACTAGCGGTCCTCAAGAGATGATCTCACAGATCTTCCAATCAGCACTGCACTTTGTAAAGTGGCAATGTTTCATCAACACTAACGCCTGTTACAGCTTGGGGACCTATAACTTGTCACGCGTTCACAACGATAACGTGTTAAAAGCACTTAAGAAAACTCCAATGTGTTGTTACTTGACTTGCCAACTATAGCTCGTTGCAAACAAATATATATTTTTTACGTTTCTGCTAAATCAAGAGTTCCAGCCAGCGTACCTACAGCAGAAACGGCAATCGTTTGCAGTGCCGTGCAAAGGGTTAACAAGCAGACGTATGCCACAGAGAGTTCCACGCCGTGAACCAAGTTGCTCCTCTAAAGCATTAAGCCTTGGGCATTTTTCATCATACCAGACAGTTGTCTCCCCTGGGGGAGGGCAGGGCCTTCCAGGAGACTGGAAATTAATCTCTTGCCTTTTCTTCTCATGTTTTGCTGTTCATGCGTTGTGGTGGAAGCGCGAGAGTAACTTACTTTAAAACTCGTGCAGCAAGTAACATATATATTTCTGAGGGCGGGATACACGGCATACTTTCTTCCCGTGGTATGTGGCATCGTTTTCTTTGAAATCCTGGCATATTAAATCTCGTGCTCTCGCCTGTGAGTTAATCATTACCTGGTTTCTGCCTCCAGGGGAGAGAACAATAACAAACTGATCCTGTTCGTGGAACAGCGCGCATAGACTACTTGCACCGGCTCTGCCATCTTCTAGCCAACCACAGTTTACTGTGCCTATTCGCGTTCAGTGTGGGACTGTCCGTCTTTCTGGGTTCCTGTTTCTCGACACTGACAGGTTACGTTTGCCAGCAGGCCCCCTTTAGACATCTAGGTGCCGGAGACCTGCTGCTCTTGGCAGCCACGCCCCTATACTACCACACCACATAGGCTTGCATTGTTTACTCAGATTGTTTAGTAATGTCGGCTTGCATTGTTTACTCAGATTGCTGAATAATGTACTTCTGAAGTGTCAGTCTTCAATACCTGTAAACTCAAGCGGGGAAAAACGCATGAGCCAAACTATTATTTCTAATTGAAGGGATGCAAAATGTCTTAGATGTGCAAAATAGTAGTGACGGTAATTTCTGTGATTTTAAAGTAATTGTTTTCAGCTCTCAATGAAAGTAAAAGTAGAAAGGAGAGGTGTCTTGGTAGTACTGTAGAATGCCACTCGGCCTCTTTAATACATTGTAGCTGCATTCACTCAGAGGACCGGTCACAGCACGAGGGCCTAAATAAATAAAAGTGCGGTCGCTCAAGGCCATACTTGTGAGACCATCCATCTGTATTTGTCTCCCATTAGTCTGCCGCTGCGAGCAAGGGCCTAGCTGCATGTCTACCCAATCGTGGACACCACACTGGTGAGCAGGGCCTACTAAGAACAGCAACCAGATTACTGCTCACCTGCCCTGGGAGTGGGGGGTATGGAGGGCTGTAAAAACACTGCTCCCGCTTTTGTTACTGGGGGGCGATTTTTCAGCACTGCTGCAAAACTGGCCCCCCAGTGACAAATCCGGCCCCCATGGCCAGAAAACCGGCCCCACTCCTCCGGCCCACAGGGGAAATGCCCAGTGCCCGCTATGGACAGTCCGGCCATGTTAGTGACACGGACAAGCGAGGCCCAAGCGCTGGTGCGGACCTGCCTGCTGGGAGGCATGGCTCCAGGTGCGTCTGAGGTGCGCAACATCTTGCGCGGTAGTGCGGATGGCCGAATCAAGTCCAGACTGGGACTGCCACTTTTTGCATCGGGTGCACAAGGGGAGCAAAATGACACTCCCCTGCGGAGCCTGAACTCTTCGACTCTGCCCGGCTGGCTACGCCCTGCCTCATGTGGAAGGAAGGCCTGAAGATGATGTATAGGCCCCAACCTGGCCTGTGCAGGGAACATTCCCGTAGAAAGCAAAGTTAAGCAAAAGAGAAACTTAAATGAAAAGGATGATATGTGGGGGGTTTGGCAAGACCTGGAAGAGAGTGGGAAAGTAGAGCCCGCAGAGTCTGGTGGGGAGACCTGGCAGCATAAGGAGGTGCAGAGGGCACAATCCTACCAGGCCTTCCATGTGCCCCACGCCTGGCACTCGAACCAAGCATTCTGGAGAGAAGTAAATGCCAGAGAAGAGGGGGAGTGTGAGACCGTGCCACCTACCAGATGGGAGGCGCTATGCACCCTGGGTCTTCCCCACATGCAGGCCAGCAAGTGAAGTGCATGAGGTAAGGGGTGAGACTGCACCACAGGCCCTAGGTGCGGCCCACATGCATCTTTAAGTAACTGGACCTACGGGGAGCGGTGCGGTGCCCAGAATTGAGCAAGTGGGACGAAAAGTTACACCCAACCAGCTTCAGATCATCCACCAGGTATTGTGACTCCCCGTCCGGTTACCAGATAAAGAGGGTATTTGCATTGATGGGGCAGAAGTCTCATTTCATTTTTAGGGGTTGCATCACAATCATACGTAGAGTACACCGCATATAATCTCGTATTTGGTAAACGTGAGGTGTTAGAATTGTGAAATGTATTAACATAACTATGTGACATATTTTAGTTTACTGACTACTAGCATGGAGAATTAAGGTAGGAAATGAATGTAACTAGCAGAAAAGGTTAACATGAAGAACTCGTGTTGTGAAGTTGACACTTCTCATGCTAAATGTGGTTAACAATGATATTTCTATAACTTGGTCAAATGTGTTAGTTGAGACGCAATAGAGTTATGTTAATCTGTAATTCTTAAAGTGATTCAAGCCCCTGACAAACTCTCACTTTAGAATTAATGTTCTGAATTTTAGGTGCACTGCGGAATCAGTTTTTTTCTCATGTTTGCATTGCAGGAGGAGAAGCATTCATTAGGCAAAAGTGATGTCTTTGTTTTAGTAGCTAGGCAAGGAGTGGAGAAGTTACAACTACATGGTTTGGAAGTGATCAAGATGGAGTCGGATTCACATGGGAGAAGGCATGGGAACCAAGGAAGAATTGTTGCAAAGGATGTACATGGAGAACACAATGGAAAAATATGCTCATGGCAGTACCCATTGTGGACTATGCGCACATGCATTATGGGAAAGATACCTTTGGATAAATTCTTTCTTGCCTTCAGAGAAAGAGCATCTCAGAACAAGCTCTTTCTCTTGCGACAGTGGCATTATGCTACTGGACCCATTTGATGGTGGAGAGGCTTCATAGGAAGACTCCACATACTGTCACCTTTCCCTTTCATTTGAAATGCTCCTGTAGGGATGTCATCTTAGTGATAGAGTAGGGATAGATTTAATGCTCTTCATTCAAAGACCCTTGATGCAGGGAAATTCGGACTCATGCTTTCTGATTCCCTGTATCTTACTTCATAAATTAATAGTTTTGTTCATGCTGCACCGTTTAAATTGGATGTGTTGATTTGGCTTCATTCTAATTCCTTTGTATTCAATACCCTTGTTTTGAGGTGTCTCTATAACCAGTTATTTTTGGCTTTGTAATAAATTAACTAACCTTATATCGTTTTCAGTGGATTATTATGTATTGAGGAGAGTTATTGGCTTATTGATTGTGTATTAATGGTTTTTCTCCCCTTTACACTTTCATGCTGCTAAAAAGAACCATCAGAGTGTGAATGTAGAAAAAGTCTTGGTCCACGTGTCAGTAACAGCGCTTTCAGCCTTCAGTAAGCTGATGGACAAGGCCACTGCGGCACCGAGATGACCCTGATGGGTTGGACAGCTAAAACACTACTTCCGCGCCACCCGCGAGACTGATGGGGTGGTGAAGTGATCACTGTTGATGCACTTTAGTGGTGCGGAACTGTACGACTTGTTTGAGAATCTGTCCAATATGGGCGGGGACACTGATTTTGATGTCACAGTATCGACATTGAACCAGCATTTTTACCCACAGCTCAACCCATACCATAAGCGCTTCAAACTGTGGCAGGACCAACAGGCAGAGAATGAATCGGTCGATGTGTTCTATGCACGTCTCAGAAAGCTTGAATAGATACAATCCCAGCTGATACAGGGCTGCTGATCTGCGGTCCTGAGACGTCTCATGCTACTCTAGCAAGGAATATCGCTGAATGACATCCTGGTCCTTGCACGTATGCACGAGCTAGTGATCAACCAGGCCAATGACATAGAGGTGGTCCTGGCGAGTTGCAACCTCGAAAGGGTGACGGGTGTCGTGAAAGTGAAAGAAGAGCAGGTCAATGCTATTCAGAGGAGACCAACTCACTCCTATGCTCCCAGCACACAAAGACGGAAGGAGGATAAATGCAGAAACTGTGACCTTGAGCACCAGATACCAAACAATTGCCCTGCTCATGGGCATCCATGCTCCAGGTGTGAGCAAATATATCACTTCACTAAGGTGTGCTGAAGTGACAGACAAAGGCCCAGGCCTGTGTACCATGGCAGGACAATGACCCCTTTGCAATAGCTATCGATTGATGAGAGGGAGACAGCGGGCCCATCAGAGAGGGGCATGCAGTACACGCACCCCGAAGATGACGACAATAAGGCCTTCATGATCTTCTTCGCTTGCAATGAGGGCAACCAGAAGCAGCCGCGAACCCAGTGCATTGTTGAGATCAGGAGCACCTTCATTAGGAAACAAGAGTCGAGTTGGAAAAAACCAAAAAGGGAAGGCTTTGACCGCTCCCGAGAAAGCCGTACATAGGCTACAGCCCGATCAAGACAGTGCAAGAGGGGAAGACCTCTCATTTAATGCCCGCCCACACATCTCTAAAGTAAATAGATCAGAAGGCTTAAACCAACTACCTAAGGAAAATAGATCAGAAGGCTTAAACCAACCACCCAAGAAAAAGATGCCCTGCGAAACCCTAATGGTAAATCTTAACCAACAGCAGAATAGAATCTCCTTCAAAACTTAAGAAGTAACTAAGTTGACTCAGGAAAGCACCACATTATTACTGTACCCAGAGTACGTATCTCAAGGGAAATGGGACATCCTCAATAGAGGAAATATTCTAAAGCTGTTTCAGCACCTTCCGGGATTAGAAAATATAAAAACCACAGATATCGAAAGTGTGGCTTTAGTCGCCCCAGAACAGGGTCAGACGAACGAGGCAACGGTAGTGACCGTACAGAATAAAGACATGGCTTCTGCACTAATGAACAACAAAAATCGATTGAACGATTGGAGCACCCAGATTAGTTTCATCACCAAAGCCAAGTACCCAGCTTTCTTAAAGGATATAGTAGTCAATCTCTCAACGACTCATAATAATAAAAATGTGTCTAACAACATAATTACTCAGCAACCTATTTCAGTTTTGTGTGGCTCCCTAGCAGGAACCTTAACAGCGTCCTGGAAAGAGAACCCGTTGCAAATAACGACATCCAGAGTCGGAGGTCCTCGTCAATATGCTCTCCAATGGCAGAACTCTCAAGACTGGTCTTTTCTATCCCAGGCCTTAGGGTAAAACACAGAGCATCTCGGTCGAACAGAAGCCCAACATGGATGTCATGCACCACCTTAGAATCTGTTCCTGGAACATCCGTGGGCTAACAAAGGAAAAAATAGAACGCCCAACCACTCATTTCATGAAGAATCAAGATATCATTCCCTTGCAAGAAACATGGTCCTTGGAGGAAATTGCCTGCGAGGACTTCACCGTGTTTGAATCCCACGCAACAGCATCTCAACTACGTGGCCATGCCTCAGGAGGAGTGTTGATCGCCGTGCAGAACAAGCTGGTCGTAAAATCCTCCCGACTGTGCGAAAGGCAGGGAGATTATATCTTTGTTAAAATTCAGACCCAGTGCTTGGAAAAGAACAAATTGAAACAACGAATGGCTGTGTCTACCTGCATCCCTCCAAAACCAAGCGAGAGGTTACATTGAGTAAAATGCTCCAAGCCATGAGATACCTGTCCTCCCACTATCCAAACGATATATGGTTAATAATGGGCGATTTTAATGCCATCTAATGGAGGCAGGCCCGGATCTCTCCCTTCAGGTCACATTCGACAATCAAATGTGGGCCACTCTGGAGAAAAAGTCTCAGTACCAACGGAAGGAGAGTCAAGGGACAAAGATGGCAGCGTACTTAAACTAATTAGGTCTCCGCATCTTAAATGGAAGACTCAATCCAGACTTGCCCGCTGCATACACCCATGTTTCTTTCGCTAGAATGGCCACTCTGGATTACATATGGATTTCAGTTGCTCGCTTCCATCTTGTCCAGGAATTTGAGGTAATTCCTTCACCAGAAAGTGATCACACCGTTTTAATGTGCAAATTTTCATCCCGGCACTGTCATCGCCCAACACATAATCTAATCTCAAGATCATAAGAAAGCTATGGTGGACTGTGGATAGCCAGGAAACAATGGAAGAGAAGGGGGACGACTTTTTGGTCAAATTGAAACAGGAGCACAGGGATCAACTGACCGCATTGTCGTGGGAAACAGCAGTGTTGGACCTCAGAGAAAACCTATCCATGAAGATAATTGCAAGACCAAATAATTGCAACCCAATCACATCTTGTCTCTCTAAACATCAGCAACTTACAACAAGCATTAAGCGCAAATTAAATACCTTACTGCGCAGGTGTGCCTATAATGACACAGATTACAAATCCTTGCGAGATAAAATATCAATCACTCGAAAGGAATATAGGGAAGCAAGGTTCATTTCTCAGAGAATGAAAGAAGAACAATACTGGGCAACTGCCCATGAAATTATAAAATCAAAGGATCAAAGATGATTCTGGAATTTGGTAAACAAAGGTGGTAGTTCTGCCCAACCCCCCACAGTGATTAATATCTCTCCTGCTGAATGGGAGGCCCACATTGTAGCACTCTATGTAAAACCAGCAAGTCTCAAACGGCCAAACCTTCTTAGTTTCAATCACACTAACTCCAATCTTGAAGTGGAACCCACTATTAAGATAACCTCAAACCAAGTTGCACTTATAATAAAGAAAATGCGCCCAGGAGGAGCACCAGGCCCAAATGGCATACCAACACAGATATACAAAGTATCCACACATAAGTAGGCCACTCTGCAGGCCACTTTATTTGAGGCAACCAGAATGGGTGGGGGCATTCCGGATCCTTGGCAAGGATCGCTTCTCGTCTCGTATCTGGGAATTTGAATAGATCACAAAGGGAGACCAGCGCAGCATATCACTGCAATGCAGGGAGTGGCGTGCAGCTTGGAGTTTTTTTTGTAAGAACCAAGAAAGTCCCTCACTCTCCAGACTTTTCACCGCTAATTAGGGAGATAGGCGCCAAATTTTTGCCGACAATAGCCTTTGGCGCCGTAACCTTTAAGGACAAAATGCTCACCTGGCTTAACATAGCCCAGTCAATGTGCTTTCGCAGAGTGTTCCATCTAACCAACTCGACCTCTCATGCCCAAATCCGCATGGAGTTCTCTTTGTCATCCCAACATTGGGTAATGAAAGCAAGATTGATTGCCTATTGTTTAAAAAACAAAAAGGCTTGTGATCTTACACTAAAGAGCTGCATATGGTCTCTGTTAAATAACCCTAGCACTCCCTGGAAACAATTTTTAACATTCTGCCTGGATGCACTAGAGACTCAAGACATATGGACAAGTTCGCTGCCCATAGGGCCAATCACAAAAATCTTGACCAAACAGGCAAAGATCTTGTCACTCAAACATGATGCCCTAACCGTAAAGAATCTCTCCCATGGCATTTGGGATTCAAAACTATATGGCCCTAAAACTCCACCACACTATTTGTCGTCATCCATGAAACCACAATCCAACATCATCTAATGAGATTACGTTTTGGCCTAATCCCACTGAGGGTGTATAAGTATGGCCAGAGATTCAAGAAAGATGTGTCCACACCGTGCTGTTTCTGTAAGAGCGGGGAAGAAAACTTAATCCACGTCCTGTGAATCTGCAGAACCTTACTCCCTTTACAAACTTTTTTGTTGCATCCAATTTGGCGGACCATGAACGTCCGGACTTGCCAAGAAGCTCTAGAGGAGTGTATGAGGGGCGACTCAGCTCAGATGGCCGCTCGCATTGTAAAATTCATGGCTGAGATTAATTTCCTGTTAACAGAAGACGATCACTAAGAACCTTTGCCCTACCAGCTATGAACCACCTTGCTCTCATAAATACCTTAAAAATAAAATCAAAACATGATATGGACAGTGTTTTAACCGTGTTTTGTATGAACTGCAACGATTTTAATTAATTATGCAAATAAAAATACTTACTTACTTCATTAAGGCATTGATAGGCACTGGTGTTATGGACTTGTGGCACTTTGATAGACTCCCACCGAACCCAAAACTGCCCCCCACTAACGCACAGATCTACACGCACAATGGCACAGAGCCATTACCCTTGAAAGGAGAGGTGGAGGTTGTTGTGATGAAATAAGTATGATCGACATGAGCCTAGTTTCATGTCACCGAAGGGAATATGGGTATGCTCCGAGGCTACCACATGGCGGACGACCTGGGGCTCATCTTCTTTGTGAGACAGGCCCACAAGCTGCATGACACTGCCGTCTTCCAGGAGTTTCCTCCGTTGTTCTAAGACATGGGGCCGCTGAAGGGCCGGCAGGTTTGTTTGGACATCAATGATTCTGTGAGGTTTATGGCCCTTTGTCACAGGAAAGTCACATTCCACCTATGACCACAAGTGGAGAAGGAGCTGTGGGACTTGGAACTGTAAGGGGTTACCAAGAAAGTCACTGGCCCCATGCCATGGGTATCCCCCCTGGTGACTGGGCCTAAGCCCAAACAGCCTGAAGTCATTTGACTCCGTGTAGAATTGTGGCTCCCTAATAATGTTTTTTGAAGGGAATGGCACATTACTCCGACAATGGATGACATTGTGGCAGACCTGAACGGCGCCCAATGGTTTTCCAAGCTTTATCTTAATGCCGGCTACCACCAGATGGAGCCAAATAGCCATTGTATCACTATGTTTTTAAACCACATCGTCCTCCAGAGGTATCGAAGACTCCATTTTGGCATATTCTCGGCAGCAGAGGTGTTTCATAACATCATCCAAGAGACCCTCACTGGCCTGGTGTGGGTATTAAACATCAGTGATGATATCCCATTCTTCTCTGAAACACTTGAGGAACCTCGCATGAGGTTCAGAGCCACCACGAGACAGCTGGCAGACTGTCGGTTGATGCTAGACCAGTAGAAGTGCGTGTTCTACAAAAACTCCATAGAATTCTTTGGGTGTACGCTCTCAAGAGAGGACCCAAGGGAAGTGAAGTCAATCCATAATGTATTGATCCCTCAGAACGACATAGAAATGCAGAGTTACCTCGGTATATCAACGTGCTGTAGCTGGTTCATTCCTAGCCTGGCCACCCTGTCCGAACCACTGTGGGCCCTAACAAGGACTGACATCCCTTGGGAGTGGGACACATGAGCTGATATGGCGTTCTGACAAGTAAAGGAAGCACTGTTGGCCGATGCCACCATGGCATACAACCCTCGATGTTGGACAGAGCTCATGGACGATGCAAGCCCGGTAGGACAAGGGGCAGTCCTCATGCAAGAGAAGTCCAAAAGGTTGTGTGTTCCCATTGCCTATGCAAGCACAGCATTCTCAGAAGCCGAAATCCGATATGCCCAAATTGAGCATGAGGCACTGGCCATCAGGTGGGCTTTGCGCCCTTTTCATATGTACTTATGTGGACAACAGTTTTGATTCATCACAGACCACGAGCCACTCATGCTACTGTTTGAGGGCACGTTCTGGTATGCAAATTCCAAATTGCGAGGTGGGCAGTGCAACTGCAGTCATATTCCTTTGATGTGGTATATCGCCCTGGAGCAAAGAGCCTGGTGGACTACCTGTCTCGGTGTAGAACAATCTGAAAAAGATGAGGGAGCCAAATAGTTTGTGAGGATGATAGTGCTAAAGGCATGCTGTAACGCACTATTGATCAAGGAAATCGAAGCAGCGACTGTGGCTAATGTGAGCGTATCGAAGTCACTTCTCCAAAAACAGTGGCACAAATTCTTCGATGGAGAAACATCACTGACATCATTGGAGCAAGCAACAATCAGCCAACTCTGGAGAGTCAGAGATAAGCTGAGTGCCAGCAAAGAAGCCTTGTTGCTCAGGGGTCAGCAGATCATGATGCCCTGATGTCTGTGGGCCAGAGTGTCGATCTGCACATCAAGCCAACCAAGGGATGGTCAAAACTAAAGTGAGGCAGAGGGAGAAAGTGTGGTTGCCTGGAATAGACATGTGGGTGGACGAGAAAGTACACAGATGTCACTCCAGCGCCATCACAAGTGGGGAGCCACCACAGGCACCAGTGATAAATCACAGAAGAACAGTGCTTATACCCCTAATCAAAGATCAGTATGGACTTTGGAAGTTTTTGAGATGGCCGGCTCATGGCTGTGCTGGTCAACACCCACACAAAATATCCTATAGTCGAGCTCATACACTCAACAGGATTCTCAAAAGTAAAACCGATTCTGGAGAAAGTATTCACCCTGATAGGCCTTCTTGAAGAGGTAAAGACAGTG
Organism: Lissotriton helveticus; assembly: GCF_964261635.1. Taxonomy (NCBI): domain Eukaryota; kingdom Metazoa; phylum Chordata; class Amphibia; order Caudata; family Salamandridae; genus Lissotriton; species Lissotriton helveticus. The sequence continues at coordinate 761,152,919 of NC_136063.1, read as the reverse complement.
AATAGACCGCTTTACAGGGGCAAGAATTTCAAGAATACTTGCCATCCCTTAAGAATTTCAAGAATACTTGCCATCCCTTAACATCAAGCACCGGAAGGCGACTCCAGAATGGCCTCAGGCCACTGGCGAAGTGGGTTGCTTTATGCACACATTGAACCGAGCCCTCCGGAAAGGAGTGCAGCTGGGCGAGGATGCCATGTGGTACCTCCACAAGTTCCTGAGAGCCTACAGACGGACTACACATAGCACCACAAAATGTGGACCGATGGACCTATTATTTTGGTGACCAACCAGAGACAGTATCCTTGTGGGTCACAACTCGAAGTCCGCTTCCTTGGATACTCTTGCAGTACAAGGAAAAGGAAAGGTCCCTAACAATCAAGCGAGCAAAGACAGAAAGGCAGTGGCACTAGACTTGGTAGTAAGGGACCATGTCATCATGTGAGAATGCCATCCTAGTTGGAAATTCTGCACCCTTTTAAGAAAGAGGTCTGGCACATTGTGAACATTCAAGGAACTATGATCACTCTACAAGATGGCCAGGCCATAGTAGCCAGGAATCTCTCCTGGTTTAAGCGATGGCTACCCTTGTGGCAGTACAATGTGGTGACCATGGGTAGGCCGACAGCATGACCTGGAAATGGGTGAAAACGCCAAGATCTCCTGATGGGGGTGCTCCAAGAAGCTCGGGTCAGTCAAGTACCACAGCTACAGACCACAGGCCTGTGTCTGTGACAGCCCCTCTACGAGTGGGCATCCCTGCCCAGTCGGATGTTACCGCCAGTCTTCCAGATAGTGGAATTGATGAAGGGGCCCAGAGCCAGAAGTATAGACTTTTTCCCCCAACCTCGCACAAAGCCAAAAGCTGCAAGACTATGTCTGCTACGTGTGATTGTGCTAGAGTTGAGTTTGGTCAAATAAAAGTACCACAGGATGTAGAATGCCACCCAGCCTCTACAAGACTTTGCAGCTGCATTCACCCTGAGGGCTGGGCACTACTCAAGGGCATAAATAAATAGCGGTGCATTGCTTGAGCCCACACCTGGCAGACCATCCATCTGTGTGTATCTCCCCTTACTTCACTGATGCGAGCAAGCACCAAGCCTCGTGCCTGCCCAATCACAGACACCACAGTACCTTAGTGCAGTGGTAGAGAACAAGTCAACCCACAGTGCAATTATTTAAAATGGCCCTTGTCCATCCAACACATGTGCCATTCACCCTGGTGGAGCCACATTGTGGTATTAAAGGAGACAAATGTCTGCATTTGTCCAATGCCAAATGGGTGTTCATGGTTTTATTCCTGAACTTGCATTTGAAATGAGAAAGGGCTTGCTTTGTATTTGAGTTATGCACCATGCAAAGCTATCATTCAGACTGGGCTGGTGTATGCTTCCATTACATAACATTTTCGAGCAGAGATTCTACCTGAGGCAGGTGGACAACACAAGTCACCAAAACTTTGATCTCCATTTTCATCTTCCCCTAAATAAACAGTTTAAGTGTGGTCAGTGAGTGCCCTTTGAACTGTAAGTGTTCCCATTTTAGGAGATGCACTTGTGTACGACATTCCATCTCAGGCCTACCTACCTCTCAAGGTTCCGTCTGGGGATACCTGACAAAGAGCCAGGTTACATGTAAAGGGTCTGTAGCCTTGGTCTGGAACAGTCAGCTCTGCTTCTGTCCTTTGATGGCTGAACTATATATATTGACTGAAACAGGTATATCTGTGGACTGCTCCTACATTCGTGGTACTCTCAAACTTCCTGAAAAAGCTTCTGGGCCTCCATGTCCATCTCCACAGAGCTGTGCTGTTCATCAACATCAACATACCAGAGATTTTAGTATTTGCATGCAGGACGTAGTAGTTGTGCAGGTAACAATTCTGTGCACCAATCACATTTACCCACATTGTGTGTGATTTGATCATGAGTTCCCAGGTTTACTGTTTATAACAGAAGAAGACAAAAAGATAAGCCATTGCTATGAGGCAGGTGCTTGGAGCCACTCTGTTTCTAATAAGTTAACGATATCACTCTATTCTACTGGCGAAAGGTATTAATCTATAAATCATGAAGCGCAGCTGCACGACACTGAAATGTACCTGTCTGAACTCTTTTCTGATTTAAATTTTCTTTATCGTGTTTTGTTTCCCAAGCAACACAATACAGCATGTGTTTATTATATACTGAGAGGTTACCATACAATTGATTAAAACAGTCAGATTTATAACAGCATATTGATTGTAGGAATATGACTATGTGTATAATATGAGTATCTCATATAACAAGGTATATGTACAAGATGAGGGTAAAAGAACGGGGGGAATAAGTACAGAACAGAAGAAGAAGAAGAGCCTGGGGATCTGAGTGTTGTCAATCAGGATTATATAAAATGTATACAACATGTCTCTCAGAATATTTTAGGGTGGGTTAATCTTTTGCAAATATAGGTTGAGTTTGGACCATAAGAGACAAGAAGACTTTTTGTTAAATAGTCGGTTGTGTATAAGGTTATCAGCATTCCTGAAAAAACATACGCACGCCTACCATGTGTGGCATGATATGTTGTTATAATTTTTCCAGTTTGCCAAGATTGTTTTGATACCCATTGTAAGTAAAATGTCAATGAAGAAACTGTCCCAAGATGACAATGAGTTTAGTGTTTATAGAGTTGAATGTTGCATGTACACCCAGGGAGATTATGGGGTGTGACAGTGAAGTATGTATGTTGAATATGTTTGTAAGTGCCCCTTGATTAGATTGCCAGAAGGGAGTAATGTGTTTGCCGTAGAATAAGAGATGTTCGAAATCAAATGAAGGGTGTTGGCAATGCCAACAATCAGCTGAAGAAAGAAGACCACGTTTTTACAGTTGTTCTGGAGTCTAGAATGCCATACATTTTGTCCATAATTTGAATTGGAAGATGAGTGGTGAAACTTTATGCATTAGCTAAGACTTCTATATTCCTGGCCATTGCGATGGTGGATGGGGTCTCTATTATGCTTAATGCATGATGACGCCCATGTTTTTTGGATTTCGTCCATGAAAATAGAAGAGTTTTTTTGAGTGTTTTATAGATTTCAAGAGACTTAGGGGCATATTAACAAGAACCTCGTTAAAATTATCGCAGTTTTAGCGGCAGGAAACTGCCGCTAAAACAGTGATAATGGGCTTGCTAATAGGCGTTATAGAATTCCAATAGAAGCCTAGGTTAGTTGTCCTGCACATCTAACCTGGGCTTCTATTGGAATTCTATAACGCAGTGATTCCCAAACTGGGGTCCGCGGACCCCCAGGGGTCCGTGACACATTCCCAGGGGGTCCGCAGGCAGCAGTTTTAAAAGCACTGGAAAGTTCCTTGTATAATCAGCAGTGTTTGAGAAGCAATAAAAGTGTCAAGATAACTGGTGATTAATGTACATGCTGGAGAGAGATGGGGGTTTGACTCATCAACGGAAGTGCAGATGGTTAATATGCCTGCTGCAAAAAATGTCTACCATGCATTAAAAAATATAAAACAGTATTTTGTTTTGTGCATAACTTAGTGGGCTCCTGCTTTTGCCACAGATTATTTTGTTATTGTGCAGTTCACAAATTCTAATCGTAATCTAGCACAGTGAGCTATAAACTGTCATCAAAGAGCTGCATGCAAACTGCATGGTACAAGTTAGTAAGTTATGCTTTTTCCTAGTCTTTCATTATCCCGATGCTGCTAAAAAGGTTTGTTTGGGTAGAAATAAATCCCTATTATTAAAGTCAACGTTAACCCCTGTGTTATAATCCTGAGCTTGTGCTTCTCCAGACCAAGCACTCTTAAAAAATGCCTACCAGTATGGATGACATGTGCATCCTACACCTTGAGGTCTCCTTTGCCTTATGTAACATTTTCTATTCACTGATCTATATATGTATGATTCATTGTCTATGTATGTGTATGATGTAAAGTGCTCTGACACCCTACAGTAGTATGAAAGCTGCTATAAAATAAAATAAATACATGTGACAGCGAGGCTATGGAGAGATGAGAGGCACTGTTGGAGGGTAGTAGTGAGGAAATCATTGAAGATTGTCAATCATTGAAGGTTGACAAAAGATTGTTGTATCCTGGTGCATAGTAAGGTCATTATTTACTATGCTTTAAAAGCTAATACAATTCAATATATAATGTCAAATGTGTTGTAAAATGCACCATTTCCCCCCAATTTTCTTGGGGAAAGAATCCCCCAAAGCCCCCTTTGTAGTGGTCAGGGGCACTCGCTGCACTTGGTGTGCATTGTACAGGGACTGCTTTGACAACATTTGCCAGAGCAGCTTTAGGTTTCCAGTGCATCCTTGGCCGGAACAGGAGCCTCGGGCAGCGAAATGAAACCAAACAAGGAAAAGTTAGTCGCGAAATGCAGCCCAACCTTATCATTAAGATTTTTGGATTTTGGAAAATATTTTTTAAATATAAATACTAAAATCTTTGGTAATTCAAGTCTAATTTTTGTTTGATGTGCACACAAATGTTTATTTTTTTCGAATTACAGTTTTAATGTTTGACATTTAAATCTTACAAATTGCTTGAGGGTCCCCGGCTTCCAATAATGACTCAATGGGGGTCCTCAGGAGTGAAAAGTTTGGGAACCACTGCTATACCGCATATTAGCAAGCCCATTATGGCCGTTTTAGCGGCAGTTTCCATCTGCTAAAACTGCGATAATTTTAACGAGGTTCTTGCTAATATACCCCTTTATGTCTTTTAGATGCTGAGGTATGGAGGAAGATGAGACAGTCTGCTTCATGTGGTTTCTAAAAAACCCTAAGGGCAACTTTGAGGGACAGGAAATTATAAAAATGAATTGGTTGGAGAGCCAATTTAGTTGTCAATGCAGCAAAGGTTAGCTGGTCTTCTGGGAAAATAATGTCCTTCACAAATAATAAACCTATAGAGGCCCATCGTTCCCAGAAAGAGGGGTTAGGATCAAGTTTTATTGATGGTTTGAGCCATAGATAGGCAAGTTCAGAGTCTATGATTCTATGCAGAAAACATTATGTCCAACCTTTTGAGAGCAGTGACTGAATCTTTAATGATTTGGTAAGAATGGGGATCCATAATGTGTTTTGTTGTTAGAATACTTATGGGTGAGAGAAGGGAGGTTAAATCTAACTCTATGTCCACTCAAGTAGGTTGAAGAGGAGCTGATGTGTGTAGCCACTAAATGATTGGTGTTATTAAGAAGGCAGTTTGATAAAAGAAAAAAATTGGGGTTAACACCTCCCTGTTGTTTGCTTGATTGTAATTTACGCAGGGAAATTCTTGCCTTTTTACTTGTCCAAATGAATGTTGTGATTTAAGCTTTGTGAGATGTGAAGGAGTACGAGAGGCGCAGAGGTAACATTTTAATATAAAAATGTACTTGCGGTGCAATTAGAATTCTAACTGTTTAAGCCTTCCCCCACCACTTAAGGAATTTCAGAGACCATTCCTCAGTAAGGTTTTTAATTTTTGCAAGGAGGGAGGTCTCCAAATGGTTCTTAGTTTCCAAAGCAGACTTTGCAAATTCAGTACCCAAGTTTTTAAGTTGTTTTGGTTGCCATTTAAGATTGATGGTTGATACAATAAATGGAAGGCATAAATTGTTAAGGGGAAAAACTTCAGTTTGCTCCTTATCTAGTACCCAGGGACCTTAGCATACTCTGTGATTACATTTAAGATTTCAGGAATGGAACTCTCTGCCGCTGTGGAATAAATTAGGAAGTCATCCACATATGCATCTAGTTTCTGAGGGATATCTTTGATTTTTTCATTAATGAGAACTGAATGTAGTCTATGTTCAGTGGATAAAATAAATAGTAGAAGGGATAGAGAGCAGCCTTGCCTCGTTCCTTGACTAAGTCATAACCTTCCAAACTGCATCCATTCAATTTAGTACGGGTGATTGTGTTACAGTAGATAGCCTTAGCCAAGCAAATAAATGTAGTACCTAAATTAAATTTCTCTAGTGTGGCTTGATATAAAAAGGCCAGGAACCCTTGTTGAGTGCTTTTTCTGCATCCAGAGCCTTCACCATGGGCAGAGAGGGAATACGTTTTGCTTTCTCTAAAACGTGAGAGAAGGTCCTAATGTTATCAGCTGCAAGATGGACTTTTACAAAGCATGTTTGGGACGGGTGAATAAGTAACGGAAGGACTTCCTCAAGTTGGAGTGCCAAAATTGTAGTATAAATTTCATAGTCTGTATTTAATAATGAGATTGATCTAAAATTATTTGTATTCAGGGGGTCCTTCTCTCCGAATGAGAATTACAACAATGTGTGCCTCCGAGAAATGTAGAGTAATAGAGATGCATGCATGGGCCGAGACAATAATAGGCTCAGTGGTGGGATTAGACACAGATTAAACCAGGGAGTTATAGATAAAAAAATAATCTATTCTGAATAAGGAGTTGTGAGTAAGAGAGTAAAATGGAAATTGCTACCCGTTGGGTTATGAAGTCACCATATGTCAGTAAGTTTTTTCTCTTCAGTACATTTGTGAACTAAAGCATGTTACTGGGTGGGTCTATACATATACTGTGATAATCTGTCTAGGGTGGCGTCAAAAGGTAGGTTAAAGTTTCCTGCTTGGATGAGCTTTTTGTTTTGTCGTGTAGTTCCTAGAAGTCCCCCAGGACCTGTGCGTTTTGGATGACCTAAACTGAGGTCTTGGTGTCCCTACCGCTTCTGGACACCGTCACAGGATATGTCATCCATTCGACCAGCTAGCTCTACAGTGCCACTACCACCCCCCTGTATTCTACAGTGGTGTATATAGTCTCTGGCAACCACTGAACATGATAACCCTAATTCCTCAGGGATTGTGGAAAACAGTATAGTACATCTTGCTCAGACACTTGTGCTTGTTTTCTCTCACAAAACACACAGGATGGTGATTAGGACTTTCAATAAATAGTTATTGGTCCAGCGACAGCCTAGTGTAAAATATATGTGCTGTGACAACCAGGAGACAGAAGCATACGAAAGAGATTGCTAGTACCAATATAGTGAATTGTAGATACATTTCTACCATAGTGCTAAGAAGATGAACAGAAACAGTTCAGATAAAAACAGTAGCACTTGCATATTCCTAAAATATGCGCCCTACGTAATTTTGCTAAAATGTATCTAGCCTAACCTGGATATGTAGGTGTGTATGCGTATGGATATGTGTATCTGTAGCCAAAAACCCCCTAGGGAAGAACCAACCACCTCCCTTGATGATTGGGAATGAAGGGCCCCTTTTCTGCGTTGAGGTTGATAACCCGCTTGTCGGAGATTCGGCATGCAGGACTCCCGTCTCTGCTTGGAGGAAATTCTCCTCTAATTTGTATGGGGGAGTGAAGGTCTTTAATATTACAGTGGTCACTCCAGGGTTTTTCTAGAATCTATATGTTTTTAAAACAATCATGTATGTTTTTAAAACAATAATAAATGTTATGAAAACAACCACCAATGCTTTTCTAAACAAGTGCGATCATGCACAGCTGGCTGTTGGCCAAGGATGAAAAAAAGTGGTGACCTTTATTCAGAATAATTCTGCCTTGCCTGGGGACATGTTTATGTGCAGCAGGTACAGGGATTATGGTAGAGCCTGGTGTTGAGGAGACAGGAGCAAGCTACTAGTTAAAAGGTCACCGGTTTAGAATCGTTATTGTTGTGTGGATGGGACAATGTATGTAAAAATGGGGCATACATCGATGGGACTATCCTAGAAGACATGACTGTTTAATGGGACTTCGAGAAGTCTCTGGTTTAGAGAGGTCCAGAGTGTCAGATTATCTATCGTTGGGGCATAGATGTTTGCAATGTAAAAGGAGGAGTTATTTTTGGTGATTTTGGAAATGAGCCATCTACCTTGGCAGTCTGGGGTAATACTATCGAGTTAGCACCCTGCATGCTTCAAAATCAAGTTGAAAATAATGGGCCTTATTTATGAGGCCATGCAACAGTTTTGAGCTGCTGTTGCATTTTGTGACGCATTGGCGGCGTAAAACATACCCTCTGTTGCACTCTATGTACAAAGTGACGCATCTAAGCAGATGCGTCACTTTGTAAAACCCCTGTGCTACATTATACCTGCGTCAGGTATAATGTATGCTGGGGGGCGCTCCCATGCAAGTAAGCCTCATAGAACTGACGCAGTGAAATCTATGAGATTTCACTGCGCCACTTCTAGGACGCAAATGCTTAAAACCTTACGCCTGCCTCAAGGCAGGCGTAAGGGTGATGCAGTGCTATATCCATTGCCCTCCCCCCTGCATTGCTGGAGTTTCGAAACACTTTCAACACAACTCCAACAATGCGTCATTTTTGCACCGACATACGTCATTAAAATCAACGTATCTGTCATGCCTTGCGACATGATGTGTCATACAGTAAATATGAAGCATCCATCATGTCGCAAGGAGGGCACAATGAAAAGAGACGCATCGCAGTTTTCATGTAACGATTTGTCAATTTTCATAAATGAGGCCTTTGTGTTTTTTGTAGTAGGCTGGGGACCAGGATAATCAGATATTCAATTGTGGTTCATGCTATGGGCATTAGTTAGACCATCTGTTGTTTCCAAGAGTAGTAGGATATCACATTTCAATTTACTGTAATAGTGTAAAATCTTTTTCCTTTTGATAGAATGATGTAACACCTTGGTATTAAGGGAGACAATCTTAAGAAGGACCTGAGACATATCAAAAGTTTGAGCTAATTTGAGTATTCCAAAGAAAGAGAGGGGACTAGAAGATGCAGAAGGGAAAGTAGAAGGAAACATTTAGTCCTGTGTACACATTTCATAACAACGTTACATGAGAAAAGCAAACAATTGTTTCTGACTTTCACTGTAGGAAAATAATACCTCAATTTTGCACACCAAAAGTCTAACCCTAACCAACTTCCCACCCAGAGAGCCCACCCCCGAAGCATAAACGAAAGCCATTAAGGCTTCGTAGTAAAAAGAACAGCACAGGGAACGTGAGACCGGACCTGAGCTGGAATATAAAAATATAATAACCAACCTTAGTCCAATGTGATAATCATGCAAAAATATGACCTGAATGGAGTATAATAGAAGAGATGCTTTAACATAGAAGAGTAAAGGTAAAAGATTAAACATATTACTCCGCTAAGGCTTGTTCATATATCAAACATATCAACCAAAGTGTGGTATTATAGAGGATAGAAATGAAGCATATATGACTAAGCTTTGAGATGACAGATCTAACTACTTATATGAAACCTATAGAGCATGATAAGGTAGCTTTACTGGCTTAAGCAAGTACATTTAACCAAAGATTGTCAGTCCTGGATGTGTATGTTTAAAATGAACACTGCCATATCCCCAGAACACAGTTGCAGAAGTCTGGATAGACCTAAAAGAGAATAACATATTACTTGTTAAGGCTGTATTGAGAACACAGACAAAAAGCACAAACAGGTATCCAATAACAGCTGAAAGTGAGTCTAAATAGCAGTACACAACGGCCACAAGGCCACACAAGAATGTCTGAGCAGAACTTTACAGGCAAACTGTCGAGCAGGATTATGTAATACGCAATATGGTGTCTGCAGTCAATGTGACATCTGATTGTCAATTATTTGGCGTCTAAGAGATTCTAGTTTTCTTGGTTCATCAAAGATATGTGGGGTACCTTTAAAGATGATTTGCAACTTTGCCAGGCCAATAAAGAAAAAAGGAATGTTGAGAAATCAGAGCTCTTGGAGAAGAGCGTGGAACCTTTTTCTGTGCTCTATTGTAGGCTTTGCAAAGTATTGTGTGATGCAGATTTTTTGATCTTTCCAGCTGAGTAATTTGATCTTTTTCGTACAGTCAAGGATCATTTTGGTATGCTGGCACCTTAGAGGTCTGAAGATGAGGGCCCTTGATTTGTAATGAGAACTGATTGAGGTATGTGTTGGAAATCTGTGGGCCTGTTCGATCTCAAAGGAGATAGAAGATTTGCCAGAGACATCTGCCTTTTCAGGTAATCCAAATATTTTGAGGTTGTCTCTCCTGTTTCTATCTTCCAAGGCTGAAATCTCTTTCTTTAGAGAGGATATCTTCCATGACATTATATCCAGTGCTTTTGTGACAGAGCATAGTTTATCTTCAACTGTGCTGATGCGGGATTCTGCTTCTTCAAGCCTATTTGTTAGTGCCCGTACATCCTGTCTGAGGGCACCCATTTCTGATTGAAGGCCTTCTATGTTTGCTTTAATTGACTGAGGAAGATCATGAAGAGCATTGAGTTTTGTCAGTATAATGTTCATCCCATTTGCAAAGTCATGTTTACCTTTCACTGGGGAATCCAGTGATGGCACATCTTGCTTTGTTCTCTTTTGACACGTTGATTGGTCCTTTGGGTCGTTATGATCTTTTGATCCATGTGTATTAAGTTTGTGGTCTTTCTCTCTTGTGTCTGTCATCGTTGTACAGTTTAGAGTATAGAGGGAGCAAAGGATAAAGACTTGTCAGTGCTTAGTTGTAGAGGATTCCTGGTGTAGAGGTCCGAGGCACTACTCCTGTATAGAGTAGCAGCTGGGTAACAAGGCGTTGGTCTTAGAAGCGGAGAAGCAAGCATGATCACTGTTGAGACGTAGGATGAAACAAGATCTCCTGATTATAGCATATCCACAATAGTTGAGCTTGTGATAAATGCAGGTAAGGTGAATGCACTGAAACGTTAGACTGTATGCTCCATTTTACATTCAACATAATAGCCATAATAGAGACAATAGCCTTTGGAATATGGGATGCTTGTGTCGAGCTTAGGGTAGTTGTTTGTATAAACCTGTCCGTACCACTTACTGTCACATCCTGAGATGGATGCAGGATAAAGTACACAGTGCCAGGGGCGATAAGAAAACACCCAGCATAGTTAACAACCAGCCTGAGCTCACTTGTGGTCAGTACTTAGTGGTATTAAACACTACACTGTTGTTTGTGTCAAACACATTTGCCAGTAGGTAGTTGTTTCCTGATGTTTAGCAGAAACAAACAACATTAATTTAAATTATATGACGCAGCTTGGCTAAAATTTTAAAGTATTTGACAGAATTTTTGTCCCTTTATGGGTGCTTCTGAAATTCGCTGGGCAATACTTATAAAGTATTTGGACAGAGTCTTGCGCTGACTAGTTTCTAGTTTTTGCTGCTATTCAGGATTTGCCTAGGTACTGTAACATCACATGGGTACAGGTATGTGATCCTTGCAGTGGAACAGAAGTTCATTATCTAGAAGAAGTGAGACACAGCAGGCACATTGTCATATAAGAAACATGCTCTGGTTCATTGTATAGCGACACAAAACAAACTGTTCTGGATAGAACTAAGCAATACTAGGCATTAAACGTATCCACCTTTATTGTCGCTCTGTGCATTTTGTTGTTGAAACATTTTGTCACTTTGACACAATGCCTGACAGATTTATCCTTGATATGCTGCCCTCAGTACTATGACAGTTTTTGCTAAATCAACAAATAAGCAAATTTGCCCAAGTTACTTTGCGATTACTTCAAATAGCTATATTGACAAAAGTGTTGGAGATAAAATCCTCATGATGGAATGTCTCAGTGGGAGACCCTTTAGAAGAGCAGTATCGGAGCTTGCATGGTGCTCGCAGCTGCAATTTTGGTGAAAGGTTTCAGTCACAGGGCGTTGCAACATGTACACAAGTTTCCTAAAAAATTACACATCACTGGGCACAACAGAGCTTGTTAAATACCACCCAGGGGAGAATAGGTGACACACTAGTCCGCTTGGCCCTAGAGGAATGGTTTAATCACCACAGTGTGATAACAGAGTTGGACGGTCAAGGTTGTGAGGTAAGACAAGCACCATTTTTAGGTCTAGGCTAGCGTGGTTGCGCACATGCACAGCTCGCTCAGCGAGGTTTAATGTTTTTGAGGACTTTTAGTAAAGGGCTTCAAGCCCCGCCCCTCTTTACCATTGGCTGGCGTTACCGTTTATGCTAAACGGTGGCCAGCCATTAGAAAAAAACGTTTTGCGTTGTGTACTTTTCGCTTTTTCAGATGGCCCTCTTGAACGGGCTTGCCTGCTTTCCGTGCGTCACAAAAGGTTTCTTATCTTTATGGGGCCATGTGTTTCAAACACATGGCCCCATAAAGACAAGAGATCGGCTGCAGCGCGGTCCTCTTAATCTTGTCTTTAACCTGGTTTGAAGCATTTGAGACAAGCGCTTACCGAGCTCTGCTGTAAACAGTGCTAAAATCTTTTTCTTATCTCGTCACATCTGAGGTGCGTTTGGAGATCGCAGTCTGTTTTTAGTTCATGCTCTTTAGTCTCTACCCGGTATCTTTTACAATGTATGCAGTTTTCACTTCACGGACAGTTGCCACTCCTCGCACAGTATTTTTTTCTGTTTGCGTCTGATCACTGTCACATGCTCTACATCGGCAACCTTCGGCATGCAGAACAACTCTAACCAATACTACTGCTTGTTTGGGAGCACAGTTCAGGCAAGACTGTGTATTTGGACGAGTGCCGATTAGAGAAAGGGGGCGGTCTGGTGAGGCGAGAGGCTGCGAAACACATGCTCCTCTTCACCGCTCACAGCGCTCTATTCGTGAGGAATTCACTCAGGTATTTACCATTAAAAAAGGGATGTAAGGCAGGGAGTGGCAGGTCACAAAAACCACAGAGCTGCTGGCCGGACGATCAGACTGCACACGCTATCAGGGACACAGGTTTCAGTCGGCGATTAGCACTGGTCACCAGCACCTGGCAGCTGGTGAGTTATGCCAGGTTTATTATGCTACACCATGTTTTATCACAACCTGTCCAGGCATTGAATGAAAGAGTGGGGGTACTCTTGACCCCACACCACTGATGAGCAAACGGTAAGCGAAATCTGTCTCCAACCTGTGACAGAATCCTCAAGACCAGGGCTTCGTGGCCCAACCAGAGCACAGCCCCATGGCTTGAAGGTGTAACAAGATACCAGCAACATGCAAGTTCAACACAACTGCACTGCACTATGGGACCTCAGCCCCCTAGACCCCAGGCCCACCCATCCTGCTCAGAGAACACGTGATACCCCGTATTAGGTCAGAGGAGCTTTTACAGCGTGTTCCAGTGTGCCCCGTGTAACTTGTTAGTGGTACTTAACTCCAGGCTCCAGCAGAAGGTGTGGCCTCTCGCTTAGGGCGTCACTCGCCTTTATCTTTGCAAGCAGGCCTCAGAGTCAGTCCTGTGCCGGGGGGGATGTGAGCATGCATTGCTTTAAGCATGCATCTGTCGCCCCAAACATGCTGCTTGCACCACGCCCTTCACCCACTCGTGGCACAATTACAGGTACAGGCGCCGGGCCCGCGGGAGCGCTCGAGACATGACCGCATCTCGCGGCATGTTGAAGTGGGCACCGAGCCGGCATGCATGTGCCTAACTCAGTCCTTCTATGCACCCATGGGAAGTGGGCACCGCCAGCCTCTTCCGAAAGAAATTATACGCTGCCCCAAGATGGAGGGGTGCCAGGCACAGACAAGGGCACCAGCCCTTGCGGCCATGGGAAGGGAAGGGCCCTTGGCAATAGTAACCTGTACTTACATAGCGCTTACTCTTTTAGCTTCGTAGCACTGTAAGTAACAGGTACCCCTTTTGTTGATCATAAAGGATAATACACAGGGCTCACTTCTACTGGGATTCAAACGCGTGGAGGCAACTTGAACACAGACCTCACCACCAGGTGCATTAATATCTTTGCAAAAATTGTTAATACACACATGCAGGGCTGCGTCACTTCACAAACGTTCTCCTACCTACAGCAGCATGTAGACACAGCTACATACTTGTGGCAACATGTTGTACTCTAAGTTGTCCTGCCTCTGGCCGTAGAACGTGGAATCTGGAATCATGCATTACATGCAGTAAGTTCCAGATTCCCTTCATTCCGACAAGGCGGTTGCTGAGGCAGGTGGTTATGTACTTTGCTCAAAGCTCGAATAAATCCTGCCTTTCTTCACTTACCTGGCCTCCGGTGTCCGATTCCTCTACAATATTTTGGCGACGATCCTGCGAACCCCGCTTCCTGCTGCCTGCCCTCTGCCATCGCGCCTTCCCTGCGGCTGGTGCTGAACTCGAAGTGCTGCTGGTGCTCCTTCTACGACTCGGCGCTCATCCCTGAACTTTCCCGCTGATGTTCTTATGGTGCCGTGAGTCTGCTCTTGTTTTCCGACGTTTTGGGGAAAGAAATTAATTTTGCCAGTTAACGGTCAGTTGAGGCCTTTCCGAGCCTCGTTGCTAGGCACCGCAAGGCATCGCGCGCAACCTTCACTCGCGCTGTGGCTCCTTAGTCGTGCGCGCATCACGTCATTACGTCTCCACGTCTCTCGACAGCACGCACGGTGGCCATTTTCAACAATTTTCAATTTGCCAACCACGACGTGCGATTTTTTGCCAACCACGTCGCAAAAATCTTGATTTAACCGTTCCGACTACAACTGGAAGTTAAAGGACACGGTGCAGGATAAATTTTTTCATCAGTCTTCACGTTTTATATTTAGAAGTGGCAAAACATCTACTAATTTTATAAAAATTGGGAAAATGGAATAAAAAAAAAAAAAAAAAACATAATTTTTTTTTTTCACTTGTTTCATTACCTTTCAAGTTTTTAAATTAAAACCCACACTTCTACAAGGAACTAGTTCATCAAATTCAGCCTGTTTACATTACATTGACCTGCCTACTTATTTATTGATTATACAACTTTTCCTGCCTCAGCCTAATTCCGCACTGATTACCTTACAATTCCTTATTACTATGGCCACGACAGCGAATTCCACCATTGCACCTCCCCCCCCCTTTCTGGCCGAGGGAGATACACCTATCTTAGAATGTGAAGAATGGATTGGTGTCTTTGAAAATTATCTTGAAGCCATTGATGGCCTTAGATTTCCCTTATCTCGAAAAAAAGCAATCTTACTAAACTCTCTAGGCAAGGGAGGTCAACATGCATTCAAGTTTCTACCTGAATTACGTGGTGCAGATGGTGAGCTGGTTGATAATCCATATATGGAAGCGAAAATGAGACTTGAGAAGTACTTCGGAAAGAAGGTGAACATTGTCATGCAGAGACACAAGCTTTATACTATGCCTCAAAAAGATAAAGAATCCGTTGACCAAATGGTTACACGACTTAGAGAACTTTCGTTGAAGTGTGATTTTGGACCCATGACTGATCAGATGATCAGAGATCAGTTAATCGTCCAATGCAAAAACAAAAGGATGCAACAAAAACTTTGGGCTGCGAAAAATCCAAGCTTAACGGAAGCCATAGCAATTGCAAAGGTAGTGGAAGAAGCCGACAAATGCATGGAAGAAATGCACAGTTTGGATGTGAAGAAGGATGATTCCATATATGTCGTGAACAAAATGGATAAGGATCTCGCTTCCACGGACGTCAAGTCTAAAAACTTTGTTTCAAGTGATGTTAAACCCAAATTCTCGAATTTTAGACAGAGAAACAGAAATTCTATTTCGGTTGGAAAAAGTAAATTTATGGGTTGTTTTCGCTGCGGTAGCATGGCTCACGCAGCCGATTTTGCAGGTTGTTTTGCCAGAGACAAAACCTGTATGAAATGTGGAAGGAAGGGCCATATCAGCAAGGCCTGCAGGTCACCTTCTATTAATAAGGTTGCTTTTGTTGATGATGACTATGTTCCTAATGAAATGTCCTTATGCATTGAAGGTTGTGATGATGTGGGAACATGCCTTTGCGTTGGTCTTCAGAGGCCAAAAGCCAATTTTGTTGTAAATGGGGCTACCATAACGTTACTTGTTGATCCGGGATCTATGCACTCCATATTTCCTATGTCTTTATTCAAAAAACACTGGCCCGATGTAACACTTCATGTGAGTGACATCATTCCCAAAGGGTACAGTGGACAGATTATCAACATTATGGGCGTTATGGATGCTTCATTTGAATTTAAAGGCAGATGTTCTTCTGGTAAAGTATATATTTCAGATGACGGTCCGGCAATTTTAGGCTGGATACAACAGTACGATTTACACATTATTTTAGACCCGCGTTCAGCAGAAAGTGTCTTAGTAATTGATGAATTCCACAGTATTGATGTCATTTTAGATAAATTTCCTGATGTTTTTCGCACAAATTTGGGCAAGTTGGGTGGTTACATGCATGTTATAAAGCTTAAGAAGGATGCCTCTCCTGTAAGACACGCTCTCAGGAGAATACCCATTGCCATTCGTAAGGAAGTGAAGGATATGTTGGATGACATGCAAAAGCAGGATATTATAGAGCCTGTAGAAGTTTCGGAGTGGCTTTCGCCTGTGGTGGTCACAAAAAAAAAAGATAGAAAACTGCGTTTTTGTGTGGACCTTAGGTCCCTTAACCAGAATATTGTGGTGGATAAGTTCCCGCTCCCTAACATTTCTGAGATGGTACTGTTAATGGACAAGGCGAAATTCTTTAGTAAACTGGACCTCCGCTCAGCATACCACCAGGTGGTTCTTCATCCTAAGTCCAGGGAACTTACTGCCTTTGTCACTGTTGAGGGAGTATTCCAATTTAAAAGATTACCCTTTGGGTTAGCTTCCGCAGCCAGTGTGTTTCAGCGCATGATGCACTCCTTATTTGGAAGCTTAAAGCAAGTTCATTATTTTCAGGACGATGTGTTGGTAACAGGGATTAATGAATCTGAACACAACGATAATCTAGCCAAGGTGTTGCATATCTTTTCTGATGCGGGCCTCACCCTTAGAAAAGATAAATGCCAATTTCTGTTAACAGAAATAGATTATCTAGGATACACTATATCACATTCAGGTGTCAAACCCAAGGAAGACTTATTAAGAGCCATCAGGTGTGCTCCCCTTCCCTCAAACAAAGAACAATTGAAATCATTTCTGGGGCTAGTGGAATATTATTCCAAGTTTGTCCACAATTTTTCTCACAAGACTGAAGCATTGAGACTACTTCTTAAGAAAGGTGTGCAATTTGACTGGGGTCCACTACAATCTGATTCGTTTGAAACAATCAAGTTAGAGATTGTCAATGCAGGTATTCTTTCCACATTTGAACCGGGCAGAGATACATTTATAACTGTCGATGCAAGTGCTTATGGCATTGGTGCCATTCTCTCTCAGAGGAAGTGTGACACAGAGAAAACAGTAGCTTTCGCTTCACGCACCCTAACGGTTTCAGAACGCAATTATGCGGTCATAGAACGTGAGGCGTTAGCTGCTGTTTGGGGAGTGTCGCACTTTCGTATGTACGTATGGGGCTCACACTTTTCACTGAGAACAGATCACAAGCCCCTCCTCAAAATACTTTCACCCGGGGGTGCCAGTAAAGGTTCTCCTCGCCTCATGAGGTTTGCTGCAAAGTTACAGGAGTATGATTTCTCTTTACAGCACATCTCTGGTTGGAAGAATGTCCAAGCGGATTGCTTGTCCCGCCTCCCTGTTGATTGTGGAGAGTGCTATGATTTTGATGATGAGACGGTGTGTTTAGTTGATGATTTCAATGATGCTTGCTCAAATGGTTTTAATTCTATCTCTAGAGAAGAGTGGCATCGAGCTGTTTTAGCCGATTCAGATTTTGCAGAACTGATCATCGCCATTCGCCTGGGGTGGAAACGTGAGGGTGACATTAAACCTTCTTTACGTAGTTTTGTACAGGTACAGGAGGAGCTCAGTGTAGGTAGCTCTGATGACTTTGTTTTGCGAGGTGAAAGATTTATACCTCCTAATCCCTTGAAGAAGAGGTTGTTTACTCTGGCCCATGAAGGTCACCTCGGTCAGAGCATGACTAGTAAACGCCTCAAGACTAACTTTTGGTGGCCAGGTCTAGATGATGATGTAAGGCGTTGGGTTGAGAACTGCCTGATGTGCAAGGAGAGTGAAAAGAGATTAAAGGTGCATTCACGTCCCTTGGGGTCTATCTCCAGCTGTGAAGATCTGCCTTGGAGCAAAGTCTGTTTAGACTTTATTGGTCCCATGGACTACTTGCCTGCTGATTGTCGGTTTGCGACAGTTTTAGTGGATGTATGTTCACGATGGTTGTGCGTTGAGTTCATGAAAAACATAACCACTGAAAGTGTGATTGGGTACCTTAGGTCTGTTTTTATGAAAGAAAGCTTTCCTTGTATATTGTTGACAGACAACGGTACGCAATTGACATCCTCCTCCATGCAGATTTTTCTATCCAACCACGGCATTAGGCACATGCATACATCCTTATATAATCCACAGGGGAACGGCATTGTGGAGCGCATGAACAGACTAATCAAGGGTGTCATTCAACTGGCTGTGCAAGGTCAACGTAATGTTCGTAATGCTGTGGAAGAAGCTGTTTGGTCCTACAATACCACAGTTCATAGTGTGACTAATAGAGTTCCCTTTGAAAACATGCGAGGTAGAATTCCCAAGACTAAGATGGTCCCTCAGTGGTTGTTAGAACTTAAGTCTCAAGGGTTTGAATGCCCTAGCGTTAATCCCATGAATGACAGATGTTGCTTCAAAGGGAAGGTTGGTAGAGTCGATGTTGGTGACTATGTCAAAATAAAGTTAGGTAGGAAAGAGTCCGGGGCGAACAAGTTTTCAGACCCTTTTAAAGTCAAAGAGGTACACAAGTGGCATGTTGTTCTTGAGAATGGCCAGAATTGGAACTTTAGAAGAATTGCTCTATTTGCGAAGGGGAGTGGTGGTGTTGCCAAGAACGCCTCTAGTTACAAAGTAACTGATGCTGAGTATGATTCTGAGAGTGCTTCCTGTTCCAATGGTTCCGGAGTCATTGTCAATCCCAAAATCATCCCTAGTGGGTCTGGACGAGTTAATGAGCGAGTCAGTGTGCCTGCACAAGTAGATTCTCGCTCCTCAAGACAGCGTAGTACTCCCAAGAGGTATGATAACTTTGTGTTATATTAATCATATCTCACATTTCTCTTTTCTCCTTCTGATTGTTCTTCTTGATTGATTTTACGCACGTTATACTACAAGCTTATGATTTTGTAACATAATTATCGTTATACCTTCTTGTTATTGTTAGCCTTTCTTGCTTAGGTTATGTACACACTTCCCCAGTGTGTTTCCACCTTATAATGTACCCCTGTTTCAAGTGTAAAGTCTACTTGCTCCTTTTTCGTGTTATTGCTTCATAACCACATGGTTTATTCCTGGTTCATTAAGAAGAGAGGATATGTTGTACTCTAAGTTGTCCTGCCTCTGGCCGTGGAACGTGGAATCTGGAATCATGCATTACATGCAGTAAGTTCCAGATTCCCTTCATTCCGACAAGGCGGTTGCTGAAGCAGGAGGTTATGTACTTTGCTCAAAGCTCGAATAAATCCTGCCTTTCTTCACTTACCTGGCCTCCGGTGTCCGATTCCTCTACAATACAACACATTCAGACTAGTGTCTGTCATACACGAAAACACTTCCCACGTTGGCCACCATGCACTCATACACTTCCTGTCTACACGCCCCCAGCACTTAAAGCTTCAGTGCCAGGCCCCTCACTCCATTCTTCCTCGGGGCCCTCTGCAGGTGCGTCTACAAAACAACGCAAGCACAAATCTGGTGCTCACACGTGATGTCACACCCCACCCATACTGCCCACAACACTGCCAGATATCGCCCTCTGCCATACATAGCTCTTTGGCACTTCTTCAGGGATAGGAGGTGTTGTGTGAAGCTAGGATGCAGCCATATTTTCACTCCTTAAAGTGGTGGGTACAGTGGGTAATTTGAAGAGTTTTAGATACCTTTAAACACCTTTCGGTCACAGGTGTGACTCCAGTTCCAGTGGGACTGGCATGCTTTTATTATAGATGGCTTCATTAGTCAATCGCGAGAAACCAGTTCATGCCTTTTATACAACAGGATCCGTGCAGCTATAAAATCAAAGTTGGCAGTCTTAGCAGAGAGGCCAGGGGAGGAATGGGCGATAATCATTTAAAGTTATTTTTATATTGTGACACAATGTTTTTTGTGTCTGTTCTACCCCTGTAATAACAACTGTTACGATTACACATTAAAGTTTACAAAAAATGATGGGTGGAATCCTTGGATTATTCTCAGCCACTGGTAATTACTTGAGGCCGCATCATAGTCCACCCTTATTTTCTACACCATCCCTCTTCAGTTTGGTCACAGTCATATGTAAATCAGTCTTGTCCCTGCTCATCATGGGAACAATCCAGCCTGAACTGCCAGGCCAGGTCCTACCTTAACCAGAAACAAGCAATCCAGGACCAGTTTCACCCATAGTTTTGAGCTCATCAGCTGGGTACAGCTTTGTTCCAGTGACACGATGAGCACAGGACCCACGTCTGGCCATACCCGTCCCACTTAGGGCGACACACTAAAGGGGGTTGCTTGTGTTCTAATTCAGGGAGGCCCTAGTCTGGTAGTTCAGGCTGGACTGTTCCTATTGTGGCAGAGTCATGATTGCTTTGCGTATGGCTGGGTGAAAAATGGGGTGGCATTTTATTACTGCACAGGGTAATGCTACTCAATGCATCAACAGTAGAAAGATGAAAGGCTTCGTTGGCCCAACCAGAGCACATCCCCGTGGCTTGAAGGTGAAACAAGATACCAGCAACATGCAATTTAAGACAACTGCACTGCGGGACCTCAGCCCCTAGACCCCAGGCCCACCCATCCTGCTCAGAGAACAGGTGATACCTTGTATTAGGTCAGAGGAGATTTTACAGACATGTATTTACTATTTTCAGTCTGGTTAACTGCAGCCCTGGTCTCAAAACTCCAAAAGCAAGGGGAAAGAATCGGAAATAAACACTATTGCACAGTTCAGCTCATCCGCCAGAGCTTGGCAGAACAAAGTGGTGTGGGGGGAGGGGTGAAAGAGAGGGAGAGGGAGAGTGCAAGAGAACATGAGGAGGGGGAAATGAGAGAACATGAGAAAGCGAGAGAGAGTGCCAGGTGTGAGGCAGCAAAAGAGAATGTGAGGTAAGAAGCGCTGTCTGACCATTCCGCACACCTTCCAGGTGTTTCCGGAGAGGTGTGGGCAGAGGAGAGAGGTGAAGAGAAGAAGAGGGAGGGCGAGAGAGAAGAGGAGAGGGAGAGATTGCGCCAAAGAGTGTGAGGAAGAGACTTTCGGTTTGGCCCATCTGTGATGTCTTGGCAGTGAGGTGGGGCAGACGGGGCGCTGACAATAGAGAGCGCGAGAAAGAGGCGCTACCTCGCTGCCCAGGCCACGTGCAGGGCTTGGCAGGCGCTCACAGCGCCTCACTCCAAGTCCAAGAGTCTTAAAACTGGTGCCAGCTGCTCTCTAAGGGCGAGGCTGGCGGGTGCTGACATATGTCACTTGGGGTCTTTAACGGCAGAGCAGATGCACGTGCCCGAGAGCTGTGTCCGTCTGTCGCGAGGTGAGCCCGCCACTGGGCAACTCTTAAGAAGTAGAGCTGACGATCCCCAAATGACTTTTTGTTACCCCTCCTCACCTTGTTAACCCTTAAGGCAGCGTTACCACAAGTATGCACATTACCAAGAGGCAATACTCAGTCTCGGACTGTCCTTTTACAGACTGTTGTTTTTTGGTGTATTAGTCCAAATGGTGCCACTTTAGTGAAGCAAGACTACAATTCCCAGAATGCATTATGCTGTTAAAAAATGGAACCTCTGCAAGCTGCCTAAAAGCACTTGAACACAATATCGCACTAAATGCCTGGGCAGTTCCTTTATCCCTCCAACAAAAGAAAAATAAACAGTTCTCAAATCAGATCCCTCAAGTTTCCTAGGCCCATGCATGACCCATTCACCCAGTCCAGAAGTTTGCTTTGCGATGTTGGTCTCATAAACTTGTGTGTGTGTGTGTGTATATATATATATATATTCACTGAAAAAAACATAGGTTTCAGGGGCGTTATAGTTAGGTGGACATTTCACTTGTACAAAACCATAGATATTCCCCCCTTATAGTTAGTTCAGCTAACTATAACTTGCGCGCCCGCAATGCACTGCTGATGACGACACATATAACATCACGCATGACATGGTCGGTGACATCACTAATGACATCACTGATAACATCTCAAACTACAGTGTCCTGGGGTGGGCACCCCGGGACACTGCAGGAGCCGGCCCTGGGGGGTGGCAGTACCCAGGGCCATGACAGGGCTCCAGGAGGGGGGCTGTGCGGCCCTCTCCCAACATTTTGAAAGCCCCAGGGAGGTGTTGGTCCCTGGGACTGGGGGGTCCCCTCAATTGTAATATTAAGAGCCCCGGGGAGGTGGCGGTCCCACATAGGTTTTTTTAAATGTATTTGTAATGAACACCATCCCCGGGGGCGGTCCCCGGGGCTACACAGGGGCCATGAGCCCCCCACATATATTGATATAAAGCTCCGGGAGTGGCAGTTCTCGGGCGGCCTTTGAGCCCCCCCACACATTTATTTTCAAAGCCCTGGGGGGTGGCGGTCCCAGGGGCTGGGTTGGCTGTGGGCCCCCTGCACATTTTTTTATAAAGCCCTGGGGGTGGCGGTCCCCGGGGATTAAGTGCCCCTTTAGGCTTCGTTTTTTTAGGTCTCGGACCGGAAATGCTGGCTTGCCAGCTTCCGGGAGGAGATCTTATGTTTCTTAGTAGGGTCGTTTAACCCACCTCTCTCCTCCATTGGCTGGCTTCCTAAACGGAGGCCACCCATTGGAGGAGAGAGCCGTCCCTCCAAAGAAGCTCCGTCTTTTTCGGATTCGGGGGCGTGATTTTTTGCGTTCTTTAGACAGTGACGTTGTCTGTCACTCAGAACCACAAAACCACGCCCCCGATTCCGAAAAATTCAGAAGCTTGCGGCCGCCATTTTTTTTTCACTGCAGTGAAGGTGAGCATCGAGCCTCTGCCTCTGCCCCCGTTTATGCCGTTTTTTTGTCACAGGAGTTTGGTGAATTTCCACCTCTGGGTGAGGCGCTGGCAAACCAGTGACGTTTAGACCGAATACTCCGAGGAAAAATGAGCATAAATCTAGAACACTGAAGAAGGTATGTGTTAATAAGCGCTGCCCTCTGAACCCGACACTCTTGTGGACCACGGACATGAGGCACTTTTCCGGCCCTTCACACTTCCCGCAACGAAATAGGCAATGGCTTCATAGCGCTTCATGCCCACACGCCCGCAGCTCTCCTCTGTCCCGCTCCCCCCTCCCTCCGCCCGCACCTTGTCCTTGTGTTCTCGCTCCGTGCACACTGATTTGATTCCCAATGCCATGTGGTGCTTATGGCAGTGTCCTTGTGCTCTCAGTGAACACTATTCTGGTTCCTAGTGCCATGCTACATTTGTGGTTGTGTACTTTTATTCTCCTTCTGTGCACACTGGGCAGGTTCTCAATGCCGTTTGATGTTTGTGGTTGTGTCCTTGTGTTTCCTCTCCGTGCACTCCGTCCCACTCCCCCCTCCCTCCGCCCGCAGCTCTCCTCTGTCCAGCTCCCCTCCTCCCTCCGCCCGCAGCTCTCCTCCGTCCCGCTCCCCCCCTCCCTCCGCCCGCACCATGTCCTTGTGTTCTCGCTCCGTGCACACTGATTTGATTCCCAATGCCATGTGGTGCTTATGGCAGTGCCCTTGTGCTCTCAGTGAACACTATTCTGGTTCCTAGTGCCATGCTACATTTGTGGTTGTGTACTTTTATTCTCCCTCCGTCCATCACAGTTCTGTCCATTCTACCAACACTAATGTCCCAACCTCGCACTGAAAAACACTGCCAGCAGCAATGGGAATTTCCCTGCACGTCTAACAGGCATAGCCTGAATACCAACGAAGTAGCCTACTCTCACACATGGAACTGCTGCAGGGTGAACAGCACAGGAAGCGTGCTTCAGACAGAACAGGTGTTACATGTGCAGAATCTGTGCTAAAGTCTCACTCGATGGTACAGCACAATCCACACAGACGAGACACCTCATCCTCCTCCCCCCTAGACTTAGAGCACCAAGAAAGTTCAGCGTGTTGCCTAGACGTGACATGAGATTCATTAATACCACGCCTTTCTAGGTCCAGCAGTCTGGTAGGGATATGCTTGCGAAACCAATGGCATCCTACCTTATGATAAAGTCATAACGTTTATGATTGGTTAAGTGTTATTGGAGTAGTGTGACGTGTCACGTTTTACCTGCTGATACTGGTTAAAACTGGCTTTACATGCTCTCACAATGTTTTCAGAGTTTTAGTTCACATTTTTAGAAAAAATAGGTGCTCTGAATATTCAAATAAGGGGTTTCAGATATGTTCCCTATGTTAATACCACCTTTGGTATAGCGTCTAAGCTATGGCTGGTCTCTCTTTCCTTAAAAGCTAATCAAGGATTTTGCCTCGCAATTTTTAATTTTTTTTTTTTTAGGGGAAACAAAATGGTATCATTTTCTCCAGATATCACAGGTTGCCAGTTTCACTGACCAGTTAATTTAAACAGTAAAAGATTATTTTCCTGACATTACAATCTCGGACCCTTTCAAGTGTGCTGTGTGAATCATGATTTTTTTGCAGTCTGTGATCCAGGTCTCAGTTTCACTAAAGAACTGCTTCTGAGTGGAAACCAGGTCCGAGCGCATGCGTGCTAGAGCCGTAGAAGGTAAAATAGGGCCTAAACCCTTTTGTTAATCTACAGTTAATCTCGCTCTTGATCTCTGAATTACACATTCACCTGGACCTTCATCGTGGTGAGGTCAAACTTGGGGACTGTGAGGCCACTCGCGTGGCACCAGCATGTTCTACAAATGTTAAGTAGTAATAACAGTGGAGACGGAGACGGGTAACTAGGGCACTTTGTGTGAAAAATTAGAGCCATGGTCGGTTTTGACGACGTATGTAAAAAGTTTGGAAATGAAAAGGTATTCTGCTTAACATCAAGTACACACTATTTAAAAAAACAAGAATTAAAAAAAATCTTGCTATGCTGTTTTGCAAATACGTGGGTACCTGTTGGTAACGTACTTTACCTTTCTCAGGTAGAATGAGTGAAGGAAAGTGATGAAATTTGGTGCACATATTTCTGGTATACCTAGTCACTGAATGGTCAAGATGATTGGTGCACTTGCGTTAATATTACAGTTGTGCCTTATTGTGTGGAGGTTTTGTTTCATTTGCTTGATCCTTTTTTGGCAATCTGGTGAACGTTCCATCTGCAGCCTTATTTAGCAGGTTGAATTCCAAAAAGATAGGCCCACTGTTGCCAGTGCCCGATCCAAGCTTTATCGTTTACTATGGTTTGTGTACAGTTTAGAGTGATGAGGCGGGGAATGTGTTTGTGCCATGTGGAGAGATGTGAAGTACGGTGGTTTTGTTTGCTCCTTCTGCCCTGGTATTATTGTCCACTATAATCCTGTGCAATTTAAATAGCTATTCTGTAGATTACTGACTGATTTAATTGTTTATCATGTCACGTGATAAGCGCCGAACTGATGAAGTCTTCCAGTGCATTTTTCTTCCCGTTTTTGTTTGACTTGTTGATGTGTTCGTGGGTTTCAGCTTTCACTAAATTATTTGACATCATGTATGTCCGCGTCGTAACTCTTAAATAGTTTTAGATGAGCCACCAACATTTGACAACTTGAGGTTAATGCAACATTGAAGCCTTACTCTGTCCATTTTCTAGTAAGTAAATTACTGTAGGTCAGGCTTTGTTGATCTTACAAAAATAAGTCTTCAGTTTTTAACGTAAAGTCTGAATTTTAGATCAGAATGAATTCAGATTGCATATTTCAATCACTATGATGTACTCTGCACTTGTATCTGTGTATTTTTCTGTTCATTTTATATTTCCAGTAGGAGTTAAGGTTGCAATGGGTGACAGGTAAAAGTACTGTTTTAAAAAAAAAAGACCCCAGTGAACAGAAATGCATTACTTGAGGTACTTAAAAAAAAAAAACAAGGAGCTTGCAATCGTAAATGAATACACCTGTAGCCCCATCATTTCTGGAGGTAATATCTTATACGGTAATTTGTATATTGTGTATAAAACCTCTGATCTGGTTTTGAGGTGAGCAGGAACATTTCCTGTCGCTCTCACATACCGATTTATGATTTTGTCTACGTCTGTGTGTGTCTCAATGTGTCACTTTTGACTGGTTTCGGAGTGGACCGGTCCAAGGATCTTGGACTTAGTAATTGTCTAACTATGAGCATGTGTGTGTCACGTTTGACTGGATTACGGGATCAGATCGGTACACTGCATGCATACTCCATTACACAACCTTGCCCTGTGCAGCCTCCAGTGCAGTGCGCATAACTCATGCCGTCACCAGAGAGTAGGTTAAATGACGAGTTGCAGTGTGATCTCCACTGTAGCGTGACCATCTCAGGCACATGATCTGGCGTCTAAAAATGCAGTGCCATGTGCAGTTTGCACGTCTGTTCTCGTGACCAAGCAGCGTAGGGCACGATGCCTCTTCAGAAGTATGCTGTAAGTTGGCACTGTAAGATGCAGTGCCTGTGTCCAAGGGATCGCACGGCTTTGCAGCGGTGAGCAAGCACAGCAAGATACAGTGCAATTTGCTTCTCTCGTGCGCTAAGCATCCAGTGTAAGATGCTGTGTTTGCACCCCTGTGAGCAGGGCAGGATGGTCAAGATGCAGCGCAAACACCCCTCAATGTGAGCAGGAAGAGTAATAGGCAGTGCCTATTACCTATCCTATGAGTAGGCAGCGTAAAATAGCAATACTGAGCTGCAATGTATAGGCCTGCGAGCAAAGAGTAATGTTTTTTGAGTTTCTATGCGCTTTGCTATGGGTGTGTGCAGTTGTGAGTGGCATGCTGTGACAGCTGTCGGGTTTCTCTGAGCTCCATGTACTGCGCACCCTCGCTTCCCTCCACACACTGCTGCTGGTGTGGTCTGGAGCGCCCTCTATGGGAGACAGGAGACGCATACGACAGCCGAGGGCCTTGCTATAACGCGCGAACATGGAGTAATTGAATTAAAGCTGATGACGCAGGGCCCCGGGACATGAAACCACAATACTTTAAAAGCAACTGCAAACTATCTCCGTAGTAAGAGGGCAGAGCTACCGCCGAGAGCAGCTGATGCACACAAATTACTCGTGTGTGTGTACAAATTTAATGTGTGTGCACTCCTAGATACCAGCGAGGCTAGTTATGACACAAATAATAACGTGTGTGTATGTACAAATGACCCGAGTGTGTGTATACAATAATAATCTGTGTGTGCAGCCTTAGATACCGGTGAGGTTAGCTTTTGACAGAAATAATAACGAGTGTATGTATAAATGTTGCCCACCCACCCCCCTCCCAGGGTCTGCACTTCCCCCTTGTAAAGAAGATGTGGCCTCACACAGAGCCGAGCAGAGCTGCTGAAACAAGAAGAGACCTATCTACGCACACCCGAAAGTCGGGCCACGGTGTAATCCTGTTCTAGCAAGCCGCGGGTATTTAATTCATTATAAATACATTTATGTGATAATAGTCACTGAGCCCTGCCTCCTTAGAGTCCCATGAGGCCATTTTATTTTGAGGTGTCTGACATAGTCAACAAATAGCACACGAGCTCTAATGGTCGATGGTACCCCTCCACTGGCAGCTCCTAGTTTCCGCAAACATCGGTCACACTTTTAGATTTCCCACCACCTACAGTTAGGTTTAGGGAGGTGCCCCCTGAATGTGCCGTTTTTTCTTGCCTTCTGCCACATGATTGTGCCGTTTTTTCTTGCCTTCTGCCCCCTTGCTGTGCTTCCTCCCCTGCCCCCTGGCTGTGCTTGCTCCCCTGCCCCCTGGTTCTCCTGCCCCCTGGCTGTGCTTGCTCTCCTGTGTGTGTGTGTGTGTGGCTCTGGGTGTGTATGTGGCTCTGGGTGTGTATTGCTCCAATGACCCCTGGTTCTCCTGCTCCCTTCTGTGCTTGCTCCCCTGCCCCCTGGCTGTGCTTGCTCCCCTGCCCCCTGGTTCACCAGCCCCCCTCGCTGTGCTTGCTCTCCTGCCCCCTCGCTTATGCTTGCTCTCCTGCCCCCCTCGCTGTGCTTGCTCTCCTGTGTGTGTGTGTGTGTATGTGGCTCTGGGTGTGTATTGCTCCCCTGCACCCTGGCTGTGCTTGCTCCCCTGCCCCCTGGCTGTGCTTGCTCCCCTGGCTGTGCTTGCTCCCGTGCCCCCTGGCTGTGCTTGCTCCCCTGCCCCCTGGCTGTGCTTGCTCCCCTGCCCCCTTGCTGTGCTTGTTCTCCTGCCCCCTGGCTGTGCTTGCTCTCCTGCCCCCTGGCTGTGCTTGCTCTCCTGCCCCCTGGTTGTGCTTGCTCTCCTGCCCCCTGGTTGTGCTTGCTCTCCTGCCCCCTCGCTGTGCTTGCTCTACAGTGTGTATGTGGCTCTGGGTGTATATGTGGCTCTGGGTGTATATGTGTCTCTGGGTGTGTATGTGGCTCTGGGTGTGTATGTGGCTCTGGGTGTGTGTGTGTGTGTGTGTGTGTGTGTGTGTGTGGCTCTGGGTGTTTGTGTGTGTGGCTCTGTGTGTGTGTGGCTCTGTGTGTGTGTGTGTGTGGCTCTGTGTGTGTGTAAATGCAATAGGTCATGCATTTGCGAGCGATTAAGCAATTGGCATTGAAAATGACAATGCCATTTATTTAACGATGAAGCTATTGGCAATGTAAATGACAATGCCATTTATTTATGATTTAAAAAAAATGTCATGTGCAATGCCAATAGCTCTACCTTTAATAATGCCGAGACCATTGCATTGTAAATGCTTGTTAATTTTATCGGCAGGATCTGCGCACCCTGTTTTGGGCCCTGGGGGTCCTTGTGGGACTTCCTAAGCAGGCCTAGGGGCCCAGGGTGTTTTTACCCTGCCCCCTTTTTTACATTTTGCGCACTTGTTGCACTGATTTTTTGTCCCTTGGTTCTACAGAGGCACAAAATGGCTGCCAACACTTCCTGGTTTGGAGTGTTGACAGCCAATTAGCATGCACATAGTGATCGGGAGGGTACGCGCAGGGTGCGCACAGGGTGCTCGGATCCACAGCGGCCATAGATATATGTGTGGTTTTACTTTTGATTTTCTCAGCAACTACTGAACAGATTTACACCATTTAACAAAAAGGCACCTTTCTGAACCACCAAGGGCTACCTCTTTGCCAAATTTGGATTAATTCCGTTTAGCAGTTCGGGCTGTAGCCACAGCTAAAGCTTCCTATGGAAAATTGCATGGGGAAAACACATTTTGAGACCTCCTTTTTTCTCAGCCCCCGCTTGCCGAAACAACCCCAAAACTTTCAAGATAGGAGCGAACCGGAGCGTGCCATAAATTTGAAAATTTTCCGAAGATTCGTCGACCGGCGCCAAAGTTATTGGAAATAGAATGCAGCGGATTTCCTATGGAAAAAAGGTCCTAACTATAACTACCCACTGGCGACCGCCAGTAGGTGTTCTATATATATTATTAATTATGTTTTAATGGGGGAAAGGCCTCCAAACCCTCCCCCATTTTTTAATTATTATAATCATTTTGTTTTTGGGAGGCAACCGTCTCACCTTTTTTGCAACTTAATACCATATTCCCTTACCCTTAAGCCAAAACAAGCATTAAAAATGTAATAGGTCTTGTCTTTTATTAAGTTAAAGCCATTTGCTTTGATATAGAATACCATTAGCAAAGCAAATGGCTTTAACTTAATCAAAGGCGAGACCTATTGCATTTTCAATGCTTGTTATTAACACAGATATCGGGATCCGGACTCGATAGACCGCCGATAAACATGTTGCACCACACAAACCTGATGGAGTCTTCATTAGACTGTCATTGGAGCATCCTTGGTAATCAGGCGCACGTTTTATATGCCAAATAGGTGCTTGGGGAGATTTAAGGCCACAGTATAGTGCAGCCCTGGTCCGAAGCTTCACTGTCACGCAGCAAAATTAATGCTATACAGATGGAGTGATAGTGCCAAAGGCCGATGTTATAAGTTCTTGAAAAGTAGTGTTATGTGATAATCTAGTACACGTTAAGCTGTAAACTGATGGAATATGAAGCAGAGATCAACCAGGTGTTTGCGAAAAGACATTTAAGTGCAAAGCCAATTGAATATCATAACATTATCTGCTTATCAAATAATTAGAATATGAAAAAACTTGTTAACTTATCGAAAAAACTAGATAGTCATCCGACCACAGACTGCCATGAAGTGGCCCCAGAGTAAGGGCTGGGGTTGTGCTTGCGGAGCTGTCCATAAACAAAGAAGCTCACCACCAAGGCTGTCGAATGGGGACTCAGAAAAACCCTACAGATCTCCTTCAAAATAAAAATCTCCAATGGAGAGCAAGGGTGAGGCCAAAGCTCCTCCAACTGTCATGGTTGACCCTGAAGCTAGCACGTCACAAGGCTCTAGAGATGGTTTGGATGAGCAAGGTCACCAAGAAGCATTAGAGAAACCACTGCTGTCTACCAATGGTTATACTGCTGCTTCTTTCTTAAAACGATGATGGATACAACCCAGATATGTGACTGGGGGTGGGTGTCTGAAAAGTTTCAGTGCTCTGTCCATCATTTCCTTGTATTTGCATTCCTAAAACCGCCATCATCATTTGATACTGCCAAAAAACACAATATTGGAAATTGATAGACTGCTTGCATAGAGACTTTTGAGGATTTCATAGATGCAATGGATGAAACAGATGACAAAAAGATTATCAAGTATCTGAAGAACATGGCTGGTGAAGATGTAAAAGAAGCCATAAAAAAGATATTGCATGATGGTGAAATAACGTACCATCAAATTAAAGCAGCCGTGCATGTCAAGTTACATAAAGTGCCAAATGTAGATTAGAAAAGATACATCTTCAGTCAAGATTGCCAGAGAGTGGGTGAAACCATCAATGAATTTGTTGAGAGACTAGATTTCCTAATAAAGCACTTCAATTAATTTAATGATGATGAAGTTATACGCCTCAGAGTTATAGATGGATGTCTGTCAGATTCTTTTTGCTGACCAATGCTGAAGGAAACTCTGAGTTTAGAGTAGATCCTCAGGCAGAGGAGAGTGCTAATTGACAGGTGGTTGACATGGAGACCAGAGGTGCACAGAGTGTGTCTGTCATGAACATGAAAAGTAAGCAAAAGAATAAACTTGAGGGACGCAAAGTGAAGTCCCCTCAGAAAAAGAAAATGTGTTTCATATGTGTATTGTCGTTCCCCCCGATGGAAGATTTCCCGCCATTGGACCGATTTGCAACAGCCGTGGCAAAGCAAACCATCTGTAACAGTTAAAAAGGAAACTAGGAAAAGTAAGTGTGTCACAGCCTGAAGAGAAAATAGCTGACTGAGCGTTGCATCACTGATGTTCGACACGCTACCACACGGCCAAGTGGCCACACCAACAAAGGCAAATCAACACCAAACAAATTCGATCATCGTCAAAATCATCGTCAAAGAGTTCCTCAGTGTCGCTTTCAAGCGAAAATGACAATGGTAATGGTGCAATGTTGATGTTCACATCAGAGAGGCATGCACATGTGGGACTAGACGAATGTGAGAAAAACACAGACGAAGGAAAAATCGATACGAAAAGCACCAAAGACCAACTAACATTGTTAAAAGATTACCCTGAAGATAAATGGGTGTACGATAGGTTTATTATTGATAGCAGTGCATCAAACAACATTATGCCTGAGGAGAAATATCTTGAATTGTCTCCATTACAACAATTTACACAATCGAAAACTACAGCATATACATGGGCTGCGTCAACACCTTTTAACAGTCAAGGTTACTTTGTAGCTACATGAAACACAAGAAAACAGTGTTACAAGCGACTATTCATGTACTTCAAGGTACGGCTTTGGGTGTCTGCTCAGTTTCAACACTGCTGCTGGTATGGGACTGATATCAGTGAACTACAATATGAATGCTCATCATGAAATAATAAGTCAATTTCCTTCATTATTTCATGGGTTAGGAAAGCTGAAGGCTATGAAAGTACAGTTACATATAGAGCCACAGACTAATTGCATTTCACTTGCAAGAAGCTCTTGAAAGAGAACTTAATTCATCGCTCAAATACAATATCATTGAAATCTCCACTGGTCCAATGCCATGGGTTTCTCCCATAGTGGTACTTCCACAAAGAGACATTGAAGGAACTGTGCACATTTGTGTTGATGTCTGTGAGTCCAACAACGCAATCGAGAGAGAACAACATCCAGGACCACACATTGCTAATATGATAACTCAATTGTGCAAAGATTTTCTTTCGAATTGACTTACACAAAGGATATCACCAGTTGGAACTTGAAGAGAATTGCAGGTACATTATAACCTTTACTACACACATTGGTCTGTTTTGCTATAAGCAACTGAGTTTCGGTGTATCCTCTGCTGCAGAACGTTTCCAAGATGTCATTTGATATATCAGACAGCCTGTTGTAAATGCCTTCAACTATAGTGATGACATATTAGTCTTCAGAGCTACTCAGAGGGAGCATGACAAAGCCCTCATGCAAGTATGTTGTTAAATAATGCTGGTTTGAATTTGATTGCTGACAAATATGAATTCCATAAGAAAAGTTGATATTCTTTGGCCATATCTTTTCTGATTGGGGTATGACACCTGATCCAGCCAAACTGCAAGCACTTTATACTGCTAATCTCCCACAGGACATTGCTATGTTACGTTCATTCCTTGGGATGGCCAGTTACTATTCTAGATAAATACAAGATATTGCCACAGTCAGTGCACCATTACGAGAATTGATGAAAAAGAATGTGATGTTTTCAATGGTCAAGTGAGTGCGAGGAAAGTTTCAAGACAGTCAAGCAAGCCATCTAAAATGCCACTGAAAGGGCCTACTTTGATCCCAAACTTCATACAGAGAGTTGTAGTTTATGCTAGCAGACAGTGCAGGCATCCTTGCACCTTGGTCATTTGTGCTAGGCTGCCAAAACGAAGCCAACCCAGGGGGAAAGGACAGGAACACACCATATTGGATAAATATGATATAATCTTGCTCTTTTACTTTGACGTAGGCCAGTACAGCAGGTGACTTGCTGCTCTACCATATGCTAAAATCCCATAAATGTGGACCTTAGTGTAAGTGTGCATATATTTGTGTGATTTTAGCATACTTACACCAGTTTTAATTATGCAGATTTCACACACCCCTTATTATCATATATTTCACATTAAGAACTCTAAATGAGAGCCTGCTAAGTCCTCAGACATAATGCACCTACTAGTGTGCCAGAGTAAACATCCCTTGTTTATATGACTGAACCACGCATGCATTTACCATGCATGGCTTTATGATGCGGTCAATAAAACAAATGCGTCATTACCATGCATTCCTTTATCACGCAAGTCATTACAATGACTTGCCTTAGGGAAGCGCTGAACTTTGAAATAATATCATTTATTATTCAAACACCAGTATGCACAACGGTAGAGAAAGTGTTGGACTTAAAATCCATTCCAATACCAGTCCAACAACATATTCCCTAAATCCAGTAGTTGTAAAGACTTGTGTGGTAAAGCAATGCATGGTAAAGAAACAAACATACAATCAACTAGTTTTGGAGGACAAGGGGGACCCAACGGATAGCTAAGAACCATGGGTATCACTATGTTATAAAGACAGGGGTTCCTAGCTCATTCAGAATCATCACAATACAATATAGACCACAATGGAATACTATATGCAAAAAGTCCTTGCCCAGCCGGACAAGGGATTTATTTGTAGACAAATGTCAGATGAACATTATATTCCTACAGAAGTAGCATGACACAAGCCTGTGCCGTACCAGAGGGGAGAGAAAAAGATAGCAAAAGGTGGAAGGGTGTTTTCAGGCAAGAGAGAAGAGCAAAAACAGGGCACTGTAAGTCAATTTGTAGAATAATAACAGTGTCACCTTGAGTAGAGCAAACATTCACATTTATAATAAAATATATGCATGCCCACTCATGGGTGTCGACGTTTCGATCCCTTAAGCTCAGTTAATTAGTTGGGATCATCATCAGGACTTAAAGTTAGATTTGCCTGAACATAATGTAGCCTCTGTACGTAGGTTAAGGTCAATAGAGGAAGAAACCACCATCAGAACGGAGGTTTTTCGTCTGAGGCGCGCAGGAGGCGTCAGAGAATTCCGCTTACGGCGTGCAGCCGGGCAGTGGGTTGCTACGCAGTGTACTCCTTGTTAATTTCCTAGGAGTCAAAAGGTTTATAGGAGGGGTCCTGGTCTTTGTAATTCCGCCTGGTGCGGCGCGTTGTGAAAACAAACAACCCGGAAATCAAGGTTGTTGGAGTGGGGCTCAATTAGCCAGACACTCGTTAGCCCGAAAATAGGGTAATAAGACGCAAGTCAAGGTGGGACTCGCGTGTGTCCAGGATGTGTGACCGGCATCGAGTCCGAGTATCCTGGACACACGCGAGTCCCACCTTGACTTGCGTCTTATTACCCTATTTTCGGGCTAACGAATGTCTGGCTAATTGAGCCCCACTCCAACAACCTTGATTTCCGGGTTGTTTGTTTTCACAACGCGCCGCACCAGGCGGAATTACAAAGACCAGGACCCCTCCTATAAACCTTTTGACTCCTAGGAAATTAACAAGGAGTACACTGCGTAGCAACCCACTGCCCGGCTGCACGCCGTAAGCGGAATTCTCTGACGCCTCCTGCTCGCCTCAGACGAAAAACCTCCGTTCTGATGGTGGTTTCTTCCTCTATTGACCTTAACCTACGTACAGAGGCTACATTATGTTCAGGCAAATCTAACTTTAAGTCCTGATGATGATCCCAACTAATTAACTGAGCTTAAGGGATCGAAACGTCGACACCCATGAGTGGGCATGCATATATTTTATTATAAATGTGAATGTTTGCTCTACTCAAGGTGACACTGTTATTATTCTACAAATTGACTTACAGTGCCCTGTTTTTGCTCTTCTCTCTTGCCTGAAAACACCCTTCCACCTTTTGCTATCTTTTTCTCTCCCCTCTGGTACGGCACAGGCTTGTGTCATGCTACTTCTGTAGGAATATAATGTTCATCTGACATTTGTCTACAAATAAATCCCTTGTCCGGCTGGGCAAGGACTTTTTGCATATAGTATTCCATTGTGGTCTATATTGTATTGTGATGATTCTGAATGAGCTAGGAACCCCTGTCTTTATAACATAAACATACAATCAACAGCATATTTTCTAATAAGTCAAAAAGTTGTGAGTTGGAAAATAATTCAAAGTCTGCACTTGAACCAAAGCTAGCATCGACTTACCACACTTACCACCCATGTTATTGCCATTGTAGTTAAAGTCACATGTTGGCAGTCCGATTTACAAGGTTGTTTCAAATTGAAAGTTGGTAGGGTTTATATATGTCAAAATCTGCAGGTGGAAAATTGAATGGACATTTCTTCCAGCACATTGTACTTACAAAAGTGAACAGTCTTCTGGTGCAACTTTTTCAGTCATATTTGTAGGGTGAAAGGCCAAACATTGGACTCTTCTACAGTGATGGCTATGCAAAATGTATTGAAAGCTTGCAGGTATTTCCCCACTTTGGAAACAAACACAATCATAGACTGCGAAAGGCTAGAGTAAAACGTCTTTGATGATTGTATTCAGGGCACACCAATATTTTTTGCAAATGCATAAAAGAAGAATCATGGTTTCCCACATTTCTGCCCGCAGTGGATTACCCTCTTGAATAAGTAGATATACATATATATTAGCATTCTAAAAGGGGCACTCGGGTTGGATATGAAGGTGGCAAATTTTAGAGAGATTTAGATCATTGAAAGACATGGTCTAGTGTCTATAACTGCTACCTTTTCGAAGCTGGGGATCCAAATTTGAATCCCCTCCTTGGCGCTGGAAACTACATCATGGGATTCTGGCTGAATCACTTAAATTCCTTGCGACTAAAATGTGAAATGGTATGTGTGTAAACTGCATTTGTGTAATCCTCACTTGATGTAGATGATCTTGTGGATAATGTCTCAACCTCTCACATAATATACAGCTTTCTGTTGCTTCATAGCTAGGTTTGTTCTACATAAATACTAATACATACAAACTTTCTCTGTGGATGGTCAGGCACAAGGAACTCTTGGATGCGGTTGTAAGGCAGGCATGAAAACCATGACCTGCACACTAAATGCAATGCTTAGGACCTTACAATAGTTATACCAAAAATAACGTTGGATAAAAGCATTGTAATGAAACAAAACATAATCAAACCAATTAACCCCTTCGCTGCGGGGATTATTAACCTGGTGTGCTGGGGGGTAGGGGGGCGCGCACAGCGCCCGCATGCTCATGACGATCTCAGCTCGTCATGAGGCACGGCGCTCCTGTGCTCATGACGAGCTGAGCTCGTCACAGGTCCATTGGCTCCCGTGGAACGTTCAGCACAGGAGGGGAATTCTCGCCGCACCTGAGCGTTCCACGGGCCATGACGAGCTGAGCTCGTCATGGTCATCATTTCATCATCATCATTTCATCATGGTGGAGGTCATCAGCATTGCATTTGGCGTGTAAATTATGGTTAGAATTGTTGTTGTGCAAGTTATGGACTGGGCTCCTAACTAGGGGTGGGCAGTAAGGGGGTTGATGGATATGCACTGTAAGTGCTTTTTTTTATTTGGCACTGCTGTCCATATCCCTCGGCGCCCTTAAAATCCCAGAGTTTATAAACCTTACATACTCAAAGTGTGTAAGGCCGCTGAGGGGTATGCACAGCAGTGCAGTCTTTGTTTTTTAACAGGGCAAGAGGAAGGAGCTCTCCCTCTCTATTTAAAAACCACTGAAGATTAAAGTTTAATCTGCAATTGTTTTAAACATTGATAGACTACTCCCTCTTCCAGTCCTGTTTAAAAACCAAACAGTGCTGATTAATTCCTCCGGCGAAGTGGCAGAATGTATTAGTAATTCTGCATTGCAAGAGTAATGCCAAATTACAAAATTCCTCCAATTCCATGGTCAGAATAAAAAATTAGACCTACACCTACGCCTAATCATGAATTTAGAATTTCAGAATTTTGGGGGTTTTAATTTGTAACCATAAAAGCACATCAACTACATAATTATAGTTTGGACATAGTTCCCATAGGATGAGTGTTTTTTGTTTCACTAATAACCTTGACACCTTTTGATGGATCTTCACAAAACTTTCCCCAAAAAATGTTCATCCACCTTAGCTCCTTCCTAGAAAATTTTGCCAAGAAAAATGGGGGGCCCAATACATTCATTTCTGGTATTAATTCCCATTGGAAAATTTAGAGAAAAGAACTGACTCAAAAGGATTACATCAAATTTAGAACTCAGAAAGTGTATTTTTTAATTATTTGGTGTAAAACCATTCAGTCATTTTTGACAAATTTGCACTTATAGAGGTGCTCATGGTCGTCATGTATAGGTTAAAGAGATAGTGATATCTCCACCGCTGGGTCCAGATATACCCTGATTGGACCACTTTAAAGGGAACGAGTTAATCCTGATTGGCTGGCCACAACCTGAACAATGTGATGTGACAGCTATTACAGCACTCTTGGACATGGCCCCTAAGTCATGAAAGCAAATTTAAAAACTATAATGTGGCCTGATAAGCCCACCCTCACTCAACAGACTTGAGTGAAGTATCAGAGGAACCCACCTTGATTTCCTGGCACAACATGTTGTGGCATCCATTACAGGACTCAGGAACATTATCCCCTTCGAAATTCATTGTTATGTTATATATGCTTATAAACCACTTGAATTCTAAAAAATTCATCTTGGCGCTAGCTGAGCCTCTAATCAGTGTGATAACCTGACTGAAGTTAAGCAGAAGAGATCAGCCATGTCTTCAAAGACTTTCTAAACACCAGAAGGTTGGCTATTACTCTGAGATGTGGAGGTAGGGAATTCCATGCATTCAAAGCTCCAACTACAAAACCTCTGCCTCCCCAGTTCATGCGCTTAAATCTGGGGACAACCACCAAATTGCCGGAGGCCAAGCATCGGGGCCTGCCTGGTAAACCAGGAAAAACAATCTTTTAGAAAAAGAGGTCCCTGCTCACTGAGTGCCTTATGAGTGCTTTGAAAGTGATCCTCTTCCTAACCAAAAGTGTAGTTTCTTGAATTCTCCCGAAACAGACTGGTATTTGGGGATTTTACAGAGAATGTGGGCTGCCACGTTCTGCAGGGTCTTCAGGACATGCTGATGTGCATGCAAATATAGACCTTTACAGTAATCAATCCGTGACAAGACTAGCGAGTAATAACTGTCTTCTGTAGGTAAGACGGGATGAATGGCAGAATTTTCTTAACCACTTTTAAAGTACCAAAGGCAATGGAAATGACCGCGTTTACCTGGTTGGCATAAAATAGTTTATCGTTAAGAATAACTCCGAGGTTCTTTGCTGACTTAACCAGGGATGGGGGTAAACCGAGTTCAGACTGCCACCAGCAAGGGAACGAAAGCGATGGCTGAGCCCCAAACAACAACATTTCAGTCTGACGGGCATTGAGCATAGGATACTTTATGACCATCCATGGGTTCATTGCTTTCATGCAGTCAAAGAAATTACCAGCAACTGTTTGGTCATCTAAGCAAATGACGCAAAAATGTGCATGTCGTCGGTGAATGACGTTAATGTGAAACCAAAGGAGCGGATCAGATCAGCCAGAGGCATAAGATATATATTAAAAAGAGTTGGACTAAGCAGGGATCCTTCAGGGAACCCGCAGGGAAGAGAAAAGGTGGTGGAAATAACATTACCTGAAGTTACTGATTGCTCCCATACTGTAAGGAAGGAGTTCAGCAACGTCCATGCTGACCCAGGCACCCCAATCCTGCCCAGACAATCCATCAGCAGCCCGTGACTCATAGTATCAAAGGCTGCTGACAGATCAAGCAGGACCAGGGCAGCCCTGCCTCCCTGATCAAGGGGGATTCTAATCTCCTCCGTTGCCTTGATGAGGGCCATCTCCACGTGCTATGCTCAGCATGGAAACCGAATTGGGTGACATCCAAAAAGTTCTTAGTTGGACATAATCAACCAGTTGTTCATTCAGGGCCCTCTCGATAATCTGGGCAGGTAAAGGGAGACAGGAAATTGGCCAATAGCTATCCATATTGCATGGGGCAAGCAAAGTTTTCTTTAATAGTGGTCACACTGACAATGTCCTCCAAACAGAAGGAAAAACTCCTGATTGGCACACCAGATTGAAAAAACCCACCAATACTGGGCCAAGATCCTCAGCTGCTGCTCTCATTGGACAAGGGTCTCTTGGCTAACCTGTTTTAGAAGATCTAATCTTTTCCGTGACTTCCTCCACAGTACGAGGGATTAATTGACATAGCGAAAAACCCAGATCAACTTGCGGGTGGGGGGTTTTTCAACTGAAGGGAATGATGAAATGCATGTAGAGAAATTATTATAAACGTCTTTGAATTTTTGGCAAAAAGTGTTTGCCATGGAGTTCCAAAAGGATTGGCTACACTTTATCTGCACAGTGGAGGAATTGGTAGTGAGCTTTTAATGGTTGCAAACAGTTCATTGGAAGAATTTCCTGCTGCTTCAATTTTATTTGTAAAATATATTGACTTTGCCTTACGAATTGCTGTCTTATATCTAGCCATACAGCTTTTATATCTAGCCTTCTCAACGTTACAGTAACTGACTCTCCAATGCCTTTCTTGTCTTCTTCAGGCCTCTTTAATGGCCTTTAGATTGTCTGAGAAAAAGGGGGCTGATGGATATTCTCGCTTGATGCTGGATCTCTTTACAGGTGCCAGGGCAGTACTGGTTAAAACTAGCCAGTTGGAATGTTGTCCTACTGCGGTCTCAACGTCCTCAGAAAGGACCGTCAGCGAGTCCCCTAATAGCTGGGAAAGGGCCGGCCTTTGGATTTTATGCCATATCTGTGATTGTCCAAACAGGACAAACCAGGGGGACCACTTGACAATTGCTTAAGCCTAACACCCGAAAAAATGGCGCTATGATCAGTCCAAATCATTGTAATGAATTCCAGATATTGAGGGTTACAAAAAGAAGCACATACAATGGATGATAACATTTTTTAGTCACAATATTAATCATTTGTTGATAATACCATACTTATTGTAGGAATTGTGGTGTATTTTATGGTGAATTATCCTTTAAAAAAATGCTGACCCTCTGCTGGGATTTTATGAACCATATTTTAAAGAAAGCTGTTGCCTCTCATCATTACCTCTTAGAATTTATTGAAGGTTCTCCAGAAACTTAAATATAAAAGCACATTTCCTATAAGTTCACAGTATCTTTCTCAGCTGTGTGAAAAAAGTCTGATATTCTGAATAAAACAGTTTAACAATAGCATGTCAGTTGACAACCCAGTGTTCCACTGCAGCCTCTAAAGTGCTCTAATGAAGAGGTAGGGAGCTAAAATTATGTATTTGTGACACAACTGTGGCAAACCTGAAGCCATCTTGATGACATCAAAGCTATAAAATGTAACGCATCTCCTTTAGAAATGAAAAATTGACGGGAGTATGTTTTGCCTTAGAAATTATGAGAAGGGCTCTAGAAAGCTAAAATAAGGACACAGTTTCTATGAGTTTTCAAATCTCTTCCTCATCAATTCCAGTAAAGCATTGTAACATGCTGAGTGAGAGGTGTTTTTTTTAACACCAGCAGCAGTCTGTCTGTCAACTCCCTAGTAACCAACTTTAGTTTCCCACAGTGTTTTAATGAGCACCTAACATTCTGAGTTTATGAAGAATGTGTGGCACACTTGAAGCAATCATTATGGAATCAAAGCTGTGAAATTTAAAGCATTTACTTTAGAAATGAACATAATGAGGGGGTTTGTTTTGTGATAGAAATTATGTTTAGTGCGCTGCAATGCTGAAATGAGGACACATTTTATATGAGTTCTCATATATCTTCCACATTCATGTCAGTAAAACTATTTGCCACACAGACTGAAACATGTTGTAACAGTAGCAACAGCCTGTACGTTGATTCTTCAATGTTCAACTGCAGCTACAGTTTTCTAGTAAGCAACTAGAGTGCTATTATTCCATGACAAAAGTGCGGAAGCCTGAAGCAATCTTGAAGGAACCAAAGCTGTAAAACTTAAATTCCTATAAAAATTAACAAAATGATTGGATTATTTTTTTCATAGAAATTATGGTTAGTGCTCTGGAAAGCTAAAATGAGGAGACATTTTCTATAAGTTCTCAAGTATCTTCCTCACCCATTTCAGTAATGAATTATGGAAGCTTTTTAACTAGTGGGCATGGAATTGAGTCGACATACAGGACGGCCAGGAGGGTTCCCTAAAATTCACAAAGACATTGTGAACCCTCCTGGCCGTCCTATAATCTCGGCTATTAGTAGTGCCTTTGAGAGCACATTTAAGTATGTCGACTCATTTCTATCCCCCCTAGTCAAAAAGCTTCCATCATTCATCCAGAACACAGGGTATTTCCGACGGAAAGTGTATTACGTTCCCTGGGAATCAAATTTTCTTCTGATGACCATCAACATCACAACTCTGTATACGTCACAAGGATGGACTTAATGCCGTAAAACATTTCCTAGGCAGTTGTCCTGTGAAACTCTGGCACCACACGCAAATGTTACTAACCATAATCAGCACTTGTCTTGAAAACAATGTTTTCTTGTTCAATGGAGAACTTTACCACCAGGTGTGTGGAACAGCGATGGACACCTGCTTCGCCCCCAGCTATGTTAATTTGCATATGGGCTGGTGGGAGGAGCAGTGGTCCAGTCACTATGGCACAAAGAATGGCAATACAATGTGATCCATTGGAGCCGCTATATTGACGACTTATTCGTCGTATGGAAGGGCAATGAAAAGAGTGCTAAGGATTTTGTTAAGAAGCTCCAAACCAATGACCTTAATTTAAAATTCACTAGAGTCATTAGTGTGTCAGAAGTTAATTTCCTGGACTTAACAGTGTTTGTCCACAATGGTAAACTGCAATACAAACTTTACTGCAAGCCTACAGATGGCAACACCTTGCTTCATGCGACAAGTTTCCACCCTGCCAATCTAGGCAGAAGTATCCCCTATCGAGAATGTCTCAGGGCAATAGGGAATTGCAGTAACAGCATTGATATGTCTTAACAAACGGTTTGCGATGAGAGGGTATTCTCAAAAATGCATTGATGAAGCTATGTGGAAGGCCAGACAGAAATCTAGGGAGGAAATACTATTTAATACCATGAACAAGAAAGGGAAGATAACTCAGGAAAGCAATCAATGCAGGATGATCACCACCTATAATAATCAACAAGGTGAATTTAGAAACAACTTGTACAAACATTGGCACATCATCCAGAATGATCCTGTTTTGGGGAAATTTGTCCCACGAAAGCCACAGATCACTTTCAGAAGGGCCCGTTCCCTCAAACAAACACTTGTTAGTAATGTATTACCAAGCAAGTTGGGTAATAAGCCTAATATTTCATGGCTTAACAGAAAGGACAGGTTCATCATATGTACCAAGTGCATGGCATGCACATTTGGCAAGAATACTTTCAGTTGTTCTTTGGGTTTTTCAAGAAAGACCAACAACAACAGAAAATCAAGGGACAATTTTCATGCAAAACGGACTTTGCTGTCTAAATGCTTCAGTGCCCTTGTGGCCTGAAGTTCGTAGGTAGCACCATCCTCCCTGTCCACAAGCGTGTGCTACAAAATGTGCGAGCCATTAAGAATGGGGATAAGTCCTACCCTGGGGCTCGCCATTTTGACAAACATCATAAGAAAGATGTGGGGGGTCTTTCTTACTTTGTAATTGATGCTGTTCCCCCAAGCATAAGGGGTGGTGACAGTCAAAAGAAACTACCAAGGTTAGAAACACCTTATATCATTCATTCAACTCAATACAAAGACCCCTGAGGGCCTTAACGTGGCAGAGGATCTCCACACACATTTGTAATGTCCTCCTGTCCCTTTGTTGTTTTTAACTGATTTTAGCATTCACGTATTGCACGAATACTGTTTAATCAGCGAGTTTTGT
This sequence comes from Lissotriton helveticus, assembly GCF_964261635.1. Classification (NCBI taxonomy): domain Eukaryota; kingdom Metazoa; phylum Chordata; class Amphibia; order Caudata; family Salamandridae; genus Lissotriton; species Lissotriton helveticus. The sequence continues at coordinate 761,109,980 of NC_136063.1, read as the reverse complement.
GATTAGAAAACTATTCATTTGTAAGTTTTTAAATGCATAGGTTGACAACAAGATTCATGGTATATATATTCTTTGTTGATGAAATCAGGCAAGCCCACTAGGGCATAATTGGTTGAATTGTCATTAAGGTATTTTATCTGGTTGCCATATGATTAATATAGCATGTATACAAGAGCCATATTATATGTGTATGTAAAGATGGTGCGCCGGTTTGAATTGAGTTTAGACCATGAAATAGTCCGATTTTAATATTAGAAAGCCCACTGGGGCGGGTAACGGCTTTGCAGTATACTGAATCACGCATATTTAATTTGGGTTTAGCATGATTAGCTCTAGATGAGCTTAATGGCACCTAATGAATTCATATGTATTTGTATTTTAATGTATGTGATTCAACAATAATTAATTAATGTGGTAGATCTTGTTGTGCCTGCTTAGTTAAAGATATTAGGTCAACTATGCACATACGACTAAAAACCTACTAGTCTGCCTTCAATTTCTATTTTTGTAGTTTCACACGTGACACATTTGTATTCACAGTTAAATGCGCAAAAGAACTTTATTGAAATGTTAGTGAGCAAGCCTCTAACATCATCAGCTGGCATTAAAAAAGTTGTTGTGAAAAGACACAGCGTCGACTTTTCCTGTGTTGGAAGTGTGGTGTGTATATATATATATATATATATATATATATATATACATATATATATATATATATATATATATATATATAACCTACTGGCGGTCGCCAGTAGGTAGTTATAGATAGGATTGGCTACCATAGGAAATCCGCAACATTCTATTGGGAATAACTCTGGCGCCGGTTGAGGAATTTGTGTGTAATTTTCCAAAATTTTGCCCATTTCTGCTGTGCTCCTTTCCTGAAAGTTGCGGGGGGATTCGTGAAGTGGGGGCCGAGAAAAAAGGGGGGTCCCAAAACGTGGTTTCCCCATGTTAATTTCCATAGTACGGTCTGACAAGTCTACAGCCCGAACCACTGAACGGAATGACGCCAAACTTGGCAAAATTGTAGGGACTGGTACGCAGATGTGCCTTTGCTATGTTTGGTGAAAATTGCTCCAGTGGTTTTTACGAAAATTAACTTAAAAAACACATATATATCTATAGGCGCGCTCCGAGCGCTCACCGGTACGCGTACCGGGGAGCGCACCAGGCGCGCTACGGGAGTGCGCGAGCGGAAAGCTGATTGGCTGTCGGATGGCTGTCAACATTCTAAACAGTCCGGAGAGTCCGCCATCTTGCGTCTCGGTAGAATCGAGACACAAGCGGTGAAAAAGAAAGGGGGAAATAATTAAAAGGGGGCAGAGTAGACACCCCCTGACCCCCTAGGTTTTCTGAGGGGGGCCTAGAAGGACCTTGAAGGGCAAAAAAACTTTTTTTTTGTTTAAATTTTCGCGGCTTAAGCGCTGGCTGCGCTCCCCGGTACGCTTCCCGGTACGCGCACCCTGAGCTCACCACGGGGGAAAACAGTGTAAAAAAATATAGTAAAAAAATAATGTAGAGTGTTTAGAGGTAAGTTAGCTCTGAAAAGAGCTGTTGTGTTAAGTGTGTGTTTTTTGTACCTACAAGTAGGTACCAATGCACAGTCTTATATTCAAGAGGAAACTCTATTCCCCTCATCTGTAAGATGCACACCATCTCTCCTATAGATGTCTTGCATGTTGTAACGCAAGTTGTTGTGGTAAATGGAACCCATACCATAGTCTCTCATGTAAGCAGAAACAGATTTATTTACATGTTTCCTTGCTTTCTCAATCTGTGGACGAAATTGGTTGGACCAGTTCCATTTTTGCATTTGGCATATATTAGAAAATACCAAGGCAGTTTTTGGAAAAAGTGACATCAATTTCCCAAAGATGTCCTTTAAAAGCATTTCCAGACCTACCCCAGTCAAAGTGCCCAAGTCATTGCCTCCACAGTGCATGATTATAAGTTCAGGGTGTGGTAAATGCATAAAGGATTTTACCAATGGTATCAATTGGTGACTCCTCAATCCTCTCTGTCCAATCCATAAAATGTCCACATTTGATAAATCAAGATTGTAAATACCTCTGTTAGCTGCCTAATTTTGACTCCAGTGGACATAGCTATGACCCACAAACCAGACTTTTGTCATTTTGAAGGTGGATGTGCTTCTAGTCAGATGAGTTGTGGAAATGAAATGGCAGTTTGATTATGAAAGAAAAGTGCTTGGGAATCAGTGCAGTTGAATAACCAGAAATGATTGGTGCTTTGTTAAAAATCTCCACTTAAAATTAGGGTGCATGCTTTTTTTTTGTAAGAAGTCATTTCAATGGTTGAGAAAAGGTCATTTAAAGAAACATTGCATTTCATTAGCTAGTAGATTGAGAGGTCAAACAGCCCTGAAGGATTGTTTTGCAATTTAGTATGCTGAACTTGTGAACTGTGTGCTGGTTTAAGAGGGAGTTACCATGGTTACTTGGTGAAAGAGCACTGGGGGGATGGGTGAATGTTATGTGAGTTTCAAAGTCTTGAAATGTACAACCAATTAAAATGTGCAGTTTGGTTTTGAATTTGTGTGGGAACAATTTTTATTGGCTATGTACAAGAATATGGCTCTGAAATGAGAAAGAATCTGTGCCATTATTGAAAGGCTCCAGTGAAGGAAGTATTGTTCAGAGATTCTGGTTAAGAATATCTGTTGACTGTGACTGACACTGTTTGACATCTTCCAAAGCATTTTTAAAGGTGAGTAATGATTCTTTTAAAAAAGATAGAGAGCTTAAAGATTTTTTTCAAGTATCATAGTGAGTGTCTGTGTGAATTAAGGAATGTTAGCTGCGTGTTTATAAGGTAGACTTCTTTTTAAATTGTTTTTTATGCTTAGATTCAATGCTGGTTTAGAAGTTGTGTAATAGTTTCATTGGACTTGTAAATATGCTATACCTAGATGCGTCACTTTGTAAATATGACTTAACAAGGTGCATTTTTTACACCACTGGTGCGTCACAAAAAGTGACGCACCGGCGGCGTAAAAGTGACGCATGGCCTCATAAAAGAGGCCTTCAGTCTTCTACTCATTCGCCATATTTAATGTATGACGCATTATGTCGCAAGGAGTTACAGATACATTAGTATTTCTGACGTATCTGTAAGCGTAAAAGTGATGATTTGCTGGAGTGTGTCACAAAAGTGACGCAACTCTAGCAATGCATCCTTTCACATGGGGCTAGCCCCATGTGAAAGGGCCTGCGTCAGTCTTACGCCTGCTGTGAGGCAGGCGCAAGATTTTGACGCAATGGTATCCTAAAATGACGCAGTGAAATCTCATAGATTTCACTGCGTCACTTTTACGACCATTCCTTGCATCAATACGCCCCCTTTGCATACATTACACCTGGCGCAGATAAAGATAAAGAGGGACATATTTACAAGACTTTTGCGCAATGTTTGACATTAAAGCTGATACAGAGATAGTTTATTGGTTGCATTGGCATATTTACAAGCCGCGTGCGCAATGTTTGACATTAAAGCTGATACAGAGATAGTGTATTGGTTTCATTGGCATATTTACAAGCTGCATGCGCAATGTTTGACATTAAAGCTGATACAGAGATTGTGTATTGGTTTCCTTGGCATATTTACAAGCCGCGTGCGCAATGTTTAACATTAAAGCTGATACAGAGATAGTGTATTGGTTTGATTGGCATCTTTACAAGCCGCGTGCGCAATGTTTAATATTAAAGCTGATACAGAGATAGTGTATTGGTTTCATTGGCATATTAGAGTGCTAACATTCTGAATTTATGGCAAATGTGTGACACATCTGAATGCCTTCTTGATGGAACCAAAGTAAACAAGCATTGAAAATGCAATAGATTTGGTGTGATGTTAGGCACATGTCCATGATATTACATGTAATCTACCATCTCTGTCTCTGCAAGCAGTGTGTGTGTCTCTGCACAAATTATTTCTGTGTATCTACAGACCAAAACCAGGCCACCTATATATAAACAAGATATAACATTAATTAGTAAATTATATCTAACATTGCGCAAGCGGCTTGTAAATATGCTAATGAAACCTTTACACTATCTCTGGACCAGCATTAATGTCAAACATTCAGAATTTATGGCAAGTGTAAAACACATCTGAATGCTTTCTTGATGGAACCAAAGTAAACAAGCATTGAAAATGCAATAGATTTGGTGTGATCTTAGGCACATATCCACGATATTACATGTAATCTACCATGTCTGTTTGTGCAAGTAGTATGTGTGTCTGTGCACAAATTATTTCTCTGTATCTACAGGCCAAAAACAGGCCACCTATATATAAACAAGATATAACATTAATTAGTAAATTATATCTAACATTGCGGAAGCGGCTAGAAAGTATGCCAATGAAACCTTTATACTATCTCTGGACGAGCATTAATGTCAAACATTCAGAACTAATGGCAAATGTGTGACACATCTGAATGCCTTCTTGATGGAACCAAAGTAAACAAGCATTGAAAATGCAATAGATTTGGTGTGATCTTAGGCACATGTCCACGACATTACATGTAATCTACCATCTCTGTCTCTGCAAGCAGTATGTGTGTCTCTGCACAAATTATTTCTCTGTACCTACACTCCAAAAACAGGCCACCTATATATGAACAAGATATAACATTAATTAGTAAATTATATCTAACATTGCACAAGCGGCTTGTAAATATGCCAATGAAACCTTTACACTATCTCTGGACCAGCATTAATGTCAAACATTGAGAATTTATGGCAAATGTGTGACACATCTGAATGCTTTCTTGATGGAACCAAAGTAAACAAGCATTGAAAATGCAATAGATCTCGCCCTTGGTGTCACACATACTGTTGGCAGTGACAGACATGGTACATTATATTTAAAATCCAATTAATGTGTCAAAGTTTACACTGTGAGTGAAGCTTGAAATAATGAGCAACTAGAGTGCTAACATTCTAAATTTATGGCAAATGTGAGACACATCTGACTGCTTTCTTGATGGTAGCAAGGTAAACAAGCATTGAAAATGCAATAGATTTGGTGTGATCTTAGGCACATGTGCACGATGTTACATGTAATCTACCATCTCTGTCTCTGCAAGCAGTATGTGTGTCTCTGCACAAATTATTTCTCTGTATTTATATGCCAAAAACAGGCCACCTATATATAAACAAGATATAACATTAATTAGTAAATCGTTTTTGACACAAAGCAAAGCACATGTAATGTAAATGAGCCTTTTGTTGTATACTAGTGTTTATATTGTTTACTTATTGTAATTGCTATGTGATATGTTTGTAGTGGTCTATAATATGTTATTTTTTGTTTTCCACAGATTATAATCATCTATACAAACAAACAAAAAGATGCCTTCTAAAACAAGGAGAGCAAAAAATTATAAGAGAAAATTAAGGTCTAAGGAAAAAGAAAATCAAGAACCAACCAAAATAAAATCTTCAGAGAAAAAGAAAAATGCTCCTGGTAAGCAAAGTACAAATTTTCTCAGGAAGTTATTGAAATGTCAAGCAAAAAAAAGTTTTTTAACTAAGAAGAATGAAACACGTGTAATTTCAAAAAAGACAGGATGTCCTTCTACAAATGTTAGACGTGTACAAGGAGACAATATTTTGAAAAGCAATAGAAGAAGCAAACAATTTTCTGACATTCGTAGACGAATGTTTTACAACAGGATTATATCCAATTTATTAAAAAATGTAAAAAGGTATAAAAAAAAGACAGCTTTTTACAAGAAAAAAAACATAGTTAAGATCGTGGATGAAGCATTTAAAGTGAAAAATAAATTGTTTTGTTTAGTAATGAAAAGAATTCGTACACTTGATAAGATAATCAATGTGTTTAAATCAAAATGTAAGTGGAGGAGAGTAATTAATCGAACTAATTTCTGTGATGTTTTTTCTGGAGAATGGAAGCATAGTTCAAGTTCTGAGCCATTTTTTTATGAAGAAAGTTACTTTCAGGATAATGATTTGGTGCATGCAGTTGACACCAGTGGTCGAGCATATGAGGTGAAGGACGGTTGTCCGGTTGAAAAACAAGAGATTGTGCCTAGAAATACAGAAGAGGTGTTAGCTGATGAAGTTTTAGGGAGATGTCCTAAGGCTCCAGTATATACATGGAATTGTAGTAGTATTTTTAGTGTCCGACAGGAATCAATTGATTTGTTTCGCACTTTCTTACGGACATATACTAAGAAAACTGTGAAACAAAAAATTGAAAATTTTACAAGAGTGAGATCCTTGTAGAGTGAGAGAAAAAAACAGGTTTGCAAGGGCATTCACTGGCTTGTCTTTCAAGAAAAGTATGTCAGAGTGTTTTTCACCATTATAGGATGTTAGCAGTGCATCATAATAAAGTGAGGAAATTAGTGAGAAGGTTGTACTATGCAAAAAGTCCAGCACTTAAACTAAAACAGTTAAACAGTGCTCTTTTGCATGGAACTGAATTAGAACTCAAAAACATTTGTGATGAAATTGAGTTTTGTTACTTTGGTGAAAAAGAAGTTAGTGTAGAAATTGATACAGTAATGGAAGGTAAAGTAGAAGAGAATGTAGAGATTTTAAGTACAGAAAAATTTGAAAATGAAATTATAAAGTTTAAGGTCAATTCAAGTGAAAGGCCTAATTTTTCTTGTGTTTGTTGTCGATGGACTCATTATAAGCATCAGACTAGATTAGTTGATTTATATGTAAAAAGCGAAAAGATAAATAATAATGAGTGGAAGGATTTTGCAACTTATTTGTTGGTTGAAAATTGTTTTGATATGGGCTTTGATCAACGTATTTGTACATATTGCTATAATAAATTAAATGAAAACAAAATGCCTGCTAGAGCTGTTCATAATAATCTGGAGTTGGTAGACATTCCTTCTGAATTGATGGATTTAAATACCTATGAGTCTATTCTGATTCAATGTGTGCATCCTTTTCAGGCAATTGTTCGCATGGAGCCTAAGACAGGGAAATTGCCTCCTTCAGATTTACAAAGAGGATTAAAGAGTTGTTTATTTGCCTCTAGATTTTAAGAAAAATATTGATACCATTGGTGTTGAAAAAGTAGAAGAGGAACCTCTGGTTATTCTAGTTAATGGTATTCCGACAAAAAGTAAGAAAATCTGGCAAGAATTAGTGGATGTTAGGAAAGTCAAGAAGGCAACGTTGTATCTGGTAAAAAATAATCAGTACTATAAAAATTTGTATGTGGGAGATGAGGAAACAACTGTACAAGACGACACTGATGTCTCTGCTGGACAAATAGAAAAAGGTGATGTCTCTAGAAGTGAAGAAATTTACGAACATTATAGTGTTCATCCATTGCATTCCAAAGAAGTAATGGGGAATGCTATTGACTTGTTTCAGATGAAAAAAGCCGAAGGAAGTCACATTAGTCTATGGGAAGAAAGTTTAAAAACTCGTTGTTTTCCACGGTTATTTCCAAAAGGTGAAGGTGGACGATATGACGACCGACCTGTTCAAATTCCTGCATCTGAATACCGGACTTCAAGATTATATGCAGACGGTCCAAGGTTTCGTCAATGCATTCCATATTTGTTCCATCTACTGTTTGAGAGTGACTTGTCTGGACTTTCCTATGCAGTAAACCATATACTGAAAAGTGGAGCACATCTACAAAATGTTTCGGCAAGGGATTTTATGGATAAAGTGAAACTGCAAGACAGTGTTTTGGAATCTCAGCTAATTAATCTCATGGCATGCCAGCGTGGTACTAACGAGTATTGGTACCGATGTCATGGGGAATTGAAATGTATGCTAAGAAACTTAGTAACTCCTACATGGTTCCTCACTCTTAGCTGTGCTGAGTATGCTTGGGAAGACTTACTTGAATTTCTACGAGAGGCAAATAAAAACATTGAAAATATTGAATTCAAGACACCTGGAGAACTGTGCTCTTTGGATCCACTTAATGTATGCAGGTATTTCAATCATAGGTTTGAAGCTATGATGTCTTTTATTACAAACAAAAAAAATCCTCCGCTTGGAGAGGTGTTGGATTTCTTTTGGAGAAAGGAGTATCAAGCAAGAGGTGCTCCTCATATACATATGCTGCTATGGATTAAAGATGCACCTACATTTGGAACAGATTCAGATGAGAAAGTGATGAGTTTCATTGAGCAGTATTCTACATGTGCTGTTCCGAAAAGTACAGAAGAAAACAATTTAAGACACCAAGTTTTACGCTTTCAAAGCCATCGTTGTGGGAAATACTGTCGTCGAAAATACAAATTCAAGGACAAGTTCTACACGAAATGTCGTTTTGCATTTTCACGTCCAGTAATATCGAAAGGAAGAGTCAACAATTTTATGTCTTCTCTGCAACATACTGTGACAAGGAAATCACCCAAAAATACATACAACCTAAGAAGAAATGAGGAATCCAAATTTATAAATGACGACAACCCAGTCATTTTGTCCATGTGGAATGCTAACATGGATATTCAATATGTGGCTGACAACTCTATTGCTGTGGCTCGATATGTGACATCTTACATCACAAAATCAGAAAAAACGGAACTGAAGGAAATGTGGGAGGAAATTTCACATGAAAAGAGTCTAAGCAAGAAATTATACAGTTACAGTCAAAAGATGTTATCGCATCGAGAAATTGGAGCGTATGAATGTTCTGATCGGTTGTCATCAGCAAGTCTATATGCCAAATCTAGACCCATTATTTGGGTGAGTCTAGGTCTTGCTGCAACACGAAACCGAGTTTTGAAATCTGTACAAGAAATAGAGTATTTGGCAGAGAAAGAACCAGACAGTACAGATATTTTGAAGACAAACATGTTGGATACATACTATCCAAATAGAAGTACTCACCTTGAGAACGCTTGTCTCTATGAAGTTCTGCAAACCTACATTTTTATAAAGAACGTCACAGAAGACATCAATAAAGGAGTATATGCTGTGGAGGCTGTCTAGTGAAACAAAGAAAAGGCCATTTGATTAATCATCGAAAATTGAGTTGTGAATCTCCAGACAAAAGGGAATTTTATTACTTAGCTCTTTTGCAACTCTTTAAGCCTTGGCGTAGAGAAGAGGAACTACTTGGAGATTTTCTTACTTATGAAGATTCGTTCAATGCAACCAAGGATACCATAGAATGTCCTGTTTTTTCAAATTATGTGCAAATGTTGAACGAGGAAATACAGCAAGAAGCTACAATTGAAGTAGAGATTGCTAGAGACAGTTCTCAAGACAGTCAGAGTTCTGCTTCATTGAGTCAGGATCCACTAGGAGGACCAATTATACAAAATGAAGCTGCCACTGCCATGGATGAAGTTGAAAGAGCGATGGAACAAGCTCAGGAGGATGGAGTTGACTTAGAAGATTTGGAAAAAGAACTAAACGTTGAGCAGAGACAAATATATGATCAAGTCACACAACAAATTGAGCATGGTTTATCTCATGAGAAAAAAGAGTGCTCATGTACATCATTTGTACCTATCCGACTGTATGTGAGTGGAGAAGCAGGAACTGGGAAAAGTTTCCTGATTAAAGTGATTGCAACATATTTGCAGAAAACAACGGAATCATCGCTCTCTTGTGTTGTTACTGCTCCAACTGGGTTGGCAGCACTCAACATTAAAGGGATTACTTTACATCACTTATTGATGCTGCCAGTGGAGCATGATAACAAATTACAATACCACAAGCTATCTGGAGAAGCTTGTTGTGAAGTTTCAAGACTCCTAAAGAAAATGAAACTTCTTATCATTGATGAAGTAAGCATGGTGTCAAATGTAATGCTTACTTTTGTGCATTTAAGAATGCAAGAAACTCTTAAAAGAGACTATGATGTGTTATTTGGAGGCAAACACATCATTGTTTTTGGAGATCTACTGCAACTAACTCCAGTGAAAGGACAGCCAGTGTTTAAAATGCTTATGCATGAAGATACCAGGAAGTGCTTAGGAAGCATTGGAAATGTTAACATATGGCTAAATTTTAAATATGCAGAACTACTTCAAAATATGCGACAGGCAAAGGATGAAGAGTATAAAAATATTCTACAAGATGTAAGAATTGGGAAACTAACTGAACATGGGACAGCAGCTTTACATGCACGATTAATTTCAAATTTGTTTCCAAAAGAAAACATTCTCCCAGAGAATATTTTTAAGAAAATTTCTGAAAACAAATCTGTCATATGCTTGATGCCAACTCTGCAAGAATGTTCAATCTTCAACACCAAAAAGTTAAAGTTGGGTGAGATTGCTTCACCAGAGGTCTTAGTGCAGTCCCCAGACAAAGCGCGCTGCAATCAGGCGCCCTGACCTCACTTGACCCTCCCGAGGCGCCATCTTGGAGAGGGAAGGTCAGCGCTGCAGTGGCTAGAACCCTCCCGCCCTCCTCTGCCTAACCACGAATAAAAACATGGCACTATCCCGTCCGCGCCGGGACCGGGCCAGGGGCCATGACCCCTGGCCCAAATCCTAAAGATTCCCTCATGGTTTACTCAGAGGATGTTCTCCGTAATATGAGACCACCAATGAATAATGCATGTACAATACTCGATTTTTGTAAAACGCCTAACAAAGTCGAAAGATGTTGTCCTCACTGCCACTTCACGACATCAAATCAAGGCAAGAAGAACCTCAAAAAACAACATCCTAAAACCAATAACGCTGCCATGGCCCTCATCAATGCACGGTCCCTATGTAAACATAGCCAAGAAATCGCGGACCTGATAACAGATTCCCAGTTAGATATACTTTTTATCACAGAGACATGGACAGACGACTCGTCCGACCCGGACGTCATCATTGCCACGCCTAGAGGTTATAAAACCTACAGACAAGATAGGCCTAGAAAGAAAGGTGGAGGGATTGCCATTATAGCTAGAGAAAATCTTGAGGTTATAGTGACTCAAATACAGGATACCTCGTGCGAGGCCATGATGTTTGCAATCAAACTTAGCCCACACTTCAACTTTAAAGGGCTTCTTTTATACCGGCCCCCAGGAGCAAAAACTGGCTTTTTAACGAGTATAAGTACACATTTGGAATCTCTGGCACTAGAGGACTCGATTACAGTACTAGGTGATTTGAACTTTCACCTAGATGATAATAACCATAAGGAGACGCGAGCTCTCATCGCGGATATGGAAGCCCTGGGGCTCCAACAGTTGGTTACTTCACCTACTCACCGAGCTGGACACATTCTAGATGGTATATTTTCTAGTGTCCGGGGGCTCCATGTACGCGATATTCTTCCGATGCCCTGGACAGATCACTATGCGGTTTTCTGTACCTTGGTTATGGATAAAAGTCCAGTAAAAGCTACCACTCTCCCCCAGTTAACATCCTTTAAAGCGTGGCATAATATCAACCAGCTGGACCTAAAAAAACAGCTGGATAACACTTGTCCGCTAATCTCGTCCAACTCCAACCTGGCCGTACAACAACTTCAAGACTGGCTGGGACATGCCATGAATTCGTTAGCCCCGACTAAGAAATTATCTAAGAACAGGTCTACCCCGACTGCACCATGGTATACAGCTGAATTAAAAGTACAAAAACAACAGAATAGACACTGGGAAAGACAATGGAGAAAGACCTACAGCCCAACAAGCAAAGCTAGATACAAGGATGCCTTGGCAACATACAAAACCATGATTATAAAGGCAAAAAAGGTGTACTACATGATGCAAATAGAGCAGGCAAAAAACTCCTGCAAAAAACTATATGACATAACTAAAGCTCTCTCGGGTAACAACCCTGACTTGACTCCACCTCCATCACAAGACATGTGTGATGCTCTGGCTAATGTTTTCTTTACTAAAGTGGATGATATTTATCAAACCTTTATGGCAAAAACTACACACACCAAGGTCCCCAACACTATCCATGAGGTCCCAAAACCTATCTCAACATCATCCTTTACTAACTTTATTCCTTTGACAGAAGATCAGGTATTAAAAATTGTGTCGACGGTCAAGACTGGATCCAGGCTGGATCCATGTCCACCGTCGGCTCTCTTACCAGTGATGGACTCGATAATACCAGTCCTGACACAAGTATGCAACTCCATCCTGCTCTCAGGGACATACCCCCTCAACCTAAAAACCACACTGCTTAAACCACTGTTAAAGAAACCAGGAGCTGATAAGTCGGAGCTAAAAAACTATCGGCCCATTGCCAGTCTCCCGTTCATGGCCAAAGTGGTGGAAAAGGCCATGAACATGCAATTATCTGAGTATATAGAAACTTATAAAATGTTAGATGACACTCAGTATGGTTTTCGGAAATACCATGGGACCGAAACCGCCCTTATCAAAGCATCAGATGATGTAAGATTAATAAGAGATCAGGGCGGGACAGCAGTCTTGGTACTGCTGGACCTCTCAGCGGCCTTCGACACGGTCGACCACAGCATCTTGGTCGACCGTGTCGGGAAGATGGGCATATCCTCTACCGCAAGAGCTCTCCTCGCTTCCTTTCTCGCTGAGAGAACGCAGGCCGTCACTCTTGGCCCCTACCAATCTGTCAAGTTGTCACAACCGTGTGGTGTACCTCAAGGCTCATCCCTAAGTCCGACACTTTTTAATATCTACGTGTCGGACCTGGCCAATGTCATCAAGGCACATGGGATGAGCCTAACCTCCTACGCGGATGACACCCAACTGGTTATGGCAATAAGAGGTGACGGAGAAGAGGCAGCCGAACGATTTCAGAGAGGATTGACGGAGATAGGTGAGTGGATGGCAGTTAATTGCCTAAAACTTAACTCGGAAAAAACCGAAGTGATGATTTTTGGACAACTTTCACCTGAATGGCCCGCCTCCTGGTGGCCCCAAACATTTGGCGCCCCTCCCAAACCGGTGACCAAAGTAAGAAACCTAGGAGTAATTTTTGATGACCAGTTAAACTTCATGGACCATGCTAACAAAGTGGCCTCTACAGCCCATCACAAATTACGCATGATTCGGAAGATAAGCCCCTATCTCCCAACAACGGCTATTAAAACATTGGTGAGCTCACTAGTATTGACATCCTTAGACTATTGTAATGGGCTTTTTATTAACTCACAAGTCAGAGTTATAAAGAAACTGCAGACCATACAAAATGCGGCAGCTCGCCTCATTCTTGGAATTCCTAAGTTTGCTCCTCTTTCTGACGCAATAACAAAACTCCACTGGCTGACGATCCAGAACAGAGCCAGATTTAAATCGCAGTGCATTGTTTACAAAGCACTAAATAAACAGGGCCCGCAGTTCCTTACAGACCATCTACGTCCTTACCAACCTACACGGCAGCTGCGCTCCACCAACAGCAACCAACTGTCGGTTCCTCGCACCAGAACAGTGACGTGGGGAGATCGACGTTTTGTGGTAGCAGCTTCCAAACTCTGGAATACTCTGCCCCAGAACATCAGAGCTTGTTCCACTCTGCTCCAATTTCGCAAAAAGTTGAAAACTTGGCTGTTCGATAAATAGGTGAATGGTACGGGACAGAGGTCAGAGCAACGCAGCTTAATGAACATCAGCTGGCAAATTAATTAGCGCCAAGACACCTCCGGGTATAAGTTGCGCTTTATAAATGCCAAAAAATAAATAAATAAATAAATAAAAGTTGGAAAATCAAGAAATTGTGAAACTGGAAGCTATTGATAAAATAGAGTCACAAAGCTTTATTCGAGTTGCATACTCATAAAAGCATAACATACATATTAAAACAACACAATTAATAATTTACTTCCATTTTGGCAAAATACAATTCATAAATCAGTTATGTACGCTTTGTAAAAAACAGTGGAGATAACACACTATAAAACAATTATCAGATCAAATTAATGGAAAGTGCTTTCCGCCTAATGGACCAGGCCCACCCTAGATATTTAGCTATGCCCATGACGATAGGATCCTCTGTGGTGGTGCAGATGATTCTAAGTGCCTCAACAGCACTATTTGTGCCAAGGTTTTTGCAAACTGGGACTAACCAAACCCTTCTTGGTATGACGTAGACGTTACAAGCAAATAGGAAGTGACCCACACTTTCGTTGGCTGCACCACATGCTGGGCAGCACAGGGTGTTCATACTCTTCCACCTGCCTGTTAAATATCTCAGGGGGAGGGAGCCAGATCTTAACTGGAAAAACAATTTCCTGTCCATTGGGACAGTAATACTATCCCAATACTCTTCTAACACTGGACACATTTTGATCTCCAGAAAGCGACCACCCATTGAGTCAGATTTAACCCCTCTCCATAGCCTACCATCTATCCAGTCCCAATATAAGGTTTTAAGTATACTTTTGCTTGGGAAAACTTCCCCCGCTGGGTTGTTCCATAAGTTGGAAAGACCCAGTTCGGCTAGCACGACCCTTAAGCTTTTCAACCATGGTATTTTATGGAAGGTGTCTAATTTAATAACTGCTAGAAAACCATCCGCATAGTGCCTAATCTCAGGAGTGGACCAAAGTCGTCTCCAATATAAGATGGGACGCAATCGGGCTCGATCACTAACAGTTCTTCTCCCAAGATCAATACTAAGGGGGATTAGTGGGGTACTCTGGGGAAGTCCCGTGATTCCCCTGAGAAACCTGTTCTCTGCTATCTGTAAAGAGGCTAGCTTCTCATGGCCCCACAGCTCTGCCCCATATAGAGCCGAGCCTAATGCTTTAGCATCATATACAGCAAGGACAGGTTTTATGGGCTTCGTTTTAGATTTCTTATGCTCCGCCCGTAGAGCCCCCGAAATTTGAAGGTGTTTCAGAACTGCTTTTTCTATGTGACGGGACCAACCCTGTTTGGCAGCTATTTGTACTCCTAAATAGGTGAACTCACTAACTACCTCAAGCACGATGTTATTCATGTGTATCCTAGGGCGAGGTTTACATCCTCGGTAAAAACCATCAACTTGGTCTTGCCTACATTTACTTCAAGACCGTGTTCCAGGCAGAACTCGTCAAAAATATCCAAGGCACGCTGTAGCCCGGCGGGAGTCTTAGACATAATTAACGTGTCGTCAGCGAACATCAGGATCGGAACCCTGAGGCCCGCTAACGAAGGAGCATCCACACTGGCATCCTGGATCCTGCCAACTATCCCATTAATATATAATGTAAAAAGCAAGGGTGCCATTGCACAACCCTGGCGAACCCCTCGTTCTACCGGGAAATCAATAGAAGATTGGCCATCCAACCCCCACTGGACTTTGGCAAAATTGCTCTTGTGCAACCTCATTATTATTGTGAGCAATTCTGCTGGAATGCCTATCTTATTTAAAACCGACCAAAGCTTGCGTCTGGGGACTAAGTCAAATGCAGCCCGCAAGTCGACGAAGGCGACATACAGGCTGCCCCTACCAAGAAAGACCGTGCCCCACCGCAACATAGTAAATCGGAACACCTGATCAACAGTGCTGGTGGCCCTCCGAAAGCCTGCCTGGAAAGGGGAAAGAGAGTTAGTTTCGTCCACCCATTCCATAAGTCTGTTTGCCACCATCTTACCAATCACTTTTTGGATAGTGGCAATCAAGCTTATTGGCCTATAATTAGCAGGAAGGGATCGATCTCCTTTTTTATATATCGGTATAATTATGGCTCCCTTCCATTGGTCTGGGACTATTGCGCCTTTTGCAATGGCGTTCCCCAACAGGAACACGTACCTAACCCACCTTTTTTTATCGTGTTTAAAAACATCCGAAGGTATCCCATCTATACCCGGGGCCCTACCCCCTTGTGCAGAATCTATTGCAAGTTCAACATCTTTAGTGGAAAAGAGATTATCTCTAGAGAATACATCCGGAATTACTTCCCCCACCACCTTCTCATTTGTCTCTGCATATTGGGGCCTAAAATAGTTCACCCAAGCAGACTCTGGGACGTTATTGTCTGGTTTGCTTGGGATGCCCCCTCTACCCCACTTCACTATCTTCCAAAAAAGCCTTGAGTCCTTGGCTCCAGAGGCCTCCTTTAAAT
The DNA here is from genome assembly GCF_964261635.1 of Lissotriton helveticus. Classification (NCBI taxonomy): domain Eukaryota; kingdom Metazoa; phylum Chordata; class Amphibia; order Caudata; family Salamandridae; genus Lissotriton; species Lissotriton helveticus. The sequence continues at coordinate 761,094,009 of NC_136063.1, read as the reverse complement.
CAGCCCAAAACTTTTCGTCATATATTTTTTTTGCCGTAGTAATACTTAGGTTATATTGCTTCCTTGCTGCCCTAATTGCTGCCCTGTCCTTATTTCTAATAGCGTTACCCAAGGTTAATCTAGCTGCTCTACACTGTTGGTTAAACCACCTAGCTGGTTTAGGTGGAGCTGAGACATTTCCCCTTGATACTCTCATAAAATGCGGTCTCAAAAGAGCAAAGAGATTATTGTGTATATCAGTGATTGCCCTAGATCCAGGGACTGTAGAACTTACTAGTTCCATGGCGGCGAGAGCATTATCTACCTCAGAACTAATATAGTCCATAGAGGCTTCATTTATCAAAACACGTGGCCACTTTAATCTACGCATATCGTTTGAGATATCAGGGGGCATACCATCACTTGCCCTCGGATCAGAAAGGTCAGACTTCCACCATGTGTGAGACACACAGAGGGGGTTGTGATCACTTTCTATTCTGTCCTTAATTACCATGTCACAAACCCACTGCCAGAGATTAAGACTACAAATAACATAGTCTATCCTGCTTCTGTTGTGTCCATTATCGAATGTGCACGCTCCCTCCCTATCTCCCTTTGTTCTCCCATTAAGAGCCCTCATGCCATGTTCCAAACACAAGGCATTTAGGAGGAGTACATCCTTTGTCCAGCGTTTAACAGGGGCTAAATTCAAAGGAGGCACTCCCCAAAGATTATCTTCCTCCTGCCCCAAGGGATCTTCAGTACTCTCTAGGGGTTCAAAGGTTCTATTTAAATCCCCAGCAATTATTACTTGGTTTCCGAGGGACTTGGTTTGCAAAAAGGAAGACAGGGCCTCTAAAGTGGTGGAGCTCCCGGTACTGGATCCTCTAGCATAGACGTTATACAAATCTATCGCCCCCCACTTTTCAGAGGTGATTCGCAACATTAAAATGTCTTTACAACCCAAATCACACATTTTCATCGTGATATCCAAACTCTGCCTAATCCAAACTGTGAGGCCTCCCATGGGTCTACCCCTGGGACCTCTACTTGCTGGGGTTGAGAAGTTTAAGTAACCTGGAAAATAGATAGGGTCACAAGCCCATGTCTCCTGAAAGAAACACAGATCATACCCATTGATAAAATCAATCCAAGGTTATAATGTCGACTTGCTCCCCAGTCCTGCAACGTTCCAGGATAAGAAACTCCCCACCAAAGGTCCATCCTTGGGTAACGTTCTCACAGAGGTGGATATAGGAATGATCACAGGGCCATCATCGCACTCTCCCCTGTTATAGTCATTGTCCCGAATATTTTGCTCAACGTCTAGAGAGTTATTAATACTTAATGCAGGTGGTTCCATTGTCCCCAGTTCTTGCCCTAGCTCCCCAATGGTTGCCACATTAGATACAATCTCTTGACCAACATTTGCTTCATTTGGGACAACACTAATGTTTTGTGCAGGTACATCCAAGTTCTGACCTAAATTCCAGCAAAATGTACCCCCCCAACTACCCCAAAAATCAAGCATTGGTCAGCAACCCCAACCTAAACATTGCATGCCTTCCAAAGGATTAAAATGTGGGCCATTGCCATAGGTTTGCCATTGCAGTGGGGTAATAGATGGAGCAACCCCAACCACAGAAAAACTATTGGAGCAACTTGGGTTCCTAGGCACACCTACTTGGGCACAAATTTGCCTTGGATAGAAAAACGTGAGATCCACGATAACAATTCCACCACTGCTTGCTTCCCATCCCTGCCTCGTTATCCAACCAGCCACCCTGGGATCTTGGAAGTTAATAACAATACAATCACCCCCCAAATTTTTGGGAGTATATCCAATCCAGTCAGTCCTTCTTACCCCTATTATGAACCCATCCACTTCCCCTGGTAGTGGTCTGTTTACCCTTAACCAGTGCATTACCTTGTTTTTAAGCATCTGGAAGGTTTCTCTCTGGCCAACTAGAAGGGGTGGTACATTCGTAAGTACCGCAACGTAGGGATAGGAATCCGGGGTAAGATTCATAGGAGGTGTCTTATAAGATGGCTTCGCTGGGAGGGGGAGAGGTTGTATAGTAACTGGGGCATTTAAACGAGATATAGGGATGTTTGATGTTGACTGAGTATTAATGCGAGGAACTTTACTTGACCTAGGATCTTTATTAACCACAGCTCCAACATTATGGTGGGGTTTAAGAATGTTTGAAGGAGGCTGTAGATTAGTAGGAACAGACGTACCACCTTGCAAACTTTCCAAGATTTTACCCTTGGGCTCCTGATCTGGGTCATTATTAGTTTTTCCCCCTGAACTGATTACCGGGCAGGCTAACACTGTGAGATTAGTCGATTGGCTTGGTCCCTTTTTCTTGGACCCGTTTACAGTGCTAGCTATAGGAGATTTTATTTCTACAATAGACGAGTTTTTCTCCTTTCCAACCCTTTCCTGGCATCTACTACTCTCATTTGACCTAAGTTGGGATTTTATTAAGGAATTTGTAGAGAAAAAATTGTCAAGGGTGGCCTGTTCTAAATGGTCCAAACGACTAATTACCTTGCTAACTTCATCCTCTATGGGTGCCAGAAGGGACCTTAATAATTTTTCCAGCTCGGGTATCAGTGGATGTACCAGGGGGGCAACCAGACCCTTTCCCTGGGGGTCATTGGTTATGACACTTGCACTCACTACAGGAACAATTCCCTCCGCATTTGAAACGACACTAGTTTCGCTAATCTCACTATTTTCCTTTCGTAGGGACAAGGTATTTTTTGCGACTTTCCTGACTTTAGTTGGGGGTTTAGAGGAATAACATTTCCTTGGAGCGGTATTCCTTTTTCTTTTCGCGCCTGATTTTAGGGTAAGCGCGCTGGCGGACACACTGATTTCAACTATACACTTTGAAGAGCCAATAAGATTTACAGGGTAGGTTATGGGCAAAGTAGAAATCTCCGTTCCCAAGGTTATAGGAGATACATTAAGTACTTCGGACACAACAGGCAGAATTGTAGACGACAAGGGGGTAACCAATGCCGGGAAAGCTGGTGGTAAACGTTTATCCACAGAATTCTTAAGAATCTCAATTGACAGCCTGCGCTCTGCACGTTTCTCTGCTAGAGTTATTTCTTTATCAATATCCTGAGTAACACGATTAAAGAACTTGTCTAAAGGGCCAAGGATGGTTACTCCACCCTCAGCCTGGGCAGGAACCAGACTTGCACTATTTTGTGTTACGGACATTATTAGCAACCCTCTACAGCGATATCACAATACAACGAAGAAACACAAATATAAAATAAATCGGTACTGTCACAACTGTTTACGGGGATAATTTACTTGACCCAACACATCAGTGGGGTGGCCCAGCCCGGCCTCCTCCGGCCCCGGACGGCCACAGACGGTCCCGCCCTTGTCCCGGGCTTCTCCCGGCGCTTTCCCGCGCGCTCCCGCGCAGCGGGTCACGTCTGCTACTGATATACAATCCAATTAAAAAAGAGGAGGAGCTGCAGGGAGAGCGTCCCAGTTGTTGGCGGTTGGGGGTTGCTGGCGCTCCTGGGACTTGTAGTCCTGCGCCGCAACACGCTCGCAGCCCTGCAGAGTCGACCTCCCACAAGGTGCCCCACATGAAGCGGGACCCGCGCAGCGGGTTCCGCGAGCAGTAGGGGTGAAGGAAAAGATAAAACCAGCAGTCCAGGGTCCCAGCTCGAGGCAAAAGCAGTTATCAGAGTAATCCGACTTGCAGCTAACAGAGACTGCTTTTAACTTTGATGTTTGCTGGGAGGAGCTGCAGGGAGAGCGTCCCAGGTGTTGGCGGTTGGGGGTTGCTGGCGCTCCTGGGACTTGTAGTCCTGCGCCGCAACACGCTCGCAGCCCTGCAGAGTCGACCTCCCACAAGGTGCCCCACACAAAGCGGGACCCGCGCAGCTGGTTCCGCGAGCAGTAGGGGTGAAGGAAAAGATAAAACCAGCAGTCCAGGGTCCCAGCTCGAGGCAAAAGCAGTTATCAGAGTAATCCGACTTGCAGCCAACAGAGACTGCTTTTAACTTTGATGTTTGCTGTGAGGAGCTGCATGGAGAGCGTCCCAGGTGTTGGCGGTTGGGGGTTGCTGGCGCTCCTGGGACTTGTAGTCCTGCGCCGCAACACGCTCGCAGCCCTGCAGAGTCGACCTCCCACAAGGTGCCCCACACGAAGCGGGACCCACGCAGCGGGTTCCGCGAGCAGTAGGGGTGAAGGAGGGGTGAAGGAAAAGATAAAACCAGCAGTCCAGGGTCCCAGCTCGAGGCAAAAGCAGTTATCAGAGTAGAACATGAAGGAGCAACTATTATTTTGTCAGAAAAGTTGAAATCAAAATTGGATTCTTTAGAGAAGACAATATCTAAAACTGCTGGTATGGAAAAGACTCTGTATGCATCTTTAAATTGTCGTATAATTTTACGACGTAATTTAGATGTGGAAAGAGGTTTAGTAAATGGAGCAATGGGTCATGTTGTGGATTTTGTGAATTTTCAAAATAGAGATGGAATTGAAATTATAAAAATTAAATTTGATGGTATTGAAGAAGTACAACAAATCTGTTGCTGTTCTGCTCGTTTTTTGCTAGTGAAAGATTTATATGTACTCAGAAAACAGTTTCCTGTTTCTTTGGCATATGCAGTAACTATTCATAAATCTCAAGGTTTAAGTGTTGATAGTGCTTTGGTGAATATTGGAAATTCTGTGTTCAAAGAGGGCATGGCATATGTTGCTTTATCTCGAGTCAGAATTTTACCTGGATTGTACTTGATTGATTTTGATGAGACAAAGATTAATGCAGATCTAAATTGTGTAAAAGAATCTAATAGGTTAAGAAGAGAGTATGCTCCAAATTTACCTCAATATCCTCTGTTTGAAAAGCGTGTGGTAGGCCGAAAAAGAAGAAATGAGAAAAATTGTTGTGAAGTTGTAGCAAAAAGAAAAAAAGTAGATGAAACAGTAATTGTAAGCAGAAAGGAAATGGATTCAGTTAAAGATGTTGTTGGATTTCAGTTTGAAAATAGTTCTGGTGTCAACTGCTATGCTAATGTAGTGGTTAATGTTGTTTATTTTCTCCAAAGTGTAAAAAAACAGATTGCTGAAAATCGTGATCAAACACTTTGTGGTTTATTAAATTCTGTATTAGAAAAATGTAGCAGTGATAGAACAAAAATACACAGTGTTTCTGAAATTCGAAAGGTTTTAGACATATGTTCTGGTCTAAATCAATTTACACTGAATATTCAGCAAGATTGTCAGGAATTTCTAATGTATATGCTTGTTGTTTTGCAAGGTGAAGGTGTAGATGTAGAAAATCTTTTTGGCCTTTCTTATAAATGGCAACATGACTGTGACAATTGCTCCTTTTCAAGTAGTACTACAGTAGACACTGAAAGATTTATATATTTGACTTTACCAGACTGCAAATCAGTGTCTTTTAATAATGTAGTTAGAGCAGCAAATCAAAACATGGTCTGTAGTCAATGTAAATCTGCAATGCTATCAACTTTATTTTTAAGAAGATATGGACAGTATGTTATTTTAATGTTCCAACGATGTAGACCTGATGGAACTAAATTGACAACATTAATTAAAAATGTTGTGGCTTCTCAATTATCAATTTCAGGAAGTACCTTTACAACTGCAGCAATTATTTACCATGATGGTCCTTCAACAACATCAGGACATTACACATGCTACTTAAAATGTCAAAAAGGGTGGAAGCTGTGTAATGATACTCAAATGAGTTTCAAACAACGTTTGCCTTCTGACTTACTAAATTCTTACCTAGTGTTCTTACAACCGAAGTTTTAGGGAAGGTAATTGGCCTATGAAGATTGCAGCAGGTAATATAACTTAGTTTGCTCTTCAAAATTACTTTCTGAATGAGAGTGATGAAGATAATAAAAAACATGTAGTTTTCATAGAGATAGTATATTTTTATCATATAGTGTGTGCTGTGAGTATTCTTGTTTCATAATGTAAAAGGTGTTGGAGCTTTTCTTTCAGAAAGTCGGGTAAATGAGACATTAAGAAAACAGTGGACTAATTTACATAGAAAAGGACTTTCCATATACTATTTGGCCTCGTGGAAAAGTGGATGGATCAAAAGTGAGCTTAGATATGGTTTTTAAAATTTTACATTATTTAAGAAATTATTCAATGTTTTTTTTAAACACAATCATTTTGATTGTGGGTTTTTTTGCCCGCTGTTATATGATGAGTACTATTGAAGTCACTGTTTTAAGTGAACTTCAATATATTCTGAGAACAGCAAAAATAAACCATTTAACATCTTGTTGAAATTATTTTGTATTTTATATTATTAAATATATATTATTATCCCATTCTCTTATGCTCACTTATCTATTTCCACCCTCTATCACTCTTCTTAACTCACCCTCACTGGCCTTTTTTGATTCTCCCTCACCTCCCTTCCCTTATTCCATTTTCCTCACGTATTCTCATTAACCACTCCTTCATGGCCCTTTACCTCTCTCCCATCCACCACTTTCCAGCTGTCAGTCACTCTACTTCACTCCCCTTCCCATTGTTTCCTTTCTTTGGTCCCTCAATAATTCCCCTTCTCTCACTCACCTTATTACACTTCACTCACTGCTTTTCTCACTTCCTCTGTCTTCTCACATCCTCACTCCCTTTCCCTCACAGCCTGTCTCTTAGCTTCAGTCTCTGGATCCTCTCACTGTCTCACTCCTCTTCCGTCATGCTTACTCCCTAAAACTGACCCACACTCCCTTCCTTACCTTTCTTTGCTCTCTTACTCAGTTCCTTTCTGTCACTCTTTCCTTCACTACCTCTATCTTCTCACTCCTTCACTTCCTTTGTCTCAAGCTCACTTGCTTTTAGCCTCTCTTTATTTTCCCTTTTTCATCAACCTCCCTGCCCTTCACTCACCCTGCCTTACCCTTGTTCATCTCCTACTTTGTCTCTTGTATTGTAAAATATATATTATAAATATTGTAACTTATTTTGTTTTGTCTTTCACAGATATAAATTTAAATGAATATATAAAACTAAGTTGACATTACTTATAAGGTAAGTTTGATGTACAATATTTATTTTCTCTGTACTGTTTTCCATAACCTCACTACTCTTCTTTGATATTCCCACACCTCTGTTCCCTTATTGCGCTTGCCTCACTTATTCTGAATCCCCACATTTACTCTCTTTTTTCACACTCTTCTCTTACTCTCACCTTCTTTCAGGCCTTCTCTTTTACTATCTTTCCTCTCTCTTAGGGACCTAGAGACGTTTATTGCTCTTGAGGCGGAAGCCGGGAGCTAGTTTGCCGATTTATTACATTTTAACTTATTATTGCCTGCATTTTTTAATAAATATTTTAACTGCGTATTTTGCACCAGACACCTTCACGAGTGTGTGAATAGACCCACCTCCCGCCATGCCATTCCAGGGACCTCTTAGTTTTCCTTGAGCCGAGTTGGGCATTCTGTTCTCCGGGACCTAGAGGGGCCGATCCACAACAGCGGCCATCTTGGGGGAGGAGGAGGTTGCCGCGCTAGTTGTTGGGAGGTAGGGCTGGACACGCCGCGCTAAAGCGCATATATTGACACGGTCCTTCTACGCGTTAGCGTACGCGTTTGTGGACGCGCCTTATCGCGCCAAAGGAGCGCCTAAGGAAAGCCCGTCTGTGCCCGTCTGTGCCAGGTCGGGCTAGGACGTGGCTCAGGGGCTAGAACTATGGAACCCTTATCTCGGAATAACTTCTGTTATAGTGGGGAACTGCTTAGGGCACTCAGAGGAGGTGCTAAGGTCAGCTGTCCTAAGGAGACACTACCAGAGGAGGTAGTGGTCTTCTGTCCACATTGCAAGCCTTTAAAATTAGTGAGCGGCAATAATAACATCTTTTCTTTTGCCCTGCTAAATTGTCGATCTCTCCCGAGGCATGCGGTGGAAATCCCTCTGCTCTTAGAGGAACGAGACTTCGACGTACTCTTTTTAACTGAGACGTGGCTGACTGATGTATCTGACCCGGACATAGTCCAGGCGCTCCCGCCCAACTATTCTATTATCAGACTGGATCGCCAGACGGGGCGAGGAGGAGGTGTGGCGATTATCCATAAGAATAACTTTAGATGCAGAACCTCTGAGAGTCCACTTATAGAGTGCGAGAGTCTTGGCTTCTCTATATCCTTTTCGCCCACTTGCACCTTATCAGGGATCCTGGTGTATAGACCTCTGGGTGATTACCACGGAATCTGTAACAATCTTCTAGATAAGATCTCTCTCTCCATCAGCAGTGCCCCGAATTATTCCATCTTGGGTGATCTTAACATTCACCTGGATGAAGCGGATGCTGCTTCATCGCAATGTCTGCTGGATACTCTGGGAGTAGTACATTTGGAACAAATTGTGGCCAACTCCACTCATGTAGGTGGGCACCTACTAGATCACTTTTTTACCAATCTTGAGAACATCGTGTGTGGTCAGCCGAGTTTTGTTCCTTGGTCAGACCACGCCCTAATTTCCTTTGTGTGGTCCCCAGTAATACAGAATCACAGGGCCACCCTATCAAAGAAAGTTAGTCGAGTATGGTCTAGATTACCGGTTGAGGACTGGGAGGCAGCCCTGACGAGGTGCCCGCCTGTTCCCCATGAGGATCCAGTGGTAGCTAATGAAGCCTTTGACAAGTGGCTTAATTCCATCTTAGATGCCACCCTCCCTAAAAAAGAGGTACGGCATCGAGAGGGCCCTAATAAACAACCATGGTACTCTGGGGAACTTAAGGAGCATACACAACTGTGCAAACGAGCGGAAAGGAAGTGGAGAAAGGACTTTGCCCCTGCGGCGAAAACTGAATATAAATCAGCCTTGAGATCGTACAAAAACGTATTAAAATCTACACAAGCCGCATATTATCAGGGTAAAATCGCGGAAGCAGCTAATACCCCCAGAGAAATTTTTAAAATCTTTCAATCTCTGATCACTACCCCTAGGGCCATCAGTCCTGCTCCGAACCCACAGAAACGCTGTGAGGACCTAGCCGCTTTCTTTGCGTCTAAAGTGTCGAATATCTACTCCAGTTTTGCGCCAATGGCATATACTCCAGATAAAATGGAGAGTGAAAACGAGGGGGCGGAGGAGGTAGCCTCAAATTTTTCTGGAGGTCTTAAAGCCTTCCCGCCATTAGAGCTGGCTAGTGTGGAAAGTCTCCTTAGCAACCTGAAATCGTGCTCCCCGCTGGATGCTGCACCTCCGGCGGTTCTTAAAAAGGTATCGGGGACAGTCTGCCCGGCGATAATGCAGGTCATCAATGCGTCTCTGGCCTCTGGAGTAGTGCTCCCCAACTGGAAGAAGGCAAAGGTCAGGGCCCTGCTAAAAAAACCTAGTTTGGACCCTGAAGACCTGGCTAACTATCGGCCTATTTCGTTACTACCGGGTCTCAGCAAAATAGCTGAAAAACACGTGAATCAGGCCCTCTCCTCTTTTATTGAGTCCACAGGTGCACTATATTCCACCCAGACAGGGTTTAGAGCAAAGCAAGGAACAGATACAGCTTTGGTGGCGGTGGTGGAGGCAGTCAGAGGCATTGTGGATGCGGGAGGCTGTGCTGCGGTGGCCCTGCTGGACCTCAGCGCAGCCTTCGATACTGTGAACCACTCTCTCCTGCTGCACCGGCTACATCTTGCAGGGGTTTCCGGACTGGCCTTTAAATGGCTCCATTCCTTTCTATCGGACAGATGCTTCTCTGTTTTTGAGGAAGAGGTGTCATCGAGCCAGCTGCAATTGAGTCACGGCGTTCCCCAGGGATCATCACTCAGCCCTACCTTGTTTAACATTTACATGAGACCTTTGGCTGAGGTGGTGCTTCCCTTGGGAATCCAACTTGTCACCTACGCCGATGACACGCAGCTGGTCGTCTCATTGGTGAGGGACGATGCTTTAGATCAGGGGATCAATAATCTGACCCCGTGTCTCACCGAAGTCCTGGAATGGATGACCTCTTCTTTTTTAAAGTTAAATGGGGCCAAAACGGACATTATGCTTTTGGGCTATAAAGCCCCAATCAACTTGGACCCCTGGTGGCCGCATTGTCTGGGACCCCCTCCGGTGCCTAAGTCCCAAATAAAAAGCTTGGGGGTCTGGCTGGACTCCTCGCTAGGATTCCAATTCCAGGCCAAGAAGGTGGCCGCGACTTGTTACGGATTGCTGAGAGTCCTTAAAAAATTCCTAGACCTCCTTCCATTCGAAGCTAGACGAGTGCTGGTCCAGTCGCTGATTCTTTCACGGCTGGACTATGCCGTCTATATGGGGGCCCCAGCAAGTACCATAAAAACTCTGCAATCTGTGCAGAACTGTGCAGCGCGTCTGCTCATGAAAGTCCCCAAACGATGTTCGGCTAAGGCCTCACTTCGGTCGCTTCATTGGCTACCTATTCAGGCAAGGATTATGTTTAAAACCTTGTGTTTGGCACATAAGTCCATCCATAGTACTGGCCCTTCCATTCTTGATCCCCTGTTTCGTCGCCATCATTCGGTGAGATCTCTTAGATTTAACCAGCGAAATTTGCTGGTAGTTCCCAGGGTGAAGTTGGCTCGGATGGGTGGCCGCCGGCTTTCTGTACAAGCAGCCAAAGTATGGAACAATCTCCCAGACAACATCAGGCATGAACTTAACCATCTGGCGTTCAGGAAGCGATTAAAGACATTTTTGTTTCAATAATGTCCTTCTAACGTCCTCTGGTCTTTTAGCGCTGGGATGCTCGAGGGTAGCCATGCGCTCTAAAAGAAAGTACTCATTCATTCATTCATTCTTCTCTTACTTCTTTGTTTTATTTTTACCCTTCCTTTACTCTCCTTACTGCACTTCATTAACTCCTTCTCTTACTTCCTCTGTCTTTTTACTTCTACACTCCCCTTCCCTCAATCTCTTTCTGTTAGCTTTATTCTCTCCATCCCCTTAGTCTCTTAATTCTGTTCTGTCACGCTCACTGCCTATAACTCAGCCATACTCCCAAACTCACCTTCTAGCAGACCTTCTTCTTTAGTTTACTTCCTCAATCTTTCCTTCCTTACCTCCTTCACTCTTTTGTCTTCCCTTATTTTCTTATTCCACTGTACTAACTCCTTCTCTTACTACTTCTGTCCTCTTAATTGTACACTTCCCTTACCTCATTCTCTCTCTGTTAGCATCATTCACTTTGTCTTTTTATTCTCTCACTCCTTTTCTATCATGCTCAGTCCCTATAACTCAGCCATACTCCTACACTCACCTTTTTTCAGATCTTTTCCTTTACTTTAGTTCCTCTGTCTTTCCATCATTCGCTCCTTCACTGTTTTCACTTCCCCTACTCTCCTTACTCCACTTCATTAATTACTTGTCTTACTCCCTCTATCCTCTATCCTCTTCCTTCTACACTCCTCTTACCTCATTCTCTCTCTGTTAGTCTCATTCTCTCCGTCTCTTTAGTCTCTCACTCCTCTTCTGTAAAGCTCACTCCCTATAACTTACTTATACTCACACACTCACCTTTTTTGATACCTTCTCCTTTACTTACCTTCCTCTCCCTTCCCATCCTTTGCTCTTTCATTCTTTTGCTTTCTCTTATTCTTCTTACTCCACTTCAATAACTCCTTCTCTCAAACCCTCTGTCTTCTAATTTATTCACTCCACTTTTCTCACTCTTTCTCCAGTACCCTCAAATAATTTCCAGCGATGTATCCTTTCACATTGGGCAAGTCCCATGTGAAAGTGTCTGCCTCAGTCTTACACCTGCTGTGAGGCAGACGAAAGATTTAGACGCAACGGCGTCCTAAAAGTGACGCAGTGAAATCTCATAGATTTCACTGCGTCACCTCTACGACCCTTTCTTGCGTCAATACGCCCCCTTTACATATATTACACGTGACGCAGGTATAATGTGGCGCAAAGGTTTACAAAGTGACGCATTTACGTAGATGTATCACTTTGTAAATATGACTCAACAAGGCGCAATTTTTATACCACTGGTGCGTCACAAAAAGTGACGCACCGGTGGCGTAAAAGTGACGCATGGCCTCATAAATGAGGCCTTCAGTCTTCTACTCATGCGTCATATTTAATGTATGACGCATTATGTCGCAAGGAGTTACAGACGTATCTGTAAGCACAAAAGTGATGCATTGCTTGAGTGTGTTACAAAAGTGACGCAACCCCAGCAATGCATCCTTTCACATGGGGCCAGGCCCATGTTAAAGGGCCTGCGTCAGTGTTACGCCTGCTGTGAGGCAGGTGCAAAAATGAGGCCTTCAGTCTTCTACTCTTAATTTTTCTTTCACTTTCTCTGTTTTTTCACTGCCTTACTTACCTGTTCTCACACTCACTTGTCTTTATCCAGTCTGTATCTCTACTCTTTCCAAAACATCACTGCTCTTTTCTTACCCTTCCACACCCCCGTTCCTTTACTACATTTTTTTCGCGTAGCCACATTCCCCATGTTCACTCTCCTTCTCCTCACTTTCCTTCCCCACACTCACCTTCTTTCAGTCCCCCTACTTCACTTCCCTTCCCCTCTCGTCCCTTTTTTTGCTCCCTCACTCATTTTCCTTTCCTCTCTCACTAAAATTAGGACTGGGGACGGCAGCGGTGGTTCTCTAATGCTTGAACAATGATCATAATACTTTGTTCCCAGTAACAAAGTAGGACATCACAATTTTTGCATTTGATGGAGGCCTCATTAAAAACAGGCTGAATATTAGAGATCAGCTGCTCTGGTCGCCCCCTCACCGATGCAGTTGTTCCTCCAGTTAAAGTAGAAGCACCATCTCTTGGAGCCTCTCGTGCCAGAGCCCTGCCACTCTTCCGGGCATAGTTCTGGGGGTGCCTCTTCTGCACGTGCCAAATCATAGTTGGATTACCAAAATTGTACTTCATTCTGGGGTCTCCTCTGCAAAATATACTATGGCAGATATTGCACTCCACCTTTGGAGCATTACATTTCACTGTCTTCTGAAAATACAAAAAACGGCGGCGATAGTGTACATTAGAGAGAGACAGGGAGAGAAAGAAGGCATGAGATGAAGAAGAGATGTGAAGTGCACATTGGAGAAAATATAGTGGAAGAAGGGAAGTAACTGTGAGTAAACTTACTATGTAACACAGAAATGTTGCACTCTATACTATACGTTTCAATTTATACCACAATCAGAGTCAGAGTCAAAGTCACTTTATTCGATTATTTTAAAATCATAAAAGTATACTATACCTATACAAAGATTTTTCAAATTTATAAATTTATATAAATAAATAAAAATACGATTTGATAAAAACAATACAGTACATGAGTATGAGTATAAACAACAGGCTATATAGATGATTCTATGGAGAAATTTTCAGATGTTTTCTGATGTTTTCAGATGTATACATTATTTCATATCAACTATACTACGTTATTAATTCATTGTTATTAATTCATTATATACATGATAATAGTTAAAGGCTGTGGCAATTAAACATTATGCGGTTCCAATGATGTAATATCCCTTACTCTGTTCCGTCTAGCACGAATAAAAGCTATCAGAAAGTTTGCAACCCCAAACATCGCAGGTTTTACCTGTGTAAACCCCTTATCCCTTAGCAGTGGTACAATATATTTTTTTCGACATTCCGCTAGAAAAGAGCAAAAAAACATAAAATGTATAAGATCTTGGTCAGAGAATTTATCACATTTGCATGGCTCATTTTCCATTGGTCTACACCACTTCACATAATTGCCCAGCAAAAAATGAGCCTGATTGAAACGAAATTTTGTTAAAAGCCACCGATGGTATGGTCTTGTGACAATAGTCTAATAAGATTGTATGGATATTGTCGTGATCAGTGAAAAATGTACCCTTACTGTTGGCTTAACCATTTCTCGGGCTTCTCGCTCTAAAACTCTATTACCCACAAAATGTTTCTTTACCCATGCAATATCTTCCTTGCATAGGTTTTCGGGGTTAGTATATATTTCAGGCCGACCTAGTTGCTTAGCTGTTGTTTTTATAAATGACTGCCATTGGATATCCTTTGCTCTATCACGTCCCATACAGTCCTTGATGATCTTATGATTTAGGGTAAGGTTTGGGTTCAGCCATGTTTTGATCCAAAACAAGAGTGGTGCCATGTTAAGGGAATCCTCAATATAACCCAACCCCAATTCCATATGTATTGCAAAGGATGATGTGGAATGGGGTAGCCCCAGGAGTGAACGCAGGAATTTGTTTTCCTCTCTCTGTATTTGGGCAGTGTCTATATAGTCCAAACATTCCATTAATTCAGCATCCAAAGTCTCATCATTAAAATCCTCCATTCCATCTCCTCTCAAAAGAAGGTCTTCTTCATGGATAGTGTTATCAACAGGATCATTTAAGACCTCAATCAAACTCTCCTCAACAAAGGTCGCAGAAATTTCAAAATTAATATTAACGGTGTCCTCATTGAGATCCATATTCTTTTCAAATTTCTTGCTGTAAATTGCTGAAAAAAAATCACTTTAATTTTTTGTTTTTAGTAATAGATAATATTAAACTAGCTTTATCAAGTATTAAATTCCCCTTACAAATTAACAACTCACCTTTTAGAAAGGAGTAGAAGAGTTAACAGTATTTCTGACGTATCTATAAGCGCAAAAGTGATGCATTGCTGGAGTGTGTTATAAAAGAAACGCAACTCCAGCAATGCATCTTTTCACATGGGGCCAGCCCCATGTGAAAGGGCATGCGTCAGTCTTACGTCTGCTGTGAGGCAGGTGCAAAAATGAGGCCTTCAGTCTTCTACTCTTATTTTGTCTTTCACTTTCTCTGTTTCTTCACTGCCTTACTTACCTGTTCTCACACTCACTTGTCTTTATCCAGTCTGTATTTCCACTCTTTCCAAAACATCACTGCTCTTTTCTTACCCTTCCACCCCCGTTCCTTTACTACATTTTTTTCACGTATCCACATTCCCCATGTTCACTCTCCTTCTCCTCACTCTCCTTCCCCACACTCACCTTCTTTCAGTCCCCCTACTTCACTTCCCTTCTCCTCTCGTCCCTTTTTTTGCTTTCTCACTCATTTTCCTCTCCTCTATCAATGCACTCCACTTCGATTACTCATTTTAATTTTTTTAAGAATTCAGCTCTTTGATGAGAACTGGAGGTAGTTCTGAAAAGAACTTTTTTTTCTTCTTTTTTTTTTTTTGAACAAAAACAAAAACAGGGAATGGGAAACTGCTCAACAGGAGCAAAAAAACAAAACAAAATAAGGGCTGGGAACGGCAGCGATGGTTATCCAATGCTCGAACCATGAGCAGAACACTTTGTTCCGCATAGCAAAGTAGCTGATCGCAATATCTGCATTTAATAACGCCTTTATTAAAAGCAGGCTGAATGTTAGGAATCAGCTCTTGTGATCGCCTCCTCCCTGATGTAGTTTCTCCTCCGGTTGCAGTAGAGGCCCCATCACTGGGAGCCTCTCGTGCCAGAGCCCTGACACTCTCCCGGGCAAAGTTCTGGGGTGCCTCCTCTCGACATGTCGAATCATAGTGGAGTTTCCAAATGAATATTTCTTTGTGGGGTCACCCCGTGACAGGACAGTGTGACAAATCCTGCACTCCACCTTTGGAACATTTACTTTTTTCTGATCATTTGGAATGGAAAAAAACTTCCATATGAAGTGTTCTTTTATCTTCGGCTGAGGAACTTCTTCATCAAGAAATCCCTCTGTCTCATCTTCACTGCTGGATGCTCTGGTAGCCATGGTAATCCAAGATAGTAATCCAACAAAGATCCAAGAGCAAAAAGAGAGGTCTTGCAGTCACAAAAGTGAAAGAAGTGAAGGAAATAGGTGGGGATTTCATTCTTTGTAAAAAAAACTGTTAGCAACCAATGAAAAGTGTTATTTTAAGGTCAGTTGACTTGACACGCTTACCTGCAATGCACTGCTGATGAAGTCACATATTACATCACTCATGACATGGTCAGTGACATCACTGATGACATCACTGATGACATCTCAAATGACATCACTGATGACATCACTGATTACATCATCCAGTGAATGTGTGTTTCTGTAAAGTTTAAATATTTTTCATATATATCTGTGCCAAGGTCTATTCAAGAATAAGTCGATGTCAAAGTGTCTGAATACAATATTTAGTAAATGCATGACTGACTCTATATGTCACTGATTGAATGTATGTTACTGAATGCATAGATTAGTGACTAGACTGTGTGAATGTCTCTCTTAGTCTCTCACTTGGTGTGTAAGCAGGTGCATGGGTTGGTGAGAAGCTACATCGGTGTGTATATGTGTTTTTCATTGATTGTATGAGTATCTTTATGGGGGTCTGAGTGTATATGTGGGTGTGTGGGTGGTATCTGACTCTGTGCATACATGTCTGATTGGCTGATTCGCTGGTTTCTATAGATTCAAACATGCATCTCAGAAGGGCTGTATAGATAGCTGACTGTGTGTACAGGTGTGTTGATTAGTGAATTGATGTCTCAGTTGTATATATGTGAGTAACTATAAATGTTTTTACACAGTATATGTGAGTGTTGGGGTGTATAATTGAGTATGTGAGATACAGTAATTGCAAGAGTGTCTACATACACGAATGTGTACATGTATTAGTGATTGTATAAGAGAGTAAGTATGTGATAGTATCTATATAAATAAGGAAAGTGATGTGTGTATAAATAAGGCAGGTGTTGTGTATATAGCTGCATAGGTGAGTACATGGGTGTATGAATGATTTTTGGCATGACTGAATAGATGTGTGAGTAACTATGGATCAGTAGCACTGTGTAAATGTATATATAGGTGTATGAGTGGATATTATACTGATGTAATGATGAGTGACACCATGTATGAGTGACTGTATCAGTATATATCTGACTCACAATATATAGATAGGAATTCAGTGGATGGATATCTAGTATCTGGTATTGGTATGTCTATGCTTTTCAAAATGGTAGTCTGTATTTTAGAGTGCGTGTATCAAAGGTTATATTATAGTGTGAAGAGGTGTGTCAGACTATCACGTGGATGATGTCATCAGTGATGTCATTTGAGATGTCATCAGTGATGTCATGAGTGATGTTAGATTTGGGGATCTCTAGTTGGCACAGGTAAGTACTTGTGACAAATAGGGACCCTCTCCTCTAGTCAGGATAAGGGGATTACACTCCTAAAATAACCCCTGCTCACCCCCTTGGTAGCTTGGCATGAGCAGAAGGGCTTTACTTCAGAGATGTTGTAAGTTAAGCAGTTGTGACCACATACAGTAACCCAGTGATAACACTACAAATGGACACCACACAGGTTTTACATAAAAAATAAGCAGACTTTATATAGAGTTACCACAAGACCATAAACAACAAAAATACACACTAGGATTACTTTAATATGGTAGATTTAAGCATAGTTCAGTTCAGTTCTTAGATGCGACACTCTGCGTCAATGTACCTTAAGTTGCGCTGCGCTTCCACGACCAGCAATGTTGCAGCGATGGGAAATGCAGCAAAGTTCAAATACAAAGAAATAAAGACGTGAAGATCTTCCAGATGCGGCATGCTTCTCGGGGATGCGAGAAGTCCTTAGTTCGATGCGTGGACTGCAGCAGCGACACCCTTATTATGCGATGGCAACAGCTCCAGCGGCAACGCTCTTCTTCCTCGATATGTGAAGCTTCCGCTCGATGCGACAACTACAGCGGCGACATCCAAGATGCAATGGCAGCAGCTCCGATGGCGGCGCGCTTCTCGGGGATGCGAGGTGCTCTTGGTCGGTGCGGTGCAATGCGACAGTTCCAGCAGTGACAACCTCCTCCGGAATTGCGACGGCAGGCACAGGGACGACGACACGCTCCAACCTCGTTGCGAGATTCTTCTCCTGATGCGGTGCAGTGCGACAACTACAGTGGCGACACCCTCCATCGAGCAGTGACAGCGACGCGCTTCCTCTTCGTTGCGGCACGCTTCTCTATGATGTGGTGCAGTGCGACAGTTCCAGCGGCGACACCCTCATTTGGAGTTGCGACGGCAGGCACAGCGACGGCCACATGCTTCTTCTCGTTGAGTCACGCTTCCAGCTCCTTGCAACACGCAGTCCCTCAGAAGGCCCAAAACAGCAGCAGGCACTTCCAAAGATCTCTGGGGAGCTGAGCGGTGAAGTTTGTTGTCCCTGAGACTTCAGCAGGAGGCAAGCTCTTTTCCAAGCCCTTGGAGATCCTTCACAAGTTGAAAGCAAAGTACACAATGTTCCTTTCTCCTTCTTTTGGCAGTAAGGCAACCACTGCAGACCAATCCCCCAAGCAGCTCTTCAGCTTGGGAATAGTCTCTCCTCAGTTTCTTCAGGTTCCTCTCCTCAGTAAAGGTTTCTTCTTGTAGTCCAAAGTGATCTAATTTCATGGGATCAGGGTCCCAATATTTATACCCCAAAATCCTTTGTTCTCTGAGGGGGAGGGGCCTTTGCCCAGTCCAAACCAGTTCTGGAGCACTCTGTTAACCAGACTTCTCCTTTCCTTTCACAGTGCACGGCAGGCACATCAGGCGCCCCACAGGAGGTGGAGCCAGCATTGTGGTAGGCAAGTACAGTCCTGGAGCACTTTGTTTACAGGACTCCTTCTCTTCTTTCAGTGTGCAGGGCAGAGACATCAGCCGCTCCCCAGGGGGTGGAGCCAGCATTGTGGAAGGCAGGCACAGCCCTATTCAAGGTTCCGGTGCAACTCCTCCCTCCCATCTAGATGCAGATCTCTCTATTCACCACCGGGTGACTCAGCTTGTCTCCTGGAATTCCCCAGCCCTGTCACTCACAAAAACCAGACATAGGAATACACAACCTAGCAGAAGCAGGCTTGAATGGTTAGACAAGCAAATACCTGCTTTCTAAAAGTGGTATTTGCAAACACAGAATATTAAAACCAACTTCACTAAAACATGTATTTTATTATTCTGAGTTCAGGCATACTAAACTCGGATTTCTACCATGTTCTCTGAGACAGTTAGGATTATAAAATTTAATAACTCTAGCAGCCCATTCTGGCCTATGGAGAACAGGTAGCCTTGCAATAGTGAAAAACGAAAATGACTGTAATTCACTATTAGGACATGCCACACACATCAGGGCTTGTCCTACCTTATACTTATAATGCACCCAGCCCTTGGGCCTACCATAGGGGTGACTGATATGAAGAAAAGGGAAGCTTTAGGGACAGGGAAGTGGGTACACTTGCCCAGTCAGCATGACAGTACCAGACTGCACGCAGTCTCTGCAATGGCAGACCTTAGACACATTTTACAAGGCTGCTTCTATGGGTGGCACAACCAGTGCTGCAGGCCCACCAGCAGCATTTGGATTTACACGCCCTGGGCACACTCAGTGCACTAGACCGGGGTCTGACAAGTAAACCAAATCGCCAAACATCGAACCACTGATTAATACATCAATTTACAATAGGGAACACTTGCACTGTGGCACTGAATAACAGTGGCACAGTGCCCAAAGCATCTAATAAAGCAAAAACTACATGAGGCAACAGTAAGAATGGAAGGAAGACCCACCCCAATGGTGCCAGGTCTAACAACTGATATCACTGAACATGTCATGAGTGATGTAATATGTGACGTCATCAGCAGCACATTGCAGGCGCGCGAGGTATAGTTAGCTTAACTAACTATAACAGGCAAATTTCTCTGGTTTTATATGTGTCAAATGTCCAACTAACTATAACATCCCTGAAACCTATGGTTTTTTCAGTGAATTTCTAAGGTTTTCTAAATGCTAATTCCTAACTATAACATCTGTAAAACCTAGGGTTTTTCAGTGAATTTCGAAGGTGAACTGTGGGGCATATATATGTGTCACAAAGGCCATGACAGTTTCTGAGTACCAGCCGGCTAAGAGCATCATGCACGCACCCACCTTCGCTCACAGCATCAGCCTTGTGGCGGTGTACGCTGCGCAGACCTGGCAGACACGTTTGCCAATCCAGAAGAGAACCACACCCAAAGAAACATGCCTTTTATTCATACCCCCACGCTAGCCTTGCGTACGGCACGCCAGCCTACTTCCCTAAACATTTGTGTGTGGGGGGGTGAGGCACGTGCGCGCTACCATTTCGTGTATGTGCTCTGCATACTTAAGCCTGTCCGGCACATCCCCTCAAGACTTTGCATTGTATACTTTTATAATCGAGAATTACTTGTCACCTTCGCACATACTTTGCTCCCATCTCTCCCCGCATTCTGCATTGTTAGGCAGAGGTGCCATGCCATGTTTAGTTTGTATTCATGTCTAGCCACGGGTCCCACAGTATGTAGTGTCATTGTGTCTGCTACGTGCACATGTTGTTTGTCATGTTGAATGTCATTATATAAGGTAGCGCGTTTATTCACGAGCAGTGATTTATCCCATTTACATATCTCTGTCTTAAAGAGCATACAGAACTTTTTCTCACAGGTAAATAGTACGACCACAATGGCAGTCATTCATTACAACCCAAGAATGTCCAACTACATGACGCTTCTAAGCTTACAGCCCCCAATCTTGCGTCCTTTCTTAAAAGGACGTCAACTCCCACAATCACAC
This sequence comes from Lissotriton helveticus, assembly GCF_964261635.1. Taxonomy (NCBI): domain Eukaryota; kingdom Metazoa; phylum Chordata; class Amphibia; order Caudata; family Salamandridae; genus Lissotriton; species Lissotriton helveticus. The sequence continues at coordinate 761,073,450 of NC_136063.1, read as the reverse complement.
CAACATTCACCCAGCTTTCCAACAACAGTTATCTGCTTCTCAATAACATACACTTCTATGGAACGGGAGCTGGCATACCGCATGTCCTTACTGTTTCAAACACAGTAACTTCCTGTGGCAATATGTATTTCTACCCACACAAACTAACTACCAAACATCAACTTGGCCTTCAATTCCTAGTTTGAAAACACATTTCGAGAAACAAACCAAACTAAAAGCATCTTTGTTCATTACAGAAGTCTCCCTCACTGCTGCAAAAGAAATTTATCGACTGTAGATACCACGGACTTAAAAAAAAATACACTCCCTTTTAAATACGAACCGCCAATTACACTTGTGAATTGTTACACAATTTTCAACACATGTCACGCTCAAGGTCTGGCACACTTTTTTAACACTGTCTCCTACAGCCTTCTACCACGCTTTCAAACTGTTCTTCTTTTAATACCAGACTACATTCAGACATTCATTCGATTATCTCTGGAATAACAGGAAAAGTGCCCATAATTCTTGCCCTCTTTGTGGCCATCCTACTTCTAATTCTACTTCTAGAAATGGCTATTCTCTCTATGGTAACAACTATGTCTGACATAATACACCTGTACGCCAAGCTACATCAATACTGTAAAAAAACGAAAAACTTTTCGGCTACCTGCCTCTATCTATTATCGGAGCTAGCTACAACATAACATTTTACAATATGCGTACAACCATCGTTTGATTGCAAAACTTGCCCATTCGACTGGCGAATGGATGAATGCCTTGCCAACATCTCAACAATCACTCCTGATATTCAGCAGGTAATGGAGTATCTTGAACACCATGAACGTGATTGTTCTGGCAGGGGAGCAATGGCGAATGCAATACAAACAGGTATCGCAATGGAATGGGATTTCTGTGCAGCCGCAAAAGATCTCCTGCAACGTGCGACCTTTCACAACATCGCAGATTGCCTGCCTATTCAAATTACTGCTCCAACATTTGAGGAACATTACTGTCCCTTCGAGGATATGAATTGGATCGCTTCTCTTTTCTCACACGATGGCAACAATAGCCTCTTGGAACATTACGCATCTCAAGCTGCTAAAGAACTTCTGGACTGGAATCTCCAAGACTTGCAAAGAAACTCACATTATACTTGAATGCAGTTTTTCCATCTTTTTTTACTTTTTCCTTTAATTTTTTTATAATACACTTCAATTCTACTACTTTGATATAATAACTTTCTAAGTATACTCAGACATTTGAACTCTATCTTCATTATTGCCCCTTATGTCTCCGCTCTAACCAGGAATCGGTGATGTATGGCCTATGCAAATACACTATTTACTTCCAAAATTAACCTAAACCCGACACACATTTAGAAACCACGTCTATTCTTTGTGCACACACCTCTCTGCCTGCCTGTTATTCACAAAGCCCTTTCACACCATTTTCCCCAAAATCAGCCTCTGCTCAGAACCTCATGATAAAAATGTAAAAAGACGACTTTGTTTAGGAACTGTTTGGCACAGTGTGGTAATTGTAAACTACCTTTATTTTCATTATACAATTTATTTATTCATATCTAATAGCTATTCTGTAGGTCACATAGAACTGTAACATATAATGTGCAATTTACTGAAGCAGAAGCTTCGATTTGACTACAGCAGAAGTGGTTGGAGTTTGTCTCAGCTCAATGCCTTAGCTCTCTACACAAGAATGTTTTTTTAAAACAGCTGAAGACAATAATGTACAGTTTGACTACAAAGGTACTGAATGTGCTTGTCAGAAGCGGAATGTTTGTATTCATCATCAAAGTTCCAATGTGGGTAGAACTAGTACCAATTCTGACACGCACACATTGAATCTACTGTACAACAGATTGCTAACTATTCTACTGTTGATAATTTTCTGTTACAAAAAAGCACTGCCAAGGTACCTAAAAAGTTTGATGACTACATTTTTCAATTTCTTTTTTATTGATTTCTTTTCTTAAACGATACATGTGGTAATCGTATCCTAACTTTATTTTCCTTATGGAATGTAAAGTCATTCAAGTGTAATAGCTATTGTTTATTTCACATGCAACTGTAACATGTAATATACAATTCACCGATGCCAGAGCTGACATTTGAATACAGCAGAAGTGGTTCAACTTTGCATCAGCTGGATACCCTAGCTCTTGCACCAGTGGGTCCAATTATGGCACTTAAATGAAGACACTTTCTATATAATTTCCAAACTCCATCCCTTTATTACACACATCCACTTTCTTAGACACAACTCATTTTACCATTTTCCTTCTCTGGCATTGCAACATTCTGCCTTATATTCTTCACAATTATTCCTTTATTTCTGCTTCCTAAAACACTACATTCGACTCTTCAGACCAATAGGGATGAGTAGTTTGTTTCCCACTCCCTGTATAGAATAAAAGCACACCAGCACTACTTACAAAGGTATGCTACAGCGGCCAGTATCCGACAGCGCCCACAGCACATCACTTCACAGCAATAAACTCATGACTTACACTCACAGTTTCATCCCAGAGTCTTCATACCGGTACCACTAAGTACTTTGCTTCCCACTCCCACTATACTCTAAACGCATATTAAGAACACCTGCAGAGATATGCTACAGCGCCCACTATGCTACAGCACTCAGAGCACATCACTTTACAACACTCAGCTCACAGTTTAGACGCACAGTTTCCTCCGCGAGTTTAGAGGTACCTCACCTCTGCACCATCTCACTTTAGACAAAACAGCACTTTCACACCGGTAAGGGTAAATACTTCGCTTCTGCCAGTATACTACAGAGCATTCAACTCACAGCTTAGGCACACGCTTTCATCCCCGAGAGTACGGGCACCTCACCTCCGCACCATCTCACACCTTTTTCCCCCTTACTCGCTTCAACAGAATCTCAAAATGGCGGCCAACACTTCCTAGCTGTACCACTTGCACGCCTCGCAGCCAATAAGCAGCAAGCAAATGCTCGTAACGCCTCAGCCAATCAGATAGAAGATTTCCCAAATATCGATACCTGTAAATTTTGATATTTCTCAAAAACTACTGAACGGATTTACACCAAATAAACAAAAGTGTGCTTTCTAGACCAAGACCCTTCTCCCTGCCAAATTTGGGATAATTCAATTCACCCGTTCGACCTGTAGCCTTGTCTTAAGTTTCCTGTGGAAATTAACATTGAAAAAACACGTTTTGGGACCCCCCTTTTTTCTTGGCCCCTCCTTGACGAATCACCCCCAACCTTTCAACATAGGAGCTGATCTCAACAAAGAATTAGTTTTGAAAATTTTACAATGATTTCTCAATCGGCGCCAAAGTTATTGGGAATAGAATGTTGCCATTTTCCTATGGTAACTAGGTCCTAACTATAGCTACCTACTGTCTGGGACACAATTGGATATTTGAAACCTTTCGTGAAATTGATCAAAGAGTATAACTCTTATAGCTTCTCAAATTAAAGCAAATTGAACTTTATTCAGCTGCAGTAGCCATAAAAGTGTACAACAATAAATAAATGCATTTAATGTTTCATGCATATTTTTTTGAAAATAGCAAGGAAATATCAGAAGCAACTTGGGTAGTTTTAATGTCCTTACATAAAATCCAGAATCATAGAATGTCTGTAAATAATATTTATATAAATATGGAGAAGTGTGGCTCACTGGTTAGAAGAGGCAGACCCTGAAGCAGAGGTCAGACCCGGGACCAGGGTTCAATTCCCGACGCGGCAGTGTCTTGAGCCCAAATATCCACGGACTCGATAATTCTCGTTTCGGTGCCTACTCGAATCACGGGTTCACACTCTGCAGCTCTGGGCATTAGCTGCTTAATCTCCACTACGCCCCCCCGCGGCGGGATGCCTGGCTTTCACCTTGGGGATGCCCAGTATGGGTATCTCACAGGGAAAAAGCCAGGACGGGTTCCCAAGGCAAGCGCCGAGATGCCTACGGGTAATCGAGCGCTATATAAGAACGCATAATAATAATAAAATCACTCTTATGATTGAAAGCACAAATAGATAAATAAAAAACTAGCATTATGACGCCCGTATATTTTCCTAACAACTAGAGCACAACGGATATAATAAACCACTGCAATGCAGATGCGTAGGATACTTAGCTGTTGCAGAAAAAGAAGCTTTATCTTGTGTTGTCTAATTCTATTAGCATGCAAACTTGTGAAAAAAAGCAATTTCGAAGGTATGACTAAAGCTTACAAAAAATGCATTAAGTGCATCTTGCTTTGAGTGGAAGCATTATCACAGAGACAGTTCGGGAGAATTGGAGACCAGACACCCTTCTGAGGAAATACCACTGAAAAGTGGGTGACATTAAAACAAAATCTCCTAAAATAAAATCTATGTATTTAAATCACCTGCAGTATAAAATTCACACCCCTTTGACTGTTTAATTAAACTATAGTTGCAGCTAGCTTATCTTTTGAAATTCATCCCAGCGAATTCTTTCTTTTCTCTGCAGGGATACATTTCTGTCATGTCTGTCATTTCTGTCATGACTCTTAGATCGTGATTCTATACTTTCTGGATTATGGAATAACTCTGGTAATCCCAGATCAATAAAACTGTTTTTTAAAATAATTTAGCCATCGGATCGCCAATGCATTTTCCAAAGAAGGTCATAAGACAATATCTGCTTCTTAATTTTCCCAAGTCCTTAGCCAAAGAAGGAAGGGTCCTAGTTTAATCGTATCTTCCAGTGTATCCAACCCAACCTCTGGATGGCACGTGAAGGAAGGTGAGGATTAGGGATTTTCTACCTTTTGGTATTTGGACATAATCTGATGATTATTTGAAATATTTTGTGAAATTGATCAAAAAAATAAAGTGTTGCTCTTATAGCTATGCAATTGCACTTCCAGAAGACATTAATTGCTGATGCTCCCCTGTATACCAGCTTTGAGGGAAGTATGGGCATACGGCACAGATTTTAAAACTAAGAAGTTGAACAAGAGAGGCAAAGGATTAGAAATTAATTATGTATTTTTTAAAGGATTTATTTGAACAGTAAATATTGGAAGATGTCCAAGTCATCAACCGGCTCACAAAACATTAATTAATGTTTGTTCCACTTCTCCGATTACATTTCAATGTCATTAAAATATTTCTAAACAGTAGCCAATCTAAGAGCAGGTGACTATGGCAAGGGAGGCACACACCTCTTAATATTCTTCTGAAAATCATATCAAAAGAAATGTGCTATCCAATTAGGAGGATCCAGCCCTAAAATAAAGAACACAACTAGAATATATTTGTCAGTGAGTATCTGGAACTTATGCCTAAGTAAACTTGTTGCCTTTATTTAGGAGAAAATCACAGATCTTTATAAGCTCTGTATTGGAAGCCTGAAAAATTGCTCATCAGCAATAAGTACGAATGGAAGAATAGCTGTGCATGAGTTAGAAATGAACCCAAAGTACAAGGCAAGAAAATGACTGAATAAACAGATTTATGAATCATTCCAATGGTATTTCAACGTAAGCAAAATGTTGTTGGCATTTATAATAAGAAAAACAAAACACTGCAATAATTAATCCATGAACTCTCCACCCACTCCCCAAAAGTCTAGTCCCAATCACATCATGCATCATTGTATTTCCATTGTAGCTTCCGCACCCACACTCCTCTCTGTATTTGTGCACATGCTTTATTCCTAGTTCACAAAGTTTGTTTCAAATCTACAACTACATATACTCTATTCCTAGCCTTCAATTTCAGAAGTTACTTATCCTGTCAATTGATCCTCTCCCTTTCCTCACTTCATGCAACACTGCACTCTCGTAGCCCACACACACAATTACCTCCTCCTTCCATTTCTTTACCCTCTGGGGCTTATCCACGTTCCAATGCATAGTTATCTACCATCTGACAAGTGCCAATAAACCCTCTTCTGTTTTTGCATCTAGCAGGTCTTGGAAATCCTCCTAAAAGACAGACCAAGGCCGCACATTCAATAGTTCTCTGCATCCCCCCAATTATTATAGGACACTACCTTCTTCCAGTATTCCACCACCACCAATGGTGGACATGACCACACCATGTGTATCATTTCGGCTCTTTCTTCACCACATCTACGGCACACCACGGCTGTGTCATGATCAATCTGAGATATTTTCCCCAGAGTCAGATATGCCCTATATAGGTAAAATAGGTTAATCAATTTAAATCTAGAATTTCTAGATACAGTATTCTAACTCACAAGAATTTTCAACAAGTCCATCCCAGGAATGGGGTGAGCCAAGTCCTCTTCCTACTTCTCTCTAAGACCTACAAGGGGTGTTACTATATAATTCCGTATTGCTTGGTAAACACACATTACGGTCTTCATGTGGCCCAATGTAGTGCACAGCATCTGACAAGTACTGTGTTGTTGAGTTTCCTCTACACTCATCCCCAATGGAGGTGCCCCCTGGCTATTACCAACTGATGCAATAGAAATTGCCCTCTCGGGTCTCAAAAGAGGCTGAGAAGTCCTCGAATGGTAGTACTACCCCAGCTCTATAAAGATCTCCTAGCCTTTGCACCCCATGTTTAAACCATTCTGCTAGATCCCTCATTCCTCCACTTGGATTATTTTTCTCCAAACATCTCAACAGGATATCCAAGGCATAGTGCCAACAGTGTTGCACAACCCACAAAGCAGTGGGTATTCCCGACACAGGTCGTCAGAGAGCTAAGAGGATTCCACACAATATATCTAAATCTGATATCAATTCCAAATTTTCCTTCTCAGGAAACCTCAGTGAGTGGGCCCACTGGACAAACCACTGCAACTGTGCTGCTAAGTAATAGGCTTCCAAATGTAGAGAGGATAATCCTCCCTGTGATGTTGGAAGTTCACTGAAGATCCTACAGGGTATCACCATAGGTAGTGCTTTGAAAAAATAAAGCAATGAGGGCAGTGGCACCATATCTGCTACCGCTGTTTGTCCTGCCACTGAAAATGGCAGTGTCCTCCATAACTCTGCACAGGTGCACAGGCCTCCTCGTAGCCACACGACCGTTACCCTCCAATAAATCAGTGGGTGCATGGTTTAACCGAACTCCCAGGTACTTTTTATATAGGTTCCCTCCCAAGAAAGCCCCTTAGATCCTCAGGTTGTGGCACATCCTTCAGTAATGAGAACAGATAGGATTTGTTCCATTTTATACATAGGCCAGATGCTTGTCCCAAATGCTCTAGGAGGCTAATGGCATGAGGACAATCTGCATTTGTGCCCCTCAGGTATAGCAACATATCATCAGCATAGTGCCCAGAATAGTGCTGGATGCCCAACACATCCAGGCCCCTGTAGACCCCTCCGGTCCTCATGCAACTAGCAAGTGGTCTGACAGCAATTACAAACTGTAATGGTGAAAGGAGGCAGCCTTACTGCGCCCAGCTTCCCACAAGATACCTTTCGGAAATATGACTTACCATAGGGACCTCGCAGTAGCTGCTGCATACAGGTATTTTGCCCATTGGACAAACACATTGCCCAATCCCATTTTAATGAGCACCCTATAAAGGCACGTAACTGTTCTTTGAAATAATCCTGATTTGATTTATTTTAACATTCCTGATTTTAAAAATACTTATTTTGCGTTTTTGTACACTAGGACGGTCCTTGCCTACCAGAGTGGGGCTTCCATCTGTTGGCTGCTGCACCAGTTAATGTGTGTGGGAGGGGACTATAACGTGAGCAGGATAGCGCGACTGCACAACGCTGATGTTTAGTTGGAGAAACATTGCAGCCACTGCACGCTGGCAACTGTTCTATGAAATAACCCCGATTTGATTATAACATTCCTGATTTTAAAAATACCTCTTCTGCGTTTTTGACCACTTGGGCAGTCCTCGTCTGCCAGAGTGGGGCCACCATATTTGTTGGCTGCTGCATCAGTTAATGTGTGTGGGAGAAGACTATAAAATGAGCAGTCTGGCTCAACCTCACACAGGGGGCGTGCCAAAGATGCACCCAAGGCAGGCCTGTTTGGGCCCATCCACATACCAGTGGCGCTCCACACCAGCCATTCTGCTGGCCGCATGCCGGTAGTTCAGGTGGATTCTGGATTCTCCTCACACACTAAGATCACTTACACAAGAGACAAGCTCCTACCTATGGGTAAGCAGTCTAAGACTCCGCAGGTGGTGTGAGTGAAGTAATGCCTCATCATGACTCTCCAGCTGTTAGACCTCTCACCTCCTTGAGATGTGGACTTGTGAAACATTCGGAGGAAGTTATTTGTTATTGGAATCAGGATAGTGGAATGTCTTTTTTATTATGGAAACCTGGACTACCACTGAGTCATCAGTAGATCTAGGCAAGGCATGCCCTGTGGGGTTTCAGGCTTTTCATAAACCCCGGTTAAATAAGCAGGAGGAGGGGAGTAGGCATTCTATTCCACAAAACCTTAGACTTTTCCGCCCTAAACATTGATGAATCTGAGGTTGTAGAAGAGTTAGGTTTTTCTATGAAGACCGGTAGTGGTTATGCCTTTTCCGGGGGCATTATGCTATAGACCTCCAGATTCCTTGACCTCACACTTGCATTCTTTTAAAGATACTCTATCTAACATGGCTCTTGCCCATTCCAACTTTTTTATTCTTGTAGACTTTAACTTATGAAGGTGACCTGCCTTCTTCATATAAAGAACTGTTTAGTTCTTGTGAAATTGTCAGATTACACCAATTGGTATGTGGCCCCTCTCATCATGGAGGACACACATTATATCTTATTTTCTCCCCAGAGAATTGAATATGTGTACCGGAGATTATCACATTATGTTAGACGTATAATGCATTGATTTCTTTTTACTTACATACACAGGAATTGCACCCTCTAAGTAAGGTAACAACCCCTGGATGCAAGGTCCGAGCATATCATAAACTCACTAGACCTGCTCATGGATCTGTTTTTGATCTTTCTAACTCCTTTGACTATAGGAATCCCATAGAAACAAACTGTGCTACCTTTCACAAAAAACGTATTGCAAGGCTAGATAAAATGATTCCTCTCACTAGTCATAAACCCTGTGACTGACCATTCGCCCCATGATATGATGAGTCATTAAAAGCAGCAAAGTTAATATGCAGGCAATTAGAAATGAAATGGCATCAGAAATATTTAGAAGAAGATAAACAGATCCTGAAGACTGCCTTGAATAACTAAAAAAAAAAGAGGTTTGAAAAGCTGACTTTTATTTAAATTCTATTTTATCTATCTCCAATAGTGCAAGAAAGGTTATTGCTATGTTTCATGACCTATCAAACCTCCATTGTCTAAAACAAGAATAACTCTCTTACAGAAACTGTTTGATGACCTAGCGATCTTCTTTGAGAAGAAGATTAGTAAGATGCTAGAGGACATTAACGACTCTTCAAATAGGGACCAGTTTCTCCCATCTGAAAGGTTCAGTGTGGATGCTGTCTCCCAATTTATTATGCATGACACAGAGACACCAGAGGAATAATGTACAAGCCCTTTGCACCGCTGGATTTGTTGGCAGCCTTTGATATGGTTAACCCCCAAACCCAGCTAGGAAGTTTAACATCTTTGGGTGTCAGTGTTAATACATTAGAGTGGATAAAATCCTACTTGCAGGACCGCTGTCAGGCAGTTGCATTACCACCTTATAGATCAGACTTCAGAGATGTTCGACAAGGACTTCCACAAGGATCGGCAATCATTCTGGTATTGTTTAACATTTATATGAAGCCTTTAATTTCCTTAATAAAAATGCATAACCTGACGATGGTTAACTATGCTGATGATACACAGTTGATCCTGTCCCTTAATAATAGTCAGCAGGATGTGGCACTTTCATTTCAAACCTGTCTAGCAGACATCATAAAGTGGATGAATGTCAATTCCCTTAAGTTATGTGGGGGTAAAACAAAATTCCTCTGCTGTTCAGCAAATAAGGTTCTGGTGCCTCTATCTCCTAACTTCTGTCCACTGCCTAATGCAAGAGAGTTCGGCCCCTCTGAGTCTGTTCGTAACTTGGAAGTTACCTTTGACAAACATCTCTCTCTTGAGAGGCATGTTATTAATTTGGCGGGTCTGTTTTGCACTGCTTCATGGCCTTAGAAAGCTGTTCCGGGTGCAACCTGTTCAGGCTAATCTTTAATAGCACAGACCGTTATACTGAGTTGACTAGATTATTGTAATGCTCTTTTCTTGGGATCCCCTGAGTATCTGGTTAGGATTTTGCAAAGAGTTCAGACAGCTGCTGTTAAATTAACATTAAATGGTTCCCAAAGATCCTCTGCATTGACTGCCCATAGATAACACCACTGGCTTCCTATGGAAGAGAGGATCATCTTCAAGTCAATGTGCATCATGTTCAAGGCCCTTCAGAAAAAGGGCCCTGTGCTGTTGCAATGTAGACTGAAAAGATATGTGCCTAGCAGGTCCCTACATTCTGCCATTGCAAATCTCATTCAGATAAACAGTTTCTGGAAGGTCCGGCAAGGTGGACAAATCTTTTCAATAAAAGCTACTCTACCTACTTGGGGACAGGGATCTACACTACCCTGGTTCATGTTGGGTTCTCCCATAGGGAACGAGAAGTAGCCATATTAGTCAAGAAAACATGTCAGTTTCAGATCACAAAAAACCTGGATGGACCCCATGGGGACATACGCGGCTATTCAAGGTACATGGAACTGACGTGAGATCACTCTAATCAGTGTATACTCACCCCGAGACTGCAATCACAGACAAAGGCTGCAGTCGCGAGGATACTTCTGGAATCGGGTACCTCCACACATGTAGTCGGAGGTGACTTCAACGATGTTGTAGATCCGACCCTAGACCGTTTACATATCGCTACAGGCACTCATACTCCTATTCCTCTGGCTGATTTTGTGAAGACAATGGGATTGACAGATCTATAGTGACACCATCACCCTACCAAGCGTGGCTATTCATATTTCAATGTCTTTTCTAGGCTCGACTACTTATTAGCCACCTCAGGAGGAATACAGACAGTGCATAAAGCTGAATATCTTGCTAGGGGAATCTCTGATCATTCTCCATGTTAGGATTTGGGTCCAGTCCCTTGTTTATTACTATGGCCTATCATCACATGACCTACTAGGGCAGGGATAAAGGTTAGTCTCACCTTTGTTTCCATGCTTGATATTGTTAATGGAGGGTTCCTAGTTCCTGGTTCCTGGTCCTGTGTTTGGTGATCTATTGGATTCTGTTTCCTCACGGGCTCGTGTGTGTCTCCAGATCCTTATTTCAACCTGAGTTATTCCCTTTCCCCATCGTTGTCCCACTCCTTGTTTCCTTGCCCTGTAGCCAGTTAGTTCCCGTTTTTGTTTCATTTCCCCATTCGTTCCTTTCCAGCCCTAAAGTGTTTGGCATAGTAGGGGGAGGTTCCCAGGGGCTCCTGCTCCCCTTAAGTGTATTTGCTGGTGAAGCGTCTTCTTGTTACTGACGCGCTTTAAAAACGAACTCAGGATAGTTTTTTCTTCCGTGTCTGTAGAAGCGCTTCTCATCGTTTTAAGCGGAAATGACGTTTTAGGTCATTCCGCGAGTCTGTTGTTAGACCGAGATTGGGATCCTGGGTTTTCCTTGTTCCCCTTTAACGTGCCCTGAATACTTTTATGGGGTTTTTTCACGCCGGTAAATGGGCATTTTTCCCCTATACATATTAAGAGACACTTCAGGATCGGTTTGGTCGCTACCCATATTTTACTTATTCCGAGAGGAGTTATCTCGGAACAGAGTTGGTGTTGTTTGCTGCCCCAGGATACCACGAAGCATAGCCTGCACATGTGACCGGTAGGAACACAGTGATTGTGATGATAGGACATGGTTTAATGTTTATAATTTGTGGGGTATATGCTTAAAGGCTATTTTTGTCTGTTTAGGTGCGGAGGCGTGGAGGAGGGAGCTGTTGTCCTGTTATACTAACCAGGGTGGCATTTGACTTGGTGTCTCCTCATATATATCACCCCCTTTCCTGGTTCATGTGCACACTCACAGTTTTCTCTTGTGAGTGGCATATGGGTTGGAGAAGTGGACTGGTTCATACTTCGTTCCTGCAGTGTGTGGGTCCAACAGACGGAACCTAACAGAATATCAAGCCCACGCTTTTTATTGCACTGCCCGGACCAGTATGGTGGGGGGTGAGCACAGAACATAAGTGGAGGCGGAGCCCCTATAGCAGTGTCTGTTACAACCCCAGTTGTTGTACCATTGGCTCCCCCTGAGAGGTTCACGGGTGATAGTGAGAAGTTTGGTATGTTTATGAACCAATGCCAACTACACTTCATGTGCAAGCCCAGCGCCTTTCCTGATGATTCCGCTAAAGTGGCCTTTACTATATCGTATTTGGCTGGCACCGCTGCCCAGTGGTCAATTCCCTTAATTGATAGTGATGATCGTGTGCTGTATGATTATTCAGCTTTTAAAGAACTTATGCGGGGATTGTTCGCTAAACATGCTTTCATGCAAGGTAGCTATGCGGAGCTCCTGAAGCTACGGCAGGGCAGACAGGACTTGTTGTCATACATTGCCACATTCAACCGGTTGGTGTCCGAGACTCACTGGCCGATGGCCAAAAGGACGTCATTATTCTATCAGGGTCTTTGTGAGGACCTTAAGGATGTGGTTTTCCAGGTGGTAGATCCCCCAGAGGATTGTGCTGCATTTATTGATCTCGTGGTAAAATTGAACCATCGACTATCGGAGAGGCGAGGGGAACGTAGTCGTTTCCAGGTGTCCCGAGGAAGTTTTGTTAAAACTGAAGCCAAACCTACAGCGGAGCCTAAGACAGGGCCGGAACCGATGGAAATAGGCGGGGTAGGAGGGCCACTATCTCCAGAGGAAAAGAAGAGGAGGAGGGAGTTGAATCTATGCTTGTATTGTGGTCAGGGAGGCCATTTCGCTAGGGAATGTCCTGTGAAACCATCAGGTGTTGGTTATGGAAAGAAGGTAGCGTTAGTCCATGTGGATAGACATGAAGTGAAGGGAAGGTACGATGTAGTGGGGGCAATAGATCACGTGCCTAGACATTTAATTATTGCTGCCCATCTTTTACTTTCTGTACACAACCACGTACCTGTGTCCGTTCTGTTGGATTCCGGGGCTACAGGAAATTTTATTGATATTACATTGGCAGACAAACTGTCGATTCCCTGTCGCTACAAAGAACAGCCAGAACCTGTGAGAGCAATAGACGGGACAGAACTGACTTCGGGTTCAATTACCCGACAGACGTTTCCGATACAGTTACGGTGTGAGAACGGACATTCTGAAACAGTGGTTTTTAATTTGATTGATGCCCCTTCGTTTGGGTTGGTGTTGGGGATTCCTTGGCTGCAGGACCACAATACTAAGATAGATTGGGTGCAGCGTTTGGTGACTTTGGATTCCAAGTATTGTCTCAAACATTGTTATAATGTGGCTAGTGAACGGATTGCCCCATTGTCTTGTGCGGTGGCACAGGTGGGCACTGTTCCCCTGCAGTATTCTGCCTTCAAAGATGTGTTTGATAAAGGACAAGCCCAGGGTCTTCCTCCGCACCAGTCTTTTGACTGTAAGATTGATCTGGTGCCGGGTATTCCTTTACCATGCAGCCGCATATATGCATTATCAGAACCTGAGGAGCTGCATCTTAAGGAATATCTGGATGAGATGTTGAAAATGGGTTTCATCCGTCCCTCCTGTTCGCCTGTGTCATCGGCGATCTTTTTTATTCCAAAAAAGGAGGGGTCGTTGAGGGCCTGTGTGGACTATAGGGCCTTGAATAAGGCCACTGTGAAGAATAAGTACCCTCTTCCTCTCATTCCCGTGTTGTTGGACCAGCTCCGCAAAGCCACGGTGTTTACCAAATTGGATTTGCGGGGTGCTTACCATCTTATACGTGTTCGACCCGGGGATGAGTGGAAGACGGCTTTTAAGACCAAACACGGTTTGTTTGAGTATTGTGTGATGCCGTTTGGCCTATGTAATGCGCCGGCGGCATTTCAGTACTTCATTAATGAGGCCCTTGGCGAGTATTTGGACAGAACTGTCATCGTCTATCTGGATGATATCCTCATCTTTTCGGAGACCGGAGCTGAACATCATGAACACGTGACCCAAGTGCTACAGAAATTACAGGAACATCATCTGTATGCCAAACTGGAAAAGTGTCAGTTCAGCACCTCTGAGGTGGAGTTCTTGGGGTTCATCATTTCAGCGGAAGGCATACGGATGGACCCAAAAAAGATACAGGCTATTGTGACCTGGCCCATACCATCTACAGTTAAGCACATTCAGGTGCTTTTAGGGTTTGCCAATTTTTATCGGCGTTTTATATCTTATATCTAATTTTTCCGATATAGTGACACCTATGACCCGGCTGTTGAGGAAGGGGGTTCCTTTTGTATGGTCTACTGAGGCTCAGGATGCTTTCCAACTGTTGCTCAGGACATTTACATCAGCACCTGTATTGGTGCATCCTGATCCTGCTCTGCCGTTCTTTGTGGAAACAGATGCTTCGTTGTGTGCGGTGGGTGGGGTATTATCCCAACGCAATGAGGAGACAGGGCACATGCACCCTATTGCCTATTTCTCTAAAACCTTAAAGTTGTCCTTTGAGGAATGGCGACATTACTTATGGGGCACCCGTCATACTATCACGATATATACCGATCATAAAAACCTAGAGTTCTTTCGGTCTGCTCGTGCTTTGACTCCGCGTCAAATGCGGTGGGTCCTATTCTTCAATGAATATGACTTCGTTATAACTTATAGACCCGCAGCACAGCAGATCAAGTCTGACGCTCTTTCCCGGATTCACGTGGATCTACAGGTAGTGAGTCCTCCAAAGGAAGACAGACCCATGATTGCTGGTGAGAAGATCATAGGAGGGGTAACGGTTAATGACTTCCCTTCCGTGGTGAAAAGACGCTTACGTCAGATGGATTTGGCTCCGTGGGTGGCGTTGCCCCAGATGGTGACTCAGGATGGGTTACTATATCATGAGAGTCGGTTGTTTATTCCCCCGGTTTTGAGAGATATGGTTCTGCAGTGGTGTCACTCTTCTGCATTGGTGGCACACTCTGGGATGCAGAAGACAAAAGAGTTGTGCTTAAGATGGTTTTGGTGGGACACTCTGGTCAGGGTTATGTGACTGCTTGCCCTGTATGTGCCATTAATAAGCCTTCACACGGCAGGCCCTCTGGTTTTTTGCGGCCCTTAGAGGTACCGCCTTCTCCTGGGCATACCATCAGTATGGATTTTGTGACTGACCTTCCATCTGTGTCGGGATCAACCGCCATTTTGGTGGTGGTTGATTTATTCACTAAGATGGCGCATTTCATCCCGCTATCCAAGATCCCTGCGGCCAAGGAGATGGCCTTGGTGTTTATGTCTTCGGTGGTGAGGCTTCATGGACTACCATCGGCAATCATATCCGATAGAGGAGCTCAGTTCGTGTCCCATTTTTGGACGGAGCTGTGCTTGGTACTCAAGATGGAAATACGGTTGTCCTCTGCGTATCATCCGCAGTTTGATGGTCAGACGGAACGCACCAACCAGACTATGGAGCAGTACCTGAGGTGTCTTGTTTCATCTTTGTCGTGCGATTGGGTGACTGCTCTCCCTATAGCGGAATTTGCCTATAATAACAGTCAGCACTCCGCCTTGGGTATGACACCATTCTTTTGTTAATTGGGATACCATCCTAGAGCATTAGCTATTCAACCCACTGGGCGTGTGCCAGCCATAGACGATGTGTGTAATAGGTTGAGAGACATCTGGGGTGCTGCAAGGGAGCTTTTGCTGGAGGCTAAGGCAACAATGAAAACACAGGCAGATAGGCATCGGGCCCCTGCCCCCTCTTATCGGGTGGGAGACCAGGTGTGGTTGGCTTCCCGGAACTTGCGAATGCAGGGATCCCGCAAATTGCAACCTAGGTTTGTGGGCCCTTTTCCGGTGGTTCAAGTGATCAATCCGGTGGCTATGAAGCTCCAGCTGCCAGTGGAATTCAAAGTCCATACTGTGTTCCACACGTCATTGTTGAAACCCTATGTACCTTCTGCTCAGGTGCTGCCCCCTCCTCCTCCCGTGGTAATTGATGGGCAGGATGAGTTCGAGGTCCAGGCTATACTTCATTCCAGGCGTAGGAGGGGCCGTCTATACTATCTGGTGGACTGGAAGGGATATGCCCCTGAGGATAGGACGTGGGAGCCTGCTGGAGGGGTACATGCACCTCGTTTGGGCGGAGTTTCCTGGGATGCTGTCTATGGAACAACCTGTGGGGAGGGTCATTGGGGGGGTACTGTTAGGATTTGGGTCCAGTCCCTTGTTTATTACTATGGCCTATCATCACATGACCTACTAGGGCAGGGATAAAGTTTAGTCTCACCTTTGTTTCCATGCTTGATATTGTTAATGGAGGGTTCCTAGTTCCTGGTTCCTGGTCCTGTGTTTGGTGATCTATTGGATTCTGTTTCCTCACAGGCTTGTGTGTGTCTCCAGATCCTTATTTCAACCTGAGTTATTCCCTTTCCCCATCGTTGTCCCACTCCTTGTTTCCTTGCCCTGTAGCTAGTTAGTTCCTGTTTTTGTTTCATTTCCCCATTCGTTCCTTTCCAGTCCTAGTTGTTTGGCATAGTAGGGGGAGGTTCCCAGGGGCTCCGGCTCCCCTTAAGTGTATTTGCTGATGAAGCGTCTTCTTGTTACTGACGCGCTTTAAAAACAAACTCAGGATTGTTTTTTCTTCCGTGTCTGTAGAAGCGCTTCTCATCGTTTTAAGCGGAAATGACGTTTTAGGTCATTCCGCGAGTCTGTTGTTAGACCGAGATTGGAATCCTGGGTTTTCCTTGTTCCCCTTTAACGTGCCCTGAATACTTTTATGGGGTTTTTTCACGCCGGTAAACAGGCGTTTTTCCCCTCTACATATTAAGCGACACTTCAGGATCGGTTTGGTCGCTACCCATATTTTACTTATTCCGAGAGGAGTTATCTCGGAACGGAGTTGGTGTTGTTTGCTGCCCCAGGATACCACGAAGCAAAGCCTGCACATGTGACCGGTAGGAACACAGTGATTGTGATGATAGGACATGGTTTAATGTTTATACTTTGCGGGGTATATGCTTAAAGGCTGTTTTTGTCTGTTTAGGTGCGGAGGCGTGGAGGAGGGAGCTGTTGTCCCGTTATACTAACCAGGGTGGCATTTGACTTGGTGTCTCCTCATATATATCACCCCTTTCCTGGTTCATGTGCACGCTCACAGTTTTCTCTTGTGAGTGGCATATGGGTTGGAGAAGTGGGCTGGTTCATACTTTGTTCCTGCAGTGTGTGGGTCCAACAGACGGAACCTAACACTCCACCGTGGCTAACGCTCGGACTGGAGACTAAATGCATGGGAGCTTCAGGATAAAGTGGCGAAAGGGACAATAAAAGCAGAGACTACCCTGTTCTTCCAAGAAAATGAAAGCTCTGTGTCCTCAGATGCAATCTTGTGGAAAGCATACAAGGTGGTACTCCAGGGTAGGCTACAAGACATAATTGCGCAAAAAAGAAGGTAGGAAAAACACCAAATGGAAACTTTAGAGATTAAACTACTGGAATTAGAGGGAAACGCTACCCCAGGGATTGAGACTGCTACATTTAGACAACTTGAGGTGACACGAAGGGAGCTTCGGGCGCTGGCAGAGGGGGAGGTTAAGTCTCAAATTCAAGCCACACAACACCGACTCTACGAGACAGGGGATAGGACGGGGTGACTCCTAGCCTGACTGAACTGGAAAGAAAGGGAGGCGAATTGGGTGAGCCAAATAGTAGAATCAGATGAGAGTTATACAAAAGCGCATAGCATCGCAGGAGCTTGTACGCGCTACTATGGCAAATTATACGAGGCCATGACAATAGTGGAAGATGCCCAGGTAATGACTTATCTGAATGGCATAGAGATGCCTACATTACGACCAGAGGATAGCGAGGCCCTGGAGGCAGATCTAACCCTAGCGGAGGTGCAAGAGGCTATTAATAAACAAAAGTCTGGGAAAACACTGGGACCAAAAGGGCTATCGGCTGAGTTTTTTAAGCAATATGGTAGCCTGCTGGCTCCCCGATTACTAAATATGTTCTGGGCGGCAAGGGAAGTAGGGACGCTACAACCGGACCTATGTCACGCCACAGTGGTGGTTATTCCAAAACCTGGCACACCCCGGAGAAATGCGGATCATACCCTCCCATCTCCCTACTTAATATAGAAACCAAGATTTTGGCCTCCATACAGGCGAATCGACTCTTACTAGTAATCACCTCATTGGGCCATAGAGACCAGTCAGGCTTTATGCCCAAACAGGCAACATGCTTTAACCTCCGTGGACTAGCGAACTGGCTTGACACACTGAAGGACAGTCCTCTACCTTTGATGCTTTTGTCGTCGGATGCTGAAAAGGCCTTTGATACGGTTCACTGGTCATTCATGAGACAGGTAGTCATAAAATTTGGCTTTGGTAGCAATTTCCGGACATGGGTGGATCTACTATATACAAATCCCAGGGCAAGTGTTAAGGTCAATGGGGTAAAGTCAGCAGATTTTTAAATATGGAAAGGTACCAGGCATGGTTGCCCGTTGTCCCCTCTGCTCTTTGCGCTGGTGTTAGAACCACTGGCGTGCCTAATTAGAGCTAGTCCAAGCATAAAGGGGTTTCAGGACACCAAAGGGCAGATGATAGATGAGCAAATATCTCTCTATTCGGATGACATCCTGCTATACATATCTTGACCCGACACAACTCTGCCTCTTATATTCCACCTGGTCAAAGAGTTTGGTACATATGTAGGATATAACATTAATTGGGGAAAGTCTAGTATATACCCCATTGGACACACCACGGTCTTGTACTCTATACCGGAGCATCTACACATTGCTAAAGATGGATTCAAATACCTGGGATTGTTTATCTCCACAAATGAAGCTGAATGCCTCACACACAACATTAAGCAGGTCCTACAGGAATTCCGAGAAGACGTTGCAAGGTGGAGACATCTCCCCCTGACATTATTAGGGAGGGTAGCCATGTAAAAATGGTTAGGCTCCCCAAACTGCTCTATATCTTCCAAATATATATTACAAAATCCCAGATATGATCTTCAAGGCAATAACAGACAAGGTGCGAACATTACTATGGGACGGTGGCCACCCTTGAGTGGCACTCCAAATTGTGCAGCGCAGTAACTATAGCGGGGGAATCACCCTCCCAGACATACTGGCCTATTATAGAGCAGCACACCTGATAGTTAATAACGAATGGGGAGACGCACCTCTGCACCAACCATGTACATTCTAGAGAGGTTACAATTCCAGAAGTATTCCTATCTGCATACATTTATGGTGGCCTCGGAATTCGAAGCTTATTACCCGCAACACAACGAGTGATGGAAGCATGGAGAGGGGCAGTGAGACAGATGAAATGGGAGAAAGACTGACTAAATCCACACCGATGTGGGAGGGTAAGCATCATCCTGAGCTTGCAAAAATACAGGGCTTCAGGGAATGGAAGACAATCGGGATCACAACCTTAGGAGATATCTTATGGAAAGGAAAATTCATAACCTTCCCAGAGCTCCAAAAGGAGTATAGTTTGTCCAAAGAACAACAATACAAATACATACAACTCCAGCATGCATGAAGGGCATAAAAAACAAAGATAATAGATATCCCTAAGTATGCACGATAGAGGGACGTCTTTTACAGGAAGAGATACCGGAAAAGGCATTGTCCTGGACGTACAAAACTATAATCAATAATACCCCAGACACACTATCTCCACTTAGAAGCAAATGGGAGGAAATTACTGGCGAGTTAGAAGACATTGACTGGGAGATGGCACTAATGCATCCCAGAGAAGGGTCGATTAAGCTGAGGCTACGCCTAATACAGTTCAAAGTCCTACATAGGACACACTATGACAGAGCCAGACTCCACACCATGGGTAGAGCAGAGAGCCCTGAGTGTCTACGCTGTAGGGTGGATAAGGGTTCTTACATTCATACACTGTGGGAATGCCGATTAATACACAGATATTGGTTACGGATAGTAACGGAGCTCAACAACATACTCAAATCCTAGATCCTAATTGATCCAAAATATATTCTTCTAGGAGTACACACAGAAGTTGACATTCTCAGATATAAACTCCTACTGAGTAACCTAGGGCTCATTGTCGCCAAGAGAGATATTGCAAAATACTGGGGTAGGGCAGCAGTGCCCACCATAACTGAATGGCGGGCAAATATGGACCTATACCTGGTGCGGAAAAAACAGTATATTCGGCCAGAGTGTTCCCCAGGAAGTTTAGGAAGATATGGCACCCGTGGCTGACCTATTATGGACTAAAGGTTGGAGATTAGGGCCCTATCGCAATGCAGTCTAGTACACAGGGGGTCCACACAATGGGGCAATACGTTCCTAGTCCATCAGGGAGTCCATCTAAATAAGACATGTTTAATACATGAGAGGTGATGGTGGGGGTAAATGTCCAAAGAACTTATGCTATGGTTTCACCTGCAGTTTTACATACACTGGTTAAGGATTATACTCCTAATTTCTGTAACATTTGTGATATTCCTGATGATGGTTCGGCTGATTCTTTTAAAAATATAAACAGTTAAAAAAAAAAGCTGCTCAGTTGCAGAACAAACTTCCATCCAATATAGGAGCACACATGGACCTGTTGAGATTCAGGAAAGCTTTGAAGTCTTGGTTATTTCCAAGGCAGTAATTGTCTGCAGCAGTATGCTAGTCCCTGTTCCACCTCTAAACAACTCTATGCCTCAGCGCCGGTTTACCAGTCTGGTCACAGTCTGCTCTACAAATACTATAAATAATAATGATAATAATCTCCATCCAGGCCTCCACTTCTTCCTTGGTAACCCTTGGCAACTTCCAATTGGTCTAGAAACCCAGAGATAAACTGAATTGGCAAATCCATAGGGGGTATATAAAACTGTATAATACTCCCTAAATCTTCTATTGATAGCTTCCTGTGTATAGAGGTGTGCTTCATCCTCAGAATCCACCTCCAGGATCTGTGCACTTCTAGTCATTGGATTAGTGAGCCAGGCCAGCAGAGTTCCCACCTTATCACGCTTCGCATGTTCTCTGGCCATATATTCTCTATAGTCAAAACAGTGTAAGTTTTCTATATCTGCTGCTACTTGTTCCATGGCATCTAAAAGCTGCTGTTTCAGGCTCGCACTTCCTGGCCTCGCTAACTCGAGTTCCCGCAACACCTCCTTGCTTCTGAATCTCGCTCACCAAGGTATGCCTTACCCCAACTATGTCTTCTATACAACATCCCCGAATGACATTCTTGAATGCATCCCACTCCTTCAGAGACAATACAGACAAAGCCTCATTCTTCAACAAATAATTTCCACTGTTTCTCAAATGACATTGCGAAATGCAGGATCCTCCACGGTTTCCACCCACAAATGCCAGTCCAGTGTTCAGGCCCCTCTCTATTCCACCCCAATGAAAGCAGAACAGGGTTATGGTCTGAGACTGTCTGGCATACATACTCCACATTTTGTACCTTATGATGCTCCCCTGGGGCACACAAACATGTACCCAATTGCACATGAAGCTCATGTATCCCTGAAACGTATGCATAGTTCCTAATGTCAGAGTGCAAAAATCTCCACAAGTACACTAACCCCCATCTTTGCTGCTAATTCCGGACTTGGCTTGAAACACATTGCACAGAAGAGTCTATCAGGGGTGGGTGCAATCTGTCGCGATCAAGATCTGCGATACAATTGAAGTAGCCGCCCACAAGCATGTTATGCATCATATATGGCACCAACTTCCTAGTCAATTCCCGGAAGAACCCACCCTGATCTGTATTTTGAGCATAACCCCCCACAATGGTCAAGTTCCAGCCAGCCAAACATCCAACACCACCACACACACCTTCCTCCAGGATCAATCAATTCATTTGTTTTCTGGAAAGGTACCCCAGGGTGAATCCATATCAAAACCCCTCTTGCTAAAGCAAAATAAGAGGTGGTCTATAGTTGCCCCCATCATCTCTTCCATAAAACTTCCCTTTCGGAAGCTGCAAGATGGGCCTCTTGCAGAAGTGCAATGTGCTTTGCACATTTTTGTAAGTAAGTTTGGACTTTATAGCGTTTAGTTATGCTATTAAGTCCCGCACATTCCAACTAATAAAATTGTATGTCATAGATGCTATCATATCTTTTCCCAACCTCCAGGTACCAATAGAAGCAAGGAATGTGGGTCACATTCCCCAGGGTGTTCTACACACGCACACATATCCAGTGTGATAGGGATCATTGAATTTCTTAACCTACAAAACCAAAATCTAACTCCCCAAACCCTGGAACATGAAGAAACACACTTCCCATCCAAACGGAGCCACTCACACCTTCCATCCACTCGCTGGTGAAATAAGGGAACACCATAACTCTCTGGTTCTGTACAAAGATGTCTCCCTTTGCTTTGCCCGTGTTAGAATATGATCCCAATCTTTAAAATACAACAATCTGACAATCACTGGCATTGCCGGTGCTCCTGCCAGGGGAGGCCATCCAGGTACCTGATGAGCCTTTTCCAGAGCATAGTGCTATGAAAGCCCCTCTGGAGTGACTACCTCCCTCCGCCATGACTTCATGAATAAAGTTGTGTTTCCACTGGCACCCACTATCCATTCTGGCAGCCCTATGATACAGTAATTATTCCTTTAGGCCCTATTCTCTGTGTCCTCAGCCCTTGATTCCAGTTTTTTACTCTCTTCTCCAGGAGGTTCTGATGTTTCAACATAGCAGATACTTCAGGGGTAGTTTTGCTCTGTGCACATTATGAGGTCACGACCCTCTCCACCAGACAACAATGATCCTCCCCTATTAGCCCCTGATCTGCCACTAAGGCATCAATTTTCAATTCTAGTGCTTCTTGTGAAGCCTCAGTAACCTGCAGGATAATGTCAAGCTTTGCTGCCAGATGATCTGGATTTCCACACTGGCTTGCCCCTCCCTTATTACAACTGGCAGCTGTCCAATTATTAGGCCGTGGTCACCTGTTTCTTTTTTCCTAGTATTTTTATTCATTGTGTTACAAGCTACTTTGGAATCAGCGTACATGAGATTGCTTTCTTTACATGTTAAGGGTCCACGAAATCTAAATATGGTATTTGAACCAGTGTTTATGTTAACTCTTGGCCCTCTACGTTAAATATGTATGTCACCATTTCCCAGAAGCAGCTCAACTCGGCAGATTCAAATGTCATGGGCAGCAGTGCTTCCCAAGCCACCCACATCTGAAGTCCTGTTCAGGCCAGTCCCTTTGCCAACTCTAAGCCTGATATTCTTCAGAAATGACACCGCCATCATCCCACAGCTGCAATGTGGGCCTCAAGGGTCATAAACATAAACCTTTTCCTGAAGCAGCTCTGGGTGGCCACACTGCTGCAATGCAGGCAACACTGCCATGACTGTGTAGCATGATGATCTTTTGCCCTTAATAGGCTGCTCACAATTCGCCAACAACCAGTCACAAACACAAGCCCGTCCTGCCACTGTCTCAGGATGCAGATGCGGCACATACAGATCCAATGTTCAATTCTCCAACATGTGTGGAGATCTGCTTTGCCCGGCCCCTGCCCACTGCAGTGTTTCCAGGATTAACTTTGTTTCAGTGTTCTCCAGGCGGCAACCCTCCCTGCAATATGGATAACATTGATATTCTCAGCACTACTGATGGATATGGCTGTGTGATATGATGATCTCACTCGTGGTGGAGATTCCTTAGCCAGGCCCCTGCCAACTGCAAAATTTCCAGGTTCCACTGAGAGCTCCGTAAAAACAGCCGGCTACAATGTTTAGTGTATCTGGTCTAGTCTGTGCTGAGTTCAGCCAGCCCACCTACCATCTCATAGCGCAGTAGCCTCAGCTGGCCTCAGGGCCACAAGTACCACACTTAAGTTCCACTTAGTTGGCCACACTGTTTCCAAGTTAAATTGGATACACATCTCCTCACATTCTCCAACATTTTCCAGTAAGCTGGGCCCCAGCCAGCTTCATTGCTTCCAAGTGTCTCTCTGCCAATTTTGTCACAGTCCCCCAGCTTCCAATTTCAATGTATCCAAGTGTCTCTTTAATTAGATATTTGCACAGCTACAAAGTCTCTGTGTGCCATGCGTTTGAATAGTCACCAGCTAACTTCAGGGACATTGCGCGGCCACACTGCCAAGCGTCTCTGCCGCAGGCGTGGTCAAGCTGCCATTTTAGGTCCAGACACGCCACAAGTCTCACACAGTTAAAGTTCCACTTAGACAGCTACATTGTTCCCAAGTACCTTGTAAGGTAGATGCCAATGTTCTGCTAAGCCAAGCCATACCAGCTTCGCTCCTTTCAAGTGTCTTTTCAATTAGATACTTGCACAGTTCAAAGTTCTTCCTTAATTAGATGGCAATATCCAACATGTTCTGCTACGCCGAGCCCCTGCCGGTTTCATTGTATCCAAATGTCTCTTTAACTAATTACTTTACAGCTACAAAGTCTCTGTGTGCCACACATTGGATTAGGTCCCAGTCAGTTTCAGTGTCACTGTGTGGCCACAAAACCCAATGTCTCTGCCAAAGCCCCATTCAAGTTACCATTATGGGGCCAGCCATGCTGTTACCCCTCAGCCGGCAACAATTGCACCTGAAATTAACTTCACCTTCTTCGACATCACTCTGCATGTCGATGCAGATCATACACTCAGCCTCAGATGCTAAAGCCGCCACCTGCGTCAGCCACTCGCCAACCGCCACCAGGTCAAACCAGCCCACCTGCCATCTTATGATGCAGCCGCCATGACACATGCGAAGGAGAGGGCACAACAAGCACAGACCCGCCTGTGCTATGCTTCCTCTCAAGGGTGGCCACAAACACACCCACAGTCATTGAGCACGTTATAGCTCCCAAGTGGACAATTCAAATACAGGATAGTGGTAGATGGTGGAGTTAGGCAGGAAGCAATGCAGAACCCAACCTACTCCAGTGATGCCATTTGCCCCGCCTCAAGTCATTTCAATAGTAGTACGCAAACAATATTGGTAGAAAAGAATTTAGTGGCTGATTACGAGTCTGGCAGTCTTCTGACCCCCAGACTTGGGGTGGTGCAGCAGTGGTGGTCCACTCTTTTGCCAATTATGACTTTAACTGTTGCATCGGCAGTGGACCACTGGCTGAACCAGGGAACAGTCATTCCCTGGCAGTGGAGCAGCTGCACCACAACAGAATATGGTGAGCGGGGACTGACTCAGCATATTACGAGTCTCGGCAGCGTAAACCATTTAGTGGTGGAGCCCCGACATGAAAAGTCTGTTGGTGCAGGAACACCCCCCATGTCCACCCCCTCCATGAGGATACATTCTGGGGAGCACAACATGTGCCCCCCTGTCTGTATTGTCACAAAGTTCCAGCATGGCATGGACGTTCACATCCATGCCGTGCTGGAACTTTTTTGTTGCTTCCAAACTGGTGCCAGTTTTCCAGGCTCTGCCATGGGAAAGTCAAAGGATAGCCCATAGTATCACAAGTTGAACTAGTTCCACTCGTATTACGACTGGCTGTCCTTGCGTGGGTTTGGCATAGCTGGCACAATTGCATTAAACTCATAATCGGTCCATTAGACAATTTTTTTTTTTAAATAGGACAAAATGAATGTGAGGCAAAAGAAAAAGTTTGAATGGATTTGTTTAAACTCTAAAGTAGAAAAGGTCAAAATACTTCTGAGAATTAATGGGCAGCTCTCTGTGTAAGAGAAAAGTAATTATTGCTCCACCGGTGGCAGAGCAAATTGGGCTAATTCAATACTTAATATGTATAAACCAAAAGGTAACATGCAACAAGAAATCCAAATACCCGTTAAAGCCTCTGAAAATAGTATAAGGAATACGCAAACTGGGGAAGATCTAGTGTGTCCCAAATACCACCCTTCTCCTTCATAGAAAAAGAATGTGGGACTCCAATGCAATCAATCAACTTTCCTAGGGACCAAGGCCTAAAATGGGATCTCAGAATATAATGAAACTTTAACTGAAACTCTGGATATCATTGTTAGAATCACTCATCAATGCAATTATGAAATACAAACCCTATTTAAAAAATATATAATCATTCACTTCCAGCAAGCTAGTGCATGGAAGCACTGATGTGTATTTCTGGCAAGATTCTTACTAAATATCGCTTAAAAGCCTTGAAAATATTTGTGGAGACAGTGGGTATACTACTGATGCTTCAAAAGGGTAAAAGAAGGAACAAATCGACCACAATTGTTTACTCCATAAACTTTATGCTGTAAAGCACTCAATCCAAAAGAATGTCCCTTGTATGTCAAATATATTTATTTAACAAGATACCTAGATGTAATAGACAAAAATATATGGTAGAGCAATATGTTTACATTGGGAGCCCCAATACTATCACCACGACTAATAATTGAGCTCTGAGTGGCACCGTTTCAAAATACAGTGAGGCAGCCTGCAAAAAGTAAGCCAGTGAATAGAAGCTGCTAATATAATATTCACTGCTTTGAGAGAAGGCTCTCTCAACAAGGTCCTGGGGCAGGGAAAACATTTAATATTGATACTTGGGGTTCACCAAAAAGGGCGGGTGCACCACGTTATATATGTGTTGTGAGGTGATCCTCAAATGCCATCATCTTTTTCTTTGTTGCCCTAAGTACCCCATGATAAGTTTGTTAAATTTCGAAAGCACTTCGGATGCTTGGGCTTTTGTTCAGAGACCTTAGAGTACAGAGAACCCAGTTGGATGGTCCTAAAGTTGGAATAGCGGAATGCTGAAAGTGAGAAACAGACTCTTGTGCACATTGAATTAAAATAAGAATGCTTTATTGACAATGCTGACATTGACACTGAAATGTTGCATGTTATAATAAAGATTACTGGAATATAGTTATATTCATAATAATTTTAATGGTGTTGTATAAGTTGTGTGTGATTTTATTAAGCTTTTAGCAATGAAGTAACATCATGACAAAGCAAGTAGGTCTGCGTTTTGTAAATGACAACCATAATACTCTGCCGAGTATGGATGAGAGTTTTGCTGTTTGAGGATTCAGAGCTCACTGGGAGTGGTGTAAGATGTAATGAAGGTATCACCATAGGTATTTCCAATGGCCTAAGTGTACATGTTTGTAAATCAATGTGCGTTATTCAGTAATATGTGCCTAATAAGTACTTCCCCTTATTAAAAGAAAAAGCACTGACTGGGCAATGATATATTGAGTGTTGTTTGCTGCCTAGCAAGTACTTGGGTAATAGCCCACAGCACCTCACCTGATTAAACGTATGCCTTCTTTGCTTTGCTTCGCTTCCCTCAGAGAGTCAAGTGCTACTATGGTGTATATGGTTCCCAATAATGAGAAGATTGCTTACTACTACGTGGAAAACACATTGCACCATCTCCTACTATAATATGGCATTTCCAGTATGTTAGAGTACCTGCATAGCAGGTACACTTGCTTTCTAGCCTAAAAAATACAACTTTACAGCTCTAAGAGATCTCAACATATAATTTGAAAAGGATAACAATGAAAGCATAAGGATATGGCAGCAAGTTAAATGGCCCAATTGTAAATGACCCACCTACAATCTAGACCATATACTGTATCTTATCTCCTCCAAAACTGATGAGCTCTTAACAGATACCCCTACCCCCATCTACTGGTCCGATCATCACCTAGTATCCTTCTCCTTGAGCATTCCGAAGCACACAGAAAAACAGTCCAGCTCCTCAAAATTACACGTTGGTTGAAATTAGACACCACAATTTGGGAAAGCTCCTTAGCAGATTTGACCCCTAAAAGGGAAGGAGGAATTGACGAGAGATACAAAAAATACAATAACTGGCTCACAGTTTCCCTGGATGCTTTGGTCCCTCTGAAGTCCATGGGCTCATGTTGCCCAGCAGGCCGCTCCCCCTGGTTCTCAACCAACCTTATTGAACTAAAAAAGGAAGCAGAAAATAGCAGAAACAGAATGGAGAAAATCGTATGATCATCCAAGCAAACCATCATACAAAAGTATGCATTAGAGAAGCCTGAGTACCAAATAAGAAAATTATCCAAACTCCTCAAAGGAACTGTTCAGGCTGGTAAACAGCCTCATAAAGCCAGCCAAGACCCAAAGCGAGCCCACATCCTCAATTGAGTGGTGCAACATGCTAGCAAATTTCTTTCTTGGGAAAGGTCAACAACATTTTGCTCGCTGTTCCCCAAAACACTGTCCAAACCCCTATTAACACCATTACAGCAACAGTACATTTCCCACTAACAGCTTTTCCCCAATTGTATACTGATACAACTGAGAAGACCATCAAGACAATCAAATCTGGCTCACCACTTGACCCCGCCCTACTGGATATTATATGAAAAGGAGGAAACACTATTGTAACACAACTGACAGACCTCCTCAATGATTCTTTAGACAGCGGCACATTCCCCTGGCATGGAAACATTCAGTGGTAAAACCCCCTCTTAAAAAAGCCCACCGTCAACCCCCTACTGGTGGAGAATTACCGCCCCATCCCACTTCTTCCTGGGGTGAGTAAGACCCTTGAATAGCATGTGAACAAACATTTATTGGCCTTCTTGGAAACTCGTTCCGTCTTGCACCCAACTCAAACTGGGTTTAGACCAGGCAAATGCACTGAGACAGCCATCCTAGTGGCAACAAAAGAGCTAAGGGTGATTCTGGTTCAAGGCGGCTCAGCAGCAATGATCTTGCATGACCTGAGCACAGCTTTTGATACAGTATCACACCCGGTCCTCATTCAAAGGCTCAAAGAGGTAGGAATAGGTGGAATAGCTGACCAACTTCCTAGAGCAGAGAAGCTTTCAAGTCCAGGAGGACTCCTCTCTCTTCACATTAAAATGCAGAGTACCTCAGGTATATTCCTTAAGTCCCAAACATTTCAGCCTCTACGTACGCCCGCTGGCAGAAATAATACAAACCTATGCCCTTGACTCCTATGCAGACGACAGACAGCTTATCATCTTGCTCCCCACGGGGCAGCTCAGCAGCAATGATCTTGCATGACCTGAGCACAGCTTTTAATACAGTATCACACCTGGTCCTGATCCAAAGTCTAAAAGAGGTAGGAATAGGTGGAATTGCCCTCAAATAGCTGACCAACTTCCTAGAGCAGAGAAGCTTTCAAGTCCAGGAGGACCCTTCCTTCTACACAACCTATACATTAAAATGTGGAGTACCTCCGGGATCTTCCTTAAGTCCCAAACATTTCAACCTCTACGAACACCCACTGGCAGGAATAGTACAAACCTATGCCCTTGACTCCTATGCAGATGACAGACAGCTTGTCGTCTTGCTCTCCACAGACATCAAGTACATCTCCCATCAGCTAAATGCATGTCATAAGCATTTTACAAACTGGTTATGGACAGCTGTCTAAAATTGAATGGAGATAAAAGAGAGGTCCTTGTCGTAGGAAACAATTCTTCCCTCAGGAGAGAACTCAACTGGGCGCTCTGTTTAGGACCACTCCTCACACATAACAGGTAGTAGGCATAACTAATTTCCAGATTTCAGCCGAAATCTTGACATTGAAATCTGAGGAAGCCAATTTATGTCCAATATCTCCTTCCCCTCTTGAGTTAGAACACTGGTGTTTTGTGATGGCCTGGAATGATGAATTAGACATTCTTTAAACAAATGGCCCTTATCTCTACTGTATGTAGACAATCCTTTTAGATGACATCTTCACTCTCTAGTTATGGCCCCCAAAGTGAACTGATCTTCATCAGTACTTCAGTGGTTTCAGTATGGTTAACTTCATATTTTCTCGGTGCAGGAAAGGACCTGGCAATTGGGTATGGAGCATTGCATTGTTTACAATGCATCTCCTTCTTCTTTTCCTTTAAATGAAACTAAATATGCAAGGCATTTTCTATTGCTTTAATGAAAGCAGAAGGATGTGAGAGATGGACCAACACATCCTTAATCTCTTCTCTCAATACACGTCAGAACAAGGTAAGAAGATTTCTTTCATCCCACTGTGTTTCGGTCACCAGTCACCTAAAGCAAGTTCCATAAGTCATTACCTCTTGGGATCCTTGTTGGATATCACACAAGGGTTCTTCTGTCAAATATTCCAGATAAGGCCTGCAAAATATTTTCTGAAATTTCTCCAAGAAGGGGGTATAGTTATCTAGAACTGGGTCAGACGCAGAGACAAATGCATGGGCCAGGAGAGAGTGTCCCCAGTTAGACAGCTAATTAGATGGCCTTCCTGGCTCTATCAAGTAAGAACTCAGCAAGACAAAAGGTTAAATGAGTAGTCATAGTATCCAAAAACTCTTTAACTTTTCAGTATTCCCATCAAAACTTATCACACCCGCTAGTTCTGCTGACAAGTCAGAGTAAGCATGGGTCGCAAGGAATTGTTTCAAGGACCTGTCCTCACCATGCAAGGAAACCATCTGGATATTTAATTGTTGAATAGCATCTTGATGACCTTGTGAAGGATCCATAACTCTGGACCGAACTGATGCTCATTGGCTTTGCAAATTGTTGATTGCCAGTCGTGTCTGGCTTTTATGGATCCGAGAGGCCTTGACTACGAAGAAAGGCTGACTACTTTCCCTAGCTACCATGCTGACAGATATAATGTCCCATCAATGGATGTCCTTAGAAAGGAACCACTTATTGTGGAAAAAATGCAAATGTCACCAAAATTCTCCAAAGAACTCCAGGAGTACAGGCCAAATTAGAGAGGACCAACAAACACCTGGACGGAAATACAGGGTAGTACCCATTATAATACAGCATGGCAAAACTAAAAGCATGCACAGAATTAAGAAGCAATTGAGAAGCAACACTCCTGTAATCCTCCTTCCCTTTTATAATCTTGATTAAACCTGGAAGGAAAAAGACGGCCACAGGAAGCTATTGCCGCTGTAATGGTTAGGGCAGACAAGGTATATCAGTATTGACGAGCAGCCATCTTGTAATGGAAGATATTAGATCCTCTAAGATGATGCCCTCCAACTCATGACAGTATGGAAGCTTGCAAGAGCAAGTATGACTTATACTGCACTCTTCCACGAGCCTCCCGACCCATACACTTGAAATGCCCTGGAGCAGAACCACAGCTCGCCAACCCGAAGCCCCATTTCAAGCTTCACATCCGCACGCTGCGAGGAGGAAAATAAAAAGAAGCGGCAAGTGCGCGGCATGGAGCTCCTAACAGTGTAATTCAGTTTAGCCATTTTTAGGTGGAGCATTCGAGACCTGTTGTATATACTTTAGTAAATACTTATATATGTATTTACTTTGTGGGCCCCGGAGGTCAGACCTAGGACTTGTCTGCTTCCGCTTAGGGACTTTTTTTCTGTTCAACTCCCTCTATTTTACTGCCAGTAGACGTCAGTAAAATACCAGAATTGCTTTCTGCTTGTTCAACTGCCACTATTTAACTTTCTTGATAGAAAACGACCAGCAAAGGTCAGTAAAATGCCAGAGTCATTTTAGCATTCTCTAGATTCCAGTCCATAGAAATTGTCTTCCACGAGCACCTGTAGACTATAATATATTTTCAAATCTTGTATTTTCAGTGATATGACCACCGAAGGACCTGATTTTATATCAGTGGCGTCACTGGGGTTGGTGTCACCCGGTGCGGGTAACTCATGGTGTCACCCCCTCACGACTTACCGCATGGACCACCTCTGTCGGAAATGTACGGCACTAGGTACTGTCTTACTCCCTCTAGCTCCCTCTCTCTGTCTAGCTCCCTCTAGCTCCCTCTGGTTCCCTCTCTCTCTGTCTTACTCGGTCTAGCTCCCTCTCTATCTTACTCCCTCTAGCTCCCTCTCTCTGTCATGCTCGCTCTAGCTCCCTCTCTCTCTATCTTACTCCCTCTAGCTGCCTCTCTCTGTCTAGCTCCCTCTCTCTCTCTTACTCCCTCTAGCTCCCTCTCTCTCTGTCTTACTCCCTCTAGCTCCTTCTCCCTCTGTCTTACTCCCTCTAGCTCCCTCTCTCTGTCTTGCTCCCTCTAGCTCCCTCTCTTACTCCTTCTAGCTCCCTCTCTCTGTCTTGCTCCCTCTAGCTCCCTCTCTTACTCCTTCTAGCTCCCTCTCTCTCTGTCTTACTCCTTCTAGCTCCCTCTCTCTCTGTCTTACTCCCTCTCTCTCTGACTTACTCCCTCTAGATCCCTCTAGCTCCCTCTCTCTTACTCCCTTAAGCTCCCTCTCTGTCTTGCTCCCTCTCTCTCTATCTTAATCCCTCTAGCTCCCTCTCTCTGTCTAGCTCCCTCTCTCCCTGTCTTACTCCCTCTAGCTCCCTCTGTCTCCCTCTCTGTCTTACTCCCTCTAGCTCACTCTCTCTCTCTTACTCCCTCTAGCACCCTCTCTCTCTGTCTTACTCCCTCTAGCCCCCTCTCTCTCTGTCTTACTCCCTCTAGCTCCCTCTCTCTCTATCTTACTCCCTCTAGCTCCCTCTAGCTCCCCCTCTCTTACTCCCTCTAGCTCCCTCTCTGTCTTGCTCCCTCTCTCTCTGACTTGATCCGTCTAGCTCCCTCTCTCGCTGTCTTACTCCCTCTAGCTCCCTCTCTCTCCGTCTTAGTCCCTCTAGCTCCCTCTCTCTGTCTTGCTCCCTCTAGTTCCCTCTCTCTCTTACTCCCTCTAGCTCCCTCTCTCTGTCTTACTCACTCTAGCTCCCTCTCTATCTTACTCCCTCTAGCTCCCTCTCTCTGTCATGCTCGCTCTAGCTCCTTCTCTCTCTATCTTACTCCCTCTAGCTCCCTCTCTCTGTCTAGGTCCCTCTCTCTCTCTTACTCCCTCTAGCTCCCTCTCTCTCTGTCTTGCTCGCTCTAGCTCCATCTCTCTCTATCTTACTCCCTCTAGCTCCCTCGCTCTCTGTCTTACTCTCTCTAGCTCCCTCTCTCTCTGTCTTACTCCCTCTAGCTCCCTCTCTCTGTCTAGCTCCCTCTCTTGCTCCCTCTAGCTCACTCTGTCTCCCTCTCTCTCTGTCTTACTACCTCTAGCTCCCTCTCTCTCTCTCTGTCTTACTCTCTCTAGCTCCCTCTCTCTCTGTCGTACTCCCTCTAGCTCCCTCTCTCTCTGTCTTCCTCCCTCTAGCTCCCTCTCTCTCTCTTACTCCCTCTAGCTCCCTCTCTCTCTGTCTTCCTCCCTCTAGCTCCCTCTCTCTCTATCTTACTCCCTCTAGCTCCCTCTCTCTGTCTAGCTCCCTCTCTCTCTGTCTTGCTCCCTCTAGCTCCCTCTGTCTCCCTCTCTCTCTGTCTTAATCCCTCTAGCTCCCTCTCTTTGTCTAGCTCCCTCTAGCTCCCTCTCTCTCTGTCTTGCTCCCTCTAGCCCCCTCTCTCTTATTCCCTCTAGCTCCCCCTCTCTCTGTCTTGCTCCCTCTAGCTCCCTCTCTCTCTCTATCTTACTCCCTCTAGCTCCCTCTCTCTGTCTTACTCCCTCTAGCTCCCTCTCTCTCTGTCTTGCTCCCTCTAGCTCCCTCTCTCTTACTCCCTCTAGCTCCCTCTCTCTCTGTCTTGCTCCCTCTACCTCCCTCTCTCTATATCTTACTCCCTCTAGCTCCCTCTCTATGTCTAGCTCCCTCTCTCTCTGTCTTACTTCCTCTAGCTACCTCTGTCTCCCTCTCTCTGTCTTACTCCCTCTAGCCCCCTTTCTCTCTCTGTCTTTCTCACTCTAGCTCCCTCTCCCTCTGTCTTACTCCCTCTAGCTCCCTCTATCTGTCTTGCTCCCTCTAGCTCCCTCTCTTACTCCTTCTAGCTCCCTCTCTCTCTGTCTTACTCCCTCTAGCTCCCTCTCTCCCTGTCTTACTCCCTCTAGCTCCCTATCTCTCTCTTACTCCCTCTAGCTCCCACTCTCACTCTTACTCCCTCTAGCTCCCTCTCTCTCTATTACTCCCTCTAGCTCCCTCTCTCTCGGTCTTGCTCCCTCTCTCTGTTTTACTCCCTCTAGCTCCCTCTCTCTCTCTGTCTTCCTCCCTCTAGCTCCCTCTCTCTGTCTTACTCCCTCTAGCTTCCTCTCTCTCTGTCTTACTCCCTCTAGCTCCCTCTGTCTCTGTCTTACTCCCTCTAGCTCCCTCTCTCTCGGTCTTACTCCCTCTAGCTCCCTCTCTCTGTCTAGCTCCCTCTAGCGCCCTCTCTCTGTCTTACTCCCTCTAGCTCCCTCTGGTTCCCTCACTCTCTGTTGTCTTACTCCCTCTAGCTCCCTCTCTCTCTGTATTACTCCTCCTAGCTCCCTCTCCCTCTGTCTTACTCCCTCTAGCTCCCTCTCTCTGTCTTGCTCCCTCTAGCTCCCTCTCGTACTCCTTCTAGCTCCCTCTCTCTCTGTCTTACTCCCTCTAGCTCCCTCTCTCTGTCTTACTCCCTCTAGCTCCCGCTCTCTCTCTCTCTTACTCCCTCTAGCTCCCGCTCTCTCTCTTACTCCCTCTAGCTCCCTCTCTCTCTCTTACTCCCTCTAACTCCCTCTCTCTCTGTCTTGCTCACTCTAGCTTCCTCTCTCTGTTTTACTACCTCTAGCTCCCTCTCTCTCTCTGTCTTGCTCCCTCTAGCTCCCTCTCTCTGTTTTACTCCCTCTAGCTTCCTCTCTCTCTGTCTTACTCGCTCTAGCCCCCTCTCTCTTACTCCCTCTAGCTCCCTCTCTCTCTCTTACTCCCTCTAACCCCCTCTCTCTCTGTCTTGCTCCCTCTAGCTTCCTCTCTCTGTTTTACTACCTCTAGCTCCCTCTCACTCTCTGTCTTGCTCCCTCTAGCTCCCTCTCTCTGTTTTACTCCCTCTAGCTTCCTCTCTCTCTGTCTTACTCCCTCTAGCCCCCTCTCTCTTACTCCCTCTAGCTCCCTCTCTCTCTCTTACTCCCTCTAGCCCCCTCTCACTCTGTCTTGCTCCCTCTAGCTCCCTCTCTCTCTCTTACTCCCTCTAGCTCCCTCTCTCTGTCTAGCGCCCTCTCTCTCTCTTACTCCCTTTAGCTCCCTCTCTGTCTTGCTCCCTCTAGCTCCCTCTCTCTCTATCTTAATCCCTCTAGTTCCCTCTCTCTGACTAGCTCCCTCTCTCCCTGTCTTACTCCCTCTAGCTCCCTCTGTCTCCCTCTCTGTCTTACTCCCTCTAGCTCTCTCGCTCTTACTCCCTCTAGCTCCCTCTCTCTCTGTCTTACTCCCTCTAGCCCCCTCTCTCTCTGTCTTACTCCCTCTAGCCCCCTCTCTCCCTGTCTTATTCCCTCTAGCTCCCTCTCTCCCTTTGTTACTCCCTCTTGCTCCCTCTCTCTGTCTTGCTCTATCTAGCTCCCTCTCTCTGTATTACTCCCTCTAGCTCTCTCTGTCTCCCTCTCTCTCTTACTCCATCTGTCTACCCTGGATTTGTATAAACAAGAGTGAGAGCAACAGGTGGCACTGTAGTGAAGAGCAAGCTGAAATTTGGAACTGGTTCACTGGAAAACTGAAGACTGCAAGATACTGAAAAATAAGAAACCATGCACCCTCAGATGAGCTAGGCTGCTATAGAGTTGCCTTGTGAGCAAAGAAAATTGCAGTCAAGCATTGCAGATCTCCTCTGAGAACGCAGGCGAGTGTGAACAGCATGAGGAACAAGCTTGCACAGGGAGAGACAGTAAAGGTGAGAGCAGAGGCGAGGCTGCAGTGCAGATTGGTGTCACCCCATGTGTTGGTGTCACCCGGTGCGGGCCGCACCCCCCGCGCACCCCTAGTGACGCCACTGTTTTATATTAAAAACAGAGCTTTGTACTTTACCATTTCCCGCTGACATGCAATATTTCTCTCCATGTGTTCCCATACCTGTTTTTTTTTATAACCATCTCCGTTTAATTAAGTCAACCTCCATCCTGCATTTGAAATACTTTTCCGTTAAATGTAGCTTTTTGTGGTACAGATGATGTAGTTTAGTTTGTGGTATTAACACTGTATATCTTTTATATTACTACTATTCCAAAATAATATCTAATGTTCTTAAGTCCAGAGTATTTTTTAATATGTAGGGGTGGTAGGTCTTTGTGTCAAAAGTTGTACACATTTTTTAATGAATTACTCGAGTTGTAGCTTGGTGAGATACTTGAAAATTGTTGACACTAGTATCTTATTACGTTTAGATGGAACAGAAGTAATAAATGTCTCGGTCCTGTATTTTGCTTTCAGCCCTGGCACTTTAAATTTGACAAATTAAGCATTGTAGGCTTTTAATTGGGACTTATATAGCTGCAGAGTATTGAAGCATGAAACTTGTAGCTTGTTTGATTTTGCATAAGCAGGTCTGATTTGGGAGTTTTCTCTTCAGCTGAATTTACACTTATTGTGTTTGTGTCGCTATGAAGGTGAGACTTTTTTTATTTAATTGCAAATAGTTTGGAGGTAATTCATTCAAGAGAGGGAGTATTTAGAGGATAGTTTTCTATCGCATTTTTGACGTGTTTTGGGCCATTTTTTAAAGTTTGCTTTTAGCCCCGGCACGTCATGTTTTACAAATTAAGCACTGACTTTCCAGCATCCTGCAGCCACATAAGTCCCAAATAAAGGCCTACACGGGTGGGTTCCTCAAAGTCAGTCCTGGAGGGCCGGATCCGTGCCAGATTTTAAGATAACTACATTTATCTTAATGGGGATATGTTAAAAATCTGGCATGGATCCGGCCCTCCAGGACCGACTTTGGAGAACCCTGTAATCCGAGAGGCCTTGACTCCGAAGAAAGGCTGACTACTTTCCCTAGCTACCCTGCTGACAGATATAAAGTCCCATCAATGGATATCCTTAGAAAGGAACCACTTCTTGTGGAAAAAAAGCAAATGGCATCAAAAACATCCAAAGAACTCCAGGAGTAGAGGCCAAATTAGAGAGGACCAACAAACACTTGGACAGAAATACAGGGAAGTACCCATTATAATACAGCATGGCGAAACTAAAAGCATGCACAGAATTAAGAAGCAATTGAGAAGCAACACTCCTGTAATCCTCCTTCCCTTTTATAATCTTGATTAGCCCTGAAAGGAAAAAGACGGCCACAGGAAGCTATTGCTGCTGTAATGGTTTGGGCAGACAAGGTATATCAGTATTGACGGGCAGCCATCTTGTGATGGAAGATATTAGATCCTCCAAGATGACGCCCTCCAAGATGACGCCCTCCAACTCATGACAGTATGGAAGCTTGCAAGAGCAAGTATGACTTTTTCTGCACTCTTCCACCAGCCTCCCGACCCAAACACTTGAAACCCAAATAAAGGCCTACACTGTAGGCCTTTATTTGGGACTTATGTGGCTGCAGGATGCTGTAGGCCTTTATTTG
This sequence comes from Lissotriton helveticus, assembly GCF_964261635.1. Classification (NCBI taxonomy): domain Eukaryota; kingdom Metazoa; phylum Chordata; class Amphibia; order Caudata; family Salamandridae; genus Lissotriton; species Lissotriton helveticus. The sequence goes on along the minus strand of NC_136063.1, from coordinate 761,036,116 downwards.
GGACCTGTGTGGCTGCAGAGTGCTGAAGAGTAAAAGGTGGCAGTTGCTGTATAATTTATTGTTAATGTGCAAGTCTGGTTCTCTGATTGCAAATAGTTTGAAGACAATTCATTCAAGGGAATAAGTATTTAGAGTCTACTCTGTCATCGCGTTTTTGACATGTTTTTTGGTTATTTTTACAGTTTTGCTTTTAGCCCCGTCACTTTATGTTTTACGAACTAAGAAGTGGGTGTAGGCTTTTATTTAGGACTTATATGGCTGCAGAGTGTTAGAGCTTGGAACTTGCTGCATGTTTGTTCTTAAATAGGCAAGTCTGGTTTGGTGCTTTTCTCCTAATCTACATTTACAATTATTGTGTTTGTATCAAAGGTTGCATGCTTTTTGGGGAGCAGCTAGGCAGAAAGAGCTGAAGCAAGTCTAATGTCACCAAATAGGTGGGTTCGCATTGATCAGCATTATAATAATGCTCTTTATGGTTGGTTGGTTGATTGCTTTATTTCGATATGCATATATCATAAAAGCATTACAAAATATAAAACAGCATGTCGAAAAAGGAGACTGTACATTTAAATTAAAAAAGAATAAGATCACAATTAAGTAGAATAAATTATCTAAGACAGCATTAAATTGATACGGCCAGTCTTTTAAGTCGAATCAACCAAGCCCATTTTAAAAATTTAGAAACAGCACAAACAATGTTGGGGGCTGTATTAGTTAAAAGTATCCGGAGGGCGACTGTGTACTGGCGGGTGCCCAATTCTCTGCAAATTGGTTTAAGCCATCGTGATCTAGGGCGCCCATAGTCCGGACATTCAAATAATAATGCTCTTTATTAAAAACTACAACACTAAACTCATCAATATGAAGAGACCGATTTGCATTGCCAATGCTTGTTTCTGTAGCTTAAAGTTTCCAATAGGAACTAAGATGGCAAATGCATGTTTTGGCACCCCTACTTTCTCTTGGCCCCTGCTTTACAGATCATCTTAAATCTTTCCAGGACGGAGTTGAGGTGAACACATTTTTGAGGGAAAGTTTTTTGAAGATTTGTTAAACAGTGCCTAAGTTGTTAGAGAAAGAAAACAAGCTCTTCCTATAAAAGTATGACCGAACTATATATACACAGTGATGACTGTCACTCTGTAATATATGAAGATGTACAAGAATTGGGAAAACCAAGAATATTGCCCGGTGCTACACTAGCTTGCCGTCCTAGAATCCATCAAGGGCACATTTATGCTCAAACCAAAAAGAAACAAGCATTTGCAATGCAATAGGTATCGCATTATTAAGGTTTGAGCTATTAGTGTTGCATTATTTATTAATGCCAATAGCTCAAACTTTAATAATGCGAGACCTATTGCATTGCAAATGCTTGTTTAATTAATTTGTCCGCAGTTTTACATAGCGGGAACTAGATCCGAAGGTATCAGAGCGCTTTACATGAGCATCAGTTGCATTACAGACGGACACATTTATTCAAGACATTGGAAGAATAAGTGATTTGCCCAGAATCACAAGACGCGTGAGCCTCCAGCCAGACTCGAACCCGGTTCCCCAGCATCAAGGTCGACCGCTCTGGCCGTTAAGCCACACCTCTCCCCAGCGTTTCACCTCCTTGAGTTATAAAATATATTATTATTGATTATTGTTAGTTCTCTGCGTAATGCGGTTTCTTCTGTGTGTGATTATTATCTCTTTGAAACTTACATTTTTTTACGGAAGCAGAGCACTGAAGGATTTGAAGACTAACAACTGTCATTTACAGCTCCTAGAAACAAAAACCTACCGCATGACGTTATATGCATATCTAGTGTCGTGCGTCCCTGCGCATGGCGAGCCTCAGGAACCAATATAGTGTGCAGTAGTGCACGCACCTAAGAACTGAAAGACACCCCTCACCGCAATCTCACCCAACCCGCAGTGTTTCCTTGCCCGGGGGTGGGAGTGCACAGTGACTTAATGCAAAATGTTGTGGCCACCATTGCAGAACACGGAGAGGAGGCACGGGTCTCACATAAGTCACATATATTCATTGGCCCTGTGCTAGCGGCGACCCCGTGCAATAATGGGGGCTTACACCGGTGCTCCTGTGTAGGGTGTTCCGGTCGTGGCATCACACCCATCTCCGGACCTCGCAGCGCCGATAACTCCATACTTTTTAAACTTGAACTACTGTGTATCAAACAAAGAAAAGAAACCAGAATATTACACAACGACGGACACCCAGAGCAGGAGTCTGCTTCTCCGTGTTTACATGTGTTTGTTTTTGTGTGTTTCATTGTGTGGCGTTTTTGTTACAATATTCTACGTCCATGCACATCACACCGGGCACTTGGAGCCGAAGGTTGCCCACCATCTAAGGATGAAGTCCTCTGAGGCAAGGTCACGTGCTTGGAGGAATTCACTCACATATCTGAGCGCTTATGGCACGTTTTTTAATACTTAGATGTTGAACCAGATTTAAGGCTGGCGTGTTTGTAAACCAGCTCGGTTTATATAAATTTACATTAAAAAAAATGTGTGCAACAGGAATGCAGACACTGTTGTGGAAGAGGCCTGCTGGTGCACAGAGCCCTAGCGCTGTGTGTGACTCAGGCTGCGTTGGGGCCCACCAGTAGGCGGGAGGGTGGACCACTGACACAGACATAGGAATGGTGTGATAAAGGCCGCTTTATTGGAATCAGGTGCACCCTTCCTAATCCCAACCTTGGCCTGCGCCGCACACAACTATGTCTCACTAAATAGGTTGAATGCCTAACAACCCCCCCCCACCACCCCTAAATGGATCCCCAAATTGCAAAACTCATACAACATCATGGAACATCCCATCCGCAACATACCCCCCCTACCTACAACTGCAAAAGACCTCAGTGTCCCCCACCGCCTGTCAAAAGCCAACCCAGACCTCTTCCAATACCCCCAACTACCTCCTTTTTAACTAGGAAAAGCACCAATGATAAAGCAGAATGCCAGCACCTGATCCAGCGACAACACAGCTGTCCCCACAACCCTCAGCCACCCGTGCACCATCATCCAAGAAAACATCCTCCAGTCAACTGCAAGACCCCCGGGACCCCCCCCCCCCGGGGAACCCCCTATGCTGGGAGGGAGGGCGGGACAAAAAACCGTCCCCAACTGTCTGCTACCGGCTGCTGTGTCACTGTACCACAAAATGGTGGACAGTGACACATGAAGAACAACTATAAACACCCCCAGCCCAAAAGCAGCCAAAAAGGAGCCCAACAGACCACCCCCAGCCCAAATAGCCCAAAAATTCCTTCCTGTCTGACCCGTCTCCCCCCCTCCTACCGGCCACAAACATCCCGTGGGGGCAAGCCTCCCGCTGGTCGGCTGCCCCCCCCAAATCCCCATTGGGGCCCACCAGTAGAAGGGGGGGAGCACTGACACGCACACAGGAATGGTGTGATAAAGGCCGCTTTATTGGAATCAGGTGCACCCTGCCTAATCCAACCTTGGCCTGCGCCGCACAAAACTATGTCTCACTAAACAAGTTGAATGCCTAACAACCCCCCCCCCACCACCCCTAAATGGAGCCCCACATTGCAAAACTCATACAACATCATAGAACATCCCGTCCGCAACATACCCCCCTGCCTACAGCTGCAAAAGACCTCAGTGTCCCCCACAGCCTTGCAAAAGCCAACCCAGACCTCTTCCAATACCCCCAACTACCTCCTTTTTAACTAGGAAAAGCACCACTCGAAAGCCGCATTAGCGTCTTTCGACCCCCCCTAGGACTCCAATCTCCTCGGATATCTGCTCACCCCCAAAGCTGCATCAAGTGCCTCCTTCAACTGCACAATTTAGAGTTCCATCCCATGCCTTGAAAGGTGAACTCCATCCTCCCTAAAGAAATACACCGCCCCGTACTTATGCTCGGGATGCTCCATCCTGCCTATCCCCTCCCTGGCACAAAACGCCTTAATCTCCCTGTTGATCTTTCTCCTCGTCCTGTCAATAGCACCCGGGCGCTCAGCTCCTTTCCAACACCGTCTGGGAATAAAATCCGACCAAATTACATGACACCCTGACCAATGCCGCTTAATCTCCAACAGATCTCGTTTCATCTGCTTGACCAGTGCCAAACCTTTACATCGCACTAGGTAATTTTCTCCCAGGTGGATAACTAAAACATCCGGGCATACCCCCCTGACCACATTGTTCAATAAGGGCACCAACTCGTGCCAACGCATCCCCCCCTTTCCTCGCCAATGACACCGAAACAATCTGTCATCCAACTCCAAGTTCAGCTTCCGGTGATTGTCCCATTCAGCCCTCTCAGCCCGCTTGACAAATGAGTGTCCCACAATGTAAATGTTCAGCAGCACTGCCTCCGGCCCTGCCACAGCACCTGAAAAGACACACATATAAGAGGGCGAAACATAACGGCTCAGACCGTCCCCTCTACCCCCCGCATCCTGACATATCGCCTGTAGCAATCCGACTTCCACCTCCCCAGCCGCTTGATCTCCTCAGTCCCCCAGCCACACCGCGCTGCCTCCGTCGCCGCTCCGATTCGAAAAGAATGCGTCCCAAACGCCTTCGGGTCCTCACTCATCTTCCGCAGGGCGTGCCGCAGAACCCACAAAACCTGATTCAATTCAATTCAATTCAATTCAAATTTATTTGTTTGATTAATTAAAATCTTACAAAACTGTGACTTTAGAAAAAGTAGCAGCATCAATATAAAGTAAAAGTAAAGTCCACATTTGTAAAGCGCACAATCACCCGTAAGGGTCTCTAGGCGCTGGGGGGCCGTTGGGAAGATTAAGCAAGCTATTGCCCAGAGTCACATGGTGCTGAGCTAACCTGCCGCCGGAGCCGGGAATCGAACCGTGGTCCCCAGATTCCAGCGTCAGTCGCCCTGGCCGCGGCGCCACACCTCTCCCACATTATATACATTTGTACGTCATACAAATAGTAAATGGCCTTAAAAATAATTAAAATAAAAACAAAAAATTATAAAACTAAATGACATTGTCCTTATGACCTTTAGCAATCACATTTAAAATTTTCACAAAGGCAACATTCATTGGTAGGTCATTCGGGTTTAGACAGGCCATTACTGCTTGTCTACAGGTTCTTATGTTTCGGGCATTGAACAACCTCCTGAGGATTTGTCTCCTTTCTGGGGCTATAGCAGGGCACAAACATACCAAGTGCACAATGTCTTCTTTTCCCCCCTTGCAAAGTCTGCATAACATATTGCCCTCGTTTAGTTTCCAAGGTGGGAGATGACACAAACCTGGCCATACACCAAAGCGTGTTCCTATAAATGTTCGCTTACTTTGGGCTGACCATGCCGTATGGAGGTAGGCTTGGACTTGTTTTTTTTTGTAGCCATTTATGATTGGCCATGAATGCTTGCGTTTTGCTAACAAGGCTTTGTCTTTAAGCAGCGATAGATGAGCTAGCAGCTTATTTATTGTTTTTTTAAAGCTTTCCTGCGTTACAGTGTTTTCCCAGATTGCTGATATTCCAAATTCTTCTTTTGCGTTGTTTAGATATTTCCACGCTTGCAATTTCTGGTTGTCTTTAACCTCTCTCCACAAAGCTATAGACGATTGATTGTCCTTGTCGTTTTTTATTCTATTCCAAACTTTCAATATTTGGCCTCGGCGGGCATATAGTTGATTGTTCATACCAAATTCCATCCTTATTTGTGCTTGTGAGGCATTACATGGTAAGGTAAACAATATTTTATAAGTTTTTGCTACAGCATTGTTGATGAGCACAGCATCCTTCCCATTTAGCACTTCACCACCGTAAGTTAAGGATGGTAGTAGTTTGGCAGTTATAATTTTTAACAGAGGCCCGTGTGACAGTACAGATAGATTCTTTTGTAGGGTTATAAATGCCGCAATCAAGCTATTAGCCTTCCTTGCAATATCTTCCCTTTGTGGTACAAAGCTTCCGGTCTCATTGAAAAGGACACCGAGATATCGATAGCTCTCCACTTGCTCTAGATGTGTTTGTCCCAGCAACCATTTCATCTTTTGTCTTTTTTTCCTGTCACAACCATTATTTTTGTTTTTCTCTCATTAATTGTCATTTGGTTATCCTTTGCATATTTAAGTGTGCAGTCGATCAATCTCTGCAGTCCCACTTTTGTGTGGCTCAGCAAAACCACATCGTTTGCATATAGCAAGTTAGACATTTGCTTTCCGGCTATCCTAGGTGGATGTGAGTCCCTCATTTAATGAATTGGTAAGGTCGGCCACAAATAAATTGAAAAGTAAAGGTGCAAGCACGCATCCCTGCTTAAGGCCACGAGTCACCGGTATTTTTTTGGTCATGGCCCGGCCATCCCCTATCCTCACCTTCACCCAATTGTCAGAGTATAGTAACTTAATGAGAGTCAGTAGAGAGCCTGGGATTCAGTAGTCCTCCAGTTTTTTCCATACGAGGGGCCTATTTACTAAATCAAAAGCCGATCTAAAATCGACAAAACAAAAGTAAAGTGACTGTTTGTTAAGAAGAGTCTTATCCATTAGAACTGATAAAATTAACAGGTTGGTTGTGGTGCCTAAGCCCTTAATGAAGCCGGTTTGGTTGGGGGGTAAAATAGATTTTTCCTTTACCCAGTCTGTAAGAATTGATAATAAGAGACCTGCGAATAGCTTGGCGTCCGTATCTTGTAGGGTGATCAAACGGTAATTTTCCGGTAATTGCCAATTACCCTTTTTGAACAGAGGCAATATAAGTGATCCTCTCCAGGATTGTGGTATTTTCCCTGTATAGATAATTTCGTTGAAAACCTTTGTCAGATATGTAGCCCATAATAGGGGGTCCTCTTTATATAGGGCAAAAGGAATACCGTTTGGACCCGGAGCTCCATCCTTTTGTCTCTTAATTATGTTCGCTACCTCAGCGATTGTAAATTTTATCACCAGATCCGTTTCAGTTGGTCTAACAGTGGGATCTTTATAGCCCCTACCATTGGTACATACTTCTATTTTTGTGAAAAGAGTTTTTTTAAGGAACTTTACCCAGTCCTCTTCTGTTATTGGCGAGGCTATTACATGCTTGTTTGGTCTGTTTATTTCGTTAATCATTTTCCAAAATTCTCTAGAATTTGTTTGATTACTGGCGTGGAAAATTTTTGACCATAGCTCTTGTTGGATTTTATTTTTTTCAGACCATATTAGTTTCCTCAAATTACTATTTGTATCTCTGAGTTGTTTTCTGACGTCTTCATTATCCGGCGTCCTGGTAAGTTGTTTTCTTAGCTTGTTACGAGTCCGCCTCGCTTTTTTAATAGTGTAGGGAAGACTGATTTTGTTATCATTTTTTTTTTTTCCCTGAGTTTCGATTTCTTACTAGTCATATTTGTATTATCCAACTCTACTGCCTTTTCAGTAAATTGTTCCCAACATAATATTACTGTCTGCGCTGTTTGCTTCTCAAAACAATCAAATGCCAATTTTTGGGCCTTTTTTTCCACAACATATTTTTTATCTGGATTCCAGATAAGTTTCTTATGATTAACTGACATGATCTGACCTCGTGTGGTTAAATAACTTTGATGTCTGGAGATATCAAAACACAATTCCACTATTTGCTGGCTATGGTCACTGTCGATTCGCTTATTAAGTAAATAGGAACTAATTTTGTCAAACATGTCTAATGACATTAATGTAAAGTCAATTCTTGATTTAGATTCGTGATTGTGAAATGACCAGCCGGGCGGCTGATCCAATGGGAACCTTCCATTTAGGACACGTAATCCCATTGCCTCCAAATCCATCAGTAGGTTTTTTCCTATTAAATTTCCCTTGAGAGTTGGACTCTTATCCGATGATTGTTCCGGAATAGACCATTCATAGTTTTGAGAATGAACCAAATCGTTCCGTGTCATCTTAATCAACAAATTAATATTAAAATCTCCTGTGGCTAAAATACTGACAGTCGGATCAATCATTAGTTGTTCCAGCAGGAATGTTACCAGTTCAAAACTTATCTTCTTGCGTGATGTCTGATTTGGTGGAATATAAATATTAAGTATCAGTAAGATAGTCCTGTTTTTTAACTCGTCATGTCCCATTGTTATCCTAACAGCTTGTATATTTGCGTTGTTAGTGTCCAGCTGTTCATGATCGATTTTGAGGTCCATCCCAATAAATATTGCCAGGCCCCCACTTGGGCGTCCACACTTGGCATATTTGATAGCTGGTACATAGAATCCTTTATAACCTTGTAAAAGGAAGGCTTCCGTACTCCATGTCTCTTGCAGACATATGATTTGGTAGATATTTGACAGGGATTCTATTTCTGCGTTTTGGATTTTCTTTCCCAGTCCATTAATGTTCCATGAACATATGGTTAGCGGCTGGCAATGATCTCTCCGTTCCTTCAGTTTGTTAGGGTTATTATCCGGTCAGAGATCATGCAGAGCATTCCGTATCCAACTCTCATTTATTTGCCGAGGTTCTGACAGTTTTATTTCTTCAGGGTTATCCTTTATACTCTGGTGTGATCTACCCTGTGGGTTTTTTAATATTGAGTATACTGGAATGTCTTTTTCTTCTTTATGGACATTTTTTGGGAGATCCTTTTTAAACGGGCTCGGATAAGGTTTAGGCGGTGGATGAGTAATTTTGATCCCCCATCCATCGAAAATTTCTTGCTGTTTTATAATGTGTTCCGCTAAGCAAGGGGTATTGACCGTTAGGACTGTGTGTGGGTGGGAGCCATCCGTGTTATGTGCAAATCCCACCGATTCAATGTCTTTTGATGTTATTTTTTCTAACTCAGGAATCGATTTGAATAGCTGTAAGATATTCCCTCTATTCAGAATATCACTAGAACCTCTTGAGTTATAAACTGGTGTAAGTATTATTTGTACCAGTTTCTTTGTTTTCATTGGTTCCAACTTGTTTTCTCTTTTATTTTGCATAGTTTTAATGATAATTTGTTTGTCTTCTCCAGTCTTTGTAACTGTTAATTCCTCCTGGTTACTGTGGCAATCTCCAATATATCTCTTTTTGCTTGGTATTTCTGTACCGGTTGAAGTGTCTTCTGGTTGATTTCACATACCAGGTCGGTAGTCTTCCCTTTGGATAGAGTTTGTATAAACATTTAGTAAGTTGGTTTTATCATGAAAAACTGTTCTCCGTATCCCTAGACCAGAGTGGTCTTTTCTTCCGTTTAATGAGGTGTTAGGCTCAACTTCAGATGGCACCTTTTGAGTATCATTGGAGTCACTATGTATATTGCATGGATGATTCCAGGCTATACATCCATTTCCATTTTGTGTACTTCTTAATATTGGTTCCTGAGATCCGTTCCGATTATTTTGTGTTTGGATTTTCTTCCCAAGGGGTAAATTTCCACCAATTATTTTTTCCACATTATCATTCTGCTTGATTTCAGAGGGGGTATTTAGCTTGTTTTCAGTCAGATTATCAGTCTGTTTCTTGAAGATGTCGTAATATTTTCCACCTTTTACGCTCTTGCCCACGGTATCATGCTCGATCTCCTCCATCTCACTATTTATCAGAGTTGGTACTTCTTCGATTAAGTCTTCCGGATCAGAGTCCTGGGATTCTTCTGATGGAGGGTATACATTTACAGTGTTTTGATTTCTTAGCTTATTTCTGGCCTTACGGATTTTTTTCCTTTGTCTCTTTGAGAGTTTGCATCCTTGGCAATTGATTTTATCTTTTCCTGTAATTGTGTGCTCAACAAGCTTTTGCGTGCCTGTAGGTGGTGTTTCGGTATCCACGTTCTGCCCTACCGTTTTTCCTTGAGGTTTTGGTATAGTTACCTCTTCAGATTTCGTTTTTTTTGTTGTTTGAATAATGTCATGATCTTCAGCAGGCTGTGTGGTTTGACCAACGCCGATTATTTTGCCTGTGTTTTTAATAAGGATTAGATCTTTTACATCTTCCAAAATGGTATTTACTACCTCGGGTATGGTTGAAAGTTTGTTTATGATTGGTTCACAGGGACAATCCGAGTAAATTGTTGCTGCATGTTCTTGGGCTTTAATTATTAAGCAGTTTAACGCCGACAACTTTCTGTCTATTCCAGAAACTGCATTAGCCATTACTTCGAGTATATCAATTTGTGTGTCCATTTTGTTTGACTGATATGTCAGTGCTTCTAGTATTAGCGTAGACGTTTGATAGAATATGTCCCAAGTGGTTCCCAGATCTCTTTTATCCTTTATCCCTCTTGAGGGGTTAGAATCTTTGATTGGACGAGTCGCATCCTGATCTTTCAATGTCACCTGGTTTTGCTCACTTTCCCTGTGAGTTGAGTAATTGTTTTCAAGACTTTTTGTCGATGTAAATTCAGCCGCATGGTTTTTTGCTATATCCAAATCGTTGCTTCCTGATTCAAACATTTTCCGTTTTTTGGTTTTACCAACTTCAGCCTCCGCTGATGATTGTAATAACGTTTCCCCTACAGGGTTTCTATGTTCCCATTCAAGCTTGTTTGATTGTAGATTAAATTGTGATTGTGAAGAATCTACTGCCAGAGCCATTGTGTTGCCGGTGACCTCATTGCTTGTTTCATGAAGTTTCATCTTAGTTGTAATATTCACGTTAATTTTCAATGGAATTGGCTTTTCCAAATCTGTGAGTTGTTGACACATAGAAGTAGTTAGTATTGACTCTTCAATCTCTCTTTTAGCCATGCCTGGTGACTCTATGTCATTTAGCAGTGATTCATGCATTATGGTATGATATATTAGCTCTTTGCCTAAGTTCCATATCTCACTTTCTCCACACTTAGGTTCCATTTCATTGATTAAAGTATTTCCATTCACTGAAGCTTCTATATCTTTTGTATCAATACCTTTTTCCACAGGGGGTCTTGAAGGTTCAATTGGGGTTTGCAATTGATGTTTGGATGTATCTGATTCCATTGACATTAAAGCCCCAGTCGGGTCGGTCAGGAATTCAAATTTTTGTGGTATTTTTTTTTACTTTTCAAACATCCGTGCAATTGGTGAAATAAGAGTTTGATTTTGGTTTAGGCCCTTTGTCTGTGCTTTAATATTTTGCGCCTTGAATGCTTGTGTTTTGCGTGTCTTTTTGGTCTGGGCGCCTGATGATCTTATCTTCCCAGAACGCATCCCTGATTGCTTTGATCCCACTAACTCGCTTGGTAACTCGCTTGGGGCCGCGCTCCCGAAACTTAAGAAATTGGTTGGTGTTTATTCAAGATTGAGATAACTGGGTTAAAAATAGAGTTCAGATGATCACTCTTCAGCGCTTTTACAGCCTGGGGGATGCGTGCTCTCTTCTCCAAGCTCCGCTCCACCGCTCCACTTCCACAGGTCTCGTAAGAGTCGGCGGTAGTAGGAGCGACGGCTACAGCTCCGTTGTTGGCCCCGAGGTTTAGCCGTGTTCTCCGCGAGTTGTTTAGTTTGCAGTTCGTTGTTTGTTATTCGTTTCTTGTTAGATCTGCCGCCACCAACACTATGCTCTCACACTCGACCCCCTCTTGACCACCTATACGGATGGCGCTATATTCAGGTGCTGCCGCCACACCGCGATCAGCTAGCGAGGGCAAACTGTGCTTCAGAGCTTGTAGATATAACTGCGGGGGATTAATGGCAAAAAGAGAAAGAAAAAAAAAATCGGCTTTCTCACCATTCAACTCCGTTCCTGATGCTGCAGTCTGCTCCTCTGGTGTAACCCCACTCCGAACAAACCGCTGGAGTGGTACTGGAGTATTTCAAAAGCTTTCCAAGAGCTCCTACTCCTGCTCCTGCTCCCGCTGTCCCAGCCGCCGGGAAAAGAGCCTCACAAAAAGGGCTTCGCAGCGGTTCCCGCCGCTACCGGGCCGCTCCCACTTTTTTTGCCCGGCGCAGGTGCGGCTGCTAAGGAGACCGCGGGCTCTGGCTCTGGTTCTGGCGGCCTCTCGCGCTCACCCCCCCCGTGTTCCGCACCACACTGCACGGGGGGGCAGGGTACAGGGTACAGCAGATACCTAGCCGGGAGAGGTGGAGAGGGCTGAAGATGGTAAGGACGCCTCCTCTCACTCTCGTTTCCTCGCATCCAACGTTTCACGCTCTGCACTCTACTGCTTCAGTCTGTCACAGAGAGCCTAGGGGACACAAAACCTGATTCGCCGTCACCTTGCCGCCGCCCTTCCGACCAAAGATCTCGACACCCGTCGCACTCCGCCCCGCCGCCAGCCTCCGACCCCACCTCGTCGGACACACCCCATCCCGACCCCCAGGTCCTAACACCACCCACATCCCCACCCCCCTTTGATCCGTCTTCGAGCGTCGCAAGTGCACCGCCACTTCCCAGGCCCGCATCTCCACGTCCTCCCACAGTAGACCCCGCCCCCCTTTCACCCCCACCAGCTCTGACACCCGAAACGCTCCAAAGAACAGCCAGGACATGAGTGTAGAAAACTATACTGTCTCCTCCCCGTCTCGACACACCGACGGCAACGCAGCAATCAAGGCCACCATTAAAGCCCCGTGATCCGCCGGCACTGTGCCACGCCCGCTCCCTTCTCCCTCACCCAGCCTTCCAGTAGACGAGTCCCCAACTCACCCGCCGACGGGGGATACCCCCACCACAACTTCCCCATGAACGCCACCGCTGCCAGCTTGCCCGCAATCGTAACCCGCGACAAACCTCTGTCCATCAAGCTCAACATGAACCTCACCACTTGCTCCTCCCACCGCCAGAGATCCCCCCGCCTTACCGCACCAGAGCGCAGAAACTACTCTCACGCCTGTGCATACGTCTTCCACGTGGACGCGGCCACCAACGCCCTCACCAGCTGAACGACCCGGTGTCTCCCACTGACCAGAGCTCCCCCGGGACCGGCTTCTTGACCATCTCCGCCGCCGTGGCTAGCCCATGGAACCTCTGCCACTATGAACGAGACAAGGCATCCGCAATGTCATTGTCCACTCCCGGAACATGTCGGGCGTGAAACATAATGTCATTCTCTAAACAGCGCAGCACAAAACTCAGCTTCAACATCTGGGGGTCCCGCGCCGACTGCCTGTTCACCACATGCACACCGACATGTTGTCCACCCAGAACAACACCTGCTCGTGCGCCAACTCCGCCGCCCACACCGAGACCGCCACCAACAATGGAAACATCTCCAGGAAGGCAATGCTCCATCCCCCCCGCCTGCCAATGTGTCGGCCATTGCTCCGCGCACCATCACCCGTCCCAGTACAGGCCAAAACCGCCGACACCCGCCGCATCGGAGAACATCGTCACGTCCCACTCCCAGTCCTCTGCCGGCGCCATTGGCACAACATTGAAACTTTCCAGGAAAACACGCCACATCCGCAAGTCCTCCTTCACCCCCGCCGAGAGATGCACATGGTGATGGGGTAGAGTCGAGCCCGACAGCGCCAAACCCAATCGCCGGCAGAATGTACGACCCGCTCGCACCACGCGACATGCAAAGTTAAGGTGCCCCAAAAGCACCTGAACCTCCCGAACCAACACCTTCTGCTTTCCCAACATGTCGCCCACCAATGACAACATAGCCGACCTCTTGTCCTCCGTCAGGCGTGCTTCCATGGCCACAGAGTCGAGCTCTATACCGAGAAAGGACAACACTGTACTAGACCGTGCGTCTTCTCCGGCGCCAGGGGGACCCCAAATTCCTTCATCATCCCCTCCAAACTTTCCAGCAGCCGCTGGCAGTCCGTCGCACCGGGTCGCTCAACCAGAAAGAAGTCATCCAGATAGTGTGTCACCATCTCAGAGCCTGTGCGCCTGGAAAAAACCCACTGCAAAAAGGAACTGAAGCGCTCAAAAAGCGCGCAGGAGATGGAACACCCCATCGGCAGCGCCTTGTCCACAAAAAAAAACAAAAAAACACCAAGTAACTGGTAGTCCTCAGGGTGTACCGGGAGCAAACGAAACGCCGACTTAATGTCGCACTTCGCCATCATGGCGTCCCTGCCCCCCCGACACGAACCTTCGCGCCACATCCACCGACGAGTATGACACCGACTCCAAATCCGACGCGATGAAGTCGTTCACTGACCCGCCAGCCGGCCACGACAGATGTTGAATGAGCCGGAATTGCCCCGGCTCCCTCTTGGGCACCACCCCTATCGGGGATATAATCAACCCCAGCAGCGGTGGTTCCGCGAATGGGCCCACCATCCGGCCCTCCTTGACCTCCTTAAACAGCTCCTCTCTCACAACATCTCTGTGGGCCTGTACTGATTTCAGATTGTCCACCCAGCGCGCAATCCGCGGACCCTCATAGCCCAGCCGAAAACCATCCCGAAACCCCCGTCGAAACACGGCCGCATTGTCCGCCCGCGGATACGCCGCCAGCCATGGCTCCATCTGCGCCAATTTAACCGGCGTACGAGCCTTTTCCCAAAACCCCAGATCCCCCCCGGCCACCTCCCCTCCCCCCGCTTTTTGGCCCTCCGCCCTGCACTCCACCTTGTGCAGGCTGCTGTCCTGGAGGCCCCACAACCCCCCAGCAGCGTACCACTGGGTGTCGGCGCCCGCATTTGAAGCACTCGTGCCGGAAACGGCACACCTGGCGGCCACACGCCCCCTTATTGAAGTCCCAGCAGGCCCCGATTGTACTTTGGCCGGTGGGCTCACCCTGCCCCATCCCCCCCTCGGGTGGGGCAAGCTGCAAAGGGGGTCGGCGCGAGCGGCAAACCCCTGGCCGTGTACACGGTGCGAACAAACTTAGCACCCCCATCGCCTGCTGGTAAAGATCAGAATCCAGCTCCCCCCACTTTGCCTCTGGGTCGGCCGCCATTCGTGCCCGGAATTCCTCATCATAATGGGACCAGGCGTACCCCCCATACGTCACCTGCGCCCTCCGCACCACATCCATGTACTTGAATAGCACGATGGACCGATCCGGTAATTTTTCACAATACACGCTGGAGTATATCAGGAAAGCCGCCGACCAGTTGTCGATCGTTAGTGGTACCTTGGGGCGCCGAGCTAACTCTTGTTCCTCCTCCTTGGACCCCTCCTTCGAAGTCAATTCCCTATGCAACAGCTTTAAAATGTCAATGTCCTCCCCTTTCCAGATCTTCTCCCTCGTCGCCAGCGACAAGTGTGCCCCCAGCGGCTTGGTCACCCCTATGTATGGCAGCTTCCGCACCGGCACTACGCAACTCTCCTTACTCCTAGCCACTGCCGCCGCCTCGCCCCTGACGCCGTCCCCCCGCCAGCGCCGGACCCGACCGCGCTCGCCAGAGCCCCGCCGTCCATTCCTATCCCGGTGTCCTTAACATACCCGCCTTTCACTAGCCGTCCTTCATCATCCCCCCGAGAATCCGTCCCCACCGACACCTGCACACAGCGCCTCTTGCCCGCACCACTCCCCACTCCGTCTCCAACCTTACCTGGCATCCAGGTGCTGGAGGAGGCGGGCCGCATGGACCTGGTGCGGCCCGCCTCCTCCAGCAGCCTCAGAGCCTCCTTGACGCAGGGGTCCCCAAGCACCGCCATTAATCCTCAATGTCCGCACCGCACTGCACAATACAAGCCTCCGGTAACCTGCACTACACCGCTGCCTTCCGCGACGCCCCGGTGAACCCACCAGCACCGATCCCGCCACCAAAAGACACAAAAAACCATCCCCAACTGTCTGCTACCGGCTGCTGTGTCACTGTACCACAAAATGGTGGACAGTGACACACGAAGAACAACTATAAACACCCCCAGCCCAAAAGCAGCCCAAAAGGAGCCCAACAGCCTACCCCCAGCCCAAACAGCCCAAAAATTCCTTCCTGTCCGACCCGTATCCCCCTCCCCTCCTACCGGCCCCAAACATCTCGTGGGGGCAAGCCTCCCGCTGGTCGGCTGCCCCCCCAAATCCCCATTGGCAAATAGTAGAACCTACTCAAGGCTTGCTCAAGATCACATACATGAACGGATGGAGAGCCGGGAGTGCAAGTCGGATCTCCTGGTTACAAAGTGAACAAGGTCATCCATAGTCGGAAAGAATAAATGGGAGGTGGGGGCAGAAGGGAAGTTCACAGTCGATGGCTTCGGGGTGTAGAAATGATGACAGGCTGACACACGTCGATTGGTTTCAAACACTCAGGAGACCTGGGACTC
Organism: Lissotriton helveticus; assembly: GCF_964261635.1. Lineage (NCBI taxonomy): Eukaryota > Metazoa > Chordata > Amphibia > Caudata > Salamandridae > Lissotriton > Lissotriton helveticus. The sequence continues at coordinate 761,020,043 of NC_136063.1, read as the reverse complement.
TGAAAGAAAGCGAAGACGGCTAGGAACAGCCTTCATTTAAAAGGGTAAAACAGTGAATCGTGCCACAATGTGTCTCAGCAGCACCCAGATGCCAACAAACACTGGGGCATCTTGAAATCCTATTAAAAGAGTTTGTTGGTGATTCAGACGGGAATAGCAGAACTGCTGTCTTTTCTTTTCTCTATATAGCCAGTTGAGCTTGTACGAAAGCTCCGCGTGTTAACCGCTGATCCATAACATCTGTTATTTCGAAGCCTCGAAAGACCCACCGTCTTGCCGACAGAAAATATAGTGCCAATATATATGGTACGCTTGGAAGTACAATTGCAGGAGCTATACAAAGCACATTATCGTATTCAATACAGCAAATCTGCACATTCATTGTTATCCAAACCTTATTCTAAATGGAAAATACTTTGTATGTTCACCATGGGTAGGTCTTATAAAGAAAATAATGCACACATTACATAGATTATGTAATAAGGTATAGTGTCTGATCATTTACGAAGTAGCAAACTTCAAATCGCCATCCAATATTACGCTACAATCTATACATCTATTCTTACACGAAAACACTTCAATCATTTCAGAAACCTGAAGCTTTGTGTTTAAAATAAGTACCAGCCGCTAGATAGGATAAAACTCTTGCATTAACCTAGCTGTGTAACGCTGCCCTGAAAAGGTACATTGTAAGACACGACTTGAGCACACCTAAATAACACTTTTATTGTTCACTGTAGGGGGTTTACTGTCGTCAGGGTACATTTCATTTTAAGAGTCCGCGGTTTTCCTCTTTCCACCCCTTTCCTAACACTCCTTTCAACTCTCAGCCTGTAAAACCCATTCCCTATGAAGTGCATTTACATTTACAAGGCGTTTACGTTACAACTGCACCCAGGTGTGTGTGTTTGTGCAAATTTATAATGGGGGTCACTAAAGGAAGAATTCATTATTTAGGTTCTGACACCAGTGACAGCAAATGCGCTTTTCAGGTCAGTGGGAAAATAAAATGTTTTTCTTTAAATACAACTAATGCGGAAAATACGAAGACACTGCCACAGTTTCAGGCGATGTAAATATTTCTGCGCATTGTAACCTCCACATTGAAGCTAGTGCGCTGTGGTGTTACTCGTTCTAGTTTTGTAAAAGAGGGAGCACTTGTCCTTTCAGTGTCCCGCACAGCGCCTCTATCACGGCTTTCCGGTGCTGGGGAGGGGACATGCTGCAGGGAGGGGGCGAATCCGTGCTATGGGGAAGTTTCAGGAATAGCCGGGTGAGGGAGGGAGAGCGCAGTCTGACCGAGAGGGGGCATGGGGCAGCGGCGGGGTTCACTGCAGGAACCGTCGAGGAGGTGCTACGTCTGACTGAGCGCGGGAGGCGCTGGGTGGGACTGAGTGCAGGGCTCTGGAATCAACACTCGTGACCCCGACCCCCCCATACCAGAGGAAGAAGGGGCGCTGTGCAATAACATAACATTAGCAGCAATGACACACTTTATGTTATTATAATGATTAATAATACTGCTGCCTTTATTAACAATAATGAACTGAAGGATAGAAAAATAGTCAATTAAAAATATGAAACAGAAATAAAATTAAAAATGAAACACACAACAATCCTATAAATAACAACTATAATGATAGCAATAAATTATTATCAGGATCATCATCTAAATATGCTGCCACGAGACAAAAAGTACACGGTCTCCTAAAACCACTGTAGAGTAGGACGTTCTGGGAATACAATAGCATCTTGACAAATGACTTTTTTTTTAACAAGGTTAAACGAATTACGGAATATAATCAACAACATTGTGCAATTACACAGGAAAAAAAACTGTGATGTGATTCCTTTCCACATTACTGCACTCAATAACAATTGTCGTGAAATCTTTGCGTCTGATTTGACTAAACGTTTTATGCCAATCGGCCGAAGAGTTTGCAGTGAATCTTAAACACCAGCGTTAAACCGTGCCCCCGACCACGGCCCTGAGCTCCCCAAACATGGCCAGATTGTTTGAAGCGCTCAGCATCAGGCTCAAACATTCAGGCAGAGAGGAGCGCGTGTTTGTGGAGGTAGGCGAGCCACTGAAAGCTCAAGCCAGTCTCGAGCATGAATCCTGGCTCTGCTGCTCGAGGTCCTACTGAAACCTGGACCAATGGCGGGCCGAGGTTTCATGTACATTGTGCTCACCACTATCTTTGTTCCTGCCAGAGCTGCTGACTTCTGCCCTAGGGAGCCACGATCGAGTCTTGGCGTTGACTAAACATCCTGTGATTCTGGGGAAATCATTTAACCTCCACATCCCTATAAACAATGAATAGTGGCCTTTTGAAATGTAAGTGTTGTAAATGGCAAAGCACTCTGGTACCTGCTGGTCGAGTTCCTACAAAATAGACACTTCAGAGAAATGCACAGAGGTAAAAACAAAGCCTTAGCATTTCGTTGCTTCCCCGTAAAATGGAACCAAACACAGAAGGAGCCCGCTCGTGTCTGGGCACGATAATTGAAACCATATGGCCTATTGGTGTCTATTATGCCTATTGGTGTAATAGACACCAATAGGCCATGGGCAGAGTAATGCGCCCGCCTTTGGCCAATTGCGTGCCGTCTTTTATAAAAAGACGCAAGCGTGTGCGATTCCTAGGTCAGCTACCCAAACCCCGTTTTTCCCTCACTAAACGTCTCGCGCTGCACGGGCTGTGCTGCACACTGCAACGCTAGGCGCAAGACCTAAAAACTTGTTGGGGGAGGGTGATGAGAGATGTGCTATGTCATACAATGAAAAAGCAAAGTTTATTATTGAATTCACAGAATTCATCAACATTTGAAAAATGGAAAGATGTCTTATGATAATTCATCCAAATTGAAAATATACACATTTCCAAATTTGGCATCTTCAGCGGCCAACAAGTGTTTCACAGAATGTCTGTTTTTTTATGGCTGATAAGAAAACACAAAAAAGTATTACAAACCAATGTGAAAACGTTGACAATTTAGCGGTCAAATTATTCAAACAACTTACACTGCACAAATAAATAATCACAATTTTGATAATTAGCAGTTATCTACACACATTTCAGTGTTTAGTTATTTGACAGCACGAGCCAGTGGGAACAGCCTGTAAATACTGTACTTATATTATAAGTAATCCATTCTAATCTATTTCTTACATGTTATAAGTTGAAATTGCTTTGGGTAATATCTAGATCCTTTTGTTTGAATAACTCAATAATGAAAATAGGAAAAATTGAGTAAAATAGAAAAATAATAGAAAAAATGGAAAAAAGAATGAAAAGAAAAATGAATCAAAGAATAACAGAAATCACAACCATATGTAAAGGAGATTCCGTTTTCCACAGTGGAACTTGATCAGTGTTAATTCACCACAAAAAGCAAGAACAAAACGCGCCAGGTTAATATTTCAAGTGAGCTTTCATAGTGTTGCAAATGATAGTCATCCAAATTCAAACTGGTCTTTATAGTAACGATCACAGAGAATGATCAAGAAATGGGTGCAAGACACACTAATAACAATATCATTCTTAGTCAGAATTTATAGTCTGTTTAGACTTCCATGAGATATTTCCAGTACTCTACCACTCCAGAGTATGGCAAACGATAATCATCCAAACTCAAATAGGTCCCAAAAATAATGATAAGTTAATGGACACACTATTTACGAAATCAAGCAAATAATCTTCAGCTGTATTATATGTATACAGACTCACCTTATACAATTAATCAATATAGTCTGTTCAGACTCCTTTAAGTTGTTTGCAGTACTTTAATGCTCCAACGGGGTGCTCATGATATGAATGTAGTTCTTGTATGGGTCAAAACAGAAATAAGTATCACTCTCATGCTAGTATATTCTTACTCCATAATACAGGATATACAAGAGCTATAAAAAATAACAAATTGAAAGATGGTCAATACGTATCTCACCTAATGCATACAAACGTTAAATAATTCTTCAATAGTCATTGTTTCAGATGGCAGTACCTTTATAGTGAAGATCAAAAGAAATAATAAGACTAATTTAGAATCATATCAAGGTGTTAGAGCTTACAGTGACAACACAAACAACAACTAGAACATACACTCATGCTATGAGTCACACTCAATTTTCTTACCAAATTACATGGAGGCCTGCCTTTCAGCATACCCTTCAATGGTAAAACTGAAGCTATTTTAGGCACACTCTTTATAATACTAATGTCCAGTCAAATATACAGAAACACATGTGTAACCCAGAAGCAGTCAAACAATCTTCTTGATTTTAATTGCCATATTTTCTGCGTAAAATAATACTTATAATGCGGCTGTACAATAAAACCAGCAAACAATAAAAGCTTCACTTGGAGGGAATTTATACAACTATAAAGATTAAACATCATTGGTTTAAATCACTGCCGGCAACAATATATAAACTTGTATTCTGTGGTAGGTTCAATAGCTTAAAGTCCCACAAAATGTAAGGTGACAGAAATGTATAGGATAGAATAGAAAAAATATTCTTAAAATAAGCAGTTAATACATCAGAAATATTACATTTGAGGTCTATGAGCAGTGGCAGCTCCGCGGGGGAGTGCTGCTGGACAGTGAGGCAGGACAGAGGAGGGGCAGGGTGGGGGTAGTAAACTGCAGCATACAGCAGAATGGAGTTAAGTAAATAAATAAATCAAATCAATGACATTGTGCGCACTGCATCAACATTTGGCGATGCAGCGCGGACAATGTCATTTGCTTAATTTATTTATGTATTTATTTATTTAACTCCGTTCGGCCATATTCTGGAGTTTACTACACCCCACCCTGCACCTCCCCTGCCCGGCCTCACCACCCCGCAGCCCTCCCATGAGGAGCCGCCACTCTTCATGAGATTCAATAACATATTACAAAATAAAGTCATATTCCCACTGCATTATCGTTTTTTCACTAAGTAGTATATTAATGAAAATCCCTTCTCTGGAATTATGCTCACATGAATGATGCCATTATGCAGTAGATTATTGCTGTAACACAAAGCTAGCACATTGCTTTTAGCATAAATTTGAATTTCTTGATGGTAGATCCAAAATGTATTCAAGTACTATCTGAGAGCTCCCCCAGAGCAGCCTAGAATTTCTTTGCGACGCAGCAAAAGTAGCTAACAGCTTTTGTTAACTATTGTTAGATTCAGGCATTCATGCTAGATACTACTACTACTACTACTACTACTACTACTACTAATAAAAATAATAATAACAATTATCATCATCATCATCATAATAATAAAAATAATCATAATCATAACTATGATAATAATAATCACAATGAAGTTCTTTATGCTTAAAGTTTACTTCACTTATGTCACTGATAAAAAAGAGAAAAAGACTGGTGCAGCTACTCTGGCTTCATGTGAACAAGGTGCACAGGTCCATCTTCTTCTTGATCGTCCCAAATTTACTATGCGGTCTCATGACTGTCAGCAGGAAATCTTTGATCTCCTTCATTTTAGAAAGTAACCATTTATTGGCTACCATACCCTAATGTTCATAGCAGAGGACTGCTCGTGTAATAATCCAGCAGTGAATACGACTTGGAATAAATACAGAACAGTCAATAGAGGCATCACTAAACTGTCTCATCTCTACCCCAGAGTTTTTGAGTGTTAAGAACCAGTATGGATGGTTATACATTACAAAACTAGAACAAATGTGACTACCATGAATCTAGTTACACAACAAAAACAAGAACAAATTAGAAATCGTGTAACAAGGGAATCTATTGGAAATAAAATCAGGTTTGATATAGGAAAAGGCTAATATAATAATATAACTTGATGCTAGTGTTTTATACAATGAATAATGAGCCAACAATAGACAGAAGGTATTAGAATAACTGAGGATGAAAAATAGAACATGCAAACTTGAGTTTTACCTCGCTAAGACAAAATAATATAGTGCTTTTTGCTTGTTTTACCTCGGTAATGACCACAAATAAAGACATTTATAATATATCTTGGCCAGATCACATTTGTGTAACATCAGTGGTGTAATATGTCACAGACATATTACACCACTGATCACTGACATCAAAGCACATGGCAACTCAAACCATTTAAAGGTTAAATTTTCCACAGATTCTCAGCACTATATGATCACCTCCACAGATTCGCCACACAGTATATCTATTGTTATTTTCTTCTGCTATCATGTGTTGTCGATGAGGGAACAACAAGTTCTCATACAAACAGGTTACCTTGTTTTTCAAACCAGAAGCACAACCATCTTGAGTTAAGGAAGATTAGAAGCAACAAGCCCTTGGTAAGATTAGCATAAGCACAATCTTAAAAGGTCAATGGCTCTGTGTCCTTAGCAACTACTTCCTCATTCCACAAGAGTACAATGCATGCCAGACAGCATAATGTGTGGCATGCTACGTTTAAACGTTTCAGCACAGAGGTGTCTAAAAGGATTATTGCTTAGGGAGACATTTCATTGAGCAAGTAAATAGCCTTTCCGTTGCTGTAAGGGTAGAGATATGCAATTAATTTTATAAAGTATTTTGACAGTGATTGTGATTAAAGTTATGAGTTATGTGGCGTATTTTATGAGATACAATAGGTAAAATCTAGTCCTTTCTTTGTATTTTACAGGTTGGGCAGATATGTCTGAAAAGCAGAAACTGGAAAGCACATCTTGATGGTATTAAATAATTATGGAACCTAATGCCGATTCCCTTCCTAATAGCGAGTGCAGGTCTCTGTAAGAATGTTTTGCGTCTGGTATTGCGGGAGCAAAACACTTGCAAATTACCACTCTCTTCAAGACGGTGGTAATACACTCACAAAAGGGAAGGGGTCCCTCGGGGACCTCTTCTCCTTTGCAAATTCAGGGGAAAATATTTTTTAAGGGCTGGCAGTGGTCCTAGGGATCCCTGGCTGTCCTTAAATAATGAAACAAAAACGTTTCTTTTTTCTTTTTTTAAAATACATCGTGTTTTCCTTCATTTTCTAGATCTAACCCTGTTCTGTGGGGAAGACCTTGCTTGTCTGGAAAACATGTACTGTTCAGAAAGGACATATCATTTGAAGATGACGTTAAAGTGGACCATGCTCCACATGAACCGTTATGTGAAAACGGATAAGGAAAGAGTGGCAGAACTCCCTTCGGTGTCTGGAAAGGGAAAGGGGGGAGTCGACCACACACCCAACAATTAGTGGCATTGCTGGTCTGGTGTGAATAATGTAACATGCGGATAAAGGAATTATTTCGCATAGCAAGACGATAAGATAGTTCATGAGGAGGCAGATCACTAAACGTATGCTCTACTGTAGTATTAGAAGACTTATTTATATGAGAAACTGGAAAACATAAATAAAATGCATAACTCGTGCAGGTAATCATAAGGCTGAGATATAGCAGAAAACATAAAATAATAATGCAACTTTTAGAGTTCTCACTAACTCTCTCTCTATGGGGGTCTATTTTACACATGTCAGAAACCGGTCTAACCGTTTCACCTAGGGGAGGACTTAGACAATCAAACTGGCTGACTTATTTTACTAGACCTTAATTTTAACTTATACTCCTGCTGCGGAGTTTTCTCTAATAGGGAGGGTTTCGTATCAATGTCATTTGCGGGACAGTCCTTGAGAATAGTACTTTGGCAGTCTTTAAAATCCTCGGAAATGTTCTTGGAAACAGTCTTTAGTCCATAAAACTTCTTTACATGCGTCAAATGTACCCAGCCCTTCCTGCCTTCCAGCTTGACGGCAGTATGGGTGGCCAGGAGAACTTGCTTGGGCTCCTTCCAGCGGGGCTCCAGCGGACTTGAACGATCAAAGTTCCTTACGAGAACCAGACTTCCGGGAACGATTTCATGCGGTGCCACCTCGGTATTGTCTGGAAATGCGGCGGCAACCTGTGAACGACAAGAGTGTAGGGCAGACATCAAGGAAGCTAGGTAATCTGTCAGCATATTACTTGAAACATCTGTAATACTTCGGGGTCTAGGTGTACCCCACATATTAGGGGGGCGGCCAAAAACGACCTCGTAAGGGGACAGACCTGATCTGGAATGTGCGACCATGCGCATATAAAACAGAGCGACTGGCAGAGCTACTAACCAGTCTACACCTTTTTCTTGACATACTTTAGCAATGCGTATTTTCAGGGTCTGGTTATGTCTCTCTACTAGACCGGCTGCTTCAGGATGGCGTACACAATGGAACTTCCACTGGTATCCTAACAACAGGGAAACGTGTTTCATCAGTTCAGATGAGAATGGCTGGCCGTTATCAGAATATACGACCCTAGGGAGTCCGTAGCGGGGGAAGAATTCACGAACCAACTGCTTGGCAGTGGTCGCGGCTGTGTAATCTGGGACTGGATATGCTTCCGTCCATCTGGACAAAGCGCATACAACTACAAGGACATATTTGAAACCTCGACATCGCTCCATCTGAATATAATCCATCTGGAGGACCTCAAAAGGGTGGTCAGGAGGCTGGAATCCACCTTGTTCCACAGGGACACTTTTACCTGGATTAAACTGGCAACATATCATACAGGTACGGACTTTCTGCTTGGCTGCAGCTCGTAAATGCTTGTTGAACCAGATGTTCTGGATACTGTCTAACATGGCTTTTTCTCCTAAGTGTGCTGGACTATGTGCGGTATTGATAATGACTTGAACCATAGAGTCGGGGAGAAACCATGTGGCTTTTCCCTTCGTTACCCATCCCTGATCTGTCTGGACCCCTCCTTGTTCGGACCATTTCTTGATTTCAACAGGAGTAGCATGTAACTGGATATCTATGACATCTTGAGTAGGGTCCTTAACTGTCATACAAGTAGTCTGTTCTAGAGTGGATGTCAGTGTTGGATTAACTGACATGTCTGGAGTCTGTGCTGTAAGCTTGGCTGTGCGATCTGCTAGATTATTACCTTGAGAAATAATGTCTGTAACTTTCGTATGTGCTTTGCATTTCATGATAGCAATAGATGTTGGTAAATGTATTGCATCTAACAGAGCTTGAATAAGGAGACCATGCTGAATCTTGGTTCCATGAGAAGTCATGAAACCTCTCTCCTGCCAGAGCACTCCGAAGTCGTGTACAACTCCAAATGCGTAGCGTGAATCTGTGTAAACATTCACTTTCAGGTTCTTGGCGTGTATGCAGGCTTGTGTCAGAGCAACTAGCTCTGCTGCTTGAGCAGACAGGGTGTCAATACGATGTGTTTCTATAACTTCAGTGTCAGTAGTCACTGCATACGCGGCTACTAGTTCTCCTGTACTCGTTCTCATACATGAACCATCCACATAAAGTGTCAGGTCAGGATCTGGTAATGGAATATCTGTCAGATCTTGTCTTGGCTTAGTCATAGTGTTAACTGCTTCCACACAGTCGTGTGTGGCAGGATTCGAATTAGCTGACGGTAACAGTGTAGCAGGATTTAGAACGTTGCAGCGTCTGATTTCTATGTGTGGCTGGAACAGTGTCAGTTCATAACCTGTTAAACGTGCAATTGTCAAGTGCTGAGTCTGTGTTCGGTTTAAAAGAACTTCCACGGAGTGTGGAACTTGTACTGTCAAGGAATGTCCTAATACTATGGAATCACTTTGTCTGATAGCTAGTGCTGTGGCTGCAACTGACTTGAGGCACGCAGGCAGAGCCTGGGCTACTGGATCTAATGTGCTCGAAAAATAAGCACAGGGCTTGTATTGACCTGCTTGATCTTGTGTAAGAACAGATAATGCTGTACCATCACGTTCTGTGACAAAAAGTGTAAAAGGCTTACTGTAGTTCGGTGTAGCTAGAACAGGAGCTTGACATAAGGCTTTCTTTAACTCATTGAAACTAAGTGTATGCTCAGATGTCCAAGGGAGGACAGTCGATACGGCTGCCTCCTGTGTCGTTAACTGTATCAGTGGTTTGGCTAGAAATGCATACTGAGGAATCCATTGTCTGCAATAAGAAGTAAGGCCGATAAAAGCACGTACCTCCTTCTGGGTCCTGGGCTGAGGAAGACTCGCTATTAACTGGATACGGTCTGGTGTCAACTGCCTACCCCACTTGGACAGTAAGTGGCCTAAGTAGATCACTTGCTGGACACAGAATTGAAGCTTCGAAGGGGACACCTTGTGCCCCATCTCGGCAAGGAAATACAAGACTGTAAGTGATGCCCGCTCGCAAGCACGTTCAGAACGGGCTGTTATCAGTAGATCATCGACATACTGGAGCAGAGCAGTGTCTGTTGGCATGTGAATATTGTCTAGTTGTCTTTTAAGTGCTTGACTGTAAATGCTAGGACTTTCTGTGAATCCTTGAGGAGCTCGTGTGAATTTATAGCTCCTTCCATTTAAACAAAAACCGAAAAGGAACTGGCTGTCTGGATGAATGGGGACACTGAAAAATGCGTTCTTGAGGTCTATGACTGTGAAAAATGAGGCTTCGGAATCAATGGCTGTCAATAGGGAAGAAATATCTGGAACAACTGGATACTGGGGAATGATACATTTATTAAGTTCTCGAAGGTCAATCACTAATCGATATACTGGAGGTGCATTTGGATCAGTACGTTTCATGACTGGAATGATTGGAGAATTACATACATTGGAGTCAGTTTCTACAACTACTCCTTGAGCCATAAGCCCGTCAATAATTTTGGATAAGGCTGCTACAGCCTCAGGTGGCAATCTGTACTGTCTGATTCGTGGTAAGACTATACCTTGCTTGAGAGTCACACGATGAGGTGTGATTTGCATAAAACCAACATCAGTTGGACCTTGTGCCCATAGATGCTGGGGGACATTCAGTAATCTTGGATCAAAATCTCGTAAAACATAGTGACCCTTGAAGTCACGTAAAAACAAACGTATTCCCTCTGGGGAACAGCAAATAACTGCACCTAATTCTTTCAGTGTCTTAATACCTAACACATTTTCTGGACAGGACTTCGTAAGCAATAGATCAGTAGTTCGGGACAATGGACCTACTTCTAGAGTAACTGGTTTTGATATCTCGTTTACAATAGGCTTTCCTGAAAATCCAAGGGAAACATTTCTAGAGCCTGAGAGCGGAGCCCCTGGAACCTCGTCGTGACTAATAGTCGTCCTACTTGCCCCTGTATCAATCAGAAACTTTCTGTCTTTCCCTAATACTTGACTGTGTACATAGGGACCTTCTTGATCTACAGGAATCTCGATGAGAGGCAAGCCTACCTCCCTCTCTAGGCTGTTTCATGAGTACGCTTGATACTCTGGATACTCTGTCTGAGCATACTGGTACATCTGCTGTGTAACATGCTGTGTTGCAGCGATAGGCTGCGGTGCTGGAACTGTCTGTTGTGCATTCTGTGGCTGAGAAGTCTGTGAAACTTGTTCTTGTCTAGGCGGACGTGGTCTTTCTTTTGTCTTACCGGTAGCTATGTTGTGTTTCAGAACTGCACACTCGTTTATAAAATGACCTGGCTGTTTACAATAATTGCATGTCCCTTTAACGGGAGCTGCAGGATGACTGGCTTGATTCGGACCCCTCTTCTGACTGTCTTGAGGAACAGATTGTGCAACTAATACTTTCATTTTCGTGTCTTTCATACGTTTCCTTTCATGATCTTGCTCTTCTCTGATTCTATTCTGGTGATACTGAAGCATCTGTAACATCTGTGACGGGGTACTAGCTTGCCATGTACTTTCGACTTTCAAAACTCGATTCTTAACTTGTGGACTTGAATTCTCGACTAATTTAGTAACAAAAAGATGAGGGTATGACTCGCTACTCGTCTTCAAGCCACTGTTTATAATGAAACATTTTTCAAATCTAGAATAAAAATCACTAGTGTCTTCATCTTGTTTCTGTTTACAGGCTGAGATTGCATCCCAGTCTTCCTTTTTAGTGGCTAATAATCTAGGCAAAACTTGTATCAATAATTCTGGTAATTCTTTACATTTATCTCCAAGACCGGTACCTGGTACTCGTATCTTATCTTCAGCTTCTAGAGCTGTCCAATCGATCTTTTTCTCTCCCACCTCCCAGTCTTTTTCCTTGAGTTTTTCATATACGCCTGCAGGCAACAGGACTTTTAGCATTTTAATAATATCTGGATACGTATATTCTCCCATACGGAGCATGTCCTTTAATTCTCGGTGGAACCCTGCTGGATCTTTGTCATGACAAGGAATTAATTTCTTCATCTCTAAGAGTTCCATTTTTGTAATCGGGGTGTAAACAAATACTCGTTGCATTTCACCATCTGCTGTCCTGACTGGGTGTACTTCTCGTAACGGATTCTGTCTATCTATGTAAAACGGTTTACTTTCTGGAGGTGAGACATGAACAAAATGCGGGTTCAAAAACATACTATATTTGTAGCGCTGTTTTAGAATGACACTGACTAAATCGGTACCTAAACCTTTCCATCTATACTGGAGTAACTCGTTCAGGACATCATGTAACGGACCTGGATCAGAATGTTGACCCTCATATAATGTGATGAGGTGCTGAATCATATACATACCCACCAGTCGCTGCTCGGCTGGGAGCAATTTCAGAAACATTTGTGCCACTATTTCGTCTGGAAAAGTGGTAGAATCAGTAATCCATCGGACTGCTGATCGGACTAGTTCTTGTTCATGCATAGTACTTAACTCACTATAACCGATTCGTGATTTCAAAATGTGATCGGTAGCTTGAAATACTTGTTCTAGAGAACCTTGTTCCGGTGCTGGAAGATGAAAGACTTTCTTGTGTTCTAGGCGTAAATGTCGGTCTGGAAATCTAGATTTACCTACATACGCTATTCTGGCGGGATTCTTGTCCTCTACCTCTTCCGTAGGAGAGTCATTCTCTTTCTCGCTTACCTGTGCTGTTTTACGTTGTTCGTGTAACCTTATTATCTCCTTACGAATTTTCTTGTACATACTCTCTATACTACTGATAGTTCTGTGCTTACCCTCGGCTATATTATCACTCCACCTTGTCAGGGTTCTCATTTCGGCCGGATCTTTGGTCGGATAATCTTGTTCCCTTATTAAACAATTAATCAGAAACTTTAATATCATGAGCTGGATCTCAGCTTTCCTTTGAGACATGGCTTCGCCAATACTTTCTGGATCATCCCCTGTACGGATGAAACGATATATTCTGTCTAGATCTTCTTTCATATCCGGTAGGGTGTCCAAATACCCGGTCACCCGTCTTACACGTATGGAATATATAACCGTACTATCATCGCCTGTGACTGGATCATAGCGGCATTCAGTAAGAGCTCGTCGGATGTCTGCAACGGACTTATATTTGGGCGTACGCTGTAACGCACGTTCATGTAACTCGACTAACGTTACACGCTGGTGTGGTGGCGGGGTACCAGGAGGACCTCCTCCTGCGGCCCCTAAACTAGAATCGTCGACTGATACTCTTCGTGCTGGCAGAGTGGCTGATGTGGCGGGAAGTTGTACTATGGGCTGGACCGGGGGTACCGTAGCAGGTACTGCAAAAGGTGCCCCGGTGTCTGGAGGAGCAGGAATTACATGATTTACAGGAACTGGCGGAACAGGATTTGCATATTCTGGGACTGTGTCGTCCAAATAGGACGAGATAAAAATATCAGCTGCGGTCGGTTTGTGACGTAGCTTGGTCGGAACTAATGGTGGCGGAAAATTACTGGATGCCTCTGGGGTTGCTTTTGGCAAGCCCTTGGCAAGAAGAGGGTACATACCCTTACTAAGGGCATTTCTCTGCCTGTCTGACTGTTCGGTTTTAACTCGTTCACCTATTTCGATTAGTTCCTTTTCTTGGGCTCTTTCTGAGGATTCTCTACTTAATTCTGACTTTCTGATTTCTTTTTCGGTTCTTTTATGAGATTCTTTGCGCCATAACTCGATGGCATCTTTCTGTGACTGTCTGGCTTTCTTTTTCCATAATGCTTCTTCTACTCGCATGATGCACTCGGCATCCCACGTACCTGATACGGGCCATCTATACTTTTCTTCTAACTCTTTGGTGTACTCCACCCATAAATCTAGATATAATATGGCACTTATGCCATGCTTTTGATACATAAAGTGACCTGGACTGTCCCTAGGCGGGACAGGAACTGCTTCTTCTAACAGACCTTTTCTAGTTCTTAACTGACGTAGTTTGGAAAACAACGGCATGACTGAACTGTAATCTAGACACAATACAATACACAATGAACACGATAATTACACCACTTTCATTCCACGACATTAAAATACATGAATGACATTTTAAAATAACAGTCTTGACAAAATACTACCTGGAATACTGAAAACAGAATACATGAATTTTCTCGAGAACAAAACTGACTAGAACAGAAACTAGATGCACTGCTAAAACAGTACGAAACTTACCGGTCTCATAAAGAGACACGTCAGGACCCGCATCCACCGGAGTGGACACTTCGTGTTGGGTCTGTGTACCACCAAACCCACGGACCAGAGTCAATTAGATTGACCCTGTCTAGATACTACCCCAGCAACGGTACTCACCGGGCAGCAAGAACGGAAGGCCTCGGACTGGACTGGACTGCTTAACGCCGGACGGACACACTTCGGACTTCTGTTACGGGTGGGCCTCCGGATACCTCGGACCTTGGACTCTCGGCTTGGGCTCTGGTCGGGACTCGCCGCGTTCCTCCACCGCCTCGTCTGGATGCTGGACCGCAACCTCCGTCTCCTCCGTGGGCCTGAGGGATACTTGAAGCAGAAATATCTGCACGTGCACGGTATGGTTCCGTCACGGCTGCAGAGGGTCAGGGGGCATACGTGGCTTCACCGGCGCGTGGGGAAAGGGCAAGTCCCTGTTCGGGCGCCATTATGTGGTATATAAATAAATAATACCGGATCTATTTTTGACTGGATATAGTAATAATAGATAGCTCAATAAATAAGAGTCAAGATTCGAGGTAGTAGGAGTTTGCAGGTTTAATACAGCATAAGGACAGGAACAGGACAACCTGCACAGGAATAGGATGGCAGCGCTGCCGGGGGCAGGATCGGTATCGGCTTAACTTTTAATAACAGTGCACAAGTATATATACTAAAACAATTGCATTACAATACATACAATAGGCGGAGCAGTGGGTGTGGTCAATAGCAGTCGCGAAAGATAAGGGTGAAAGTAGGTGTAACGGGAGGCGTATTCATAGACATGTGATGTAAACGTAACAGAATATGTCATAAATGGGGCGGAGACATGGAGGGGGCTATCTGAGGAGCCGGGACCTCTAACCTAGTGGTGCGCGCAAACTGACAATGACGTGTTACTAGGAGAAGCTGGGGGCTATGACTTCTGCGCTAGGAGCAGAGACTGAAGTCTGGAGAGTCAGGGCGACATGTACCTAAACACTATCTAGTATCTGATGTTTAGAGAACATGTTGATATAAACTAAAAGTTATCGGGGTAAAGGCTAACAGACTCTAAGACTGGTGCATGCATTATTCTACATGTAGTGTGTGTTGAGGAATATTAAATGACCATTAATACAGTATTTCTCTTACATGGAGACGTAAAGGCTAGACCATGACGGAAACTATTGATGCGATTCAGTAGCTAAGGAATGCGGAGAAAGAGGGCTGGACTGATAACTAGAATCATAACATACTTTTGGCAGACTGAGAGGCAGAGCCAGGCTGGGCCGGGCACTGTGAGGCAGGAAGTAAGTGAAGGGTCAGGAATACAGGTGGGGGCTGTATCGCTCCTCAGCGAGGGCTCAGGAGACAGGAGCTGAATCTGAGTCCGGGCCCTTTTGAGGCCTAGAAACGGGGACTTTACAATGAAATAACGTGCACACTGTGAAACGTGGCAACGTAGCTTTACATAGGCCTAATATTCGTTGTATTCACGAGAACTGGAAACTGGCATACTAGAGATGGACACAACTGTAATTGCGTCTTAAATCAAACATGGGGAATACATATGCATATTAATCATGCACATGCAACATAAGATGGGGAACACGTAGGGACACAGAACATGGCAAAATTTACTTTTCCACATTCCCTCCTTGTCACTACGTTTCCATCAGGAAACATCAATATTCATGATACCATCTATTATTTCATACAGTATCATTTGCTCGTCTCGAATTTTCTTGGAACTGGATTTAGGACGGGACTCGGGACTAGGAATACAAGAGGTGGCACAAATGCCGCAAATCGCAGGGCCACATTGTATACAGAGGCAGCAACTGAATATGATCGCTACTGCAATACCTAGAAAGGACAACACTTTCCATCCCCAGGCGGAAATTATATTCCAGAACCAACCGGACCATGTCCAGGTGCCTGGATTTTGGTGTAACAGATGGGCAATTTTATGGAGTCTGGTTATAGCTGAATAAACAGACGGCGCGTTATTAGGAATGAAAATGCAGCAACTAGATCCGATGACTCTACATGCCCCGCCCCTATCGGCCAGTATGACGTCAAGGACGAGACGATTCTGGAGCACGACAATTCTCATAAAAGATTGTTCTTCGGTTAAGTTACCTAGAGCGGAGGTAGTCTCAATCACTACTGCTTCAAGTGTTCTGGTTAATCTACGTATCAGTTTACTATTCACGACAGTACCTAAGTAGGGAAAGACACCTTTATTGATGTCTATGTATTGTTCTAGAGCAGTTTCAGTATAATCAACAATCGGGAGGTCTCTCTTGTGTCTAGTATGTACTAGGTGGGAGTTCCTATGATAGTCAGGTGGGGCTAGAAAAACTGGTGGCAGTAGGAAGGCAATGTAACAGGTTCCCTCCCAATCGAGGGGCAGACGAACATATGCGGTCTGACCACAAACAAAATAGGAATGACGTGAAGCTTTGAAAATAGATTTCCCACTGTCACTATACTTGACAATAGTAGTACAATCACTATGTCCTACATGTACGGAACCGTTATTTCTGACACATAATTCACCTTTGACTGGTAATACTGACATAGCAGGTAAGTCTGGAGTAGAATCAGACTGAACATTCAGGACCATTAAATTCGAAGAATAATTACCCAAGTTATAAACTTCATCTTCTAGATCAGTCCCAGACATGGTGGTCTGCTGAGCCCAGCAGGCCACCATACCTGGGATGGCCTGCCATTCCCAATGGGGTCACAAATTGCGAGAGGCTCATTAATATTCATGAGCATCTCAATTTGCTACACCATTGGGAATTGCTAAGTGTTTTACACACTGTTGTGCATCCAAAATAGCACTTCACATATTGCGAGTCTCGCAATTTGCGAGGCGCTATTTTGGGCGTTGTACATCTGGTCCTGCATTTCTAATAAGATTATTTTTTATTTTATTTTGATTTGTGAATATGCGATAAAGATATAATCAATCAATAAGCTTTGATCATTTCTATTACAAGTATACTCGGCAATTTGAGTATCTTTATACCAACAATTAGAGCTAAATGTAATTCCAAGGCCAATGTAAACAGATTTAGTGCCACTTGATACTCTGCCTAATGGGAAGAAAAGGAGTTGGTATTAGAACTGTTAATCTATGTGCCCGCAAATGATAGCGAGGGCAACCCCTTCCCGCCGCCCCTCCGCCCGCACCGAGGGCTGTGCTGATAAGTGACTCGAGTCTCCCGCTCCACGGGTGCCTCTGGAAGTCGCAGTGCGAGTAACCTGCGGACTTCTCTTTGCTGTAAACCTGCTCCTGAGACCTGGCTGGACCCTAACGCAGTGCCCTGAAGCGGGATCTCTGTGGTGTGCTGACGGCGGGACTGCGAGCTCCAGGATCCTCTGCGGCCCGATAACAGCCGCACCTGTGAGTTCTTCCGGCCCCCCTCCACCCGCTCAACGGCTATAAGACCACGCCCCCTGACGCGCATCGCAGAACGCGCGCGGGACATCGCCGGGCTAAGCCCGGGCCAAGGGCGGGCCCGTTTCTGCCCGTTCCTGACCGATCAGGACCGGACCGGCCCACCCCTCTTGGTCCTGGTATTGTAGTACCTTTATTAACTTTGTGAACCATGTCAGGGTGCGAATTAAGAAGTAAGTCAACACTTGTTGGGGGCCCCACTGCGGGAGGCATGGAAATTTTTTTAATCAGAGCAAACTCCCTAGTTGATAAAGAGATTTCATTTTTGGAAAAACGTATGTCGCTTGAAATCACTGCTATTAAAAGATCTTCCCTGGGAGCAATTGCCAACGCTAAAACGCCTGATAGGATTCTGGATTCGGCTACTACAGTGTCCTGTATAACAGAGCAGGACATTACCCCTGGAGTGGATGAGCATGATTCGCAGGATTTGGATTTTCTGGTTAATGAAATCTTGCCTGAAATTGACTTAATCCTTGCTAATCACGAGGTTACACCCACCGAACTTGGGGCTAATTCCAACAGTACTTAGGCCTATGGGAAAGACAATGATGATTGGACAAGGGTCGACCGTAGGTGAAGAAGCAGGAGATTTGACGGTAGACCAGACCTTATGCCAATCCGTGCTCCCTTTTGTGATTTTAATCGCTTTAGCTGCCTTGATGCAGTAGACTGACTACCCCCTGTCGCACCGTTGTCATCCATGGGGGGAAGTTCAAGTTCAAATTCAAATACAGAAGTTTTGGTGGGGAGTACTAACCAACTAGAGTTTGAACCTGTGGAGTGTATGCCAACGGTTGTAGTCCAACCAGGAACAATTCATCTGACATCCACTACTCCCCTGTGCGATAATTATTCCCATAGTTTGGAGGCCTCAAAGAAAACGCCTACGGGGGAGAACACAGGAATGGATGAGGGAGACGTTGGTACTGGGTATAAATTAGTGAGCTGGAACATTGCCGGTTGGCGGAAAAAGGAGGAGTCACTGGGTTGGAGGGAATATGTAACTAACCATGATATACTCTGTTTACAAGAGATGTGGTCTACGGAAGAGATTCACTTTGATGGGTATGTCTCTTTCAATTGTGTGGCGCAGGGATCAACTATGGGAAGGGCCAAAGGTGGACTTGTGATATTATTGTCTGTGAGTTTTCCGGTACAAGTTAAATCTTATATAACTATTGGGTTTCACTCACAAATGCTCTGGCTACAGCAAAGCGGGGGCCTTAATGTTTTGTTAATCAACCACTACAACAACGTGTTTGATTCCTCCAGCTTCTCAGTAGTTAATGATCTTGAGACTGCAGTAGACAAACTATGTGGGGCCAACCCTGTCCCTTTTGATATCATCTGGGGGGGACTTTAATATCCCTACATGCCCCTTCTCATTTATGAATGCTTGTGGATTTGATGGGGATACAGGAGAGGACCGGGCTCATTTTATTCACACCCCTTATGGAGAGTCACTTAACACCTTAATGCTCAAATTAGAACTGTTAATCTATGTGCCCGCAAATGATGGCGAGGGCAACCCCATCCCGACCTTTGTAGGGAGGAATTCAGCCACTGTCATTGATCACTTGTTGGTCTCTGAGAATATCAGCATTCTCTGTGCTATCCCGAAAATTGTAGATGTGTCCCTTAGTGACCATAACGGCATTACTATGTCTACTTCCATCTGGGGGAAGAAGGTCCAAGCCACCCGAAGGACTGTTGATGAAATAATCCCATGTAGACCTAATGGCATCAGGATCAAATGGTGCAGGGACAACTCAGAGAAGTTGCTGACCAAAATCGTGACTGCGAGTCTCCAGGAGCTGCAGCGCTGCTTAGATGTTAATGCAGATGCCGTATGCATCCTTGCTGACTTCGTGAAAATAAACGAGTTAACTAAAAAGATTTTAACTATTACCAAGGTCAGCAGGTCAAGGGGTATTGTAGGCTGGTTCGATGGGGCCTGTACAAAGTCCCTACAAGAACTAAAGAAAGCGCTTTCCACCCATCCTAGGGACAAGGGAGCTGTTAAATCCCTTAGGGCAAACTATAAAGACCATCTGATAAGTAGGAAGCAAGAGCTACGGGAGGAAGCTTGGGACAACATTGCGAAAGCGGCAGAGTCCCAGGATAGCAAGCTTTTTTGGAACACAGTGAATAGCCCCTTCCTTTTGCAGAAGGAGTATTTTCCAGTATTATCTGCCCAGGTTAGTGAGGAAAACTGGGTCGCCTTTTTTACCAGTATTTTTAACCCGGGTGGGGGGGAGCCCTTACACGTTCAAGGGCTGTAGCCTTCGGCCCAAATCTACCCCTCAACATTACAAACCTAGAGGTGGTTAATGCTATTCAGAAAAGTAGTGGAGGGAAGGCCCCTGGGCCTGACGGGGTGCCGATTGATCTTTATAAAGCGGATACTTTATTATGGG
Organism: Lissotriton helveticus; assembly: GCF_964261635.1. Classification (NCBI taxonomy): domain Eukaryota; kingdom Metazoa; phylum Chordata; class Amphibia; order Caudata; family Salamandridae; genus Lissotriton; species Lissotriton helveticus. The sequence continues at coordinate 760,999,790 of NC_136063.1, read as the reverse complement.
GTCCCCTTTTGACCAAGGTCTTCAATGCGACAGCTATGGTAAGCACCCCATTAACATGGGGTGAGTCTATAATCATTCCAATTTACAAGAAAGGAGATAGAGGCAAGGCCAAGACCTAGCGCCCTATCTCCCTCTTAGACTCTTCCCAAAAAATAATGATCAGGGTGCTTTTGTTGCGACTGGAGGAGTGGGCAGAGGCTAATGGCATCCTTGCAGATTCCCAATTCGGGTTTCGTAAGGGCCTTGGTACCATCGAGCAGTGTATTAACCTAGATCTCATTATAGGTAAATACAAACGCGCCAAGCCGGGCACGTTATTCCTCTGCTTTGCGGACCTCTCCAGCGCATTTGATTTGGTGGACCACGCCTTATTGTGGACCACGTTATTAGATATGGGTGCACCGGCTGCGATTATCTATTTCCTGGCTAGATTATATAGTAACCTATCGGCCCAGATTCGATTTGGCCAAGCGGGGGAATGTACCAATAACATCAAGGTCAAATCAGGCATTAGGCAAGGCTGTGTCCTTGCCCCCCTACTTTTCTCCCTTTTTATTAATGCCATGGACTCCGAGCTAAAATTAGTCAATGCTGATGCACCAATTGCTGAGGGCCAATCGATCCCCGTTTTGCTCTATGCAGACGACACAGTCCTATTATCCAGAACACCGGTCGGTCTGCAGAGACTAATGGACACATTTTCTGATTTTATTAAGGGGAGGAAACTAAAAATTAATAACTCTAAAACTTTTATCATGGCTTGTGGGAAGAAGGTAAGGAAACTAAGATCATTCCAGTTTGAGGACCAAAAAATCCAAGTGGTAGATAAATTCTGCTATCTGGGTATTACTTTTAACAGTAATGGCACGTGAGCACAGGAAATACATAATGTCAAGGCTAAGATGGACAGAGGTATCTTCGGTGTTTTTAAATTTGCTTCTTAATTAGGAAGCCGTCGTATATGGGACATGTTGCATATCTATCGCCTTAGATGTGCTTCAGTGGCACTCTATGGCTCAGGTGTTTGGGACATTGTTGCCATAGAGATCTGCAAGTGGAGGAAAACAACTTTGTAAAGAGACTTCTTTGTCTTCCAATCTCTGCCTCTACTGGGCTGGTTCACCAAGAGGTTGGGATGGAATTCCTGACTGATCTCATAGGTTTAAGACCACTAATGGCCTGGAGATCTATCTGGGCCAAGGAGGAAACTGGTTTTACCAGAAGAATCATTCTAGACTGCCTCCGTTTGGATAAATATAGTCTGATCCCATGGCTTAATTACGTCATAACATCATTTAGGGATCTATTTGATTTGAATGTTTTTTTGGACCCCGATAGTGCCACTGATATATCAAAAAAGGAGCTTAAACATGTCTATCTGGGGGTTAAAGCCAAATTACGTAGGGATGCCACTTGCCTGTATGTAACACATCAATTTTACCATTTTAATAATCAGGCAAGCCCTGGCTATCCCAAGTATTTAAAAGTGGTTACCAAGCAATCCCATCAGTATGTCCTTACCAGACTACGATTAGGTATTGTCCATAATCTGGTGGCTTTCCCCCTGATAAAAAAGTATACGTCAACACCCTCCCCATGTGATGGGTTTTCGAAGCAGAGCACCGAGCACTTTTTATTACTTTGTCCTTTGTATTTGTATCTCTGTATTGCCTACCTTAAACCGCTTTTTAAAAAATATTCTGTGTCAACTGTTAAATCTGCTATGAGGCTTTTATTTGCACTTGACGAACCGGATGTGTGTTTTTTCACAGCGATATTTATTCTGAAATCTGTGTCCGCCAGGAAAAGTATGACCTTTTAACCCAACAGCGAATACGTTGCCCTCCCTTTTATTGATCGTATGATTTTTTTTAATATTTTACCAATTGCATTGTATTATTGATGTATTATATGTGCTTTTATGATTGTTTCTTTCAAATGATCGAATAAAGCTTTTTGAAATGAAAAAAAATGACACACAGTTGCTCTCATGCTTGGACAATGAGATCACCTTCATAATCCAGCAATTGTATATTAAAAACAATGAAAAAACAATAGACTTGTGAAAGTGAATATTACTCTAGCTAGGTTTGAATTATAGAAGAGGAGCGACTGGTGACCTTTCAAAGTAGGGCACCTCCATCAAAAAACCAAAAACATTTTTTTCTCTCCCTTCAAAAGCCCATACTAATAAAAACCTCCATCAAAAGCCCAAATATAAACAAGCACTCCCTCCAAAATAAAACAAACAGTACATGCATTGCACAGTATATTAATTCAATTAAAAAACATTTTCCCTGCATGTTCCGAGTCCTCCTTGCTGTCCATCCGAAGGCTGTGGAACAAATAACCCCCCTAACCAAGCCAGAAGCTGCTCTCATGCTGCATAAGAGCAGCACCAGGATTGGATGGAGTGGGTTGGCCTAATACTACTTGAGGCCCTAGAGGCCTGTGCTTGGTCTTCATCCAGCTGTGCAAGACACAATAGCTGACCAAAGTGACATGCACACTTTGAAGTGTGTGACTGCGACTACTGCAGTCCTCCTGCTGCCAATCAGCAGCAGAGGACATCCCCTCCTGGATCAGAGGCAGGCTAGCGGCTGCTGTGCTCCTTGGTTAAACATAAAATGGCAATGAAATCATTTCATTGCCATTTTATTTTTAACACTTTGTGGGGCTCACAGTGTTATATTTCATATCTGTACCCTGATATAGGTCCAGGGAACATTGTACACTTTCCCATACATCCTCTCTCTGTCATTTTATATGAATGAGCCTTATAAGGACATAACTCCAAATAAGGACACACTGCCTTGTATGGACATAACTCCTTATAAGGACTGTAGCCTTTTATGGACTAAACCTTTCACCTAGTTCCATGCCGAAGGTGGGTTTTCCCCAATCGTTATTTCTAAGACGTCATCCTTAGCACATATGAATAATTTATGAGTACACTCTCCTCGAGGTACACTTCACCTCTCCCATTGACACACAAGGTTTAATCCCCAATGCCATCATCATACTGAACAATGGGGAACACACGCACATAGACTGTATGAATACAGCACCTCTTGCTATCAATAGGCAGAAGGGTACCAAGACCTTAAGGCCAACACACTGACCAGAGACGCTGCGGCTCCGGCATGCCATCGCTCCAGGTGACAGTGGTCTGACGATCCCTTGCAGGGTATCCAGCTCAAGTCCAGGATGAAGTCACACACTTTCACTATTCAGGTATGGGGGTTTGACTAAAGCCTAGCGGGACTCTTGCCTCTAAGACTTAGGCTCCTTTGCACCTATTCACATGCTAGGTACACTTAGGTACACTTACAGGCATTTTAGGAGTATGCACTTTATTTTGGAAATACATTTTATATTCATGTATGTGTTCATGACTATTGTAAAATGGTAGAACAATACTATTCCTTTTTACTTACTGTACTGCTGGTTCTATATCTCTGCTACTGTGTTACAGTTGTAGCAGCGCACTAATTTTACATGACAAGAACAACGGTACAATACATTCTTATTGTAAACACGCTCAATTGTTTCTTCTGTGTATCTCTCTGAGAGCAAAAAAAAGCAACCGCGAGTGACTGGGTGAAAAGTAGTAGATTGTTTCCATGCGTCTGAGGTTCTTATGTTCTGAGGTTGCCAATAAGAACCTCTCTATAACAGGACAGAGATTCTAGTGGCACTGCAAGCAAGCTAATGCGAAAACCTAGGCTGACCTATTCGGTGGGGGTGTACAGACTCAGTTTGCCACCAAGCCCACAGTATATGTTATCCGTAAACAGAGTAGGTCCTGCATGAAAGGGTACTATCGGAACTATACTACATGGCACCCAACGTGTAAAACATGGTTTACCCAACGAGGTATATACATGGTGCACTTACTCAACAGTAGAATCTGAGTAGCTCAGTCATGATTTTACTCAGAGACCCTACTTACAAAACCCAGAGACGTCTGGAGTAGGTGGGAAAAAACTCTGCCACAGCTGAATAGGCGAGATAGCCTATGTATTGACTGTTGGTTAATCAAGCTTGAAAGGAAAATTACTCAAAATTGTACATAAAACCTTTGCATAAAACCTTTTCTAAATTTCCTTGGACAGTAATTCTATGTCTTAAACATGATGTCTGTCGAGAACCGAGATTTAAACTCAATAGATCAGTTACTTACTCACTCAGAGGGTGAGGAAGCTACAGATGCAATACATATTGCACCCAAAGTAAGATCAAATTTGACAGTTAAACTTGTCAAACATGGGTTATCTCCCAGAGGAGGTGTAGTAATATTTGTGATAGAGGCACACAAAGATTTCAAAACAGAGTTATTCTACTCATGGGTTATATTTCCAGAAGCAGATGCTGTAACAAAAACTTTTCATTATTACAAACATGAAGAAGTTCTAGTGGCTTGCACTCCGTTTGAGGGGATTGAGATTCCGCTTACTTTCCAGGAACATATTTTCTGGTTTAATGGTGCCCTACCCCACACAAGAACAAGAGCAAGGCTTGGTCCTTTAGGAAGACCAGGAGCAATATGTCCGATATTAGCAACCTGTGCATCACATCCCGACATTGAAACAATGCCAGGTGAAGAACTACTTGTTCAAATCAAAGAGTTGATAAAACTTTACAGAAACATGACACACTTCATCTTAAGGACACTAGCGGTCCAATCTACAATAATTATACCTACTGCAGCTCTTACACAGAGCACTAGTACTAAAATTACTCCACAAACATTACACGCGGTAATGGGCGAAGTGCCCACAAAACTTGAACAAATTCCTTTCTGGGTAGCTCAGAAAATAACCCAGTTAGAAGCAGTATTCCCAAATACAACATGTGAAAAACACAGAATGTTAACAATTTGTTTACCCATGGGGATTATGCCACAGTTAGAGAATTGCACCTCTTGGGGTACAGTCTTTGCTGCTATATATACAAGAACTCATGATATTCCTTCATTAGCAGTAATACCAGATGTATTCAGACAAACACAAAATGACTATGGAGCAGATCCTGCCCTAAACTTAGGGATGAAGTTATTAAATAACTACAACCAGGTGGCAGCCATAATACTAGCTAATATTAAAGGGGAAGCAGCATTAGTGGCAATCTGCAAATGCTTAAGGGAGGTCAGCCCTTTAACTCAGGAGGCTGAGCTACCCAAAATTTGAAACTGTATATGCAGAATTAGGCATAGATAGTTTGGGGGGGAAGAGCTTTAAAACCTCTTCTACAGGGCAGTCCTGAAAAGGACACTTCTGAGCAGACACCTACTTCTTCTAAAAAGAAGTGGGATAATAAAAATGAAAACTCTAAAGACAAAAGATCTCAATCCTGAGGTAAGTCTCCTCCACAGGAGCCCTCTGAAAAGAGGTATAACCTTAGGAATAGGGATAACATTAGTTAACCTGAAAGGTATCAGGATACTGATAAATGTTCCCTTCGTCCCTTTTAGGGCTCGAAGAAAAGCTCAGAAAGGGAAGGACGGTCAGAAAATGGAGATGAGCGCACACAGTCCAGAGACAAACAGCGCGCTCAAGACTTTACTTCTAAAAAAGAAGATAAGCAAAATCCAAAACCTCAATTTAAGAAAAAGAAAGTTGCTGGTCTGAAAATCAGACATGCCCAGAATTCTGAGGACACAACTTCTGAATGGGGAATGGGCTCTGACAGTGCGGCAAAAGTAACAATAGCTCACCTGAACCTGAAGGAATTTCTAGTGACAGCGGAATTGAATGATTACATCATGGTGGAAACACCAGACACCAGGGAGAGTGTCCCACATAAGTTATATGAAATAACACTCTGGTTGGAGGGGGACAAGCCCAGGAAAGTAAAAGGTATTTTTTGGAAGAACTTATCAATTGGTTATGATATCCTGTTAGCCGAACAAGATTGGCCGCTTGCATTCGAAATGGAGTGCCCCAGGGGAGAAAGTATAATTTTTCCTGCATTTTCCAACCACGTTCCCATTCACCTTAAACATACATATGCACAGGAGTGGGCAATAGCCCAAGCTCCAGCATTGTACAAAAATCAGGCAGGGTGGGATGAGAACTCAACCTACCACGTGATACTGTTAAAAGTTTCACCTATTGCTCAGAGGCAACATCCAATACTGCAAGAAGCTAAAAACAGGTCAGGGAGATTTTAGATCAACTTGAATACCAGGTGGCATTGAAAAATGTACCTCTCCAATGAACAATCCTTTGTTTCCCGTCTCTAAACCTGGCAATACATATTGTCTAGTTTTAGATTACAGACATTTAAACTCATGCACAAAGACATTTGCTTTCCAAAATGCACATAGTGCCGCATTAATGAATAACATTGTTTGCAAAAAATACAAAACCACACTTGTTATCTCAAATGGATTTTTCTGCCTAAATATAGCTCCTGAAAGCAGGTATCTGACCTCATTTAGTGCGTTAGGGTCCCAACAACAATTTTGTCATCTAGCACAAAGGTATAAAAAAAGTCCAAGTGTATTTTTAGCAAGAGGAATAGAGTTACTTCAAAAATTTGATGAAGAAGCATTGTTTTATGTGGAGGATATTTATCTGAAAGACGGCGACTTAGAGAGGCACTTGATCAGGGTAAGCACCATTATTTGGGATTTGCCGGAGAAGGCTACACATTCAACTTTAAAAATTCAAAAATAGCCCACCTCAATATCCAATTTGTGGGATATGAGCTGTCAAGTAAATGCAAAAGTCTGGCAGCTAACTTTTAGGCAAGTGTGCGCTGCTCCAGCCTCCAAAATCTTTAAAAAATTTACAATCAATACTAGGATTCCTGAACTTCAGCTGAACATACATTTTAGATTACGCACAAAGGGTAACACTTTCTATGACTTAATAAAACCTGACTTTTCAGCCAGAAATTGGATACAAGAACATACTAATATTCTTAGTTTACTCCAGGAAACATGATTACTTCCAAACACTTACGAACACATGTAAACGTACACCACTTAGTGATCCGAATAATCGCGGGTCAATGTGGGTACACTTATTTAACCTTTAATGAAGGAGAAACTGTACCAATCGCTTACAAATCATACCTATACACAAATGCAGAAATGCGTTTCACTTCAACAGGATCAGAAAAAATCCTGACAGCAGTTCAGACTGCTGTTGCGGAAGAAAGAGCACTGGCTCAGGGGAAACGCATTATTGTCGTAAGTCCGGTACCGACTTTAGAAGCTGTTACAAAGGCCAACATCCAAAATGCAAAAGCATTAGATCCAAGATGGATACAATGGGCTAACTCTCTTACTGCAACAGATGTTGAATACAGATTTTATCCTAGTTTAAAAACACAAGCATTCCTGCAATATGAACAAGAATATCCTCTACCAAATGAAATCTTGCCTCTAGATCAGTATGAATATAATATTTATACTGACGGATCTGCACAACCGGCTATAGAAAGTAAGCAGCAATATTTTTCGGCGTGTGCTATCGTTAATGGTTGCATGCCTGATGGCAAGTTCCATCCTAGTCGCACAAAAACGCAATCTCTAGGAGACTGCACGGCTCAGTTGGCAGAATTAAAAGCACTTATACAGGCACTTGTAAATACGGATCGAGAATTCCCCACACTAATCGTGTGTGATTTCTTTTACTGTGTCCAGTCGTACAATGAATACTTACAGCATTAGGATCAAAATGAGTTTAAAGACGCTAAAGATGGCTCAATTAAGCATAAAATGAGTCATCAATGTGATGGCGTTCACGTTGAAGGAAATTAGTTGGCTGATGAAGCCGCAAACGGAGCTGTTCACACGGCTTCCGTAGATGCACTGACTCATTCAAAAATAAGAATAGGCAGGGATCTAATGATAGCTGTCATCATATCACGCAAAGGCAGCACAGCAGTACCTACAAAATTTCCACTCTAATACTCCTACAAGTTAGATGCACAAAACATTCCATATGCTCAGATTCCTGGAGTGGGGGATAGAGTAATACCAAATATGGATCGTAGGCAAGGTTTAATACTGGCTGCACATGAGGGTTTGAGCTCTGCACACACAGGTGTTACATCGACTATTTCTTTTCTGAAACAGCTCTATTGGTGGCCAGGGTTAACTAAGCAAACTAAAGACCATATCTTGAAATGCGACTTCTGCCAGCAGATGAAAGGCTCCACCGTTGCACGCCCGGCACAGAAGTCACTATTAAAGTCAGAAAAACCTCCCGCATGTGTGTACTTGGACCACTGCGGCCCCATACCAATGTACGGGGCTTACAGGTATATCATGGTAGCAATGGATTCATGCTTGAGATTCCTATGGGTATGGCCTCAGTGTTCTGCTGATGCTTGAACTGTTATAAAAGATTTACGAGTCTTTATCAGTACATACACAGTTAGCACGTTACACTCTGATCGCAGCCCTACATTTAGCTCTCAGGCTTGCAAAGAGGCCATGGAAGGAATGGTCGTAGCATTGCAGTGCTCATCTCCATAAAACCTGAGGGAAATTCGATTGTGGAGAGAAAAAAATGACACTTAAAGCAATCTTTAACACCTAGGGTATTAGGCAAGGGCGGTAGTTGGGTCACACACCTTTATGGGGTACAGCGGGCATTAAACAACCAGCCAAGAAGCTCTGTAGGGGGTGTCACTCCATATGAGGTTCTCTTTGGGATATGAATGTGGGTACCTGATCTTGATTTGTGAAGGCGCAGTGGCAGATGAAAAAACATTTGATATACATGATCGTTTGGCTGTTTTACAGGACCTAAATGAATCCAGGACAAAACAAAGCAATGTCCATATAAAGCAGACTGCCACTGAGGAAGTCAAGGTAGTCACTTCAAGACCTGTCTGGATCCAAAAAGTCGGGGATCTGAGAGAAAATTGTGGACAAAAAGGAATTTGGACCTTCCTACAGAAAACATGTACCAGTCCTTGCAGTACACGGAACAAGAACTGTGCTGCTCCCGCCTCTTGCCGGAAAAAAGGAGAAAAGATTTGTCTCAATTGACTTAATCAAACCACACTATGTGTCAGATACTAAACAGTAGGCCTAGTGGACTCCGCTGTAGCAGACGTCCTCCTCTAGCTACAATCCAAGAAGGTCAAACAGAAAGACTCATCACGTTTGAAGAGCAATCTTTAAGAAATGAAGGACTAAGCAACAATGCTATGGAACTTGTTCCACTTGAACCAGACATTCAAATTCAAAATGAAAATCTGAATAATTCACAAGTTGCAATTAGACCAAATACAGACATCTACATCAACATGCCTCGTCGAGAGGAAAATAACATTTCAATTAATCCTGATGCAATTCCTACAATTGATCGAACAGCTTCTGGCTAGTTCATAAACTTTGATATCTTTTCTCTGGGTCCAAGCGAGCCGGAAACAACGGCAGCCAAAATACCATTCAAGCAAGATCTAAAGAACTTTTTTCTCTTTCTTCAAAAGACATACCTGGTATCACCTTGGATTGATTTCTGGGGAATTTCTGGGATATTGTTTTTTCTTTTCTGGCTAGGCATAGTATTGACTTTTAGTATGCTTATCAATGGACACTTTCTTCAACAAGGTTCCACAGCCCAAAAGGTCAATATCCTACTGAAGCCACATCCATCATCACATTGTGAACAAAGAGATTTGCAATCAGTGAACATTACAGCTGTTCCTATACATGATGATATGGTATGGGACAAGGTTGATTTCAATATATTCGGACTGACCGAACTTTTAAAAATAAATCATATATTTAAAATCTCATTAAGTGATTTCATTACCTCCAGTACATTTTCTGATGATTGGGACTCTGAAACAATAAATAACATGTCTGATTTAGAGAAAACTGCTGCCTTTTCTAATAATGAAATGTTAGAGGGTTCATCAGAATATGACAAATTGTACTGTTACCAACATTTTGGTCATCATTTCCTGCACAAATCCATTTCACCTAGGAGTGTATTTGAGTACCATCAGTGGGAACATTGCCCAACACCACCAAAACGTAGTTTGCAAATGGTTGCACAGAAATGTGCATACTTTTCAGGGTTTAACACCACAGACCCAGCTTCATTTTATTATAAGGTTACACCAAAATCAGCACTGCAAATTATGTTGACAAACACTAAACAGATTTACTCTGCTTCCTTTTTGGCCCAATTGTCTGAACAGGGTTTCAACCTATGGAAAGCCGAAATTGACTCAAAATCGATTTGAGGTTCAAGGAACTGGCAAGTCCAGGATACAGATGCACTATTTATAGCATTCCTCATTCCACATCAGATGATCTTTTTAAATGATACTGTGCAACAGACATCCTGTCTTGGGATAGCCAAGATAAAGGACCTGAACACTCCAAAGTTTCCTACACCATCACAGAGGAGGCAGAATCTTTCTTTAAAGGAAGGGGCAACAATAGATGACATACTAAAGTATAGTAGATCAGACCCACATTGGAAGCAGTGGGTGGTTTGGCCCTTAGACACAAACACATGTCATAAATGGTTCCTGAACGTCACTAAGGAACTCAGTATGCATAGGCCAGATCCACGACATGTACAGAGAGAACATCCAGGGGTAGTGACATACTATAGTGTTGGGAAGTTGTGCCTAGAATGGCTAGAAACCTCAACACTTGCAGAAGTGAAACAACACTTATCTTTACTCTCACAAGACATGGATCTTAGGGACTTTTTACTACGACCTAGGAAACAACGTCAAAAACGTTTCATTTATGCAGGCATTTATGCTGCCTATAACGAAATCTGGAAGATTTCCCAACAAGAAGCCACAGAGAGAATACGGGAAATAGACCGTAATAACTTAGAAAAAGCTTTAGCTATGGTGGATAATGGGTTAACAACTTTGACCTCCAGAGTATATTCATTGGGCAACATTGTATCTTCTACTATAGACATACTTTAACAGGATTTGGCAATATTTCAACATGGCCAATCACAGTTACATTCTATTATGTTATTGAGCTTTACGCTACAATCTTTGCTTGCAGGCTTTGTACCGTGCCGTTTTATAAACAGTACGTCTCTGTTTTCAGAATACAATCTAACTGATACACAGATAGAAATGGCACAAAGGGGAGCTAAATATACAATGCTGCAAATTGAAAAACTGGACAGGCTTCCATTCACAGTGGCTGAATTACCATCCACAGAGTGGCTAATCCACGTCCAAATCACTCTCCCCGTCACAACCTTTCAGTTTCACTATTGCCTTGAACAAAGCCGTGCAGACAAATATGAAAAATTGGGTAAAGAATTCATAAGAAATCCTGGCATTTATCATATAGATTTCGATGCCGAAGTGGGGATCAAGAAGTGTTTCTTAGTGGTGTAAACTGCAAGAGCGCTTTAAGCGGTTCTCTCATGTGCCAAGATATTGTTTTGCACGGGGCCTGTAGTGGTTCAGTTTCAAATCTGTCTTGCCACATGAAAGGAACTTCAGCTGCCATGATTACGCCTGTGTTCGAGTTACTTTTGAATGGGAGTTACTTGATGCAAACGATCAAGGTTGTTGCGGGATGCTCCCGGGCATTGCCTATTTGGTCACAGTGAACACCAGGGTTACTTGCTGTATGCAAGTATTGTTTCCGCTGACAAATACAGTCAGGGAGGCACCAGTATGGCCTTCACTGAATGTTTCTTTTCTACAGTTTGATGCTTTGAGCAGAATGGAAGCCATGCTTTTACAGCAAACCGTGCCATTGACCCTTGCACGAGAAACCTTTTAACTTCAAGTTGCGAGGACCTTGACAGAGATACAGGTGCTAATCCGTACAAACTGCCCCCAACATTTCGTAGAAATGGTGAGTCGTATCATAAATATGTCAGATACGAGCAGTGTTGTACACCTATTTAAAACCATAGGGTCAGGATTCCTTAACACCTTCCAGACCATCCTCAGAGTTATTCCTAACTTTATACACTCCGTATTTGGAAGCATTTTCGGTGGTCTACCTCTGATCCTGCCTGCTATTGCTGGAATCCTGTTTGTCGTTTCCCTGCTTCGCAATGGACGGACAATCCACCAGCGAGATTGCAAAAGCTCTCCTGGAAAGATATTACCGTGAGTGCATGGTACAACATCTGGGTGCGCCTCGCCTTTGGGAACTAATCCCCACATGCATCATCCCGGCCGTTTGCGAATTCCAAATTGCGAAAAATAGCGAATCGCAATTTGGAATTCGCAAAACGGGATGCATGAATATTTTCTAATAATATTAGCGAATCGGTAAAAATCGAATTTTTTACCGATTCGCAAATATTATGCGAATTCTAATTTGCTAATTCGCATTTCCCATTGATTCCTATGGGCCAAAAGGCCCATAGGAATCAATGGAAATTGCGCATTTGCAAATTAGAATTCGTATAATGTTCATGCATTCCATGGGTGCAGGGGGGGTCCAAAGGACCCCCCCTGCACCCCTGAAATGTATTTTTAAGTGGATGTTTCACACACACATGTCCTAAGGACATGTGTGTCTGTAACATGCAAGTTTAAAAAATGCATTTTTTTTAAAAAAAAATCGCAATTTAACACGAGGGTCAACCTTGTGTTAATTTGCACTTCCAATTTCCAAATTCGCAATTTTAAAAAAAATGATGCATTGCATTTAAGGAATCGCACAAATGCGATTCCTTAAATGCATTCGCATTTTTCAGAAATGCAAAAAAATGCGAATTGTTCAAAAAAGTTTGATGCATTCCAAAAAAAGATTTTGCATCCGCAAACGGCCGATTTTTCCGAATCGCACCGTTTGCGAATGCAAAAAACGTTGATGCATGTGGGCGTTCGTGCTCCTTGGTTCCTGTCATTCAGACCAGTCTTCGAAGACTGCGTCATACCTGTTTTCTGATACCTGCTTTGCTTAGGAGAATGCGAGTTAGAAATCTGTCTGACACCTCTAACGGAGATGCCAGCAGACTTAGACTCCAGGCTGGAACCACTGCAGTCCCATGCTCGAGTATTCCCATCTTAACACATGCATTCCTCGAGGATCCGCTGGTGCCCTTAACTGAGTTGGATTTCAGCTCCACCCTTGGCACCGAGGTATGGAATACAGCGGCTGCCTCACTAACAACTGTTGGCAGCACTGACGTGTTTCATCTATGCACACTTGACATGCTATGCGATGTACTAAGTGTTTGTCCCCTATGAGAGCAGGCAACAACAATATTATGTCTCTCAGGCAGGACATATAATCTGAATCTGGCTCACCGTGTGCTGGGAACAAATTCAGTTTTTCTTTCCACATCTTTTTTCAAAAGAACTTTTTCAAATGGACACTTCCTATACCAAAGCATGGCCTTCTAAGTATGCTTGCAGTAGTTCAACTTGTGTGATCAAACTCATTTATAACTGTGATTTGCAGAACTTTACTACAAATGTCATACTTTCAGAAAGCGGTACAAAAGGGGGTGCTCACTTTGCCACTGGATTAAAGCAAGCCGGGCTGAAGACGGCTGGAATGCCAGAAACCGGTCCTCGGAAGCTTGTTTCCGGTCCAGGGAAGACATGGCTTGGCAGTTCGGGCTGGACTGTTACCATGAGGCACAGGGTCAGACTGATTTGAAGATATAGCCATGTCTGAACTGGGGTGGCAGAGTGGGCTAAAGAACGGTGATGGATTAAACCCAGATCTTTTGACTGGGTGTGAGTGTTTGATTGATTCAGATGCTCCGTCCATCACCACCCCCTTTTGTACCGCTTTTGGCTGCCATAAGTGTGGCAGGGTATGCTTAGACGTGAGTACCTTGCTCACTTTGCCACTGGATTTGCCAGGAGCGCTGACAGAATTTATTTTAAACATTGTATTGCTTGTACCTGTGTGCTGTGTGCTGATTTTAAATTTTACAGGCATCTTGGCATCTCCCCCTGCCTCTTCGGGAGCTCCCTGACAGCCAACTTGGGCGCTGCCTTGGGGAGTCCTCCCTCGCTGTTGCCATCTTTCGCGGGCGAGTAAGCCCCGCCCACCTTTTAGGCCACGCCCCCTCCTACCGGCTCAAAAGCGCGCGCTGATCACTAGCGCGCCCTCCTAACTACTCCTGAGGCGGCAAGCCAGGAGCGCTGACAGAATTTATTTTAAACATTGTATTGCTTGTACCTGTGTGCTGTGTGCTGATTTTAAATTTTACAGGCATCTTGGCATCTCCCCCTGCCTCTTCGGGAGCTCCCTGACAGCCGACTTGGGCGCTGCCTTGGGGAGTCCTCCCTCGCTGTTGCCATCTTTCGCGGGCGAGTAAGCCCCTCCCACCTTTTAGGCCACGCCCCCTCCTCCTCCCCTTTTTTTCCCTTGGATCCCTGTATAAAAATATGTGTTTGGGCCGGAGGCGCAGCGGACGGGCGCAGCGGGCGCGACGATGGCGCGCCGAAGGCGCGCCAAAGGCAAGCCCGTCTGCGCCCGTCCGCGACAGTCCGGGGCTAGGGGCATGTCACTCTGCCGCCCCCATTGCCTATACCCCTGACCAGCTCTACCACCTTCAGGGACCATGGTCTATCCCAGCCCATATCTACTCCCATATTTCCCATCTTGGCCTCTGTTCTGTTACAGCTCCTTTGATTTCCCCGCCTATAGTTGACTCCTCACGTTCTGCTGATGACATGAACTCATCGACAGCCCCCAAACCTCTCAAAGCACTCTACCTTAATACTAGATCTGCTGTCGCTCATGCGCACGAACTTTCGGTCCTGTTGGACCTTCATTCACCAGACCTTCTCTTCCTAACGGAGACTTGGTTTGGTGATGACTCTCTTCCTGCCCTTTTAGCCACTCTACCGGCCCAATATTACGCCCTTCGAGCTGACCGTCCCGCTAACAGAACCGGAGGCGGTGTAGCGGTAATCGCCCGGACTGACCTTCCTTTTCAAATTCTATCTCTGCCTGCCATTTCAACCTCTGAATACTTGGTTATTCGCACTACTGCCACTACCCCCTCTTTGACTTGTTTCCTTATTTATCGTCCTCCCAAATCTCCCTTGCTGTTCCTTCATGATTTTTTGGAAGTACTGGCCACCATTACTGTCAATAATTCTTCAATCTTACTCCTTGGTGATTTTAATTTCTGGCCCTCCGATCCCGCCGAATGCTCCTCGTCTAAGGAGTTTTCTGAAACCCTTCAATCTTTTAGTTTCATTTCACATGTTCATTCTCCCACCCATATTAAAGGTCATGTACTTGACCAGATTTGGTCCCTTAACTGCCCGGTGGATCTTCTCTCAATCTCCCTATGCACTTGGTCCGACCATTATTTTGTTTCATTTTCCCTCCCTGTGCACGCCCCTGTCAAACACCCCCGCCCAAAAAATATCTGGGTTCGAGCTTGGGGCCGAGCCAATTTGGATGATCTCTCGGCCTCACTCGCTGCTTCCCCCCCTCATTAAAGGGCTTATCCACCTTTTCACAGGTTAAGGCCATAGAACAGTGGCTGTCCTCAGGTTGTGACGCTGTGGCACCGCTCAAACGTATCACCTCTAAGCGCGACAAAGACGCTAACCGTTGGTTCACCAAAGAGCTGAAGGCCACCAAGTTAGCGGTGCGTCGCGCTGAGCGAGCTTGGAGGAGAAATTATAGCCCCATTGTACGTTTGGAGTATGTCACCATTCTGGCCAAGTACAAAAAAGACATCTTGGAGGCCAAAACCATCTATTTCTCCTCCAAAATATTGGCTGCGGAAAACCAGTCCAAAGAAATATTTGCCATTGTCCACAACCTGGCGTTCTCGGACAGGTCCACTCTTAAGCCTGCCCCATCCGAGGAACTTTGTTGTTCCCTCAACAATTATTTCATTCATAAAATTGTGTCCATTAAGGCCAACATTCCCCCTCCTTCTCCCTCTTTCGTTGACCCCCAGTGTCCCCCCCCTACGGCTGAATTCACTTCGTTTCCCCTTATGACTAGAGATACTTTGTCCACCTTAGTTCCCCTGGTTAAGTCTGGTTCCCCACGTGATCCTTGCCCTGCTCACGTTCTTCGTCACATTTTTTCCTCATGTCCCGACCCTCCACTTCACTTCCTAAACAGCTCACTTGCCCAGGGTGTGGTACCTGACCCTCTGAAATCGGCGGTGATTGTGCCCATCCTGAAAAAACCCGGTTCGGACCCCTCTGTGCCTGCCAATTTTCGTCCCATCTCCCTTTTGCCATTTCTGGCAAAGGTGCTCGAGCGCCATGTGACCTGCGCACTGAGCACCTTTGTGGAGATGCATGGAGCCCTTGCCTCCCGTCAGGCCGGCTTTCGCCCCGCACACTCTACGGAGTCCGTGGTCATTTCTGTCTTGGACAGCCTCAGGGAGGGTATGGATACCAACCAACGCCAGGCCCTGGTGCTCCTCGACCTCTCAGCCGCCTTTGACACGGTGGATCATACCATCTTACTTTCCCGTGTCAGGGCGGCGGGGGTCGGGGGGACGGCCTTGGTCTGGCTTTCCTCCTTCCTGAGGGACCGCACCCAGGCTGTTCGCCTGGGTGATTTTACAGCGGACGTCCGGAAAGTTCAGTGCGGGGTCCCACAGGGCTCCTCCCTTTCCCCCCTTTTATTTAATCTTTACATTGCTCCCCTCATTTTTTCTCTGCAACAGATGGAGGTCGCCGTGTTTAATTACGCGGACGACCTCCAGCTTGTTTTTGATCTGTCTTCCACTTCTTCCTCTGCTCTTAACTTTCAATCTATCATGCTTCACATCAGGGACTGGATGAACCACAACCACCTTAAACTCAACCCCGATAAGACCGAGTTGGTGTTGACAGGTGGTTCATCCAGCCCCTGGACCCCTTTGTTTTGGCCCCCTTCCCTTGGTCCCTCTCCCACTCCTGCTACCTCAGTTAAAACCCTTGGCATTAAAATTAATTCTCAACTGTCCCTTCACTCCCAGGTTAGTTCTGTGGTTTCTGCCTCTTTTCTTGCACTACGTACTATACGCAGGGTGTCCCGTTTTTTTTCATTCTCCGCCCTCAAGCTTATCATTTTGGCCATGGTGGTGTCCCGCCTGGATTACGGGAACGCCCTGTATGCGGGTATTCCTGCATATAGTTTACGGCGTCTCCAACTCATCCAGAACCAGGCGGCCCGCCTGGCCTTTAATCTCCCAAAATTTCATCATTCTACCCCTCTCCTGAAGTCTCTACACTGGCTGCCTGTACAGGCCCGAGTCCAATTTAAGATCGCCTCCATCACCTTTCTGGCTCGGTTAGGCTCAGCTCCAGCCTTTATCTCTTCAGAGATTACCCAGTATGTTCCGGGTAGAGAGCTCCGCTCGTCCACCCAGGCCCTTCTTACGGTCCCTCGGTTCCGGAGGAAGAAGTGGGGAGGTTCTAAATTTGCCACCCTGGCTCCATCCCTGTGGAACTCTCTCCCTTTGGAAGTTCGATCCCTTACTGTTTATTCACATTTTCGGAAACAACTCAAGGCCCATCTATTTAAGAAATCCTTTGAATAGTTCCTTTGGCCCCCTGTTTCTTTCTTCTCTCAGTAGTATGTTAGTGATAGCGCCAAGAAGCCGCTGGTGTATGTGCGCTCTTATAAATAATTTTAAATTCAAATTCAAGCAAGCCGGGCTGAAGACGGCTGGAATGCCAGAAACCGGTCCTCGGAAGCTTGTTTCCGGTACAGGGAATACATGGCTTGGCAGTTCGGGCTGGACTGTTCCCATGAGGCTAAGGGTCAGACTGATTTGCATATAGCCATGTCTGAACTGGGGTGGCAGAGTGGGCTAAAGAACGGTGATGGATTAAACCCAGATCTTTTGACCGGGTGTGAGTGTTTGATTGATTCAGATGCTCCGTCCGTCACCACCCACTTTTGTACCGCTTTTGGCCGCCATAAGTGTGGCAGGGTATGCTCAGACCTGAGTCCCTTGCTCACTTTGCCACTGGATTCAAGCAAGCCGGGCTGAAGACGGCTGGAATGCCAGAAACCGGTCCTCGGAAGCTTGTTTCCGGTCCAGGGAAGACATGGCTTGGCAGTTCGGGCTGGACTGTTCCCATGAGGCACAGGGTCAGACTGATTTGCATATAGCCATGTCTGAACTGGGGTGGCAGAGTGGGCTAAAGAGCGGTGATGGATTAAACCCAGATCTTTTGACTGGGTGTGAGTGTTTGATTGATTCAGATGCTCCGTCCATCACCACCCCCTTTTGTACCGCTTTTGGCCGCCATAAGTGTGGCAGGGTATGCTCAGACGTGAGTCCCTTGCTCACTTAGCCACTGGATTCAAGCAAGCCGGGCTGAAGACGGCTGGAATGCCAGAAACCGGTCCAAGGAAGCTTGTTTCCGGTCCAGGGAAGATATGGCTTGGCAGTTCGGGCTGGACTGTTCCCATGAGGCACAGGGTCAGACTGATTTGCATATAGCCATGTCTGAACTGGGGTGGCAGAGTGGGCTAAAGAACGGTGAAGGATTAAACCCAGATCTTTTGACTGGGTGTGAGTGTTTCATTGATTCAGATGCTCCGTCCATCACAACCCTCTTTTGTACCGCATACTTTCACAAAGAACATTTTTCCTCGATTTTTAAACTGTTTTTAAATGAAAAGTTTTTTTAAACATTTTAAATGACTGCTTGATAAATATGCACTGACACTGTTATTAAATGTGTATCTCAAATGTGTATTATCATTGTTAAGTATAAGGTGGAGTGGGTGTTATATTTCATATTGGCACCCTGATATAGGTCCAGGGAACATCGTACACTTTCACTACATCAGCTCCCCTTCATTTCATATGAACGAGCTATATAAGGACAAAACTCCATATAAGGACAGACTGCCTTGTATGGACATAACGCCTTTTACGGACTAAACCTTTCACCTAGTTCCATGCAGAGAGTGGGTTTTTCCCAATCAATATTGCTAAGACACCATCCTTAGCACAAATGAATAATTTATGAGTACACTCTCCAGGAGGTACACTTCACCTCTCCCATTGACGCACAAGGTTTAATCCCCAACATCATCCTCATACTGAACAATGGGGAACATGCGCACATAGACTGTATAAATACAGCACCTCTTACTATTAGTAGGCAGGAGAGAACCGAGACTGCAACGCCGACACACTGACCAGAGACGCTGCGGATCCGGCATGCCATCGCTCCAGCTGACAGTGGTCTGACGATCCCTTGCGGGGTGTCCAGCTCTAGTCTAGTACGAAGTCCCACATTATCACTATTTAGGTGTGGGGGTTCAACTGAAGCCTAGTGGGATTCTTGGCTCTTAGACTTGGGCTCTTAGGCTTAGGCTCTTTTTCACCTGCTCACATGCTAGGTACACTTAGGTACATCTAGACAGGCATCTTAGGAGTACGCACATTATTTTATAAATGCATTTCATATTCATGTATGTGTTCATGACTATTGTAAAATGGTAGAACCGTACTATTACTTTTTATTCACTATACTGCAGTCTCTATATCTCTGTTACTGTGTTACAGTTGTAGCAGCGCACTTATTTTACATGAGAAGAGCAACGGTATAATAAATTCTTATTGTAAACATGCTCGACTGTTTCTTATGTGTATCTCTCTGAGAGCAAAACAAGCAAGCACGAGTGACTGGGTGAAAAGTAGTAGATTTTTTCAATGTATCTAAGGTTCTTATGTTCTGAGGTTGCCAAAAAAGAATCTCTCTGATAACAGGAGATTCTAGTGGCACTGCGAGCTAGCTAATGCGAAACATGGGCTGACATATTCAGTGGTGGTGTACAGACTCAGTTTGCCACCAAGCCCACAGTACATGTTATCCCTAAACAGCGTAGGTCCTGCATGAAAGGGTACTATCCAAACTACACTACAACAGTGGAGGGCAGAGTGTCACTCTATAAAAATACCAAATACATCTCAAAGTAGCATTAATGCCATGGCCAGTCTTTGGTATTACCTAATAAAAACAAAACATAGTAATTTTTGCCAGTGTTTCTCTCCATTTCAAGAGGAGACATTCAAGACCATCTCCTCTGTTCAAAGCTCCTTAATATCCTGTGATTAAGGAAGCAGTGGTTGATTCATGTGGGACCTCTACTAACTTCCAGAGGTCCTGCAACCTACCTACAGCAAGGACCTGGTGACTCGGGGGGCCTCTTCCAATGGCCTAAGGTATGGCAGCATGCATCACAAAATTGACAACTGCACCTTTTCAAAACTCAGAGGGCTTGGGCATTCCACATTTGGCTGAGTGATTTTGGTGTATTTTCAGTTATGAAATCATATGACTTTGGCAGGTACAGAGTATTAAAACTGTACTTAGTGGGACTGAGCTTGCACTATAAACAAGCATTTCAAAGTTAACAGATCTGGCTTGCATTTCCATTGCATGCCAGCGCTTTTGACTTTTGGCATGCTATCACGAAAAGGGATCACCGTTAGGCAAACAGCACAACCATATCCTTGACTGGTACCAGTGACACCGATGAGCAGAGCTCCCATACTTGAGCTCTATTAAGAGATATACAGTGTGCATGGGTACATGGTAATGCCATTACCCAGTCTGAGTTCCAGGAGAATTTAGCCAAAGAAAGCACCAAATTAGAGAATTAGAGAAAATATTCAGCACTCAGCACTGCAAATAATAGTAAGCTATCCAGTACCATAGCAAGATACAACTGGCTAGGATGCACTAGTCTGTGCAACTCACAGGAAATGCATGTGGAAAGCAGAAAACTGTCTCTGACTGTGGCTGAGTCAGTTGCTTATGCTCCTTTCCAACAGATTATTGGGTGGACTAGGTGGCAATGACTCTGAGTCGTGAACCCAGTGTCATAGCCACCTAGTACATTCAAGATTCTTAACAGTTTGTTTACGTTGGACCTCTTATGATATTTTCAACCTAATGTCCATATATGACTTAAATCTTGACAATGGGGCATAGCATGCCCAATAGGAACCTAATGAACTCCAAAACACACCCATCCATTCACCTAGTGAAACCAAATCAATCTTAACACAAATCATGGCCAGCCAGCCACCATCCGTGTCTCAGAGAACACCTAAATGTAACTTTTCTGTCAGTGGAATACCAAATCTGCCAGGGGCCACAATGCAAGCAAGTACAATGGGGCCCTTTCCCTTGGTTGGGTAGTAACAAATTGCTATACTTGGAGTATGGGGGGCCCCTAAGCCCCTTGGTTTGGTACTATGGCACCTGCTGTACTATTGATGGCTATAGCAATGCTCTTTGTAGGGCTATCTCCCAAGGACGACAGAATACACGGAGATGCCCATTAGCATTTTATGGCACCTGCCTGGTTTTTCCATGAGTGCATCAGTCCAATACTTTTTGTTAGTTCAATATCTTAAAAAGTAAAAAAAAAACGTATAATTTGACCTTTAGGTTTAATCTGAAAATATTTATTGCAAAAAATAATAGTATATGAGTCACAAAACAAACTGACAAGGGGCTCGATACATGTGTGCTGGAGACAAACTCCCCAAGCTAGGGCAGAATGTTCCTATATTCCCTTTCACAGGCATCTACTGTATCAATCACACAACAAAATTCTTACCACCAGTACAAGAAGGTGCATAGATAAATTAATGAGAGCACTCGCAGATGTCCTTCATAAGTAGCAACGATGTACAGTTTCACTTGAGCAAGCTCAATTTTCAAAAGTCAGGCATTTGGTACCAATAAGTATCTTGTCTTTGTAGACAGACACATCCTGTAAGCATAGTTAGTAGGAACAGAAAAACATGGCTGTTTTGAGTTACTATAGTCAAATCTTATGTGTTTTAATTTTTCATAAGCCTAACTGTTAAAAGGGTATCAAAATGTGGCTTCCTGTGTAAGAACAAACACTTCTTGACTCATTTTGATTATTTTTGCAAAGCGAAGAACTGTGGGGAAAAGGACAAGAGAATGAATAATATAAGCACTTACTCCACCCACTAAGGACAGAGCATTACCATCTGGAAGCCACACATGAGTAAAATTAGTGCCAATATCTACGCATTCTCTTTGGGGGCCTTCTATGCACAACTTCGTTCCCCATGGGGATTAGCAGTTAAAAAAATCAGCTCACTCTGTCAGTACATGGTCCAAATCAAGTCACCAGAGTGAGGCAGTTAATTCAGTTACCCTAAAAACCCGTCTCCGCTCCAAGAGAATGAAGGTTTTTAGACAAGCTATGAGCAAATGGACATCTAAGATGGCCGCCATAATGCTAAACATTGAACAGAGTTCTAGTGTTTCAAGCCAGACGGCAGGATTGGAATGTCCACGGGAGTCTCCTTTTGAATCTTGCACTTCACCAGAGATTCTTGAGGAGAATGTCCCGTTTATCTAGTCCTCTCCGTGAAAGTTTAGTTAGGGTAGTGGTGCCGCATGTGATCATCGTTTAATAGAATTGCGATGGTAAGAAGCCTTGGGATTCACACTAATATCGAGTAATTCAAGTAAGGTGTTCCTTTTTCCAGAAATTTCATGTTTGAGGATGCACGTTTACTGAGAGAGTTTATAAGGAGCGTGCATCGTAGTTTTAAAACGATTGTGAGGGACTGCACAATATAAAAGTATCTGTTTATTGAGTTTGTGCAGTGTTTCATTTTAACAGGAATTCAGAGATTAACATTTGAGGCTCTCGACTCAGTATTAGCTTTTCGGATTATGCGCAGTGTATCGTTTTCTGTCAGGCTGGTAGTTAATGAGTGTCCATGGAATGTGCATGACTGAAGTAAGGCTTTGACTTTAGTCAAAGTTCAGGTTCTTTCTGAAAAAAATCTCAGTCCAAGGTCCTAGCGGTAGCGTTTGTTTTCAGACGGACTTAAGCGCATCTCCTGGTGTGAATACCCAGTGATATTCATAGTGATTTAGAGGTTCGCAAGGTTCTATTTCTGTTTGGTATTATTGTTCAGTTGAATCCAACTAATTCTCGTTCGAGCAAATACACAAGATTGAATAGCAGTATCTTAATTCTATCTAAAAAGTTAATCTAGCATATTCATTTCACTTACCTGAGAGATTAGAAGCGCAGTTACACATTCTCAGCCACTCCTGAGGACACATCTAAAAAGGAAGAAGAGAAACGTTCCGACAAGTTATAAAAACAGTGCATAATGGTACTAAATTATTATTCAGCACTAAATAGAAAAGAAATAACTGCTCATTTGTTAAATTAAACTCACAGAAGAGGAGCAATAGCCAAGTGAGCAGTGGGTATGTAAACAACATATATATATACATATATATATATATGTATTTTAAAAGAGAGTAACTGAAAGAAATGTATAAGAGTCAAAAGTAAGTTTGCATGTTTATTTGCAGTCTCTACTCTCGCCCAAGACCCAAAAGATAAGAATAGAAAGCAGAAGAGCACAAGAAGAGAGGGAGACGAACAACTGAATACTTGGCAGTCTCTTCTCTGTCCCCTATCCCTTTCCCCCCTTTGAGTTATCGTGTTGTACATGTTATCATTGATGCCAGAGAAGTTGGAGAGGGGCATTGGTTTCTGGCGTCGTTCTGCTTCCATGCAAGTGTGGCTAGATCCTGGACAGAGTGAAGTGCCCACAGGATTTTTGCTCTTGAACAGAATGGCGGAAGATCTGGATCTACAAAGATGAGGGAAAATTTTAGAAGGGATACAAAAGGAATTAATAACAGTACGAGATACAAATCGAGATTTAAAGCAAGATATATTAATGGCTAGATGAGAGACAGCAGATTTAGCAGTCAAAATGAACAATGTAGTGCCTGCATACTTGAGTATATCCTGAGCTAGATCCCACAAAAGTTAATGTCCTCAGTAAATCAAAGTTGAGACGGTCTTCTTTTATCCTTCATTTATTTTTCACTGCTGTTCTTCACACAAGATCCTATCCTGGCTAGGATCGTGTGTGAAGAAAAGCAGTGAAAAATAAATGAAGGATAAAAGAAGGACGTCTCAACTTTGATTTACTGAGGACATTGACTTTTGTGGGATCTAGCTCAGGATATACTCAAGTATTGGTGTTTATAGTAGTGGATTATTCAATACGATTTGGTTGATGGTGGATGGCCATCACCTTATCCTTTGAGCTTTGGGATTGTAATTTAATTTACTAACTGCACAATTATCACCCAGCCATCTGTTCGAGAGTGTAATGTAGTGCCTGGACCTAGTTTAAAAATTCCAGCATCTCATGAGGAAAGTCTCAGTGATTCGATTAGTTCCCAGTCTAAGTCCACAACTCAGGTTATTCATTCACTTTCCCCCTTTCTACCTTTGTCTCCCGCAGAACATTTTAATGGAGATCCCCAGGAAACTCAAATATTTTTAACACAGTGCACCTTACATTTTATGTGCCGACCAGTGGTTTTCCCAGAAGCCCAGTCGCGAGTGACTTTCATACTGTCATACCTCAGTGGTGATGCCGGATCGTGGTCCATGCCCTTGGTCTCCAGAATTGACCTAATACTCTATGATCTAGAAGAATTTAGGAAAAATTTTGCGAATATTTGACAGACGGAAGGTATCGCAGGCTGCAAACAATGAGCTATTAGAATTGAAGCAAGGAAGTCAAGAGTTAATAGCTTATCTTGCGCAGTTTAACAAGCTAATAGTGGAGACAGATTGGCCTGGAAATAAGAGATCAGCAGTGTTTTACCGAGGGCTCAAGGATGAATTAAAAGATGCCCTAGCTCAGGTACCCAATAGACCCACAGAAATATCAGCCTTGATTGACCTGGTCTTAGAGATAGATTTCAAACAAAAAGAAAGAAAAGACTTTATGGAAAAGGTACAATTTTGTCATGGTTAACGACGTCCTGAATAACCACGAAAACTGAAAATAGGTCTGAAAGATGGTTTTTAAAGAAACTTAGAACTAAATTATGAGTTTAAACATGCTTTGAAAGAAGTTTGTATATAGTACTGTATTGTCCGGCGTATAAGATAACTTTTTAACCCATGAAAATCTTCTCGAAAGTCTGGGGTCATCTTATACGCCGGGTGTCATCTCATGTAACTTAACATTTAATTTTGTAATTTCTTCACTTGTAATGCTCTCCTCATGTATCAGTTCTGTTCCTATTGTGAAGCGCTCTGACACCTTCGGGTAAAGTCCGCGCTATATAAAAACGCATAAAATAAATACCGGAAAATAAATACCTAAATAAATATGCTGGTATACGGCGTGCTGTAACTTCAGGGACAGGCGCCGTAATGAATAGCGCATATCGGCCACTGCCAGGCTCGCGCGGGCGCACTCTGGTAACAGGCGCTGACGCACTGATCAATGCCGCTCTGATTAAAGGCTTTAAAAAGCTTTTAATAAAAGATTCTACCTCTGCTGGGTACGTTTATCGGCTACTGGACGTGGCTATAGCACACTAGGCTCACATATACTTGATATTACACAATGAATTTTGATGATGGTAGAGAAGAGCTCGCAAAAGACTTGTTTAAACCAAATAGCGAGATGAAACAAGCAGTCTCCAGTGGGGTAACTAAGACTGAAGGCCTAAAAGTAAAATTCCAAAAGCTAGAAAGGCTCAAAAAGAATGAGCTATCCAAGTCGTGGGACGGGGGCACCCTTAAAAGATACCTCGATAATAAAAATGTCCCCAGGGGCTGAGGATATTAACATTCCCCAATTTCGATGATCTTGACCCGGATCTCCTGTCAGAATGGGAGGATAATCTCTGCAACTCATCATTCACCATGATGAAAATTCTAATAGCCCATACCGACAGAAAATGTACTAAGTTACAGGCAGAAATGAATATTCTTGAGGACAAAATCAAACTCCTAAACCTACCAGAAGTGACAGCCAAGAACAATGCAATACTTAAAGACCAGATCGGGAACCACCAGACAGTGGTCAAGAATAGGAAAATACATAAAATTATGCGGGACGATCGAGACTACGACCATGGCCGCATTTTTACTTTTGCAGACAAGTTTGACAACATTCAGGTACCCAAGACTGTCACCCCTAGCCCCTCCAATGCAGGGTCCATCTCCAGCATTAGTGTCAGCTCTGTTGCATCATCTATTGATGAGGCTAACAGAGAAGGTATCATAGAGCCAGGGGCACAGGGTGCATCCTCTTCGTCTTTTTTAGAGGAGGTACGCAGATTCAGAATTGGAAACAGAAAACAGAGAGAC
This sequence comes from Lissotriton helveticus, assembly GCF_964261635.1. Lineage (NCBI taxonomy): Eukaryota > Metazoa > Chordata > Amphibia > Caudata > Salamandridae > Lissotriton > Lissotriton helveticus. The sequence goes on along the minus strand of NC_136063.1, from coordinate 760,973,704 downwards.
AAACCAGGCAAGGGGGAGAAGAAAAACCCGTGGAAAAAGAGCGGGTAATGACAAGATACCAGAAAAGCCAGATGATGAAACGCCTGTAACACAAGTTGCAAACACAGCCAGCATGCTGTTGTCTAATGATGTTGTTGAAAATTTGGTGGTGAATCTGTCTACTTATCCTCTCAATGTACATGAAGTTAATGTATTAAATAAAGGCTTGGATACTGTCCAGTGTACAGGGGCATTTTTAGCGATCTGCATGTGGACCTGTTTAAATTTGTGAGACGTGCCAAACTTAAATGTCATTTTGCCCTGAACAGTTATGAGCCACCTAGACCTGTGGTTAATGTACCTGCAACTAGTGTTGATGTGTCACGTGTAAAGAATGTCTCCTTACTTCTTTCACTTGACAGCGATAATGAGTCATCGTATGATCATGTCCTAGAAAGCATTAACATTGTTCTAGATTACACATGTGTCAGTGGCCTCCACAATAGAACAAAGTTCACACCTCAAGGTGCACATCTAAATAGTTTGGATGTCTTTTACAAATTGGTGACAGAAGAATTGCATCACATAGAAGACAGACATTTCCATCAGTCTAGGAAATACACCAGGGATAATCTCACGGCACTCGAAAGGGCAGCAATACAGAGCCTCCGCTCCAATGGTGACATCATAATAAGGGAAGCGGAAAAAGGGGGCAATGTGGTCATAATGAATAGAAGTGACTATGAAGGAGAAGTTACACGACAACTGAACAACACTGCACATTACACCAAACTGGGACACAATCCCTATAAATTGGCCACCATGAAGATCAACACTAAGTTGAGCCATTGGAAGGAGATTGGTCTGCTTTCACACACTGAACATAAGTTTCTCACAATCCGCAGCCCCAGATATCCATGCATCTACCTCCTCCCGAAAATACACAAAAACTTGCCCTTCCCACCAGGCTGGCCCATCATCTCTGGGATTGGTTCAATAATAGAGGCCTTGGCCAAGTTTGTAGACACCTTTTTGCATCACTAGTCGTAAATTTGCCATCATACATCAGAGACAGCACATACTTATTGAACAAACCATCAGCTAGATTCATCAAAGTGAAATCGGCTCGCAAAGGGCCAGATTCTGAGAATCTGGCCCTTTGCGAGCGCAATTTTTGCATTTGGAATACCTCATCCCAAATGCAACAATCGCAATTATAGAATTCGCAAATTTGCGAGGAATTGCATTTAAGGAATCTCCATTTGAGATTCGTTAAATGCAATTCATGAAACATTTAAAAATTGCGAATTCGCAAATTTGGGCCGCTATTTACCGCGAAGGCAAACCTCGTGGTAAATAGCGGAAACTTCGAAAAATGCACTTAAGTGCATTTTTCTAAGTTGTATGTTACACACACATGTCCCAAGGACATGTGTGTGCGTAACACCAGCATCCAATGTCATTTATGGGGTGCTACAGGGTGTCCATTGGACACCCCTGCACCCTTGAAATCGCAAAATCAAAATGCGAATCACTATTAGCGATTCGCACATTGATATGTCTTCCCATTCATTCCTATGGGCCTTTAGGCCCATAGGAATGAATGGGGAGTTATTCCTTATTTGCGATTGGCAATTAGCTAATCGTAAATAAGGAAGCTGTAGGAATCGCAATAAATATTGCGATTCCTACATGAATCCCGTTTTGCGAGTCTGTAATAGCGATTCCTTATTATTCGCTATTACAGACTCACAAAACATGCCGATGATGAATCTGGCTGCATGTGATCTGGACTGGGATGAGAGAAAGTGGTTTGCCACCTTGGATGTTGAATCCTTATATACTTGCATCTAAAGAGATTTTGGGGAACAGGCAGTGGAATCCTACCTCTCTACAAGACAAGCTAGCTTACATGACCATAACGTGATGCTACTAGAAATGATAGACCTTATTTTAGACAACAATTATTTCATGTTTAGCACCACTTGGTACAAAAACACGAATAGGGGACCGCCATGGGTTAAAAATTTGCGATCTCGTACGCTAACCTCTTTATGGGGTGGGTGGAGCAAAACCATGCGTGGTACAGAGCAGCCGCGGAATAGACAAGACATATCCAATTCTGGGGTCGCTACATTGACGACATTATCATCATATGGACGGGCATTGGGGTTGAACTACAAGACTACTTTAAGTACCTCAACACTAACACCCTCAACGTCACCTTCACGTTGGAAATGTCACACTTCCTGGTCCTGGAACTATATGTACAGGGGAAGACAATACACAGCACGCTACACAGGAAAGAAACATCGGTTAACAGCATTTTACACTACAGTAGCTCACACCCACCTTCAACCAAAAAAGCAATACCCTTTGGTGAGCTTCTCTGAATCCGCAGGAACTGTAGTGAGGAGCTGGCTACTGATCGTTTGAGAAAAAGGGGTTACGATTCTGACACACTCAGAAAAGCCAACAACAGGGTCTTGACTATCAAAAGGGAAGACACCTTGACAAGCAGACAAAACAAAAGGGACAGTGAAGCACAGAGACTCTCCTTTGTCACTACCTACAGCTCCTTGAACCAAGAGGTGTTCAAAGCAATTGGTAAACACTGGGCAATATTAAAGGGGGTGCCAGGGGTGGGTCAAGCCATCACTGATAGACCATCAATGACCTTCAAAAGAAGCAAGTCAACGAGGGATGTTCTCTGCCCGAGCTACTCCTTACCAAGGGTCCCCCAACAACAACACAAAAAATGGTTGACCAAACCTAATGGCTTTTACACCTGTAGTGGCTGCAATATCTGCCAACAAGGATGCAACAAGACTGTGAGATTTAAATACAATACTAACACAGAACACAGTATCAGACAATTCATCAACTGCCTTACCTGTTTTGTAGTTTATGTCATTATATGTGGCTGTGGGGAGATCTATGTGGGAAGCACCACTAGGCAACTCAAGACACGCATCCAGGAACACCGCAGAGCAGCACTGAACAAAGACACATCCTGTGCCCTAGTGTCACATGAATGTACGAAGGGCATAGATAGAGCGCGCTTCCGATTCCATGCCATAGACAGTGTTGGGCCTAACCAGAGAGGTGGTGACGGGGCATTGGCACTGAGGCAACTTGAAGCCAGATGGATCTGCACTCTGCGTTCCTCGAGCCTGGGGCTTAACACGTATAATGAGATGTACTTCTTCCTTTAAATCCCACTTTCTGTCTGTTTCAGGGACTGGGTGGATCGCAGCAACACCATTAATCTTCTAATACTGAACATACTTCTTACCGTGCATACCACTCAGTACATCATATGCAAGTGGACAGGATTTGAACTAACGCACATAACGCGTAAACAACGTGTGAAGTTTTGTGACTATAGGAACGTTCCACTTTCCATTTATTCTCATGTAAACGTCTAGCTGTTTCTGACCATGTTGTAATGTTCATAAATTCACTTTCGCACAAGTTTTTTATATGTTTACACTAAGTTACCTTCTATCATCAACTGGCAATTCTACGGCACTTTAACTCAGTTGCCACTATTCATGAATGTTCTACTTTCCATTTCTCATCTTGTTAAACATCGAGTTGTTCTTGAACATGTTGTAATGCTCACAAGTCACTCTTAAACATGTATATGCAAATTTACATAATGTTGTCATTCATCAAAGCTGACAACCGTATGGCACTGTAACTCAATTACCACTGTTCACGCTTCATCACACAAATCTGGCACTATCACCATATTACCAGATCTAAGCTCTTTGTCCTGAACCACAAAACTGAGATAAGTAATCATAAGACAGACACAGCTGGCACTGTAACCTTATTGCCAGATCTAAGCTCTTCTTCCTTTATATCTCTCCTAACTATGGCTGTCACATACCTCACCTACACCTTCCACAACACCCGCCGAGAACTTGGCGGGCACACTCTTTTTCTTTCTTTTTCTCTTTGATCTTGGCTGCATTTGGTTTTTTCCAGAATACAGTGATCACTGATATTTCAACTTCGGAAACCCACACGTGGGTGCATGACACATGTCGTTACTGGCTCTTCGTGATTACATTGCACTATCATAATATTTTGACATCATCCTTATTCGTTAATTTTTGTTTTTGCACGCGACACGATGATTGTTCTATTGGGCATCGTTGTGTCACAGGTGATTGGGTTCGCTTTATCCACTGTGCCTTATACAATGTGACGCTTCAGTCTTTTTGTCCAGCCACCGGAAATGAGTATAATGGAGACGCCCCAGCCTCTTTTTTACTCACCTGGAAGTAAGTATAATGGTGAATCTGGCTCTCCTTGATCACTATGTACTATGAATACCTGACATCCGACATCATCTTCTAATCTTCCAGCTTCGTTAATCCACGTCTCGCATCTATTATTCCGATGGCCGTTTTTAATGTCAGGCAAATATTTTCATCCCACGCTCCTGCCTGATACATGTTAACGCTCTAGCCTTTCTTGTTCTCTAAACCGGAAGTGAGTTTTTTGATGACCAGTGGTCTCTCTGTCCTACCGGAAGGTTTTCCTATGACTTCCCGGCCATTTACGGAATATCTATCACACTTTTCGAGCCTACGGTTGTACATCGCACCAGCTACTCTGGCAACTTGACGTACACCGGACACAGCTCTCAACCTTTTACTCGGACAGCGTGACTCGCAGGTATTTATTGGTGTGACTTCATGGGTGCGGCATTTGGGTATTGTTTTGTTAGTCTAGCGTGCCATCATGGACGCCACACTTTGATGTTGCCTTTATCGAAGCAACATGTGGTTTAAACTTATGGCGCCACTGTATTTACTATCTGACCTGTCCATGATTGATCGCTCAGACCCAATCCCCCACTTTTTTAAACTTTTTTTATTTGGGAACACCATTTATTTATGACAACTCCCGCGCTTACAACTTTTCAAATCGGTTAAACCTCATCGCGGTACTACTACTTCTCCCTTGCGAACGCGCCGTTATAACTTTGTGTAGCTCTAGGGTAACTTTTGCGTTCTGCTTTTGATAGACTGTGCTACCATTATTTACTTACCATGTAACCACACATACCTATTCGAATATGGCAATTTTTACCAGAGCCACACTACCTTCACCATACAAACAGAGGTCCGTGCTTAGGGGGACCTGCTGATTGCGTCTTCCACCTTTTAGTTTAGCCCCCCCTCTCCTTTTTGGTCATTTCTAGATGTCATCCTTTATTTTTGAGCCAGTTACTGTCCGTTTGCCCCTTTGAATTGTAGGTTGACTTTGCCAATATAAGTTGAGCTAGTTTTCTTCATCCTTCTGCTTGTTTTAACGCTATTAGTACTTAACAGGATACTTACACATCCCCAGCTCTATTTCAGGTCCCTTTGCTTTCCTCATTGAGTTTCTCCCTCACCCGGGACATTCTCAACTCCGGACCAGGTATGTCTTCTCTTCTACTAGGGTCACTTCATACACTACTTTGTTTGCCAGCTACCTGAACATTTTTTCTGAAACAATATATTTTTCAGATCTGACCATTAACGCACTCCTGAAAAATATTCCAAGATACTACCGCTTAACCTACCGAATTTTTGGTAAGCTTCTCTGGCGTTTACTAGCTGGTAGTTTTGCAGGCGGCATTGATTTTATAGCGCTGACCTAATGATCACCCTCCATCACTGGATCACTCACGGTTTCCACTAGCAATTGCCGTATAAATGTGTGCTGCTTCACCTTCATTTTTTAGTCTCAGGTGCTCACTAAACTTAGCTAATGCACGGTTGTGTCCAACTTTTCTTTACTATCTTTGGGGATCCCAGCTACGTTCTAACTCACTCACGGGTTCTTTTTCAACTAACGCGCCAGTCTGCTAGATTCTAAGGCCACCGCGTTAAGTCACGTAGCCCTCCTCTTTCCATAACTTCGGTCACTTTTTCTTTCACAATGTGAACACCCCTCAAACCGAAATGCACTAGCATTTTCTGTCTGCCATTTTTTCTTCCTTTTCTCTCCCTCTTCACAGTCAATATCTAATATCTCTAGATTTCTTTTCTTTGTTTGAAACATACTGATGTATACCCATAAATTGTATGCCATTACAGCCCTGAAGAAGCCAGTTGTCTGGGCGAAACGCGTTGGCTGGTTTTGTTCCTGTGCATACTTCAAAATACATCAAAATAAAAGAAAGATACCAGCACAAGAACAATTTCGTCAGTTTAAATATGTACATGTGATTTGTCCATTTTATGTTGCCTCTCATCCACAAAGTGCTGTGGATATAAATGAGCCTGCGCAGCTAGGCACGGGAGATCCAGCACAGATAGGGGCCCATTAACGACCCTCTTTCCCATCGTCAATATCCGGAAGGTCATCTTCATCCTCACTAAGGCGTTTGTCAGTCGGGGACATTATTACGGATAGAGAAACAAAGTGTGGGTTTTTAATGGTAGGTATCAGTTCTGTCCCTTTGTGAAGCGCTCTGCCACCTTCGGGTAAAGTCTGCGATATAAAAAAAAGGCATAAAATAAATACCGGTAAATAAATACCTAAATACCTATGCTGGTATACGGCGTGCTGTAACTTCAGGGACAGGCACCCTCTAGCTGAGCATCTGCGTGTTGATGTTTTTTAATTTTTATTTGGTGTGCGTTGGAAGAGGGGTAGTCTTATACGGTGAGTATAGCCCAAACCCTATATTTTAACAAGAAAAGTAGGGGGGTCGTCTTATACGCCCAGTCGTCTTATACGCCGGACAATACGGTAATATGTGTAGTACAATGTTCAGAATGTTTTTTTTTACATATTATTTTTTGATGTTTTGGTGGTCATTGAATGTCTGCTTTTGTTTTCTGTTTTCTCGATCTTTCTGCAGAGATCACGACAATGTCGCGAAGATCCCCAAAAATTAAGGGAAATAAACCCTTTAAAAAAAAACTTGCTGCTATACATAAGACCGGATGCAGAGTTTAGGTTACTTAGAAACACTCTGTTGCCTTTATCTGTAAAATGCACATGCGATGGTCTCTGAGGAATACAGAAACAGTTTCATTAACATGTTTTCTGGCTTTGTGGAATTGTGGACAGAATTTATTTGACCACTTCCATTTCTGTCTTTGGGATTTATTAGAGTACACCAACACACTTTGAGGGAAAAGTGACATCAGTTCTGCAAAGGTTTCTTTCATTAAGATTTCCAGCCCTGCCCCACTCATTCTGCCTAGCTTATTGCCACTACAGTGCACAACTGTGAGGTGAGGAGCTTGGGGATCCACTATGAATTTAATCAAAGCAAGCAACTGATGAAACTTTAAACCTCTGGCCAATCCAAGTAATCTGCACATTTGGCAATTCCAACTTCCTGTCAATACCTCTCTTTTTACAGCCTCTTTAGCCCAATAGATATAGCTGTGGCCTGCAATTCATACTCTAAGAATTTTGAAGTGAAGGAGCAATAGTAGTCAGGATAAGGCTGGTGGTGAATAATGTCATTTTCTAAAGGAAAAGCATTTCAAATGGAGGTGCTTAAAAGATATATATTTCGTTGGATACTGTTAGTATGAAAGTGAATAAAATTAAGTAGTGTGTGGCATGCCTTAGCAAGAAGTCTTACCATTGGCTTTTGTCTAAGAAAATAACTGTAATACAGACATGGATATGCTTTTGAATCTGTGGAGTAAAGCTCATCTGCTGTATTTTATTTGGAAGTAGCATGTTCCTTCTAGAATGTGCTATGAACTTGTGACCTACTGGTTGCACTGGGTTCCTAGGTACACTGAGCTAAGAGTGTACTGGGGGGAAAGGGTGTTAAAGAGACAGAAGATTTTCTTTAACAAGTTGAGGAGAGATGACACAATCTAAGTAATGGCAAGCTTTAATTTCCAACTCAGGACTATGGCATAAACTGTTGTGTAGTATTTAAATTTTAGAAAAATGAAGCTAGCTATAGGTTTGAACTCATGATTTTTCAGCCATCCTTGCAAAAACATCGCAAACACACATAGATAGGAATCTCTTTTTGAAAGAGAGGGAAAGGGCTAACAGATACTTACCATTCACAAGTGGAGCTACTGTAGTCTAAAATGAAAGACATGATTTCATTTGCTGCCTTTCTCATGATCACAGAATACAAAGTTGAAGAGGTTGCCATTTTATGGTTGCTTTTTATGAGAGTGGTGTACCATTCTTGTGCTTTTGTTTTTACAAAACAGTGTCAAAACTATCCACAAAGAGCTAAAACAACAATACAATCTACAAACTGAATTCACTGGTACGTACATAACTTTGTAATCCTTTATACAAATTACATTAGAAATGAAGATGTATATTTGATTAAAAAAAGAGTATCACGTTGATATGAAAAAATATATCAGATGAACTGTATGTATTAGAGGGTATGTAGTTAAGAGGTTAGTGGTGAATGTTTTGGGAAGTAAGAGAAAAATGAATTAGCTCCTCTTTAATACATTGTGTACTTTATTTAAAAATAGTAGTACAGTATTGTGGAAACTTGCAGTGAGGAACTATGAATATTTTAAACGTCTAAACATCATGTCCAGGAAAGATACATCTGTTATTTGTATTCTGGGAGTTGTAGTACTTTTAGTAACATTATTAAACAGGAGTAGTGTAGTCACAAATAAAAGATGAGAACATGCTGTGTGACTGTATATGAATTAGAAAGAAGTAATACTTGTTAGCTATGCATTGGTAAGTATTTGTCAATGTGTTTTTTAACTTATATGACCGCTGCATATGCTTAGATGGTTAGATAAGGTTGTTGTCGTTGCACGTAGCTATATATTTGGCGGGACCTTTGAGTTGACTGGAAGATGCAGAGAGGTATATATTTTTGGGAAAGATGGCTTGAAGGTGTACATTTATTAGGAAATCGCATATGTGTTTACATGGTGATCTATGTTCAGTAGGGCTTGTGAAAATGTCATGTATATGGTGAGGGTGGTGTTTATTCTTTAAACATGGTTTGTTTAAAATTGAGGAGGATTAATAGTGCAGAAAGCCTCTAGAGTTCTTGTGCTAGCTTCATTTGGAGTGTAACTTTTGTTTGAGAAATGCTGAAAGTCTGTAGGCATAGGTGGGACAATTGTTTGAATAGGTGAAACTGGGTCGGCAAGATGGCCGCTGGCAGGCTGTAGGGAGAGGACGTGTTTCTCCTCTCTCCCTGATTTTTTGAGTCAAGATGGAAACGTGCAGGCAGACCGGCGGATGAAATCTTCTTGATGTACATGGAGAAAACGAGAAAACGAGGATATGGTGTACTTGCTTGGGCAAAAGAGCAAGAAAGATTTTATTTTACTGTCCTCGATTATAGCTGAAGATAAGCTATATGGACAAGAATCAACCGCCCAGACGGTGAGGACGGCAGTGGTGTGGGCGCTGACACGCTCAAATCAGCTGATTACTAAATTTACCGGCTGGACTCAATCATACTATCGAAGGGTACTAGCTACATCATCTAACTATTGGGATACGATGGCTCCGAAAATAATGAAGAACGCGAGAGAAGAGAGGGAGAGAGCTACCTGGAGCGAGTCGGACGCTCCGGCGGCTAACCTCAGAGTGAAGAAAATACTTCGGAGTCAGGAGGAGCGCGATAATCTTCGTGATGGCGAGCAAGATAGGAGCGCTGTTAAGAATGATGTAGCTAACAGCACGACCGAGAGGAAGAGGAAAAAGGAAAAAAGCAAGGCGGCGTCTAACAAGAAATGCAACGCAGGCGGTAAAGCAGCTGAACAGACAACCATGAGACAACCTACAGTTTACGAGGTTTTTTTACCTGTTAGTGTCAGCGCCGGCACTCGCGGGACAGTAGTAAACACATCGGCTTCCGCAGAACTTGTTGTGGCTGAGTCAGTTATTGCTCCTGCCCCTGCTCCAGAACATTTGGATCAAGACGGCGCTATGGACTCAGCTCTGACAGTACCGGTAAGCGTGGAGGCAACGGTCACAGCAAACGAGCAAGGGGCGGGGCAAGGAGCTTCAAAGCAGTTGGAAGGAGTAGCGCGGCAGGCGGGTGGAGCGGAGCGAGGCAAGAACGAGACTGAGAGTGATTCACTGGAAGGGGAGAAACAGGCGGCGAACCAAGAGCAAGCGAACAGTATAGCCCAAATAGAAGTGACATTAACTCGGCAGGAGCAAGGGGCGGTGAATAATGGTAATAACGGTAGTTGCCATGATGAAGAGGGGACTGTCTCTGTGTGTGTGGATAAGGAAATGGCAGCAATAGGGGGATTAACAGGGGAAGTAAGAACAGAAACACAGGCTGAAGTTATGGCTTTTTCTCCAGAAGATACTACGGGGGTGGGATCTACTCAAGGACTTACTAAATCCGGACCCGTGATAACAGTGAATGACATGGCTATTGTAGATGCTGATGAACTTTATACAAAAAAAGGAGGCAATTTTAGCAGGCACCCTTTGGTAATTCCAGGCTCTCCTTCCGATGAATGTTTTTTTTCTGTAAATGAGGGTGAGGGTGAGGAGGACGGGAAAGAGGAGGAGGAGGAGGACAGGGAAGAGGAGCTGGGGGGGGGGGAACACTTCTGTAGCCTCCTCAAGCTCTGTGGAGACAGAGAATGATCAAACATTGTCTGGGTCAGCAACAGAGGCAGTAGCCACATCAGAATCTGGAGAGGGTTCGGTTCAAAAGCTACCTGCTAAGCGTAAGTCAAAAATTCTGACAAAAAAACGAAGGAAATCAAAAAATACTGTAAGTCCTATAAATGCTGATATTGCAAAGCGACTGGATTGGGATTACTCTGCAACGTCACAGATGTATCAAGAGACTGCTGGGGTCCCAGGAGATAAAAAAAATATGGGTACTATAGAAATATCAGAGCAAGATTCAGAACAAAGGCAGAGGCAGAATCAGAGTCAGTCTCAAGGGCAATCACCACCTAAAGGGTTTGAAATGATGTTTTCAATGTTGAAGCAAATACAGACTGAGGCGAGAGTGGAAAGTCGCAGAGCCAGGCAGGAAAGTAAAGAGATACAAGGATCTCTCCGCAAAGTGAACAAGTTATACGCAGATTTGTCAGGGAGAGTCACAGAGGTGGAAGAAAGAACTGGTTTGTTGGAGGATGAAATGAAGAAATGGCAGGAGTCCAGGCAGGAGCAAGAGAAGACTACATCAGATGTCCTATGGAAGTTGGAAGAATTTGAAAATAGGCAGCGTAGAAATAATATCAGACTCCTGGGTATTGCGGAGGGGAAAGAGGAGCAGGATGTGAGAGCATACGTTATTGAGCTACTCAAGGGTGCGCTCCCTGGCATAGAAGGCTGGGATTGGGAATCAGAGATACAGCGCGCACATAGATTTCCATTTACACAGAGAAAGGGGAATGTATCAAGCAAACCTAGAGCAATACTTATATATGTTGGTAATTATCTGCTGAGAGAGGAGATAATGGCAAAGGCAAAACCACAGGCGAAGTGCAGGTATAAAGATGTCGAGTTTTTTGCTAGGCCTGACTTCTGCCACACAACTGTAGAAAGGAGGTGGACACTGCGGGAGTTGATTGCGCCTTTTCAGAAAATGGGATGTGAGGCGAACCTGATGTTCCCTAGCAGGCTAAAAGTGGTAAGGGATGGACAGTTTAAAATTTTTCATTCTGAAATCAAAGCTCAGGAGTTTCTGATATGGTTGAAAGAGAATAGCCCACAGTCCCAGACACAGGCTGATAAAGAGCGAGCGGTAGCTCTGGTGGCGCAAGGAAGCAAGAAGCCGTAAAAACACACAAAATGGATGAGAAGTACAAATGATTATAGTAAAGTAAGCTAGGAAGCTGTATATATATAGGATATTTTCATCTTGTTTGCATAGGCTGGTATTAAGAAAGGGGGAGTGGGGGATACGGTGATCCCAGACAGTCACAGCTGCCACACATAGGTCCTATAGACCTATTTGCCAGTAGGGGGGGTGGGATAGTCAGGGTGGGAGCTCAGGGTGGGGAGGGCAGGGGGGGTGAGGAACAAAAATTTTGGAGATATTGTAGAGGAACAGAGGAAGCAAGTCAGAAGAGAATGACTAATAAAAGAAAACTGTATGATTTTTATATGGCTGTTAGTTCATCATGTATACGGTTTGAGCTGTGCATTGATATAAGAAATGTTGACTCATTTAATAATCCAGAATGAATACTCGAATAATGACATGGAATGTCTGCGGGTTAAATGACAGACAAAAGAGACAGAAGGTGGCTATTTTAATTAAGAGTCTTAGACTAGATTTCCTAATACTGCAAGAAACACATATTCAGGTGTCTGAAATTTATCTGCTTGAACAATTGGGACTTTCTTTATTAGCGTATTCAAGACAGGGGTCTAGGAATAGGGGAGTGGCAGTGTTAGCAAGACAGAGAGACATTACTACTAGGAAAAAATGGGAGGATGTTTGGGGGAGATGGGCTCTGATAGAATGCCTGGTAGGAGAACAGTGGGTAACTCTTGGTTCTATATACGGATCTACAGGGGACGAAGCGGAAATTTTTGAACAGGTCGATATAGAGTTGGCAACTTGGGCCCCATATGTAGTAATAGGAGGGGATTTTAACATTAATGGCGCAGGAGGCCTGGGATTGGGGTTAGGACCCCCAGTTAAATACCAAGGAAGGAAAAGAAGAGTGTTTCAAGCAGTCTGCTCACTAGCCAGGAATAATGGGTTATTGGATGTTTGGGATACTCTCAAACCAGGAGAGGATGGGTATACGTACTACTCTGCACCGCATAAAGTAAGTGCAAGATTAGACTATTTTTTGGTCAGTAACCAGGGTGTTGAAGGCGCACATATTGAGAGATTGCCAAGATTATTGGTGGATCATAACCCCCTGATTATTAACCTAAAAGGATTATCAGCGGCAAGGGGGGGCTCGGGGTGGACTTTTGAAACAGCACTGTTGGAAGATGAGGCATATATCCAACACATGAAAATTTGGATAGCAGAGCACCTGACAATAAATAGAGATACAGCAACTGTAGGTATGGTCTGGGATAGTTTTAAAGCTTGGGTGAGGGGAGAGACTATATGTTTTGGAGTAAGGAAAAGGAAGCAGGAACAAGAGAGAAGCCAGGCTTTAAAAAGGGAGATACTATTAGCAGAGGAAGAAGTGAGTAAGGGTGTAGATTCACCCAATAGTAATGGGTGTGTACCAAATCCTGCTATAATTAAGTTAGCGAAATTGAGAATGGAAGCAGAAGAATATATAACAGCAAAGGCAGCAAAACAATATGTGACTAATAGGGAAAAATGTTATGAGTTGAGTGATCGAGTAGGCAGGATGTTAGCAGTCAGAGCAAGGCAAAAGGCATCGATTGGGGAGATAAAGGCAATAAAAGACAGTTCGGGAAAGGTGGTAACGAGTGTGCATCAAATTAGAGAAGTCTTTAGAAAATTTTATACAAATCTATATCAAGAAAGCGATGTAAAAGATCCTGGAGAGAGAGCGGCATACTTGAATGACTACGCAGGGGTGGAATTGGATGAAGCAGAGAGAAAGAGACTAGACAATCCAGTGGATCAACAGGAGATAGGAAGTGCTCTGAGGAATCTTGCATCTGGCAAAGCAGCTGGGCCGGATAAAATCCCGCTAGAATTCTATAAGGTGTTCTGGGAAGAGTTAGGGAAGGATATGGTATATACAATGCAACAGGCACAGAGGGGTTTATCAATACCGAACTCTTGGTCTGGTGCAGAAATAGTTGTCATTTTAAAGAAAGGAAAGGCACCCACAGACCCGGATTCGTACAGACCAATAACGCTAATGAATACCGATACAAAGATCTACTCAAAGGCATTAGCAATAAGATTCGCTAGCGTAATAACACCATTAGTTACTATTAGTCAGCATGGATTTATACCTGGACGAGGAACCACGCACCATACACGGAAATTAATTACTCTTTTTGATAAAATGGAAGTTATAGGGGAACCATTAGCGGTCTTAATGTTAGATGCTGAGAAAGCATTTGACCGTGTATCCTGGATGTATCTGTGGAGTGTCTTAGAAAGACTGGGTTTTGGAAATGGCTTTCTTACGGCAATAAATACTTTGTATAGGGACCCGGTGGCCACGATAAGAATAAACTCGGGAATAACTGAACAAGTGAGAATTAATATGGGTACTAGACAGGGATGTCCGTGTTCCCCATTACTCTTTGCTATATATCTGGACCCGTTAATACGCAGAATGGAAGGGAACGGGAATATACCTCCAGTTGTTACGCCCAGGGGGGACTGTAAGATACTTGCATATGCCGATGACGTGGCTGTTGTAACACCAGTACCCACAGAGGCTATTAGATATCTGGAACTGGAGGCTATAAAATTTGGAAAAGTGTCAGGTTACTCTTTAAATACTGGGAAAACACAGATTATAAAAAATACTAAGGCAATGTGTCAAGATCCACGAGTGGTGCAGACTGGAACATACCTGGGTATAACGATCACTGCAGAGCTGGGAAAGCTAGTAGAATTAAATATAGACCCTATTATAAGGAAGGTGGGGAAAGATCTAGACAGACCTAATAATTTACACCTTACAATAGTTGGTAGAGTAAATATTATAAAGATGTTAATTTTACCGAAATTTTTATATATTTTTAGGACAATCCCGTTATGGTTTGATAATCTCTGGTTTAAAAAGATCGAAGGAATGATTAATAGATTTATCTGGTCGAAAGGTAAAACTAGGAGAGCAGCAAGATTTATGGTATTACCAAGAGAGAGAGGTGGGTGGGCTTTACCGGACCTGAAACTTTACTATTGGGCTGCAGCTTTACAGTATATGGTTGGATTGATAGGTGGAGCAGAAGCAGAAGGGGAGGATGATTTAGGATCACTAGCAATATATGGTTTATTGTTGGGGGAAGAGGTAAAAAATATATTCTTGAAACACTTTGACACAACTTACTTCAAAAGGACACGGTTTAAGACCATTTTGGGTGCCCATAATATATGGAAAGCTTTTACCAAGAAATATGGCTTGGGGAAAATTAATAGATATACGAGAATAAAAGATAATTCAGTATTCCCTGAGGATATCTTTTCTGATCTAGTGTACATAGAATGGTATAGGAAGGGTATTATAAAAGTGGGGGATTTGATGGGCACACAGGGGATGAAACAATTTGTACAAATACAGGAGAAATATGATTTGGCAACAAGGCATTTTTTTAAATACCTTCAGGTAAGAAGTTTTTTGGTGAATAAAAGAGGGGGCCCGAGAGGATTTGAGAAAAACTCTATACTTGAGGCGATACATAACGGAGTAAACTGCACTATTAAAAGGTTTTATGCAGAGTTAATTGAAACAAAACCGGATGACATGGCTAAGTGGGGGGAAAGTTGGTCGACTAAGTTGGATATAGAATTGGAATGTTTTAATTTGTCATTAGAATTGGGACGAAATATTTTGTGCTCTGCAACATTACAGGCTCAGCATTATAAAACTATTTACCGGCTGTACTATACTCCAGCAAAACTTGCACAATGGGGGGCGATTACTGGGACTAACTGTCCTAGATGTGGAAGTTTGCAGGCCGATGTAATTCATATTTTCGCAACATGCCCATCTTTATCAATAATATTGAATGAAATACAACATTTTTTACAAAGAGCATTGAAAATAACCGTCAACTTAACCCCTACGATTGTGCTACTGGGAGTGAACTCAGGCAATGCATATGGAGAGGGCTGCTATTTTATTTTTGTTGCAATGGCTGTCTTTAGATTATGTGTCGCCTCAGCATGGCTCGATCAGGCATGTTATGTTATGTTATGTTATGTTATGTTACTTTATTTCTTTTATAGCGCACGGCAACTCCAAAGGAGCGTCCCGGCGCTTTGGCAAAGAAAGACAGCATAGAAAGCAACCACACAACAGAAAAAAACAGAAAGAAAGACTATTTCCTAAAAAGCCATGTCTTCAGATCCTTTCTAAAAGTCAGAAGACAGGGAGCCGATCTCAGGGACACTGGTAATTCATTCCATGCCTTGGGTGTCAGATAGCGGAAAGAACGACCTCCCAATCGTGCACGACGAATTACAGGAACATTAAGCAAAGACAGACCAGATGACCTGAGATTCCTGCTTGGCACATACCGGAAAATGCGTTTCCCAATATATTTGGGGCCAATACCATGAAGGGCCTTGAAGGCTACAGTCAGGCATTTAAAAAGGACACGCTTGGAGATAGGTAGCCAATGAAGAGTGTTCAATAAGGCCGTGGCGCCAGCTCTCCTTGGGAGTCCAAAAATGGCACGGGCTGCCGAATTCTGGACTACTTGCAAACGGGTCATGAGATATTTTGGTAGACCCAGAAAGAGAGCGTTTGCGTAGTCCAGTCTGCCATACTGGCATCACCAGTATTTCAACAATGGTTAGCTAAGGTCTTAAACATCTATAGTTTGGAAAAAGCAATATACTCTAGAAAAGGAAAGTATGGGAGGAAATTAGGTTTGAAAATATGGGAGCCGATAGCAAAATGGAGAGAAGAAGCATAATGTATATAATGTATATAATATATAGGTTTGTAATGTTTATTGTGGTAGGAGGGAGGACTCATAAGTGTCTAGTGGGTAACAACGTATCGTATGGTTTTTGTTAAATTTAGGTGCCCCACATGATTGGATTGATCAATTACTAAATTTAACTAAATTTAAGCTCTTCCTGATGTATATGTTCCTCTATGTGTATTGTAGCATAAGTTGTTTTTTCTTTTCTTTTGTGGAAATAGGATTGAATGTATATAGTAATATGTTCCTCACCCCCGGTGCAGGGGGGAAAAATATTGTGTAAAAAAGTTATCAATAAAAAGAATTAAAAAAAAAAAAAAAGAGAAATGCTGAATATATGTTTTAGAGGCAGAAGAAATATTTGAGAAATGATGTCGGCATGCCATTCACAAAAGTTTTTGTGCTTTGAAAAATTTCAAAATGTTGTTTTCCATTTTAGGAACATACTGATGCATGTGCACGCTCAGGAACAAAGCACTGTATGCTCCTAGAGAGCCATGTATGCAATTATATATCAAGTATGATATCTAGACCTCACTCACACATATCTCAGTAGAAAAGCATATTTACAGTAATGCAGGTAGTTTGATACTGACAGAAGGAGATAACCAATGAGTCAGAGATATAGTCACAACTGTTATGTATCAAACAGAAATGAAGGTACTTTCACCGTCAGTCAGGTAGTGTTCAGGCCCTTATGCAATCACCCAGACACTAGTCAGGCAGTCATCAAATCAATGATTTACTATCCATGGATTTACTCAATAACCTAGACACTACACAGGCTCTCTTACAATTAGGAAGGCAGAAATTAGGTAGTCATTCAGCTATGCAGGCACTTCCTATACCTTCATCTATCTAATCATCCAGACACTAACCATTTACTTATGCAATTATCAAGGCTGTAACTATGCAGTCATTATAACAATTGTGCAGAACCTATGCAGTCTTCTAAACACCCAACTATGCAGTCATTGAAATACTGAGGCACACGCATGCACTCATGCAAACACTCAGGCACTACTCATGCACTCATCTAATTATGTGCAGAGTATTATTGTAGTAAACCTATCATCCAGTACCTATGCACTCATTTAATTACTGAGGCAATACTCTTGCACTAATACTATCACCCCAGCAGTACACTTAATTTCATCTAATCTCTCAAACGTTAACAATGGAGTCATGCAATCACTCAGACACCAGTCATGCACTCATCTAATCAGCCAGGCACTACTGATGCACTCATTGATTTATCCAGGCACTACCCATGCACTTATCTAAACACCCAGGCACTCCCTTTTCACTGAACCGAAAACACATGGGCAGCAGCAAGTAGTCATTCAATCACTGAAACACTACCCATGCACTCAACCAATCTGCTAGGTGCTATGCATGTACTTAAACGTTCATGCATGCACTATCCAGGAACTCTATTAATCACCTGTATACTATCTATGCACTCATGCAATAATCAAGGCACTAGATTTGCACTCATTTAATCATCCAACCACTTTCTATACATGTGTTGATTTATGGAGCCACTAGTCATGCACTTATCTAATCATTCAGGTACTACTCATGCATGCACTCATTCAAACATCCAGATAATAGTGATATACTCATGCAAACATGCAGGCAGTAACTATGCAGGTATGGAAGATCCATGGAGTTCTCATATACTTAGGGAATCATCCAGGCACTATGTATGCACCAGTTCAATCATCCAGGGAGTATTCATGTATTCAACCATAAGCACATGTTTTTACAAGTTTACTGAGGAATATGTAGTCTTTTAGAATCATCTGTTGAAATATATTTGCAAGTTGTGACACACTCTTTTCATGTACTTGGAAGAATTAGTGAGGTAAATGCTTTGATGGAGATTAACATGCAGATTGTGATATGCACCGTTTCCCAAAATAGAACAGTACAGAGATACTAAATACACTAGTGACACAGTGATAGAAAGGCTTGCAAATAGCTTTTATGTTGTGTTTTCAGATTTACAGTGTTGAGACACTGAATGTACTTGTACATTTGGGGCTACATTTAAAAGAAAGTAATGCAGTGTGGAGCCGCAAGCCATTTGACTGTGATGCATTACTTTCAAAGCACAGGGATGCTCAATATTTACAACAACATGATGGATCCCTATGCAATTTAATTTGTTTTATTTATTTATTTCTTTACCTAACTCTTATCGGCCGTATGCCGGAGTTTACTACCCCCACCCTGCCACTCCCTCGCCCCGCCCTGTCCTAACGCCACTCAGCACTCCCTCAAGGAGCCGCTACTGGGCAGGACTTAGTAGATGTTACCAAAGTTAAAAAAGCAACTTTATATCTGGTATCAAACAATTGTTACTAAAAAAATGTAGAAAGCTTGCAAGATATCACATATATGGAGGATCAGACCTTTCCATCAACAGGTCAGATTGAGAAGATGGATCAGTCCAGAACAGAAGAAATTTATGAACATTATAGCATCCACCCTTTGCATTCTAATGAGGTAAATGGTGATGCCATTGAGATGTTTCAAATGAAGGAGCCAAAAAGAGTTCCATTAAGTATGTGGGAAAAAAGGTTACACGTTCAGTGTTTCTCAAATTTTTTCCTACTGGAGTAGGTGGCAGGAATGACGAGCGACCTGTGCAAATACCTGCAGCTGAGTATAGATGTAGTAGACTTTATTCAAAAGACCCTAGATTTTGTCAGTGTATTCCATATATATTAGAGCTATTATTTGAGAGTGACTTGTCTGCCCTCTCATGTGCTGTAAATCATATTCTAAAAACAGGAGTTAATTTGCATAATATATCAGGAAGCGAACTTTAGAACAAGTTTGAGGAAAAGATGAGCAATTGGAATACAATTTAATAAACCTAATGGCATGTGAGCGTGGGACTAATGAATATTGGTATCTGCATCATGGTGAACTTGAGTGCATGGTGAGGAACATTTGAGCACTCACTTGGTTCCTGACGCTGAGTTGTGGTGAATATGCACCGACCTATGCTGAGGGTGACCATCCATGCAGCTAAACTAAAAACAGCGCGGATGCCTGCACAAATTGTGCAGATAATAGGCTTTCAGGGCAGGGAATAGCACAACACACCATCTATACTCTGCATTTTTAAAGATTATTACTCACATATATATCCTCTACGCATGCATGCCTCTAACAAGAAGATTGCAGACTTTTACAAGACATCGCTATGGCCCGGTAAAGGGAATATTTAATGCATTTCATTACAGGGGATAAGGTTCGAGATGCAATTCACGCTCTTCGGAATTGCAAGGCCCCGGAGATGGACGTGTTACCAGGAGAGTTTTATAAGTAATTCAGGAATTTGATAATCTCGCATTTTCTTAAAATGTACATGTAGGCCTATGAGCATGGTATGCTTCCTCTGAATCTCCAGAAGGCACTACTAATAACGTTACTTAAACCGGACAAAAGTCTGGAATATTGTGACTCCTATATAAATATTGGTAAAAATACTGGCGGCCAGGTTGCAGCCTCTATTGCAGCACCTGGTCCTGCCTGATCAATCAGGATGTATTCCCGCTCGGTCAAATAAACACAGTCTGCATGCGATTTTCACTTTTGTTTACCAGCTGGACCCTGATTTGCCTGCAGCGGCTGCATTGCTGGATGCCGCCAAGGCATTTGAGTCTGTGGAGTAGAGGTACGTGTTTGTGGTCCTGTGTAGCTTTGGGTTCCCCCCGGCCTTTTTTCGCTAGAACCAGCTACCTGTACACTGAACCAGCTGTTAGGCTCCATGTAAACGGCAACACAGCGGTCACATTCCATATCTACAAAATGACATGGCAGGGCTGCCCTCTATCTCCACTACTGTTCACTCTGACTTTTGAACCCCTGGGGTGCAGAATACAACAACGCCCCATGGATGTGGCACTGAGGTTTCGATTGAGACCTCTTAGCATATCTCTCTATGCGGGTGATATGTCCGCTATACCCAGCAGATAACTTAGCATCATTAATAATGGAATACATCGGCTATGAGCGATTCTCCAGTCTAAGCATAAACTGGGCTAAATCCGAAGTTATTCCGATAACCCCTACATGCAACAGTTCACAATAGAATTTCCTCTACTTTCCAAACGGATCATGTTAAATATCTAGGTATCTGGGTACATCGGGATCCAGAATTGGTGATTTGCTAAAATTACAGAAGAGAGCTGGCAAAATTAGAGAATCGGGTGGCCCGCTGGATCCAGTTGCCATTGTCCTTGGCTGACCAAATTGCGATTAAAGAAATGATTGTACTACCATGCTTCTTATATTTATATATAAATATACCTATCACCCTGACACAGCACTTCTTCACAAAACTGGGCTCTCATATGATCACACTTACGTGGGCAGACCGGCAGCCTAGAATCATCTGGGAAAAACCCACTTGTGCTTACGCCCAGGGTGGGTTTGGGACACCAGATCTGCATCTTTACTACTGGTAACGCCCGCATGAATATGTCTCAAATGTTACTATAGAATCGGACGAGTCCTATCTCATCCTTTTTGTCTGCCTTTATACCACCGAGGAGGTCGGGCATCTCCCACACAGTTATAAACCTGGTACAGTGCTCAATATGAGTATCACATGAGTCAAGAAACACTGCACTAACCTTATACACAGTTAAGGTAAATGTACATATATTTGAGAAAAATCGTACAGTGAACACACTTGTATTAAACAATGAAACAACGGAAATGATACGTTCTCATTTTATTATAGTTATCAACAAGTAGAAACTTAAATATTTTATAATCACATCAATGAGTATATGTATATATATATATGTGGGAGGAACAGGTGCTATGGGGCAGCCCCATGGAAAGATGGACTGGACATGTTTTGCTGTGGGTTCGATTTATTGATGACGTCTTCGTGCTGTGGCAGGGCACAGAGACGGAGATCGAGCTGAATTTGGAGTTTGTGGGACACCACAGCAGAACATCCATTGATTTCCTGGACATTCGAATTAGGCCCTGCAATGGCAAGTTGGAAACATCTGTATTTCGTAAAACTACCGCTGGGAACTTTGTTCTTCATGCGGCAAGTGCTCACCCGCTGCGTTAATAAGAAGTATTCCATTCAGAGAATATTATAGAGCTAAGAGAGCATGCAGCGTGAAGGATGAGTACGAGAAAAGTGAGAACGAAATGACACAGAGATTCAACCAAAGAGGCTACTTGCTGGAGGTTTTAAAAGGTGCATCATCTAAGGCAAGAAATCTAGAGAGACACAAAATATTGTTTGGACCATCTAGAACAAAGAAAAGGCAACAAAGGAAAAATGATATGAATGATCAAAATTCATCTAGATTCATAACCACTTTTAATAAGAAACACAAGGAGATTAGGTCCATTCTGAATCGGCACTGGCATTTGGTAAAAAGTGATCCTGTGCTGGGTCCTAAGGTTAAGAGGAATCCCGAGATCACCTACAAGAGATCGAAATCCTTGAAGGATTTAATTGTGAAGAGTGAGTTTCAGGAGAAGAGGAAGGGGTGCCCCCCGAATTGGTTGACACAGAAACCTGGGTTCATAAAGTGCTCGAAATGTAAAGCTTGCCAGCATGGCATGAATCACACTGAGTTTAAGACCTTATTTAACAAGACTGTGACCATTAGAAGCCCTTTAACCTGCAGATCTAGCTTTGTTGTTTACTTACTACAGTGCTCCTGTCCAAAAATGTATATAGGGAGCACAACTCTCCCTGTTTTTCAAAGAATTCTCCAACATCGGCGAGCGATTATAAATCTAGACAGGACATATCCCATTGCACGATATTTTGAGATCCACCACCAGAGTAATCCTGTGAGCCTGCAGTACACGTATATAGCAGAGGTCCCAAAAATGAAGAGAGGAGGGGACAGGGAAAAGGAGCTCCAAAGATTAGAGACATATTTTATCTTGGAGTTCAACTGTATGGAACCATATGGACTCAATGTCGATGAGGATTTATATACGTGTCTGTCTTGATTAATGCAAAGAAAAGTGTAATAACGCGGAAATGCACAAGTATAAATCCATAAAAATTCGTTGTTTTTAAATACAAACCTTGAGGACAGTAGGGATTAGGGACACATGATTTACAACAATTGGTTTCTAATAATTGTTTCGGGTATATGTATGGTTCTTTTCTTTTTGCTTGTCAATATGCATTTGGACTTTAGAGTAGATTTTGCTAGAGTATATATAGTTGGAGGTGGTTAAATATCTATAGGAGAAAGGATAAATAAGGTTGCTCTGCTGAAGGAAGAGCAGCCCTCTTGGAGTTTATATAGGCATTTGCACCTTAAATTGAGATCTCTCTTTTAAACTTCCCAAACATTTTCTTTTATTTTATTTTTTTAAGATATGAATACATGAAATGATGGGTTTTAAAATAATTCTTGAAATTGTTTATTTTATATGAATCATGATATATTTTATTTATTTAGCATTTGCACTTTATCTTTAGTGAAGTAACTAATGGAAGAGAGCAATTTAGGTATAGAGGGGAGGAATGTATATGTCTGTACTGATGCACTTGCACTTTATTTTTTAAGAACTTAAAACCCGATTCAAAAAGGCACTGGCCCCAAAAAATTATATGATGTTGCCAACAGTTGAAATGTGATTAAGCACTTGCACTTTACATTTTTGACAAGTACTGATTAAGTTTGTTCCCTTTTTTGGGGGGCAAAAAAATTCTTTAGATGTAAAATAGCATTTTTTTTAAAAATGTGAGGAATAATGTTTTCCCACTGTAATTAATGCACTTTACTATCTATGGAACCCCTTGAATTGCAAATGAAATATAATGTCATAATGGTGAAACATTTTCAAAGTAACGTACTTAAAGACGGCAGCTACAAATTTGAAGGCTTAGTCCTACCTTTATGGCATGTAATGTCCCTTCTCAATGTTGCCTGTATGGTATTTTAATGAAAAAAATGGTGCTAAAAACATCGTGAACAAGGCAGCAGTGGCTTTTGAAATGCGTAGATGTTACCCTCGTTGAAATAAAGCACAAAGAGTGTCTATAACTTTACCTGGAGTGCCAGATAATTATTCTTTGAACTTACGAGTAATCTCATAGCTGATATATATATATATATATATATATATATATATATATATATATATATATATATATATATATATTACCTACTGGCGGTCGCCAGTAGGTATATATAGTTAGGATTTTTTCTCTATGGGATTTTTGAAAATTCTATGTCTAATAACTTTGGCGTTTGTGTACGGAATTGGCTGAAATTTTCAGGAAAATGGCACATTTTGTTTCTGAGCAGCCCTTGAAAATTTGGGGGGGTTCGTCAAGGGGGGGCCGAGAAAAAAGGGGAGTCCCAAAACGTGTTTTTAACATTGAGTTTTCCATAGGGCGGTTGGCCTCACTTTTAGCCCGAACGGCTGAATGGATTTGCACGAAACTTGGCAAAATTGTAGGGACTGGTAGCCCGATGTGCCTTTTGTAGGTCTCAATATATGTGCTCCAGTGGATTTTGAGAAATTAACGTTTAAAAAAAGATATATATCTGTAACAGCGGACCAGGCAGCGTCCCAGGACGCGTACTTTTCGCGCAACGGAGCTTTGTGAAGCGAAGCTGATTGGTTCTCCGGCGTCTGTCAACATTCCAAACAGTCCGTAGCGGCCGCCATCTTGTCTCTCGGTAGGATCGAGAGACAAGAGGAGGCCAAAGCGAAGGGGCAAATGACCATAAGGGGGAATAGTAGATCCTCGCTGACCCCCTAGGTTTGATGTGGAGGTATTAAAAGGGCCCCGCGGGGCAACAAAAAAAAATAATAATAATAATCGAACGGCTGAATGGATTTGCACGAAACTTGGCAAAATTGTAGGGACTGGTAGCCCGATGTGCCTTTGCTAGGTCTCAATATATGTGCTTCAGTGGATTTTGAGAAATTAACGTTCAAAAAAAGATATATATCTGTAACAGCGCACCGCTTCGCGTACTTTTCGCGTTACGGAGCTTTGCAAAGCGAAGCTGATTGGCTCTCCGGTTTCTGTAAACATTCCAAACAGTACGTAGCGGCCGCCATCTTGTCTCTCGGTAGGATCGAGAGACAAGAGGAGGCCAAAGCGAAGGGGCAAATGACCATAAGGGGGCATAGTAGATCCTCGCTGACCCCCTAGGTTTGATGTGGAGGTTTAAAAAGGGCCCCGCGGGGCAAAAAAAAAAAATAATAATAATAATCGAACGGCTGAATGGATTTGCACGAAACTTGGTAAAATATTAGGGACTGGTAGCCCGATGTGCCTTTGCTAGGTCTCAATATATGTGCTTCAGTGCATTTTGAGAAATTAACGTTCAAAAACAAGATATATATCTGTAACAGCGCTCCGCTTCGCGGAGATAAAATTATATCTGTATTACCTAGCTGTTGCTAACACCAGTTAGCGACGGCTAGTAGGAGATAGCGACCATCTTGGGCCCCACTTTGCATGTGAGTGATATTTATCACTAATGACATGCAAAGTGGGCATGCCAAGATGTTAGCGACTGGAAACAGTCGCTAACATCGCTATCTCCTATTATCAACTTTTGGAAATATTCGAGATAAGCGCGAATATCTCCAAAAAGTAACAGCTGCCCTGAGCAGTTCTTAGCCATGTTATGCAATGGGAGGTGGATAACATGGCTAAGAGCATTAGCTCGGTAATGCATGAATATCGCTGAGTTTTCAGCGATATTAATGCATTGCGGTCGTTTTTTATCGTATTTGCGATAAACCTTGATAATAGCAAGGTTTATCTGCGATAATTTCTGACGGTAAAAAAATCTTTGCAATGCATCGTTAGGGATAAATATCGCTTAACTTTGGTAATATGCCCCAACGTCTGTTAACGTTCGATTAGAAGGAAATCAGGAAGTGTTGAAAAACATTGTCTGCGCCATCTTGTCTTTTTTCAAATGCCACACTTTTGTCGTGCACGGCAGCCATTTTAGATGCCTTGACCAGACCCACTCTGTGCACGCTGTCGATCCTTAGCATGGCTCCCCACCCTCGCAAGCATCTCACCCAGGCAGTGGTCACCCCCGCTCTCTGTCTTATGCATGGGTAATAAACCTCCCCCATCTGCGCTGCTCTTCCCTGAGAATCACACCCTGTGCCCGCCCGACACCTCCCTTTCGCCCTATTCACTACCGCACCCTCTGACACTCCTTTTCCTCTGTGTCCGATTGTCCAGGCCGGTCCTAGGCTATCAGCTAGCCCTGCAGATGTAGCTTATGGCCACAGCTGTAAAGAATCACCCCTCTTCAAAGGAATTATAGTAGATCAAGGCCCACACTCGATGAGATCCGTCACAGCAGAAGCGTTGCTATTATCTGAAAACCATCCTGTATTGTGATTGGGGAGGGGACCGAGCGTGAAGCGGAAGATTCCAGGGATGACTCTTTGTACATCAAAGTTTTTACAATTATGTGTCACATTAAAAATATATAGCACTCCGACAAAGTAGTAAGATTATAAAACTTTAATAATTTATAAATATATACAAGAAAACAAAAATAGTAATAACATATAAACATTTTTAGGGAAAAACAACGAAGTAGCGGTCGGCTGTGCGAATAGTCCCAATGCAGCACAACGTCCAGATTTCCGGCGTGGGGCGTCGCGGGGGGTGGGTCATCAGTAGCAAACTGTTGTGCGAATAGTTCCAAGGCAGCAGAACGCGCCGAAATCTAGATGACACGAAAGTGATGTCTAGTAAGTTGCCACCCAGCAAATAACGGCGTGGGGCGTCGCGGGGGGTGGGTCATCAGTAGCAAACTGTTGTGCGAATAGTTCCAAGGCAGCAGAACGATGGCACCAAGGTGATGTCCAGTAAGTTGCCGCACTGGTTTTGGTATCCTACAATGCTGCTCCGAATAACGGCGTGGGGCGCCCCGGGGGAGGCGGCGTGAACGGGCCTCTCCAGGTGGAGTGTCATCTGTTGTAGTGGGGCGCCCCTTTACCGTTTCAGTTGCCATTCCGTCCGTTTTTGGTCCACTGTGTCAAAAGCCGTAATTCAGCTGAGTTGCGCCCACTCTTGCGGTGCAGCGATAGGCGGCTGTCACAGGACTCTCAAAATGGCGGCAGGCTCTTTCCTTTTTGGGCCTGGTCCACTGAAATGGCCCTGGGACACCTTGGAAATCGGACGCTTGTCTGCTAGGTCTTGGACCCCATTCTCGAAAGCGTCCCCTCCGCCTTGAGAATTCATCAAAAGTTTTGGGGGCCCGACTCCTGCAGGCTTCTGGTGGGGAGCGGCTGCCATGATTGCTCGCGGAATGACCACGACGGAGCTACGAGATGGTGGTGCTCTCATGCTGACGCCAGTTTAGTCTGAAACATCCAGAAACAAGGTGGGGCTTTCATCGTTTAGGAAAAAAAAAAAGTTTTCATCCAATGAAAAGTGTTGTTTTTAGGTCATATGATCAAGCCTTCCATCATTAGGAAACCAAAAGTAAAATGAACCAATGAAAAGTTTTATAAACAAGTCACATGACCTGTTATGCGGCATAGGGTATAAAATGCGGAGAAAATACGTTGGCACGTGAGGCGGCGTCAGTAGCGGACCGATGTGCGAATAGGCCGAAGGCAATACAACGCGCCAAGATCCGGATGGCACCGAGGTGGTGTCCAGCAAGTTGCAGCACTGGTGTGGCCATCCTACAATGCTGAAAGTCGGCGTGGGGCGCCCCGTTGGCCTGTGAGTTTGCGTCAGTAGCGGACCGATGTGCGAATAGGCCGAAGGCAGCACAACGCGCCAAGATCCGGATGGCACCGAGGTGGTGTCTAGTAAGTTGCCGCACTGGTGTGGCCATCCAACAATGCTGAAAGTCGGCGTGGGGCGCCCCGTTGGCCTGTGAGATGGCGTCAGTAGCGGACCGATGTGCGAATAGGCCGAAGGCAGCACAACGCGCCAAGATCCGGATGGCACCGAGGTGGTGTCTAGTAAGTTGTCGCACTTCTGTGGCCATCCTACAATGTTGAAAGTCGGCGTGGGGCGCCCCGTTGGCCTGTGAGATGGCGTCAGTAGCGGACCGATGTGCGAATGGGGCCAAAGGCAGCGCAACAATATTTTCTGACTGACACCACAAGGCGCTGAGATGCCAAGATCCGGATGGCACCGAGGTGATGTCTAAGTTGCGGACTGATGTGCGAATGGGGCCAAAGGCAGCGTAACAATATTTTTTGTATGGAAGATACCACTAGGCGTTGAGATGCCAAGATTCGGATGGCACCGAGGTGATGTCTAGCAAGTTGCTGTACTGGTGTGGTCATCCTACAATGCTGAAACTCGGCGTGGGTCGCCCCATTAGCCTGTGAGATGGCGTCAGTAGCGGACCGATGTGCGAATAGGCCGAAGGCAGCACAACGCGCCAAGATCCGGATGTCACCGTGGTGGTTTCATAGTTGAGAGGCACTTCATCTGCAGTGGGGCGCCGAGATCCGGATGGCACCGAGGTGATGTCTAGCAAGTTGCTGTACTGGTGTGGTCATTCTACAATGCTGAAAGTCGGCGTGGGGCGCCCCATTAGCCTGTGAGATGGCGTCAGTAGCGGACTGATGTGCGAATGGGGCCAAAGGCAGCGCAACAATATTTTCTGAAGAGAAGACACCAAAAGGTGCTGAGATTCCAAGATCCGGATGGCACCGAGGTGGTGTCTAGCAAGCTATGCAGTTGAGTTGTGTGCGCACTTGCGGTGAATAGGTCGAAGGCAGCATAACAATGTTTTTTGAATAGAAGACACCACAAGGCGTTGAGATTCGGTTACCACCGAGGTGATGTCTAGCAAGTTGCCGCACTGGTGTGGCCATCCTACAATACTGCTCCGAATAACGGCGTGGGGTGCCCGAAGGGGGGGGGAGCCGGCGTGAATGGGCCTTCCTAGGTGGAGGCTCGTCTGCTGTAGTAGGGGGCCCCTTTACCGTTTCAGTTGCCATTCAGCTGAGTTTCGGCTGCTCTTGATGCTACAGCGACAGGCGGCTGCAAGAGGACTCTCAAAATGGCGGCCTGTTCTTTGGATTTGGGCCTGGTCCACTAAAATGGCCCTGGGACACCTTAGAACTCGGACGCTCGATTTTTTTTTCCTTTCCTGTACATGCAAAAAAAGGTAAATGCCCGGTACGTTACACGCTTCATCTGCCACGATGAACTCTCCAGAGGAACCGAAAAAAAATATAGTTGTGGTAACTATACCATGCATCGTCATATGGAGAGGTGGCACCAATTAATTATAGTGCTGCATAAAAGAGAGATTTGGAGGAGAACCCCTGACCTGCTAGTACATTCATCAAAGAAGTGGCACTGAGAGCTTCAGAGGCAAGGAAAACGGTCCCAAATATTTAGAAGAACTTTGGAAAGATTAAAATGACATGTTTAGATTGTGGCAAATTAATTTCATGTGGACAGATGAGTGTTACTCTAATAAATACAGCATATAAACATCATCATAGTCGATGGTTGGTAGAGACATTTTGACTATATCCTGGACCTGCCCGTCCTCGCCCAAAATGGCGCCGGAATAAATGGGACTCGTAACTCCTTGTTGTGTACTGGTTGCAGAACCTTGAAATCACGAGATACGTATGCAGTTTTGAAGCACATGGCGGGCGGGGACGAGAATTGATTGACTATTTCGACATCCGTATTGATATTAAGTTCTGATGTGTTATTGATTACTGTACTGTTGAAAGTTCGAATTAACGTCACCCATGGTACTTGCCCGCAAATGTATATCTAGATAATTTTATTGTAACTGGCCCTGTCGTATTTTAATTATAAAATGTACGTCCACCGATTCCGTAACTGTTAGACACCTTAGTTCTTGCAACCTAATGGCCCGCCCGTTACGTTCCTCTACAGTGTAAATGTCTATTCATCATATACGATTACAGTTTGCTCTGTGGCAGGCCCACGTGGTTATAGGCTCGTATTTGTATAATGAAATTTTCACAATAAAGGTTTTTAAAAGAAAACATGGTAGTAGTATATACATTGGTAAAGTTTTTAATAATAGTGACTGTTTTAGAATCATTAAAAGGCAAGTGAAATAAAGCAGACCAATTACATGAAGGGTAAAAGGTATAATACGAAGGAACGCAGTAAAGATAAATGGTCAAGGGCTGTTGTGTTTTCTATTCCTGCAACATAAAGTGATCGATAAGAATCTCATATTCAGGCGTATCGGCGACTAAGACAGCAGGTCGACCCTCTTTTGCTCAACGGCTCCGTCATGGGACGAAGAAACGCTCTTTTTCTCGAAAAAAGAATATATTTTACTTGCAGGACAGTTGTAAAATTTCCGGGAAAGTACATTAGCCTGGAACATTATAACATATATTTAAGAAAAAATAATGTTCGGAAGTAATGAAAAGCGTAATTTTTAGGTCATATGACCAAGCCTTTCATCATTACAATAAGAAAAGTAAAATGAACCAATGAAAAGTTTTATTAACAAGTCACATGACTTGTTATGCTTACGTTACGCGCTGCGCGCCCCGGATGACTTCCGGATGCGCTAACGCGGCGCGTCATATGACGCATTACGCGACAACGCAGGTCCAGAATATAGTCAAAATGTGTCCACCAACCAGCGGTCGGAACACAACCCCTTTCAGCAGGCTAAATAGTTCTGTTAAATGACAACAGAAGGGACAGGCAACAAGAACCATCAGTCAAAGAGGGGAGGGCTAGTTCTTCTCTACCGGGTTACATTGGGGCGCTACCGGAACTGATCGAATTGGTAGTCTACAGTGTTTCTGGATGTTTCAGACTGAAGCTGGGGTTAGCATGAGAGCAGCACCATTTCGTAGCTCCGTCGTGGTCATTCCGCAACCAATCATGGCAGCCGTTCTTTATCGTTATTTTGGGCGGGGTGGGTGGCGGAGCCGAGCTGTTTTGCAGCCATCATTGTGTGGAGTTCAGTTCGTCTCACTAGTTTTGTATTTGTCATGAGGGGTTGTTCCTAATGTTTCTATTTTAGCGAGGTCAAAAAGAGATCCCATTAGTGGCCTACTGATTTTGCTCGATTCCTTTTCTTTTTTTTTACACGATATTTCGTTATCTGCAAAGAATAAACAGAGTATTGCGACTCTGTGTTTGTTTGTAAATAGAGAATGAACCAAAGAGAACTAATTCTAAAACAGTAAATACTTGGATAACAATCAATCAAATGGAGAGAGAAGCAGGCACGACGGATTACAACGGGGGCAAAGGCCTGCGTTAACTACCTTTCACTATCTGCAAAGAGAGAGTACTCCTAATAGAAATGAGGGGGGGGGGCACCATTCAAAGCAGATCAGTGTGCATAAACACGAAAATGTTTTCACTTACCACGTACTTGACATTCGACAGCTTATGATATTTGCTATTAAAAAACCATTGAAATTCACTGAAAAAACCATAGGTTATAGACCATATATAGTTAGGAATTAGCATTTACAAAACCTTGAAAATTCACTGAAAAAACCATAGGTTATAGACCATATATAGTTAGGAATTAGCATTTAAAAAACCTTATTTTACTCACACAAAACCATTGAAATTCCATATATAGTTAGTTGCACTAACTATATATTGCGCACCCGCAATCCACTGCTGATCATGTCACATATTACATCATTCATGACATGGTCAGTGACATCACTGATGACATCACTGATGACATCTCAAATGACATCACTGATGACATCACTGATGACATCTCATTTGACATCATTCTTGTGCTAATACAATAAACCTCTTCAGACTCTAATATAACCTTAGATACACTCAGTGTATACAGACACTCACACACTGCCACTCATCCATGGAGTTACTCACACACCCAGTCAGTCATGCAAAGAAACAATCTCACCTCCATTTCTTCAACTATACAGTTAAACACACCTTACTTATTGAAACATATACTAACACATATTTACTCTCTTATACAATCCCTGATACAAGTTCACAATGATCGATACAACCACTCACTCATTCAGTGGCTCTCATGCACAGTTATTTATATATGCCAACTCTCACATGTACTGTGTTTTACATATGTACTTACTATGACATGTAGCATTGAGATATCCATTCACTCATCAATACACTCATGCACACAGTCAACTGCCCATGTAGCTGTTTCCACATGCACTCTTGAACTCATACACCTAGTGAATAAACTGCTCACACATCTATGCATAGAGTCACACACCTTCCAGCCACCCCCACACAAACTCAATCTCCCATAGAAATACTTGGGCAACCAATTAATAACACATATAGCCTCTCGTATAGCTAATGATCAACACATGCAGCAGTTTACAGAACAACAGACATAATGATGCACAAATTAAGACAGTTTAGTCACTAACCCATGCATTCAGTGAGACACATTTAATCACTCACTCATACAGTCAGTCACGCACCTACTAAATCCTTCATCCAGACACTTATACATCCACTCATTCTTCAATATGTAAGACATATTTTAACTTTACAGAAACATACAGTCACTGGATGTTGTCATCAGTGATGTCATCAGTGATGT
This sequence comes from Lissotriton helveticus, assembly GCF_964261635.1. Taxonomy (NCBI): domain Eukaryota; kingdom Metazoa; phylum Chordata; class Amphibia; order Caudata; family Salamandridae; genus Lissotriton; species Lissotriton helveticus. The sequence goes on along the minus strand of NC_136063.1, from coordinate 760,941,623 downwards.
CATTTGAGATGTCAGTGTGTGAGTGTCTGTATACACTGAGTGTATCTAAGGTTATATTAGAGTCTGAAGAGGTTTATCGTATTAGCACAAGAATGATGTCAAATGAGATGTCATCAGTGATGTCATCAGTGATGTCATTTGAGATGTCATCAGTGATGTCATCAGTGATGTCACTGACCATGTCATGAATGATGTAATATGTGACATGATCAGCAGTGGATTGCGGGTGCGCAATATATAGTTAGTGCAACTAACTATATATGGAATTTCAATGGTTTTGTGTGAGTAAAATAAGGTTTTTTAAATGCTAATTCCTAACTATATATGGTCTATAACCTATGGTTTTTTCAGTGAATATATATATATATATATATATGTCCTGTCGCCATTCCTGCATCAAGGCAATACAATATACAACAGTGTAAAATCATCCTCCATTTTTGCCGACCCAGATGCATTATCATGTTGCATCCTGGGAGTTGGAGTTCGGCATTTTTCCGCAACTACTAACAGGTGGGCTGTATTGGCTACTGGGAGGACTGTATTGGCCCAAGCAACAGTATAAACAGTGAGGCAGGACTATTGGGGCAAACCGACTGATTCCACTCAGTGATGGGGGCTGATGAAGGCACGAACATCGCCGAAATGCATTTGCCGCCACTGACATTTCTGTGCTCCTGAGAAATAAAAACATTATCAAAGGATTTCCCCTCAGGCCTCTGCTTTCTCGTTGGAGGGAGATGTGGATTGTATTTTCAGCGTCAGCCAGAAGCGCTGCTCAGATGGCCTGCTGCAACAAGTGGCCCGGACAACACTGGCAACCGCACTGCTCCGCAGTGCATCTTGTGCTCGAGGGATCGAATGCTCCGGTGCCGGCCACTACGCAAGGAACTGTGCCAAGCGGTGTGAGGCCATTGGCCTCGAACAGGGCGTTGTGTGGCTACTCAGCTGCCCCCGTTTATTTACTTACCTTGCCAAATTGCTGTGGCGAAACGAGGGGACCCGAGGTGATGTTTCAAATCTCTGGTGCTAGCGCTGGGGTTCTGTCGCCATTCCTGCATCAAGGCAATACAATATACAACAGTGTAAAATCATCCTCCATTTTTGCTGACCCAGATGCATTATCATGTTGCATCCTGGGAGTTGGAGTTCGGCTTTTTTCCGCAACTACTAACAGGTGGGCTGTATTGGCTACTGGGAGGACTGTATTGGCCCAAGCAACAATATAAACAGTGAGGCAGGACTATTGGGGCAAACCGACTGATTCCACTCAGTGATGGGTGCTGATGAAGGCACGAACTTCGCCGAAATGCATTTGCCGCCACTGACATTTCTGTGCACCTGAGAAATAAAAACATTATCAAAGGATTCCCCCTCAGGCCTCTGCTTTCTCGTTGGAGGGAGATGCGTATTGTATTTTCAGCGCCAGCCAGAAGCGCAGCTCAGATGGCCCTGCTGCAAAATGTGGCCCGGACAACACTGGTAACCGCACTGCTTCGCAGTGCATCTTGTGCTCGAGGGATCGAATGCTCCGGTGCCCGCCACTACGCAAGGAACTGTGACAAGCGGTGTGAGGCCTTTGGCCTCGAACAGGGCGTTGTGTGGCTACTCAGCTGCCCCCTTTTATTTACTTACCTTGCCGAATGGCTGCGGCGGAACGAGGGGACCCGAGGTGATGTTTCAAATCTCTGGTGCTAGTGCTGGGGTCCTGTCGCCATTCCTGCATCAAGGCAATACAATATACAACAGTGTAAAATCATCCTCCATTTTTGCCGACCCAGATGCATTATCATGTTGCATCCTGGGAGTTGGAGTTCGGCATTTTTCCGCAACTACTAACAGGTGGGCTGTATTGGCTACTGGGAGGACAGTATTGGCCCAAGCAACAATATAAACAGTGAGGCAGGACTATTGGGGCAAACCGACTGATTCCACTCAGTGATGGGCGCTGATGAAGGCACGAACATCGACGAAATGTATTTGCCGCCACTGACATTTCTGTGCACCTGAGAAATAAAAACATTATCAAAGGATTCCCCCTCAGGTCTCTGCTTTCTCGTTGGAGGGAGATGTGGATTATATGTATATATATATATATATATTCACTGAAAAAACCATAGGTTTCAGGCCTTATATAGTTAGGAATTAGCATTTTAAAAAAACCTTTGAAATTCATTTTTTTTTTCGATTTCCGCGGGGGGAGTGCCCGGTACGCGCACCGGGGAGCGTACCGGGGAGCTTACCCTGGAGAAAAAAGAATGACAGAGTTTTTTAAAAATGTAGTTTTTTTTATAAATTGGAGGTAGTTCTAAAAAGAACTGTTTTTTTATTCTTTTTGTTGTTTTATATTTTTTTATTGTTTTTTTGAACATTTTTTACTTTTTTTGGCTTTTGTGAACAATTTTATATTTTTTTGTATTTTTTATGGGGAGAAACAAAAAACAGGGGATTGTAAACGGCTCAACTGGAGCAAAAAAAATCAGGAAAAAATTAAGGTTTCTTTGGGCACTTGTGGTTATCACCAGCATGGTTGATGAGTGTAATACTTTGCTCACCATAGGTAATTGTTTTTCCACAAAATATACAAACGATTTTGTATCCACCAAACTTGGTTTGGATGTTAGGGACCATCTCCCTTGTCTCTGGACCCGATGGAGTGGGTTCTTTGCTTGTTGAGGTTCTGGAAGATTGGGGAAGGTTTCTGGACAGTTCTCTCACCTCTACCGCAGAATAGTTGCTAGGATGCCTGCGTTGCATGTGGCGAATCATGGTGTAATTACCAAAAGAATATTTTTTTGTAGGGTTCCCCCTTTAAAGTTCAGTGCCACAGATCAGACAAGTCACTTTTGCCGCATTGACTTTCTTCTGGCCTCTTGGGAATTTAAAAAAACTCCCGCACAATGTGCTCTCTTGGTTTATAAGGGGGATTGTCTTCAGGTAGGAAGTGCCTACCTCCTCCTCCTCTTCCTCCTCCTCCTCTTCTTCTTCACCACCAATGTGGTGTTGTGGTGGTCCTTGTGATGGTGGTGGTGGTGGTGGTGCTGATGCTCTAGCTGCTGCTGCTACATAAATATACAATATAAAATTCATTATAAAAAAAATTATATTTCATACCTATAGAGATTTGCTATTAAAAAACTTTTGAAATTCACTGAAAAAAACATAGGTTTGAGGCCCTATATATAGTTAGGAATTAGCATTTACAAAACCTATGAAATTCACTGAAAAAACCATAGGTTTCACACCAGTTATAGTTAGGAATTAGCGTTTAAAAAACCTATTAAATTCACTGAAAAAACCATAGTGATGTCATCAGTGATGTCATTTGAGATGTCATCAGTGATGTCATCAGTGATGTCACTGACCATGTCATGAGTGATGTAATATGTGACGTCATCAGCAGTGCATTGCACGCGCAAGTTATAGTGAGTCCAACTAACTATAACGTGGGAATTTCAATGGTTTTATGCGAGTAAAATTTCCAGCTAACTATAACTGGTGTGAAACCTATGGTTTTTTCAGTGAATATATATATATATATATATATATATATCTATCACGTTTCAATACTCTCCCCTCCAGTAAGTATCACAGACACTGTGGTTCGTAGTGCAGCAAATATATTGACAAGAAATCTTTAAAGAGTTCTGCCTAAATATGTCAGATACACTCTTATCCAATCTGATGTATTTAATCATACTATTGTAATAGCATCCATTGCTATATAATAAAGCTGAAACGTCAGTTTACTCCGTCTAAGTGCATCACGCCTGCGATATTGGATGTATAAAACAAATCAGAGTTCACGTTAAATACCATCCGTGATATTGACATGTTCAAAACAAATATGTCGGCTCAGTTACATTAAGCCCAAGTGGGCATTCAAAACAAAAGTCCAAATCCAATTCTTGGGCTTGTACCCTGTTGAGTCCATATGATCCATTTGAAAGATTAATGTGCCCATTGAGGATTTACATAATGAACAAGGATTTTATTTGTTAGTAAAACTCATAACATTTAATGTAAATAATAGTATTAAGATGGCTGCCATTCTTTCCTCACAATGCTACTGTGGTGTAATTGTCTGTTGTTTATGTTTACTTATGGTAGTTACTTAAATGTGTGCAAACAAACACCTGTCACCAAGCGTGAACAAGGCGAGAGCTGAAACGCTTTGCTTTTTGCAGCCGCATTAAATATTTGCTACACTACGAACCACGGTGTCTGTGATACTTTCTGGAGGGGAGAGTATTGAAACGTAATATTGCAGGGTTCCGGTACCCTGAGCACAGACCGCCTTGCCGACGGCCCCTACCCCTGACCGGATTCTGCTGTGGAGATATGTATATATATCAACATAACACAATATAAAAAAGCAACACCAAGACACAGAATATCAGCATCTCTGATCACCAACTTCCACACGTACCACATTCATACAACATACAGGTAACTCATTCTAAAAACAACAAAAGATATATAGAGATCTGTGAGGACCAACCCGCAATACTGTATCGACAGAAGCCTTAAAATGCGATGTCTGCTTATATAGGAGTAGATCAATCTCAGTATCTTTGTAGAATGCCTGTTGCAAAGAATGGTTATACTAGATATTGCTAATTAATTGAGGTAAGGTTTGATAGATAAGTTTCCTGAACAGATGCACTTCTAAGTCACTTGTTGGTGCAGAAGATGTAGTTAGCGGTTCTCTTTTGGTAGTCTCCACAGAGTGCGCCGACTCACGTTTCGGTGAGGACCCTTAAATAGCATCGCATCTTCCTCAGGGTGCTAAAAAGATAGGGCTATCTGGGAGTCTTGGTGTCAACAGTGGACGAATACTGTCCTAGTGGGAAAGCTCCATATAGAGAAACATTGGTAATGCAGGATAAAGCGCAAGCCCCATGGAACCTCCCAGAGGTACAAAGTTCCTAAAAAGGGGCCTTAGAAACAGTCCCTTGGAACATGGTACTTAGGGTAATGTTGAAGAGGCCAGAGGCCTCGTAATGCATAGGCTGATGGAAGGCTTAGATAAATTATTAGGAAAACCTAAGAATATTCACAGGAAATAGCAGTATGGGGGCATTTCAAATAGGTATACAGCTGGATCGTGATGGTCGGAGGAAAGTGGCTTATCAAGTCCTGTAGCGTGGTACCTGCTGCTGCAGAGTTGACAACAGAATTAATGCTGTCCGTCTTAGGTACAGAGCATGATTAAAGCATGGAGCAAGCTAGGACAACAATCACAGAAGATTTCACTCCATGCCCCGGCACTCCCCCTTTTACACCACCCAGACATGTCAGTCATGCAAGAACAGAAAGCACAAGAATTGCTGGTCACGATGGGCTTAAGTACCATGGGGGATGTTTTTAGAGTGGGGCTGTTTGTTAACTCCCCAGACCTTTTTTCCGGTATCACTCAACACCCCGCTACTTCTAATTACATAAATGCGTCTATGGCTGGCCGTCAGAACCTTATAAAAATCCTTCCAGCAAGAACCGCCAACACTGCAGGCATTACAAACTCTGCTGTCTGCCCCTTCATGGGAGCGCCTAACAACCAAACTTTACAATGCAGCTCAACAGAAGAAATACAGAGATTCAGAACAGCATTAGAGAGATGGAGCACGGTATTCAACATACCTCTCTCTGTGGATGAGTAGAGTTATTGTTGCATACTCACAAAAATGCTAACACCAAACTGTAATCTTGGAATGATCCATTTCAAATTTTTACAACAAATGTATTATACAACTGTACTATTACACAAAAACGGATTGCGGTGAAATGCCAACTGTATTAGATGTGGGGACAAGCAGGCATATTTTTTACATGTTGCTTGGACATGCCCCCCGGTTTGGCAGTATTGTAGGGAGGTGAGTGATGCTATGGGATCCATGTGTTCGAGCCAGTCCCGAATACTCTCAAAGTTTGTCCGCTGGGCCTGGTGAAGGCCCATGAACCGCCTAAGCGCAGATTAACAGCAGTCACTCTCTTACTGGCCAAAAGGCACATAGCCATGCACTGGGGTAAAAGACGTGCTCCAAAAACACAATGCTGGATAAATGACATGGTGTACTGTAAAGAGCAATTGGGAACATAAGCGGAGAAGCTGCCTGCGACCTCAAGAACGAAATATACATGGGGCCCATTGATTCATTATCTGCAGTCAGAGTCTGATACCCCACTAGTTGACAGAGAGGGTCACAAACTTGTTGGACAACAGAATTCGGAGTAGGGGGGCAAATACATTTGATGTTTTACTAAGGGAATGTCGCAGTGAACTGTAATTTGTAACATGTACTGAGAAGATGTATGTAACAATTTAATGTGTGTTATGGGGACTTATGACATAAACTAATAAAAATAAATAATACAAAAAGTAGTTCTCCATTGCATGTCACATGATGGTATGGTGCTTGCAAGTGTTACAACACCAAATACCCCATTACCCATATGTGTATCAAAATATATCTCTTTGAAATGACTACAACTAACATGATGCCCTGTTCCTGTTTCTTGGAAGAATATTGCTATGTCAGGTTGCTCATTCTCTCTTTCCAAACAGATTTCAACACATGGTAAAGTGACATGTTGTGATCAATCCCTATTGAATGCTCTCTTCTGAAAATGAATTTTTGTTTTCTGAATGTTGTCCTGTTCCACTAAACCAGTATTATTGATGTAATGAGTTTCACTAATCAAACTGTGTTGGCACAATATTTGTCAGGCATGCAAATGACTATGTTGAAATTAAGTGGCACTAGCAAAAATTGACACTGCATTGTTCCCATGATGACTAATGTTAAACATCCACCCAAGAAGTGGAAATGTCTGTTTTACAATCAGCTAGGCCTTGGAATTGTCAATTATTCATTTCACATTCCACTGTGTTGGGCTGAATAGTTGGGAAATTTCAAGTATATGTAAATTGATGAAAGTTAGGGTATTATGTTCAATACCACTGGAAGCTATCATCACAATCATCTCTACCTATTTTGTCTTCTAGGTATCTATGTTTGTCTCTAAAGATTTGAATGTACAATGCACACTTTTATAATGAGAATGTTTTCCATTTCTTAATAGGTCAACCTGGTCGAGCATGTGGGCAGGTTTCAGCCACTAAAGGAACATCCACTCCAGGCCAGGATCATGCCTTCAGTGAGGGTAGCAATCCTGGTGATATGGAGGACCTTGATGAACCTGCTACATCTGGTTAGTCTGGACAGACGGATCAAGTGACATGCCCTGCACTCACATTACACGTCCCATCCAAGCTGTGACACCTCATCAACCTGAATACTCCACTTCCTGTGTTACTTCCACTGCGACATCGTTTGTGTGCCCCCATTCCCAGCTCATGATGAGACCACACCACCTCCAGCTCACTCAGGACCCAGTCAAATGGAGCACACTGGGCCAAGGGCTCAGGGTGGTGGGGTTAGAGGTTGTGGGAGGGTGTCTGTGGACCAACATACTGAGTCCACTGGAGTCACTGACACCCAGAGCACCATCAACCAAGTCTTGGGTGCCTGCCAACAGTACCAAGACATGATGGGCCAGGAACTCTCTGAACTCCAAGAGATGAATCAGCTGCAGACCACCAGATGGAGGCCCATAACTCAAATATGGGCTCCCTGATTGTGGTGCTGCAGAACATTTACACCCACATGTACAGGGTTTTCCAGCACCATCTACCCCTTCTTGTGGTCCTACAACATCTGAGCCATCTACATCGGCTACAGCCACAGGAAGTGAGGCCCTGCCACTGAAAGAACTACCTGCAGCCCCCTTTGCCCCTAAAGCTGTGGAGCCCAGTCCATCCCCCTGCGTCCGGGGATGTCCATGCAGCTCACTAGGAGGTGAGCATGGCAAGACCTCTGCCACTGCCAGCAAGAAACCTTGATGCTAATTTCCTCCAGTGGGTGCCTGCCATTAACTCTGTGGACTATTTCTGGACACATTTACACTTATGATGCCAGTAGTATTTTGGACATTTGACTTCAAACAATTTTGACTCTCCAACCATGGTTTCATTCACCATGACTGAAATCTTCACTTTTTGATTTTCTTTTGTTAAGCTCACTCTCTTTCATTTTATCACGTTTGGTACAATACATTTCTAAGTGAAAAATTCAGAGACCTCTGTTGTATATATCAACCATATCAATGCATTTGTTTTGTTCCATCAGGAATTCCCAATGAAAAAACATCTAAAGATTAGATCAACATAGATGATTTGTAAGTAGGTATTCTGTATTTCAAGTTCCCAAACATGACTCCCGAAATATGTTGTACCCTTCAATCATGAACTACTATGTTTAACCCATTTGACTTGTCTGTCAACATTTGCACTAACATAACAACACATACATTACACCAATACATACAGCCAGTTTGCACATATCTAGTTCAAGACCTTGCTAACATGGAACTAGGGGATATGTCCAAAACAATAAAATAGCATAGGCAATTTAGCATTGATTCATGTCATCAGCTGTAGCCAGATCTTCTAGCTCACATAAGGAATCCCACATCAATAACACCAAGAGACGAAACCATGGCAGCACTACATTTTATAAACACGGGATCATTATAAACCACTGTTCCAATATCTGGTGGAATATCACAACCAAGTTTCAGTAGGGTGCCACAAACGGTAAGTCCCACAATGATGTGACACATCAACAACCACATACACTTTACACACAATGAGGATTTTACCAATGTGAAGGGAGAGTATAATGATTTGGCTCCACTACCAGATGTATTTTGAGCAAATGATGGCACACATATTACGTTACTGCCAATACAAGACAGAGAACAAGTCCAATGTAATCTGCAAATCTCCCATTCAATCATAGTGCAAGTTGCCTTTGTACAAGATTTGTACATCCAAAGTCTGTGTTTGTCTTTCCCAGGGTCAACCCAGGTTCCCTTTGTACTTGGAAACACCACCATATACCTGCAATTATTACAACTCTTAACTGTCCAAATGTAGATGACATGGTAAAGGAACCTAAAACAGATAAAAAAAAACATTACCAATCACACAGAACAAGATGTCCTCATTATAAAGTCAACTTTCGGAGGACACAGTTTCACAAAACACTCAGGAATAGCCAATGTAACTGAATACAGTAGACAATATGTCCACACTTTGATCTACAAAAACCTTTGGCCTGATTTTCCCTTCCCAAGAAAGTAACACCACATACTTCTCTCATCACCACATCAATAGTCGGTGTGATGGTGAAAGACATGACATGCAAAGATATACTTACACTCATGAGAAGTTGTCAATGAAAGCTAGATGTAAATCAGCTCCTTCCTCTTTACCACTATCGTCTTCATTTGACATCAGATTCCCATCCAGAACCTCTTCATGGTCTCCTTCCTCTGCGATGTGAGGGATTTTTTGTCGTAGGGCAATGTTGTGGAGCATGCAGCAGGCTATGGTGATTTGGCACACCTTAGCGGGAGAGTAGAGGAGTGCTCCACAGTTTTGTCCACCCAACGAAACCTGCCCTTTAGGAGCCCAAAAGCCTGCTCCACTGGCCACTGTGTTCATCCATGTGCGTCATCGAAGTGAATTTCCCCATGCGTTGTTGGATTCCTCAGCAGTGCTAACAACCATGCCCAAAATAATGCAACACAATTCCAGATGATGCAAGTGGCAATACCCCAAACAATATAATGAAATATTGTACTGACTAACTAGCCAGGCCCTCTATGGTCCAAGTTGAGACATTTGCATGGGTATAGGATTGATCCATAGCCCAAAGGAATGGTAGGCAGAGCCGGGGAAATGGGCACAGATGCTTGTGATGCACAAATCCGGTAAGCAGACAACTTGCACATTGATTGAATGGAAGTTCTTTCGATTCCAGTAGACCTGTTTTCTGGAGTGTGGTGGCACTAAGGCAATATGTGTGCCATCAATTGTTCCAACGAGATGTGGTAGGTGACCCAAACTGTTGAAGTCCCCCTTAACATTGGCTAAATACTGCTGCTGTGGAAACTAGAACTGGTCTTATCATTGAAGAAAGAATGCCTTATAGCACACCACTGAAAGTTGGTGGTGGCATACCACCAGGTACTGCCACAGTGTATTGGAAGGATCCTGTGGTCACAAAATTAAGTACATACATGATTTTGACAAATGGTGTAAGAGATGTGGGATTTCTGTAGGTCTGGCTCCAGCTGATGACTTAAATCCAGAATAGTGTGCCTATTCAACCTGAACTTCTTGAGTATATCCCTTTCTTCCATGGTGGCAAGATCTGGGAATGGGTAGTACACCAGAGGCTGGTGTCTCCTCACTCTCCCAGGGTTCAGATGTCTTCATTGGAGAAACATGTGAACATGTTTTACACGATCCACAGCAACCTATTAGATAAGTAGCACAAAAGGCATGTATTTTGACAAAATAAATATGGGTTAATAGATATTTTAAAACAACATTTGCTTCTTGTCCTTTAACCATCACACATGACATTTATGGCCTTGATATGAATCTTAAAAATAAATGTGTAAATAATCTATTTCAAATGTATTATATCCAACGTTTTCCTCCAAAAATACCATAAATGGAGGTGTGTACAACTCAGCGCTAATAACGCATTAGAGCACAGTAACGCAATACACATAAATGTTTATTTAAAAAAACAAAAAGGGTCCATCAAAGTGTGATTATTTGAATAAACTAGCCCCATATGGAGTGGTGGTGACACATAACAGTCACTAGCACACTAGTTTGAAGTCCTAAAGTGGCGGGTGTCTAACATTTGGAATCAGGCGGCGGAGAGCGGAAGTCGACCGAGCAGTGGGCGGTAAACTCCATGATGGACATAACCAACAGGGGAGATAGCCCCTGCTTTCATGCCAGAGGAGCTGGAGTTGCTGGAAAAGGAGGTCCTTTCCCCGCATGGCCAACTCTATGGCTGACCAGAGGAACAGATACATGTCTGTAATACATATGCAAATCTGTCAGGCTGGCTCTTTCCCATTTACACAGGCTACAATGTCCTTTAGAGTTCCAGAGTGAAGTGTAGTGATTGATGTTAAGTGTCACATAATGTAATCCTTATATTGGACAATTATGTTAGGGATTTGAATACACTCTCCTATGTCAAATATACAACATCATCAATATGTGTTGTGTGTGTTTAAACCCTAGAACTAAATTGGTGTGTATGTAGAAATCTATGCTTGAATATGTTTGATGTACTTGTGATACATTGTCAAATAACGTCATGGTAAATGGTAAATACATCATATACTCTTTACACCTGAAGATATGTATGTACTGTATAATAATTCAATTGGAAATGAGGTTAGCTATGCAGACACCTCTAAGAGCAGCACACATCCTTGAGGTCGCTTATTGGATGGGCACAAGGTGACCTTTGTAATGTAAAAATTCAGGAAAGGTGATGTTCTTGTGACATCTTGATTGTCAGGCTGCAGATAGGAAGGTCTTTTATTGAGCAGTGTTCATTCAGAATCATGAGCCAGGCTGGGCCTGAGTCACAGGGTCACACAACTGATACACTGAGGTACAGCCGTCAAGCACATATTTCTTTTGCAGGTAAACATCTGCGGTGTGCTAGAATATGCCCATGAATACTTATAAATGCACAACAGTTGAAAGATAGAGTTCTCTGACTTCTTGAGCAATACTTCTTTTCAATTGACCCATATTTCAAATATGTCCCTTATTCACAGTGGCCACTATTCGCTGTGCTATAATCACAATTTTTAGCATTGATCAAAAGTAGGTCACATCACAGACTATGTAGGGGCCCCTTGGCTAGATGATTTCACTGGCCTGGATTTGTGTGTTTAGACCATGACATGGGATGAGGCTGGGCAACAGGTCACTGTTACAGTGTGCATAAGTATATTGGTTAAGGTCAGCAAGTGGTAATAGACATGCTGTATGGTAACTTATTAGGTATGCTACTAACAGCTGAAGACAGTTTTTGAAACAGCAATACAGGCAAACAAAAAGTCACAAAACAATTGTTTGTTCTTTCCTTCCTTGTATTAATCTTAAAGGCCAATGCCCATCAGAAGCATGACATGTGGAAGGCCATCGCAAGGAAGGTGTGGACCCAGGGGGTCAATCAATCAATCAATCAATCACAAGAATTTGTATAGCGCCCTACTCACCCGTAAGGGTCTCAAGGCGCTGAGGGGGGGGGGGAGTCGCTATTGCTCGAACAGCCAGGTCTTGAGTTGTTTCCTGAAGGAGAGGTGATCCATGGTCAGCCGAAGGTGAGTGGGGAGGGAGTTCCATGTCTTGGCTGCCAGGTAGGAGAAGGATCGTCCTCCGACGGTGGATTTCCGAATTCGTGGGACGGAGGCGAGGGCAAGGCTAGCAGATCGGAGCTGGTGGGTGGGTGTGTAGAATGTGAGGCATCTGTTGAGGTCCTTCGGGCCCGTGTCGTGGAGAGCCTTGTGTGCGTGGGTGAGGAGTCTGAACGTGATCCTCTTGTTGACGGGGAGCCAGTGCAGGTCTTTCAGGTGGGCAGAGATGTGGCTGCGGCGAGGGATGTCCAGGATGAGTCGTGCTGAGGCGTGCTGAATGCACTGGAGTCTTTTCTGGAGTTTGGCTGTGGTTCCAGCGTAGAGGGTGTTCCCGTAGTCCAGACGGCTGGTGACAAGGGCCTGGGTGACCGTCTTCCTGGTTTCTATGGGGATCCATCGGAAGATCTTTCGGAGCATGCACAGGGTGTTGAAGCAGGATGATGAGACTGCGTTCACTTGCTTGGTCATCGTGAGGGAGGAGTCCAGGATGAAGCCCAGGTTGCGTGCGTGGTCCATTGGTTTGGGTGCGCTGCCCAGGGCAGGGGGCCACCAGGAGTCGTCCCACGCGGAGGGAGATGGTCCGAGGATGAGGACTTCCGTCTTATCTGAGTTCAGTTTTAGGCGGCTGATCTTCATCCATTCTGCGACGTCTCTCATTCCTTCCTGGAGGTTGGTTTTAGCAGTGTTGGGGTCGTTGGTGAGGGAGATGATCAGCTTGGTGTCGTCGATGTAGGAGAAGATGTTGAGGTTGTGTCGGCGGGCGATGGCTGCGAAAGGGCTCATGTAGACGTTGAAGAGGGTTGGGCTGAGTGAGGATCCTTGCGGGACGCCGCAGATGACTTCAGTGGCCGCGGATCGAAACGGGGGGAGGAGGACTCTCTGGGTTCTTCCGACGAGGAATAAGATGATCCATTCCAGGGCCGCTCCTTGGACTCCGGTGTTGTTGAGGGGCTGTATCAGGGTGCGGTGGCAGACGGTGTCGAAGGCTGCTGAGAGGTCCAGGAGGATGGGGGCAGCCGTTTCCCCTTTGTCGAGCAGGGACCTGATGTCGTCGGTGGCTGCGATGAGGGCGGTCTCGGTGCTGTGGTTTGCTCGGAAGCCAGACTGTGAGGGGTCGAGGGATCCGTTGGTCTTGAGGAAAGCGGAGAGTTGTCTGTTGACGGTCTTCTCGATGACTTTGGCTGGAAAGGGAAGGAGCGAGATGGGGCGGAAGTTCTTCAGGTCCGTGGGGTCCGCGGTGGGTTTCTTGAGGAGGGCGCTCAGCTCGGCGTGTTTCCAGCTCTCCGGGAAGGTGGCAGATGCGAAGGAGCTGTTGATGATGTTCCGGAGTTGGGGTGCGATGATGGAGTCGGCTTTGTTGAAGATGTGGTGTGGGCAGGGGTCGGTAGGGGAGCCGGAGTGGATGGTGTTCATCGTGCAGGTGGTGTCTTCGGTGCTGACCGGGGTCCAGTTGCAGAGGGTGGTGGTAGGGGGCGCTGGTTTGGCAGTTGGGTGCGTGGTTTGTCCGCCGAAGCTGTTGTGAATGTCGGCGATCTTGCGGTGGAAGAACGAGGCGAGAGAGTCGCAGAGGTCTTGCGATGGAGTGATGCCGGTGTTGCAGGCGCTGGGATTTGAAAGCTCTTTGACGATGCTGAAGAGCTCCTTGCTGTTGTGAGTGTTGTTGTCCAGTCTGTCTTTGAATGCTGTCTTCTTGGTGGTGCGGATCAGCTGGTGGTGTTTGCGGGTGGCGTTCTTGAGGGCGGTCATGTGTTCTGCTGTCTGGTCGTGGTGCCAGGCTTTCTCGAGGGCGCGGCAGGTTTTCTTGGAGTTTTTGAGGTCGGTGGTAAACCAAGAGGCTTTCCTGCTGATGGGTCTGCTGGGAGGGTTCTTCAGTGGTGCGAGTTCGTCGGCGCAGTCGGTGAGCCACATTGTGAGGTTGCGGGCTGCTTCGTTGGGGTCCATTGTGTTGGCAGGAGGGTTCTGGCTGAGGGAGGTGGTGAGCTGGTCGGCGGTGATCTTGCTCCAGCTTCTGCGGGGAACCTGTTGCGGGTGGTGGTGGGTCGTGGTTCTCCTGAAGTTGAAGTGGACGCAGCTGTGGTCTGTCCAGTGTAGTCCGGTGGAGTGGCTGAAGGAGATGTGCTTGCTGGAGGAGAAGACGGGGTCAAGCGTGTGGCCGGCATGGTGGGTGGGGGTTTTCACCAGTTGCTTGAGTCCGAGGTTGGCGAGGTTGTCCAGCAGGGCGGCGGTGTTGCAGTCCTTGTTGTTCTCCAGGTGGAAGTTGAGGTCCCCTAGGAGGAAGTAGTCTGAGGAGGTGAGGGCGTGCGGGCTGATGAAGTCTGCGATGGCTCCGCTGAATTGAGGGCGTGGTCCCAGGGGTCTGTAGATGAGAGTGCCTCTGAGGGTGGTCTTGGGGTCGGTGTGGATCTGGAAGTGAAGGTGTTCGGCGGCGTTGAGGGTGTCGTCAGAGTTGGTCGTGATGCGGATGGTGTTTCTGTGGACGATGGCGATGCCTCCTCCGGTTTGGTTGACGCGGTCCCTCCGGGTGATCTTGTAGCTGTCCGGGATGGCTATGGCGATGTCGGAGGCTGAGGAGGCGTTCATCCAGGTTTCCGTGAGGAAGGCGATGTCTGGTGATGTTGAGTCGAGGAGGTTCCAGAGTTCCACGGCGTGCCTGTGGACGGAGCAGGTGTTGAGTAGGATGCACTTGAGGTGGTTGTTGCTGGTGCTCGGCTTGGGGGGTGCGGTGCAGGATAGGAGGCAGGTGAATCGGCAGGCTTGTCAGGTGAAGGGTCCGTGTGTGCGCCTCGGGGTAGCTTGGTAGCAGGCAGCGTTTCGGCCGGCATTGAGTGCGTTGAGGGTGGCGGCGTCGTAGGTCCGTCGGGTGCGCTGGCATCGTTGAGGACCAGGGGTCCTGGCGCTGGGCGCGGTCCAGGCACGGACGGGCGTAGATCCGCTTGCCTTTGGCGCGCCTTCGGCGTACAATCAGCGCGCCCGCTGCACGTGACCGCTGCGTGTATGCGTGGACTCTGCCATACGTAGCACGGTGGGAGGGAGGAGCAGCTGGGAGGCGGGAGCGGGGTGGCGCAGAGAGGGGGAAAGGAACAGAAGGACAAGGGGGTCGGGGCCGCAGGGGAGCAGCGGCAGGGAGCGGGGAGGGGTCCGAGGCGAACCTATGCCACAGGGGCAGCGGCGGGCACGCGGAGGAGGCAGGGAGGCCGGGCGCACTCAGGGGGAGCCGCGCGGCGAGTGGAGCGACCGTCGCAAACCAGGGTCAGGTCGGGTCTACAGGCGGCACAGCATCCTTTTCTGCCAGAGGTGGGAGGACCTAAAATGCTGGACCCATAAGATTGCAGACCCCCAGCTTAGGATGTCCTCCCAATGAGTGAGGGGTGTGTGCCACACCCTGACCCCCCTAATGGCCCGCATTCTTGCAGTGGTCTATCCGGAGCAGTTGAGGGTCCAACAGCCACAACAAGGGGGTAAGTTACACATTACATGGCACATTTTTTGTTACAGCCAGGATTTTTGCCATCAACATTCAGGGTGAGCTATCATGTCCAAGGTTCAAGAAGAGTTCTTGATGGTGTAGGTTTTATACATGGTGTATGAAGATGTACTTTGTCTATTGTTTTTGGATAATGATCTCACCTGATTCCTATCCACAACCAATGGACTGTTCTAAGCAGACACGTGGCTGCCTAAACTCCACATATACATCATGTTGTTTGATTTAATGAGGGACAGTTGTAGCAAACAGACAAATCGTCTTTGTTATGTCAGGTGCGATACTCCTTCACTGATGTGGATGATGTCATGTTAGTCCCATTACAGGTGACATAGCATACTAGGCATTTTTGATACAGTAGATGTACCAACTGTCACATTGGTAAGTTGGGATTCTAAACAAACAAGAGTGAGCATGTGATCCACCATGCTCAGTGACTGCATAATTGATTCCTACATATTGGTATCAAGACATATCTGAATGTGTTCAGCATCAGAAATACTGCTTTATATGTGTTAAACAGTGACAGATTTGCATGTCTTACTACTTCACAAATTTGCATGTAATCTACTTTTGGTCAAATAATTGAGATAGCCATACAATTTTGAATGAATCACAGGAATGTGTGACAGAGTGCCAAATACCCCCCAAACCATTCTTCATTGTCGGTTGTCATGTCCAGATAAACAATCAATAACGGATTAAAATGGGAAATGTGAAGGTATTTTGGAAGATGGAATGTTCCATCTCATATATGTATGACTATCCCATCAGGAAAACTCAGATTCGGAACAAACGCATGACTCATTAAGCACATTTTGAAATGCTTGAAAGTGTACTATGTTGCAAATCATGATTCCCATTTTAATCTTAGAAGTAAATATCATATATCAATCATTGTACGCAATTATTAGTGTGATGTGCTACAATGTTTTGACTACGGTGAAAGCCAGCATATTTAGTGAAACCGTTTCACAAAGATACAATAATATTAAAATAACTATAGATATTTAGGAGTCAAATGTGAAGATGCTATTGCTCTGTAGTGTAGTGTATTAGAAATGTTTCAAGGGCTATGTATTTCATTTTGTTGTAGTAGTCATTTGTCAATCCCCACAAATATTAGTTTCAGACTGCCTATAACAGCATAGATATGTAGATAGTATGTGATACATTGCTATGCTACTTCAGTACAGAATTCATGTATGAAATTTGACACTGCACATATACTTTACTGACTTGAAGTGAGTGTTACCATTGTAAAATGTCCAAACAAAGGTAACCTGATTTCAGTGTATGCTATTATTGATACAACATGACAGTATATGTTGAGAGACATTGATTCATATTTTACTTATTGAGAATGTTCAGTAGGCAGATTTTAGGTCCTAGTGAACACACAATACAAAGGTATTGTCAGTGTATATCCTTTTTGGTGACATCAGTTCACTATTCTGTACAATGAAGGCCAGCCATTCTCAGGTGTGAATCAGTTCCTGGAGAGACATAATAATGGATAAGAGACAACATAATACATTTTATGGGAGCTATCGTGGGGAATGACATAACTGTGACTAAGTATCTTCTGAAAATGTTGCCTACATGCATGTGTTTATGCCACACCCAGAGAACCATTTCCACCCTCCCTCTTGCCTCCCCACCCCAGTTGGCCTACCCAGCCATGCTAAAAAGGCCTGGGATCGCCTTTGTTCCAGACACCTCATGCGTTGAGTGAGGAGGTTATTGACCTCCTCAGGAATGTCTCTGTAGGCCAGTGAATGCCATCCAGGGGCTTGGCAGCCAAATGAGACAAATGGTAGCCTACCTAGAAGGTATTCACATTGCTATATCTGGCCTACAGAGGTCTTTTCAAGATCTAGCTTCCCAGCCATCCCAACCTTGTGGACCACCTCCCACTCTGTCCCCATCCAAATTCCCTATTCCTAGACCTGTCCCAAGCATACTCACACTTTTACATACACCCACTCAGACAAGCACAAGCAGCACACCCACACATAAACTGCACCCACCACCATGCAGCTAAACACACAGACAAAAAGAAAAAAGAGGCATGCAATCAAACACAGAGACACCACCTCAACCCCAGCACAACTACAGCCACTGCCCCACCACCAGACATAACCGCCACACTGCAAACCCACACAAACTGGTCCCACCACAACAGACACACCCACCCCCAGCACAATCATATACACTGCCCACCACAGACACATCCACTCCCCCAGTACACCCACATACACTGCACCCACCACCACAGACACATTCACCACCACCATCACACATACACATACACTGGACACACCACCACAGACATATCCACCACCCCCAGCACTACCACATACACTGCACCCACTACCACAGACACATCCACAACCACATCACACCCACATGCACTGCAACCACATTTACCTCGACTACACCCAGCACCTCCACAGCACACACCCACCCAAAAAACTGAAACGCCAACACACTCACCTATACAAAATATGCAAAACAAAGCAAGACTCACCCAAATGTACATGACATACACCAGACACCTGCACCATCAACATATTCATACACAACAGACTCTTCCACTCCCTCTACCTCCCAACCCAAATTCCCTCCCAACCAACCTATCTACTATCCCAGTGAAAGTCTTTTGTTTGTCATTGCCATGAGACTGCCACACCCACACACACCACTCCCCAACCCACACCTAGCACTTCCACCCAACCCATCCGTTCCATAGCCCAAACCACCCCTCAAAGGACCATGCCCACCCCTACTAACCCCACAGGTACCCCTAAAAAAGGGAAAGGCCCCCATCCTAAAAACAAAACCACCCCTGCCAAAACCACCCCGCTCCCAAACCCAAGACCCCCTCCCAAAACCACCCCCTTCCCAAACCCCAGGACATCCTTCCCAAATCCACCATCCCCCTCCCAAGTAACATCTTTGATGTGCCTGCTGTGCCCACTAGATGCCCCTTCCTAGGGAGACTCACCTGGCAGTTCAATTGGAGTGCACAGGACACTATTTGGACTGGCATTTGTCTTGTTACAAACTATTTGAGAGACCTATCTCATAGTGATTAAATCACAATTTTTCTGTATAAGAAGTTTGTCCTGCCATTGTTTTTCCTTTGCATATGTTATATTCCTAGCAATGTTTCAGTGTAAAATCTGTAGTGCCTATTTTTCTTTAGCATGATAGCAGGAATTACTACATACTTTTTAAGTGTCTACTTTGTAAAGTACATTGAGAGGGTTACACGGTTTCTGATGGTGATTTGAAATTAGGTGTAGCCATTCAACATAAAAGTGGACACTTGCACCTACAAATAGATGTTGAGGCATTCTTTAAGGATATTTTACCACAGGATTGTTTGTTTCACCTTGATTATTGATAAGTATGTAGGCATGTGCATTTCACCTTGTAATATGACTTGCAAAATGAAATTGTATGCAATACAGGACCTGCACTAGACAAGGGCAAATGTTACATGGATGAATATGTAGAGTGCCATTGATTTTCCAGGTAGTCTATGAGGTGAGGGTTACAGATTACTGCAATTTCAGTATGAGGTTACATTGCACTTATCGCAATGATATATGATGCATATGCTTTTCATGTGACACTTTTTGTACTTTATTTCCACACACCTGTATGGTGATTTTCAGATTTTTTTTATTTGATATCCTTTTTCTTGCAAGTGTCCTTTTTTGTAAGGCAGCTGGCACCTGGTTTATGAACACAATCTGTTTATAGAGGTGTGTTATGTTAAAGTTCTAAATGTCAACATTGAGAGATAAGCATTGCACGTTGGTATGCTATATCTTGTGTGAGTAATTTCATAATGCACGAGAGAGTCCAGAGCATATGTGAACAGTTAAGTGATAACAGGTAACAGGTAATTGGGGAGGTTACCTTCGGTTCCGGCAATGGCTGTGTGTTCATTTGCATCGTGATCAGGTCCAAATATTGAGAAGCTCCTAAGTGTATTATAAAACTGGAATAGAAAATGTAGGAAGTCTGGCAGAAAATGAAATAAATAATTGAAGTCAAAAAGGAATGATATATGATTTTTCAATATAAGTCTATAACGGTGAAAATTAACTATCAACATTTAATAGCCAGTAAGAAGGCTGTCTAAAACTGAAAGCTTTATTATATAAAGAGAAATCCGAAATGTTATTGCTACAACCTGATGTTCCCTTGTAGGTTTAGTTATAGATACTATTTTTTTTATCATTCCACAGCATTCTGGAAAGAAGTAAATCTATTTTCTTAAATAGCGATGATAGAATATTAATTGGTATAATTGAAATGATATATATAATAAGGGACGAAAACATAATTTTGATTGAATTCTATCTATGCCACCAAGAGAGATATACAAGATTTCATTTAGATATCAAACAATATGGTTTTAGGTAAAGTTCCTTTAACTTGGTATTGTTTTTATAATTGAATTGGCAAACCACATGCCTAAATCTTTTATTTCAGAATGAGCCCAGAAAGAGCCTTCACAATTCAACCATACACTTAGTATAAAATTTGAGTAGGGACATAACCTCTATTTTATCAGAATTATGGCCCCTCGGGAAATGAAAAAAAATCCTGTAAAATAGGAGGATAAGGTTTTTCAGGATTAGACCAATAGATTTAGACATAAAAGGTTCTAGATGTTTTGCCAGTATTTTAGCAAAGATTTTGTAATCAATATTTACAAGAGAAATAGATCTTTATTTTTTTTTACAAAGAGTGGGGCATTTACCTTCTTTTGGGTTAAGACAAATATTAGCATCTTGAAATGAACCAATGGACATTAGATAATTGAATAATTAAAATTGTTCTGGGAACAAAATATTGGACAAATTAGAATAGATCGCTATTGAAAAACCATTTGCTTCAGGGGCTTTACCACTGTTTAAAATGGAAAGTGTTTTTCACTTTTTCTCCCAGAGAAATGTTTTGTTTAAAGGAGAGAAATCTAAGTGATTTGTGACATGTGTCTGATTTGGGTTCAGAAAAGATCTAATACCTTCATCATTAAAAATAGTACCAGAAGTATAAAAATGTTCATAGAATTGTTCTTGCATTCTACTCTGAATCAATTTTATTGGATGTATTTTGAATGCCACTAATTCTCTGTTCTACTTCAGAGACTCTTTCATCTAGTAAAATAAACATTTTCTTCCAGAGCTTGCAACTTTTTATTACTTTTCTATACATGTTGACGGAGAGCTCTGATTTCATCAAGTAAAGTTTCCATCAATATTCAAGACTAAAATTTACCAGGTAATGGGAGGGTCCTTGTTTTAATCTTTTATTCACAGGGTGCAGAATTTGAAAAATTTGTTGATGAAATGAGCTTTGGAATCACAGATGGCAAGTTGTATTGTTTAGTGGGGACATTTTCATTCATTATATTTAATTCAGAAGCATCTGCCTGATGTAGAATCTTAGAACTTGATAAAGATGGTTTAATAGAGGTCTTAAGGCTCTTTGTTTCTTCATGTAAAATAAAAGTATTGACCAAAAGAAAAATCTGAAGATTTTTGGAAGGGCCAAAAAGCACCAATGTGGAAGTTGCAGCCATGGGAAGTATTCACTTGGATGACAGAATGAAGTGTGTACCAAATTGCCAGTAGAATGAGGTAAAAATGGTTGACTGACCAGCCCCTATGTGATATCCGCTTCTTAAGGCTTCCACATATAGCCATTAAACAGAAAAATTGCAACAAAGGCGCTGACTGAAAAAAAAAGAAATAGATATTGAAGAAAGATAGTCAGAAATTTGCCACCGTTATTTCTCTGCCAAATCACTTCATGGAATAAGGCATGCACGGTATCTACGATAAAAAATGGATGCTATGACTCAAATTCTCTCTTTGTGCGGTGTGCCATTGATAACAAATTATGCAATATACCGTGCGGTATCTTGAAATTCCTTCTGCGCTATCTCCAGATTACCACATTACACTGCTCTTCATTTTGCAGATTTTTTAAGAAGCTCTTTGGTATGAAAAGGCCGCAGTACAACAACTGAGAGCTCCAGGACTAGGTGACCATTTCGTGCTGCACTGAAGCAATGTCCCGACTCCCTACATAGTGGGACTTCTGAAACAACTGGCCGCTCAACATTAAAGTTAAATATAGTACATCTAATTTACATTGGTCCTCTTACATACCTCTCTTTCCCCCTGACCTTTAGTTAGCCCCCGTCTAGTTATGAGAGCACTTTAATGCCAAGGTGTTTAGCTGTTAGAGTACTCCAGGTAGAGGACCACTAAGATATTTACTCTAGTTCTTTTACACTTGTTTCTAGGACACAGAACTGTCACATTCACTATACCACTCGCAAGTGTTTTGATGAATTTCATATCAAATGTATCTGAAATTTCCTGTTCTTGCTGCTCTAAAGACTTTTCCTATCTTGCCTATCAGACCTTCATGTCATGTATAATTCGCTTTTGTTAACTTTGTATGTTCACATTTTGCAGCTCTTTTTAGCCCATTGAGGGGACACTTCAACAGTGTTGGGGGCATGAGCTTCAGGGTTAGGCTGACCTAGAGGGCAATCTGGCAGTACCAGAAGAGGTGGTCTGCCAGGTCAGTAGGTATACCATTTTTTAACTGTTTGTGAGCCTGTTATATGGCCTGGTGTGATTGTTTTTACTGTTGAATATCCCTAACATTAGAACAAACTTTGCCTGCAGCAAGCACAAATGCATGAGTTATCCCACATCTTGAAAACACCTATACAATCTGTCTGTACAAGTATTTTCTGCCCCAAATCTGACCCTGATTAGCTGATATTCACAATAACAGAATATGCAAGACTAAAATAACTTGTGCACGGAGTTCTCCCGTGCCAATCATGTTAATTCTGGATAAGTCAGTGCAACTTGCCCCAAAATGCTTATAGGCCTTTTCTTTGCATATACGCTTGAATGCTTCCACACTTTCTAATCATGATATGTCCATGCCTTACTCTCTTTACTTTTTTATTGTGGTTAAAAGCAGGGTCCAATACATAAAGCCGGACCCTTCCCTAGAATCAATCCATCATACGTAATGCTGAGGAGAGCATTTTCAAACTCCAGAATAGCCCTAGGGTCATATGTATGAGTCACACACAGACACCACCACAAGACCTGTGTTTGCAATAAGGGCTTGCATTATTTTCCATTTCTCTTGGTCTTTTAGCACCATTCATAAGTGTGTGGAGATTAATTAGTGGGTTAGTTTCCACTGGTCGAATGTTTGCCTCTCTTACAGCAGCATATACTGCTATTGGCATGTATGCTTTCTTGTCTAGATTATTATTTGTTATGTTCCCCCTGTTGTAAGCAGATTATCTGCTGGGGTATAACAACTTCCTCCAAATCCTTTTGCATTTACCCAGCTTATAATACCAATTCATTTCCCACAGCACAATATTTAACACTATCAGATTGAGTATTTAATAGGTCTGTTTTGAGGTACATGTTGTATTAGCCTCTTGGCCGCCCTTTTCACCTTTCCCTGTTTCCTTCATATTCTCCTTTTCAGGGCTCTCTTTGAAAACTGGAGAACACAATTTAACAATTTAAGAATACCAAATCAAAAAGTGTTTTTAATGTACCTACTATACTTCTACTATTACACTTAGCACTCATGTACCTGTCTCTTCCCCTCATTCCCTATTCCACTCTGTCTTGCCTACTTTTTAGATCTGGTTGTGCAGCTCTGTCAAATACCTTTTCTCAATTGATACTTTTGCTATATCTAAAAGAATAGACATACAGTGGGATTCCAGGGAGTAAACACCTATCATCCCCTGCTCTTGCAGTTTTGGTGTAACATTCCATCTTCTATAAAGTGCTTCCGTTACAATGCATGAGTTGTTTGAGTGATTGGTTTCATCATCTGGCTTGGACTATTTGATGAAAGCAGAAGCTGTCTTGCATGCTTATACTTTTAATTGTAAGTATCAATAATTGTGTCCTCAAGATAAAGAAAACTTCACACAGTGTGCCATGGGACTGCCAGAACTGATAACAAAAAGCCCTCAGTTCAGTATGATTTATAGAGGATAGCAAACAGGGCCCATTTTAGAGAGCACATGACTACAAAAAGAACAAAAAGATGGATGTTTATCTCACAGTCAGTGTCAGTGAGATGTCTCACTGGCGACTCCAGTCAGCTCCTTCATGGTCTTTCCTCCATCCAGTTTCCTTCCCGTGCTTCTTGACAAAGAGGACAGTTTTTTGGGCATCGGTGAACCTCACTAATTACTTTGAGTTTATCTGGGCAAGGTATGGAGTATTTAATCCCTTGATAATACACCTGTTTTTTCAACATCTTTGAAGGTTTTCTTGCCGTTTGAAGTTGTGTGGTAAAATCTGGATACAGTTCTATTGATTTTGGTATTTCAACGGTCCTTTCTACCGAGCTAGTCAAACAGCCAATCTCTGTACATCAATAATTTAGCAAGGAGCAGACATTTAGAGGTACCCAGAGGTAGTCTTGACACCAGCAATTGGTGCACCCTCTTTACTATGAGAAACTCTGAGAAATGTGAGCGTTCCAGCAATACAGAAAGTAGCATTTCAACAAACTACTCTATTTATCCATCACTGTGGAGATCAACAGGTCAAGGATTCAAAAGTCATAGCTGGAAGACTGTTCTTCCAGATCTTCCTTTTCAGCTTTGACCTTTGTCGGTGCTTTCTCCAACCTGTAGCCCTCTCCTACACATCAGATAGATGACCTGCCGTAATATTGAGTCAAACATGCGTTTTATCAAGTCTTTTATTTTGCTGGCCCATTTCCATAGTGAGGATATCTACCTTATCACCTAGGGATTTGAGAGTGCTCCTCATATGCTTGTTTCCGGTCCAGGGAAGAACAGGCTTGGCAGTTCAGGCTGGACTGTTCTGTAGTAAATAGATCAGGAGGCAAATCCAGGTAAGTGGAAGAAGTCCTTTATTGATATGTAGAGTAAGACAAGAGCAGACTCTTCCCTGCAGCAGCAACCAGTAAACTGCACAGAACAGAACTAAGAAACATGAGATCACATAGAGCACAGCAGTAAGTGCATTCTTACAGCTAGATTCATCAAAGTCCCGTTTTGCGAGTCTGTAATAGCGATTCCTAAGGAATCGCTATTACAGACTCGCAAAACGGGATTCATGTAGGAATCGCAATTGCGATTCCCACTGATTCCTTATTTGCGATTAGCTAATTGCTAATCGCAAATAAGGAATAACTCCCCATTCATTCCTATGGGCCTAAAGGCCCATAGGAATGCATGGGGAGTCATTCCTTATTTGCGATTAGCAATTAGCTAATCGCAAATAAGATTGCGATTTCAAGGGTGCCAGGGTGTCCAAAGGACACCCTGTAGCACCCCTGAAATGTAATCTACATTGGTGTTGCGCACACCCATGTCCAAAGGACATGTGTGTGTGTAACATGCAACTTAGAAAAATGCATTTAAATGCATTTTTCTAAGTTTTCGCTATTTACCACGAGGTTTGACCTCGCGGTAAATAGCGAGCCAAAATTGCGATTTCGCAATTTCAAAATGGTTCATGAATTGCATTTAAGGAATCTCAAATAGAGATTCCTTAAATGCAATTCCTCGCAAATGTGCGAATTCTTTAATAGCGAATTTTGCATTTGGGATGATGAATCCCAAATGCAAAAATTGCACTCGCAAAGGGCAAGATTCTGAGAATCTTGCCCTTTGCGAGTGCAATTTAGCTTAATGAATCTATGTGTTAGTCTACCAACATGTTCTAGAAAGACTAGAGTGATAGATAACAGAGATCACAATGTACTACACATTTTCTTTCTTTCTTTAAAAAACAAACAAAAAAACAAAAACACAACAACAAAAACTAACAGACAAAATCTTGTAAATAAGCAGGTGGTCTGCGAAACCTTGGAGTGCATACATTAGAAGAAACACAATCAGGTGGAACCTGACCAAAAGGAGTGCAATTCTGGGAAACAGGAGCATCTCCAGCACCAAAATGATTAACCTCACTTTGAGAGAAAGACTCCCCGGAGAATAAGTAGCCAATAGATAACCACTGGTAGTGGGAGAAGAAGAATCAACATTACCATCTGGAGAAAAAGAATGAACATTATCAATTAATACAGACTTATTCCTCTTATAAAGAGCTACTCTCCTAAAGTTCCAACATTCTCCATTGTTAAGAATCACACAATGGTCAAGGACTTTCTTCACTTTGAACGGCCCTTTGAACTTAGAAAGTCCTCTCTGCACCCTACCACTCTTGACTTTAACCAAGTCACCAACTAAGAAAGGAGATGGATGACCCATGGAAGAGGAAGAAGTAGGAGAAATGGCAGAAGAAGCATCACAAAGCTTTGTTTGTAATGTGACCACTTGCTTCATCCAGGCTGGTACTAACTTCAAACCAGGGTTACGCCCTCTCATAATCTGAAAAGGTGATTGCTGACCATGAACTAAAGGAGTCGTGCGATAAGCCCATAACATTTCATTGACCATTTTCCTGACAATGCCGCCACTAGTAGATGCTATTTGAATGATACCCTTAACAACTTTGTTGGCCCTCTCACATACCGCATTACCCTGAGGGTTGTACAAGGAAGTGCGATGGTGTGACACACCACATCCCTTCAGAAATGCCTGCATATCCCTTGAGATAAGCTGTGTGCCCTTGTCAGTGATAATGAAAGAAGGAAGACCCTCATCCTTAAAAAGATCACCCAAGAATCTAATTGTGCTTTCTGTAGTAATGTCATTAGTGAAGTGTACCACCAACCACTTTGAAAAAATGTCTATCACAACTATGGCAAACCTATCTCTCTCCTTTAGCTCACCCATAGGACCAATGAAATTAGACAAATGGTATGCCAAGGTAGGTCCGGACTTTGTATATGTGCCTCAACAGATTTCGGTCCAACTTTCAAACGCTTTTCACCTTCCCTGCACATGACACAGTTCTCCACCCACTCCACAACCTGAGCATCACTGCCCGGCCACCAAAAGTGACTCTTGATCCGACGTTGCGTGAGAGTTTGTCCCATGTGACCCTCATGAGCCAAAGCCAATAATTTGTTCCTGAGACCAAATGGAGGTATAAACGTGTTATCTTTAAGCAAAATGTTATCACTGATGATGGAAAGATCATCTACAACCTTAACAAATGGCCTAACTGAGATGGAGACAGAACTCTTGAGCCTAGAGACAAGTTTAATGAGTTTAATAAATTATTGAAGAGTATGATCAATAGCCATCTCTCTCTCCCAGTCACTAGCCAAAAAAACACCTTCCCCAACAAAAACAGCATCTTCAACAGAAGCAACAGCAATATCCTTCATACCCATAGATTCCTCAGGGCCGTGAAGAGTACGCCAATCCAATGACAACCTAGAAAGACAGTCTGCCTGCACATTCTTCCATCCCTGGATATACTCCACTGAATACTGAAACTCCTGAAGTCTTGCAGCTAACTTCATAAGCCTAGCAGAACCCTTCCCAGCTCCACCCGGGGAAAGAACTTTAATGAGAGGCTTGTGATCTGTCCTTAGTATAAATTTCATACCCCAGAGATACATTCTGAAATACTCAACTGCCCGGGAAGCAGCCAACGCCTCTCTTTCAATGACTGAATAGTACTTCTCAGACTCAGTCAAAGTCCTTGACGCAAAAGCCACAGTGAATTCAGACATATCCTTGATTTGAGAAAGTATGGCACCCAGGCCAGATGCACTAGCATCCACCGTAACAATTGACTTGTTATTCACATCAAAAGGTGACAAAACATTGGCAGTACAAATCTCTTTTTTTATATTATCAAAGCACTCTTTATTTTGAACAGACCAAGTGAAACTGACACCACGCTTAAGCAAAGATCTCAAAAAAGCAGTCTTGTCCGAAAAATTCTGTACAAATTTCGAGTAATACTCGATAAGTCCCATAAAGGAACGTAACTGCTCCTTGTCTTTCGGTTGAGGCGCAGAATGGATAGCCTGACACAAATCCCTTTTAGGTTTCATACCCAAAGGAGTGATGGTATAACCCAAATAATCAACATGATCAACCGAAAACAAACATTTATCTCTGCGAAGTGTCAGACCAGCCGAAGACAATTTGTCCAAAACAACCTTAAGAGTGGAATTGTGCTGCTACGCAGACTGGCCATAAATTAAAATATCGTCTTGAAAATAGACGACATTCCCAACACCCTCAAATATACTGGAAACAATTCTCTGAAACACACTAGCCGCAGAATTGAGGCCAAAAGGGAGACGAGTAAACTGAAAGGTACCCCAAGGAGTGATAAAGGCAGTCAAACATTTAGAATCCTTGTGCAGGTTAATCTGGTGATAGGCACTCCTGTGTTCAAGCTTGGAAAAGTCAAAGTCAAATCATCTTTATTCAGTTTTTTATCACAAGAAAAAAACATAAAAGCGTTATCACAAATACAGTACATTTTGTAATAATACATGTAAAACAAGTACTAGGTATACAGACTATTAAAAAATCATTAAGAGACAGGGAAGCCAAGCTGATCTGTACCGCATATCCCAAGAAATATTCAATATACAATATGACTGGATACAGCAATACAGCGATCATATTTTCAGTTAATGAGTGATGCAAATACAGTGTTAATATCGTGGAAATTCAGATTTTCTTACAAATTAGGTCGATGTCGAAAAATACATTTAAAAAAATTAACAATGTATCTCGATATCCCCTCCACTTCCAAAAACTGTAAGTAGAGCAAGGCCGGGCGACATCTTCTAATACCCATGGATTGTAAAATAAGAATCAGCCAGGTCTTTCTATGTTCAGTATAAAATTTACAGAAAAATGTGGATTGTTGCCTGAACGGACATATCATCACATGGGCATAAAGGTAAATCTACGGCCCAGTTATTGCTCTGCGGGAAGGCGACCAAACTATGGAATACATTAAGCCTGAATCTAACCAAAAGGAATCTTTCAAACACAGAAAAGTTGTAAGTTAAATATGGCTCAATGGAAAATGTGGTTTGAATGGCTATGGATTGTTGTACAGATGGTTTAGTAATCGGTTTAGCCAATCTCATTTCGTCTAAGTGTGCTAAGCACAATACCTTTAATGTCTTCCTTGGTAAAGAGCTAATAGAGGATGGCACAAGATAACATTTTTCCAGACCGAGCTCACTTAGAAAACGTTTTATATATATCAACCAGCCAATTTTGTAGCAGTGGTTGAGGGACATACAGTCTAAAATAATCCACTGTGTAAAAACATTTTTATCCGTGGACCGTATGCGATGCCATAGGAGAAGTGGTTCTATTTTTGCTAGGTCGGTAAGGTAGGGAATACCCAGCTGAGTTTGGAAAAGACTTTAGCCCCTTTAAGCGTAGTAACTAGTTCCATTATGTTGGGCAAGGGATAAGTGTCTACCACCACACACATATTCAAAGACCTAAGGTCCACACAGAAACGAAGTTTGCCGTCAGATTTCTTCGTGACGACAATCGGAGAAATCCACGGAGATGCATCCACAGGCTTAATCACACCAGTCGCTAACATATCATCAATGAGATGCTTGACCTCATCCCTGACCACAATGGGAATTTGCCTGACCTTATGCTGGACAGGAATCGAATTCCTCTTCAAAATAATTTTGTGTGCATACCCCTTAAGACGTCCAAGACTCTCTCCAAACACCCCTGCAGCACCAGATAAAATAGTATGTAGTTCATCATCTTCAATGATCATCACCTGCGGATCAGCACGGGGATTGACTATAATACTAAGATCATACTGATGAACCCACCCCAAAATGGCAGGACCCGAAGCAGACACATAAACTTTCCATTGAATCTCCCTGGTAGAGAACTTAATGTGTGCTTCAAAGTAACCGAGAATGTCCAAGGGTTCCCCTTGGTAACCCCCAGGGGAAATGTCCTTTGGAAAAAGTGGCCCAGTACCCCACACTTCCACAAATAAATCATTGGGAATGATAGTATAGCGTGAGCCAGTCTCCACCATTAAGTGAACGACCCTATCATTGATGGTAAACAGTGCTTTGGGTCTATTTTTCCGTTTAAGTTCCTCATCAACACCACAACTATCGAAACCCACCACCAAAATGTTATCATTTTCATCACACACACTAGAAAAGTCCTCCACAAATGCAACAGAGGAGCGACCTTTGCCCCTACAAACCCTTGCATAATGGCCCAACCGCCCACATTTAAGACATTCTTGCTTAGCAGCAAAGCAAAACTTGGAGTCAGATGCATGACCAGAACTGCCACACCTATTACACAGTTTAGAATTGTAAGCTCTCACAGGATTTTGAGGTTTGACAGATACAACTTTTTTGAAAAATTTCTTGTTCTTGACTGCAGCAACATCACTTTGGTCCTCATCACCCTGGAACCCATCTGAAGAGTCATGTAAAGCCACTTCATTCACATCACTGGCAAGTGCCCTCTTTTCGAGTTCCTTCATGCAACCCTCAGACTGCTCCAATATTTTCGCTAACTCAATGGCTGTTTGCAAGTTCGGATTTTTGGCTGCCCACAACCTTTCATGGATTTTTTTTATTATTGCACTGGACAATATGCTGATCCCTGATCAGATCATCAGTCATGTTCCCAAACTTGCATTTGACAGACATCTCACGAAGTCTTGAAACAAAGTCATCAATAGACTCACCAACTTTTTGACTCTTTGCATAGAACTTGTACCTATTCATGACCAGGTTTTCCTCCTTCGAATACCTGATCTCGAGACGTGAAACAGCTTCCTTGTATTCATCCAAAGCAGCTTGTGCACCAGCCTGTAGAACTTGAGGTAAGAACTTAAAAACACGCTGACCCTCTTTCCCCAATGAGCTCAACAAAAGCGCTTTTTTTCTCTCAGCCGAAAAATCTTGCGCATCAAGTGCGTCTAAGTAATTATCCAACATGGGAAACCAGTCCTCCCAAGATACACTAGGCTGACCAGGGTTAGGAAGAAAACTGGGTGGGAGCACAACAGCACTATTCTGGGGAACACCCTGCGCAGACATAGTAATGGCTAGACACTGCACAATGTAGCACAAATAAACGAAATTAAAGAGCTCAACGCTTACTGTCTGTTGTCTGAAAGAAAGAAAATAAGTCACCTCTTAGGCAAAGTAGGACAGTACCTGATACTTGCCGAAAATGACGTGTGTATCGTCGAAATTATAGATACTGCACACGAAGATGCGCAAGCGGCATGTGTATCATCAAAGAGAAACACCTGAACTGAATACGCAAAAGACGTGCGTATCGTCGCACATTCAGATACACAAGTGGCGTGTGTATCGCCGAAAAGAAACACTTGGATTGAATACGCAAAAGACGTGCATATCGTCGAAGCAGACAAACATCTAAGCGGCAAGTATACGCCGATATTCCTGGACTGGGCTGTGGTAACCAAAGGAATACAACAACGTACTCCTTTCCGTCCAATTAAACTTCTTTGCTATTTTCATTACGAGCATACACTTTTTCGACTTACTTGTTAGTGACTGTGTTGCTTACAGAATTTAAATGTAACATGTCTTTTATTTGGTCAGAGTTGCTCGCATATTTTTATATTCGTAGGCACGGGAAGATTTAGCTACTTGCTGACAGGATGTTGAGCCAATGCCAAGACTCTAACCTGTTTCCCCAGCTCTAAAGTAGGCAGCTCTGGTATCAACGCCACATCTTCTGCCCTAGGCTTGCTATTTCTACCTGTCTGAATGGAAGGCGCTTTAATGAATGAATGAATGAATAATCTTTATTCGGATAAAAATATCCATAAAAGTAAAATACGTCACCCCCAAACAGATACAATAAAATATTTAAAAAGATATAAATATACAATACCATCCAATACAGATACACATTAAGAGAATATAAATGTTAGCAGCATAAATGGCATTTGTGAAAAAATTATAGAACAATTTGTGCAAATCAGCCAGAGGATAATGATAATGATTAAGTGCATTAGGTAGCGATGAGGCTACATAGTACAAATGGATCTGTGCAACATCAGCAATAATTTACATTAGAAGTATAAGAACATATTAAATGAAACAAGGTTAACTCCAATGAGACCATGGTAGTAATAAATATAAATCTGGAACAATTTGTGCAAACAGCCCAAAAAATAAGGATAAAGTGCATTATATTACGTACGGACTTCATAATACAAATAAGTTTAGATAGATCTGCGCCACATCAACAGTAATTTACATGAGAAATACATAGGTCTTCAATATCCAAAATATATTCCAAACAAATCCACAGCATCAATGTACAGTTGGTCGCCCTTCACTAAAATAAAGATATATAAAAACATATAGTAAGGCCATGTTAGGGTTCATTCATTGAAGCGCGGGAGTGTACTGCGGTTTGGAGGAATGAGCTTACTCTAAAAATAAGATTGTCGTTTCCTAGTTTTAATATTTCGAGGTATGCTAATCTAAAAGGGCGCTTTAAGCAAATCAAGCAAAGGCATAGCAAGAATGTCATATGCCCTAAAAACACTCAGGGGCAGATTTACAAGTCCCTTGCAACACTTTTACGCCGCTGTTGAGACACTTTTGTGATGCAGCGGTGGCGTAAACCATGCGCCACGTTGCGCCTTATTTACAATTTACAACATGACGCATCAAAGGAGATGCGTCACATGGTAAAGCCTTGCGCCACATGAAACCTGCGTCAGGTTTCATGTGGGCATTCTGGCTCAGGGTGGGCGTTCCTTCGCCGGAACGCCATGTAAAAGTGACAGAATGAAATCTACAAGATTTCACTGAGTCACTTTTACGGCCATGTTGCATCAAAACCCTGCGCCTGATTGAAGCAGGCGTAAGGAGTGACGCACCACGTTGTGGATAGGCCATGTTGGAACAGTGCTGGAGTTGCGTTGTGCCTGTGACACAACTCCAGCACTGCGCCAACCTTACACCGGCAGATGCGACACGCATCTGTTTATCAATGCGCCATGATGCACCGCATTGTAAATGTGGCACATCTGTGGTGGCGCAAGGGTAAACTTGCATCACACATCTTTCCTGGCGCATCCCTGCTGATTTGCAGGGATGCACCATAAACGTAAATCTGCCCCAATGTTCAACTACATCATAGGATGCCCATTCTTTTCAGTGGATTTGCAAATTACCAAACCAATTACCTAACAAGTAAACCTTCTTTTATTTGCAATTACGCTAAAGGCATTTATAACATCTATCCCCAAGATAAGACTTCTACAATGGCTTCTACAATGGCTACAGCTGGAGACTTTTAGAACTTGAAAACAACTTGGAGTTTTGGCATCTTATGAGTTTGGGAAAATTAGGCTACTGCTTTGGCCCCTTTTGAAATGCAGTTTGTGCAAGCAGCATCCATCAGCTAGGGCTTTTTCTTCCTGCTTCCCCAGTCGTCTTTGCTTCCTCATTGTTGGTGCTTGTACTCTTCTCACCATGACCCCTCCGTGGCCTCCGCTCCCCCTCCTTCCAAGACGGAACTCAACCCTTTTGGCAGGTTTGCTTTCAGCAAGAACGTGCTGTGAGTGCCAAGGAAGGCTGCTTTACACCTTTATAATGCAGCATTAATTTGAACCAAGTCACACCTCTTTCAAACTGTTTATTGTTTAGCCAGTCAACCTGGGCTGTTACACAGTGCTAAAAACCAAGAGATACTGCTGCAAAACTCCACAAACAGCTGGTCATTGCTTAAAAAACACAATTTACAGCCAGCAGCAAGTAGTTTGATTTCACCACTTTTTCTGTGGTTTGTCATGCAAAGGAGGGTAACTGTTAAGAATTTATATTGAGTTACATTTTCATGCTTGCAGTTTAGTAAAATGTACTTTGCAAGTGCACCAGTTACATTACACATTACATTTTTGTAGTCTCAGGGAGATTAAACGATTTGCCCAGCATCACAGGATATTGAGCCGACACCGAGACTTGAGCTGTAGTCCCGAGGTCTGAAGTCATCAGCTCCGACTACTACACCACATCCACTTTTTGTCTCTTTAGTGTGTTTTCTGGGACAGAGCCAAGAGCACAGAATTCCCTCCAGAAGCTCACCTAGCACTTAGCCTCTTCACTTGTGATGCTTGTTTGCAATTCCTAACAATCACTCCTTACGAGTGCATCTGCAGGCCTTCTCTCCTCTCCATGTCTTGCCGCCTCCTGCCAGATCACACTTGTTTCTTCCCCACTTGTTTTATTTACTTCTGTTTCTACGAATAAAGCTCCCATCTTTTTGAAATCATTTGCTCCCATCCAATAAACTAATCTCTGGTTTTTTTTTAAAATCATTTCCCTTCAGCACCAGAGATGAAAATTAAGTTCCATGTGCAGAGATATACAAGAGACCCTGGTGACATGGCTCACCATTTATTTCTGTGAGATTTCTTTCCAGTCAGAGCAAGGCTCAGCTAGTGACACGCAGTGCTGTCTCACCTCATCTCGGTTCCCTGCCTTATCTGCATTCACACTAAGGAGCCAGGGGCTGACATGAGCTGCCGATTGATCAAGGAAACAGGTAATCACTATCCTCTGTAACATGGAGAACTACTGGATCTGGTAAATTCTGTGTAACGTCAGACAAGCCAAGGGGACACATATATGGGTTTTTTCCGGAGCGTCCAATACAACCAGGGTTATGATTTTAAGTAGGTTGTTTAATTTCTATTGTATTAATTGTTTCTGTGTAGCATCAGTACAGCCAGACTGGTACTTCAGAGCGCTCAGGAGACAGCCATTAACATTTTGAGATGTAAATCACAAAACACACAGCAATTAACATGTAGTGCTTTAAATGGGTTCTCTGTATAGTTGTGTGGCAATATCCTGGTAAAGTTTGAAATCTGCTGCGTGCATTGGGAGAATTTACAAAATATTAGGATTGATATCTAGGGTGGTTGACAAAGAACATGGAAGAGATGGTGCACAGACTCATTTGAAAACCATGGCCTCCACTCCCCCTCCTTCTAAGATGGCACTCAACCCTTCTGGCAGATTTGCTTTTAGCAGCGGCAGGATCTTGCTGAAAGTGCCATGGAAGGCTGCTTTTCACCTTTATTATGCAGTGCTCCTTTGAACAAAATCAAACCTCTTTCAAACTGTTTATTGTTTACCCCGTCCATCCGAGCTGTCACACAGCGCTAAAAACCAAGAGATACTGTTGCAAAACTCCACAAACAGCCTGCTGTTGTATAAAAACACAATTTACAGCCTGCAGCAAGTAGTTTGATCTTACAATGTTTACTTTGGGTTTTCGAGTGAGGGAGGGGTAATTGTTATGCATTTATAATTAGTTAAATTCTCATGCTTGCAGTTTAGTAAAATGTACTTTTATGTTTTACATGAGCCCATTACACATTCATTTTTTTGTAGTTGCAGGGAGATTAAATGATTTGCCCAGAATCACCAAATGTTGAGCTGACGCCAAGACTTGAACCGCGGTCACCAGGTCTGAAGACGGCAGCTCTGCTACTACACCACATCCTCTTCTCATTGGTTTAGTGTGTTTTCTGTGACAGAGCCAAGAGCCCAGAATTCTTACCAGAAGCTCACCTAGCACTCATCCTCTTCACTTGTGTTACTTGTTTGCATTTCCTAAAACGCACTCCTTATGTGTGTATCTGCAAGCCATCTCTCTCTCCGCCCTGTGTCTTGCAGCTTCTTCTCGGGTCACACCTCATTGCTTCACCCCTCGTTTTATTTATTTCTGTGTCCACAGATGCAGCTCCCATTTTTACGGCATCATTTGCCCCATCTAATAAACTCTTCTCTGGGACGTTTTAATTGTTTCCCTTCAGACTACAAGGATGAACATTAAGGACCTGATTACAATGCCAGTTGAACTTTCTTCTTACCAGCACTTTGGCAGAGCAGGACGGCTTGACTAGAAGTCGGCATTCCCGCTGCCCGCACTACGACCTGCCGCCGCAATGTGTATACTTTGCATTGCAGCGTGTGCTGCGGGCGGCAGCACATGCCGCAGTACAAAATATACACGTTTTAAACATGCATACACTATGTGGCAGGCACTGTGTGGTGCCTGGCACATGGTGCAGGGATGTTTAGGCTGGCACCATAGTTGACCCCAGGGCCCACAACGGAGGGCCCTGCTAGGGGCCCCGAAAGTCACTATCTGCCTGACTTTTTGAGGCGTGTCAACCGTCATGAAAGGGCTGGCAGAAAGGGACATCCTAATCCCTACATCGGTGCCTGATCAGGCACCGCCCCATCGTACTGACGGAATCCTTAATCCTGTTGGACGCTGCATTATTTCCCTGCAACCTAATGCAGCGGTCTGATCCAATAGGCTAGTTGACAGTGGGACCACCACCAACGGTCTGAAGGTGGCGGTCCCACACCCATCGTAATCAGGCCTTAAGTTTATTGTGCAGAGCACACAAGGGACTCCGGTGGCATAACTCCGCATTTATCACTGCGAGATGCCTTTCCAGTCAGAGCAAGTTGCAGCCAACTACATGCCGTGCAGTCTCACCTAATCTCAGTCCCAAGCCTCATCTGAATTCACACTGTACTATTGAGTACATATTTTTTTTCTTTGTCCTCTCACATTTACCTAATCTCCCTGTTTTATAATGCCACCAGTTACAGCACAATATATTGCCTTTCTCAATATGCAAGTCATAACACTTTGAAAGAGTTTCAGTAAATTATATTGCACAACTCCTCACCAAGCTACAACTTACAACAAAAACCAGCTTATTTTTAATCACATAGGCGAAAACTATTGCATTTACTAATGCTGATGCACATGCTCCTTGGATTCACCCTTTCAGGCTGATTCTCAGATTCATACTGCCTTCTCCATGACCAGTGCTTCTGCTGAGCTGCTGCACTGACGTGTTGTACATATCACACCTTGGAACATCCACACTGTTGAGCATTGTGCTCCAAGACAAAAGTGGTTCTGTTGTTGCAGTGAATGTGGATATGACATATTAAGGAGAAACTTTTTTCAACTGATAGGCTTTTTAGTTCCAATATGCTCCAAAGACTTGTGCTTTTATGTACTCACCAAGAAAATAAAAGAGAGTGTACATAGGACTGTGAATATGCAGACTTAACTGCTGACCCCTCCAACAACTCCCCACATTGCTGAGTCTTTTTTTTGGCTATTTGGGGAAGATCGCGGATCAAACCAACGCCAACGGGAGCCTTTTTTGAGGGGACTCCCATTGACCTTGGTTAGACCCCTTCCTATCAGGGGCACTAGCCTCAGCCACACAAGTGGTGCAACGTTTTTATTGACTCAAGTGTGGTAACACTGAGTGGTACGAATTTTGTGGATTCCTGCTTATTCTGGAAGTTTCCATCACAGTATTGTAAGGAAAATGAAATATTTCAGGCAAAGTTTGAAGTTTGCGGGGCATTGTGGGTAAGAAAATCTCATGGGGTCCACACAATGCACACAAACCTGGAATCCTCTGGTTGTCTAGTTTTAAAAAATGTCTGCGTTGGTAGGTTTCAAAGAATGGCGGCTGAGAACAGCCCGAAATCCGGCAGCTACCGCCATCGCTAATCTCGCCACGTAGACCTTTGAGCCTTTGCGTCATGGTCTTGTGGCCCACCCACACAAGTGGGGTACCATTCTTATCGGGGAAACATGTGGGAAGTCAGCATGGTAGCAAATATGTATCTCCACATAGATTCCAGGAGTTTTCCTCACCGAGAAGTTAGGAAAATGTGTGTTTTCAGTCAAAGTGTGAGTTTTTTTGGGCATTGTTGGTAAGAAAATGTCGTGGGGACCCCGCTAAGCTCACCACCCAGGA
The DNA here is from genome assembly GCF_964261635.1 of Lissotriton helveticus. Lineage (NCBI taxonomy): Eukaryota > Metazoa > Chordata > Amphibia > Caudata > Salamandridae > Lissotriton > Lissotriton helveticus. Next base: position 760,903,997 of record NC_136063.1, on the reverse strand, counting down.
CCCCTGCAGGTGTCTAGTTTCGAGAACTGTCTAGGTTTGCTAGGTTTTACCAGATGGCAGCCTACTCAAAAACAAAAAGTGAAGCCATTCACTATTGCAAGTAGGAAGTTATTGGGAGTTAGCCATACTCTCCTGGCCCTTATGTAAAAAAAAAACCCCAAAAGAATCAAATGTTCTAGCTTACCATTAGGATGGGATTCTTTAGTCCACAGAGGTGCAGAGAGACTTCTGCTTTAGGGGTGAGGGTGGTGCCTGACGATAGGATGGACCAGACCCACCACATTATTATTATTCATTTTTTTAAATGTATTCTTGAAAAACAGTGGACCCCCCCCCCCTGCAAATTAGGGGAAAATCTCCTGTCTGCCCCCTGGAGGGGGACAAAAAGACTGGTATTGTTCTTTTTGGGGAGGGGTTGGGTGTGGCCAGTACCAGAGTGCAAGAACCGCACCATTTTCTTGTGCCCCAAAGATAAAAATCACTGGTTTTATGTGGGGACTTTCTACCCCCCTGGGGGGCAGATTTGGGGCAACCTCCTCAATTGGGACAAACCTATCTGCCGCCAGGGAGGCAGAAAGACACTATTTCTACCTCTGGGGCAGGGGTATGGATCAATGCTGGGGTAGGCTGCATCCTCCTTTTGTTTGTTTTGCCACTGTTTTGAAATCCCCGATGTTAAGTGGGCTTTCTGCCCCCCCCAGGGGGCAGATTGGGGTGAATGTCCCTATCCACTTCCCGAGTGGCAGAAAGTCTAAATGGGGGAGCAAGGTGGGGAAGAGCACCAGTCCCTCACTTGTGGGGTCATCCCCACCCTAAACAAATACTGCATAAATGCAGTCCCTGGTGTCGAGTGGGATTTCTGCTTCCCTTGTTGGAGCAGATTGGGGGTAAACATTCCATCTGCCACTGGGGGGGGGCAGATAAACTGTTAGCACATTTTTCATGGGGTGAGCGCAAGCAAATGCCCATGTTAGGCAGTCTCCACTCCTATAGGTTTTTTTAAATTAAGCCCTGGTGTCTAGTGGGTTTTCTGCCAACCGAGAGGTAGATTGGGGAAAATCACCCCATGTACCCCACGGGGGGATGAAAAACTGACAGTATATTTTTTGGGGTGTGGGGTTTAATCTCATGCCCATAATGTGCAGCCCCCACCACTATATATATTTTTTTAATTAATTAATGAAGTCCTGGTGTCTAGTAGGCTTTCTGCCCCCATCCAGCCCACAGGGAAGACAGAAAGGCTGCCAGTATATTTTTTCGAGAGTGGGGGCATGGCTATGACCATATGGGCAGTCCCCCTCTATTTATATATTTTTTTTATGCCCTGGTGTCTAGTGGGCTTTCTGCCCCCCTGGAACGGCAGATCGGAAGAATTGCCCCCATCTGCCCCCTAGGGGGCATCAAATGTGCTGGAAGGAGCACAAGCCATTGCCGAAGAGGCCGCATCCCCATCCCTAGTGTCTAGTGGGGAGATTCCTGATTGGGGTTGACTCTACTGTGACGATCCCCAAGCAGTAATCCACTGGACAGAAATATCATTGGAAAGAGGTGATCCTTCCCTTTCCAACGATACCTCTCCCACCCAAATCTGCGCTCGGGGGCTCAGATATGCTCCAGAGTACTAACAACATCAGTTCGCCCTATGTGACAATCTTCATTACACTACCAAAAAAAAGGCTTTGGAAGCTCTTCCTAAGCAGCCTGAGTTCAAAATATTAAAGATCGCACTCTGGTGGTCTGCACCAGAGAAGCCTTTATGTGCCTCCCGAGTGTCAGCCAGTGGCCGAAAGACGTACTGAGTAGTTAATGTGGGTGTTGGCCATTGACCGACACCTGCACTCAAAGGGTTAATAGTTTTTATTTTGTTATTTTCAACATCTCAACTGTTGCAACTGTGTTTTATGCCCAAAAATGATATTTGCAACAGTTTGGATGTTTCTAATGTATTGGTGTTGAGTATCGTGTTTAGGGTGGCTCACTACCATCTAAGGAGCCGCTGAGGTGGCAATGTTTGTTCGGGCAATATAAGAATAAGTGTACAATTGGACTTGTAAAGAAAATTGATGAAGGTTGAAAAGATGAGCTCAGGGTAAACAGTGATCAGGCAAATATGAAGTGACAAATCGACATTGTAGCCCGCTGAAATACGTCTTATGGTGGGTGGCCCTTTTCTTGAAACTTGGATTTTCCTTGTGTTAGCAGCTGGCCTTTAACTGAGTTGCAGGAACACGAGATGCAGGGCTGCTGAGTCCCTGTAATGAGCGGGCACAGGGTATGTCATTGTGTATGACCCCAAGAAGATGCTTGTTCTTGGTATTCCCTTGGTACCACAGTAATCACTGGAATGAGACACAACAAACTTCTTATAGTCCTCTTAATCAATGCAGCAACAGCTCAGACATCCTCCTCTCCAGCTGCAAACAGAACAGATGAAAGTTTATTCTCCTCTCTGGGACTTACGTTCCAGTCACCCCACAGGGCTGACTGGAAGCACTCCAGCCACACCCTAGGAAACCTTGAAAGTTGTATCCAATTTGTGACTGCACAGTAAACCCTAGGGGGCATATTATCAAGGGGGTTTAACTCTGCTTTTTTGGCTTTAAAAGCCAAGAAAGCAGAGATAAAATTATCTTTCTATTACCTAGCTGTCGCTAACACTAGTTAGCGACAGCTAATAGGAGATAGCGACCATCTTGGGCCCCGCTTTGCATGTCAGTGAAATTTATCACTAATGACATGCAAAGTGGGCGTGCCAAGATGTTAGAGACTGGAAACAGTCGCTAACATCGCTATCTCCTATTACCAACTTTTGGAGATATTCGCGCTAAGCGCGAATATCTCCAAAAGCTAACACCTGCCCCTGAGCAGTTCTTAGCCATGTTATCCAATGGTAGGTGGATAACATGGCTAAGAGCATTAGCTCGGTAATGCATGAATATCGCGGACTTTTCAGCGATATTAATGCATTTCGGCTGATTTTTATCGCTTAGGAGATAAACCTTGATAATAGCAAGGTTCCTAAGCGATAAAAATCGCCGCAGCTCGGCGATAAAAATATTGACGCTAAGCCAACATAGCGATAATTATCGCTAGTTATTGGTAATATGCCCCTAGGTTCCTAATCAAGATGTGGAAGCTTCCCCATTCTAGATTCTTCTTAGCATAGTCATTGATGTGGCACCAGATCACCTAGCTCCAACAGTTAATGTGGAACAGGCAAATTGTTATCATTTCCGTTACCGTGCTCATTTACTTCCTGAGGCTTTGCTACCCCTGGGATATCCATAAAACCAGGGTCTCATGTAGAAGTGTAAGACACACAGGGAGTCACTCTGTAGGAGGAATTGTTCTGACTTAACGTATTTGGATCTGAAACTGACAACGAAATGCCAGGAGATGCAGATTGATTTCCATACAGTCCTATCTGTAGTGATAAAAGGAGCCCCAGCTTGTCTCTTTGTTTTCTGGGTAACAACTGCCCAATTCTCTGAACATTTTGGGTCCATGATAATTCTGAAGTGATATATTACTGTTGCAAATATAAATAGACTAGGACACCAGGTAACCACCTCCAGAGACTTATGGAAATCACTGGACAAGTCCCTACTTACCTTTGAGCCACTATAAGACACGATCAATCAGAATGAACTCCTGGCCAGCGGAAGTGTACCCCAATGCCATAATAATACCTTGCTGTTACCAGACCTAAGCTATAATCTCTCTCTCTCTTTACTTATTCACATCTTTCTCTTTCCTTCTCCATACATTACTCCTACGAACTACAATAGGGGGCCCGTCATAAACTTACCATGTATGACCTACCCAGTATGCTCGCCGGCGGACTTCCCAAAGTGAAGTAAAACCCTGTTTACTGTATGTATATGTATAAATACCATGAATAAATAAAAAAAATAAAAAAAAAATACAGTGGAGATGTCCAACTGCAGTTTCCGGTTGAAGGGATGACATCCTGCAGTTTACATGTTGGTACACAGTACATACTGGATTCAGGCTGCCACTTTTTATACAGTTCCTTATAGAGGAGGAGGCATACATTTTTTCATGTTTCCTTGTGTCTTCTAAAGGGACATAGTCCACATCTACTGCTGTTCCAATAGCTTCTCTCTGGGTCTTAGGCCTTTATTGAACAAAGTGTTGTGGTAAATAAATAAAATATACACATTTACTTGCCTGCCCGCTGAATCTAAAAGGGCAAGCGACCATTACCTTTGTGGTTCAACCGCACTCTTACCAAGCAATTTCAGTGTTCAATCTCTGTATTGTCCTTTTCTCTTACAGCGTTTCAAGCTTTTTGGTGATCTCATCAAAACTGGCTTGCAGCATCTTATGAAGCCTAAGAGAAATATTTATTGTATCGGGGCCTCTAGTACTGTTGGGCCAATGTGGTTCTATGAAAAATTGGGATATTTGTTGAGGGGGGGGGTGTGCCCTTCTCAAGCAACAACCACAATCTCTTTCAGGGTGAAACACAAAAAGTCATCATAATAACCTGTGCTTAACCTTCTGGTAGCTTGGTACAAAGCAGTCAGGTTTAACATAGCATTTATTTTTAAAGTATTTCTTCAGCACTTAAACAGTAATGAAGTGAAAACACAACACAAGAAAGACCCCACACCAATTTAGAAAAACAGAGTAAGATTTCATAATTTGTTTGTCACCAAAGCAACAAAAATACAATCAGTAGAACAGGAGATATGCAATTTTAAAGATGTAGGTAAAAATAGTGCCCTAAAGCACTAAGGATCAACTGTGGTTATCTGGTCGCGTCGGACTGTAAGAAAGTCACAAGTTCAGGCCAACTGCGATGGAGTGTGGGTCGGATACAGGGACCATGTTAGGCCCACTGAAAATTGTTACTTATGTCCTGGATGTTGGGCGTTACGCTGTGCAGTGGTGGGTCCGAGGAGCAATGTGGAGACCTATGTTGAGTTGCAAAGCACTTCGTCGATTCCGATGAGGAGCTGCATGGGCTGCGAGGTGAGATTCACATTGAGTTGAGTTGTGCTGGCTCAATACTGATGGGGATCCGTGAGACTATGTCAGTTAGCGTCACGGTGTGCCAGATCTGATGAGGGCCATAGCTGACCTGTCAGAGCATCTGTAGCCCCACTTCCAGGGGGCCCAAGACAGGGTAGTCACCACTTGGGGGGTTAGGACTCACAGTAGCAGAGTTCAGGTGTGGGGGTCAAGGGTGTTGGAGCCCTTGGAGTTACTGTGGTGGTCCTGGGTTCAAAGTGCAAGTTCAGTCCTTCCTCAGGCATCAGGGCAGCACAACAATCCTTTTTGCAGGCAGAGCAGCAGACCATCTGGGCAAATCTTGTTGCTACAGGGCTGGCAGAGTAGCTGGGCCGTCCTTCTGCCAGCAGAGCGGCAGGGCAATCCTTCTGCTGAGTCTACCACAGGTTCAGAGGTTATGTTTTTATATAAGGGAATTTCTAAAGTGCATAGCTGCTCCAGAAGGGGGCTTCCCAGTACTAATTTACTTTCACGTCAGCCCAACATAAAACATGCCGCAAAGCACAATATGCTAAAAACAGAGTTGTGCTGGCTCAGAACAGATGGGGATCTGTGAGGATGTGTCAGGTAGTGTCACGCTGTGTCAATTCTGATAAGGGCCACAGCTGGTCTGTTAGAGCACCTTTATCCCCACTTTTAAGGGTACAAGACAGGGGAGTCACCACTTGGGGGCTTAGGATTTACAGTGGCAGAGTCCAGGTGTGGGGGTCAAGGTGTTGGAGCCCTTGGAGTTACTGTGGTGGTCCTGGGTTCAAAGTGTAAGCCCAGTCCTCCTTCCTCAGGCATCAGGGCAGCACAACAGTACTTTTTGCAGGCCGAGCAGCAGGGCAGCAGAGAAGCAGACCATCTGGCCAAATCTTGTTGCTACAGGGCCGGCAGAGCAGCTGGGCTGTCCTTCTCCCAGCAGAGCAGCAGGGCAGTTCTTATGCTGAGTCTACCACAGGTCCAGCGGTTATGTTGTTATGTAAAGGGAATTTCTAAAGTGCCTAGCTGCTCCAGACAGGCCTTCCCAGAGCTAATCTACTATCATGTCAGCACAACATAAAACATGGCACGAAGCACCACACTGAAAAACACAAGAGACATATGCTGAAAACAGCCAGGTCTTCAAATCTTCAAATGCTTTTTAAAATTGAAGTGGTCTGAGTCTTCCTTAACTGCAGAGGCAGGTTGTTCCATTGAATGCGTATCATCCCTCGGAAGGAGCGCCCTTCCAGTTTTGCTCTTTTAGTGAATGGTATAAGAGCCAAATTCGAGTCAGGCAAGCGGAGGGCCCTAGTCGGCAGATACAGCTGCATCATGATGGCCACACTAGGGGGTCGATTCCTATTCCAGAAACAAATCCGTATGACGATTCGTATTCGTAGCCGTTTCCGTACGAATCGTACGAATTCGTCCGATTGGCGTAGTACAATCCGTTGCGAGAAAATACGTCCGAATCATTGCGAACCGTACGAAAATGAAAGGTAAATCCATACGACATCGACCCGCACAGTGAACCGTACAATTCCTAAAAATGCCGTATGACCCACTAAGTACGATCCGGACCGGGGACTCAGTACGCGATCCGTATGGTAAACGTCGCATATGAGCAATTCGTACGGATGGTAACACTATCACATACGCACTGTACCCCTAAAATCAAGGGGTGTACACACGGGGTGTATACACTGTACACCTATGACCTTGGGGTGTATGAACCGTACCCCTACGGTCCATACACCAACGATCATGGGGTGTACGCACAGGGACATACGCACCGTACTCCTGAAATCCAGCGGTGTACGCACCGAACCCCGATGCACCGTACCCCTGCAGTCATGGGGTGTACGCACCTTACCCGGGGGGTCTGTGTCGTACAGATTTCGAGGCGAAATCTGCTTTTACGGATGTTTTAAGCTCCTGTAGAAAAAGAGTCGTACGGAGTGTTGTCGATACGATTCGTACTTGCTGGGTCGGAAAATGCAGCTTTGATCCGTACGGACATCGCGTACTGCGCGTTGCGAAGTGATTCGTACGGATTAGTGAGTTGTACGGTCTTCGGTACGAATCGTACGGAGAACTGCTTTGGGTACACATCGTACTACATCTTACATACGGGTACAGTTATGCATACGATTTGTACGGGAAAAAAGCTCTGTATGGCTATTTGGAGGGCATTTTACCGAATCGGAATCCAACCCTAGGTGTTCCCTGCTTATTTATAATCCTATGAGCTATACACAAGGCTTTGAACAGAGTGTGCTTCTCAATCGGGAGCCAGTGAAGTCTGGAGAGGGGCTTAGAGACAGAGCAGTTTACGGAGATGGAAGAGTAATATAGCGGCTGCGTTTTGTATGATCTACAGTCTATTTAAAACAGATCTCTTGGGACCCAGGTAGAAAATATTGCAATGGTCAAGTCCCGAGATGATTAAAGACTGTACAATCACTTATCATACTTGGGAATGGAAAAATCAGTAATTAGTTTAAGACTTCTAAGAGTAGCAAACACGTGCCTGCTAATCCCCTGACTTGTGTCTCGAAAGAGAGCTTATCGTCAAGCCAAACACCTAGATTCTTTACAGCCGATTTTGGCATCGGAGGAGGCCTAACTATGTCACCCACCAATGAACACCTCATGCCTGGGTATGCTTCCCCGAAAGGGGATCTCAGTTTTGTTAGCCTTCAACTTCAACTGTCCTGCCTCACTGTCCTGGCCCCAGTCTGTCTGGAGGCACAATAGGCAAGTGTGAAGTCCTTTGTGAGTGTGCTGGGCCAGTGCCTTTGAAATGCAGGTAGGTGAAAGCCCCACTCTCTCATTAAGCCAAGATGACCCATTCGGCCAACACCCGTACCCTCTATTGTGATACTGTCTGTGAGGAATACACTAAGGCCAACTACACCTATGACCTTATTACGAGTGTGGCGGTCTTCCTGTCGGCCCACCACTGCTCCGCTGATAGGAGGACCACCAAGCCCATCATGTGCCACCACCTGGATTACTAGTGGAATCCAGGGCGGGCGGTGCTGCGGCAGTCTCACGGTGGCGGCTGTATAAGGCTCATTGGAGAGCCTTAACAGCAGACCGCCGTCATGACAGCACTTGCAGCAGAACCTGCACGGTGTGGCATGCATGCCACAATGTGTAGGAACTGGGGTGCAATTCCAGTGGGCAACACAAGTGCCCCCCACATGCACCCCCACGCAGAGGCCCTTTTCATGATGGGTTCACCACCATAAAATGGGCGGTGGAAAGCCAACTCATAATATGCTCTGTGGTGCCGGCATCAACATTGCCAGCAAATTGAGGCCAGTTGCAGAATACCGGCACAGTGGGATCCTTGATCCCGGCGGAGCCGGCGATCTCATGGTGGTCTGCCTGCCACACTCAGAATACTGTGGACAGACTCGCAGCGGAGACAGTGGTCGAACTGCCGCCACGAGTACGACGGGTCTGAGCACAGCTGACCTTGTAATAAGGTTTCTAGTCATGTTACCCTGGAACAAGCTCTAGATATGAAATAGTTAGGACAAGAAACCAAATGGTTAGGACAAGAAAAAGCCAACTTTATTTTCAGAATTGGGATTTAAAGTCGAACTTTACCATTAAAGATGGTTTAAAATTGTGATTATTTAGAAACCAAACTTGACATTCCTACCTGTTCCAAACTGAAAGTTATCCATTATTAAATATAATAAGTTAACCGAATGTTATCCTATGGAAAAATTAGGCCTTGCAACAGTGAGAAACTAATTTTAGACTTTTGCACTACCAAGACATGTAAAGTACATGTCCAACTGTTTTAAACACAACATACTGCGCCCTATGTACTATTTGACAGAAAATTAATTGTGTTTTCTTTACCCCTTTGTTTTTCTTTTTGTTTAGGGTACATAGTTGTAGATTCTGTACATATTGTAATTACAAGTTTTGATTACTGTATATAGCTTGGTCACCTCCCTTTTTGTGATTCAATAATTGTCCTTCGGAAAAATCATATCATTTATTGTTGATAAAAAGATTGAAGAAAACAGGTTAATAAATTGTTTCCTGTTTTGAAGTAGCTTTTGCTTTATTTGTCCCTCAGTACCTTTTGTTCTACTTTTCCATCCATGTGATGCTCCTTGCCCAGGTATGGGAGGGTAACTTGGGCAGAACCCCTGTTCATTACGTACTATATACTATTTAGGGCATACCCCAGGGGTGACTTATATGTACCAAAAAGGAAGATTTAGGCTTAGCAAAAAGTTTATTTTGCCCTGTTGACATGGCAGTTTAAAAGTGCACGCACAGGATGCAATGGCAGGCCTGAGAAAGGTTTAAAAGGCTACTTAAGTTGGTGGCACAAATAGTGCTGCAGGCCTACTGGTAGCATTTAATTTAAAGGCCCGGGGTACAGTTATCACCACTTTTCTATGGGTTTATAGGTAAAATAAATGTGCCTATAGGATGTCATCCAATTTTACCATGCTTAAAGAAGAAAGCACAAGAACTTTAGCACTGGCTAAAAGCGATAAAGTGTTGAGAGTCCTAAAAGCAAACAAAAACGGGTTCAGAAAACAAGAGGGCGAAGGCAAAAAGTCTGGGAATGATCCTGCAGAGAGGACGATGTACAACAGGTTAAAATTCTACTTGTCAACGGTTTCATCCTGTACTTAGCGTCTAATGACATTATTTAATTTGTGATGATTAAATCTATTGATTTTGTTTCTTTAATTGTTGTGCCTTAGCCCAGTAACCTTGCATTTTTACTTTGTCATAAAGTTTGCATTTAAACTAAAACTTTTATTATTCTTCAATTCTACTTTCTCTTTTTTAAATTGAGTACATTTATATTTGCATTATCCAATGTCAAAACGAAACTGTCAGAGTTCGTTTAATAATTGTATTTCTCTATATTTATAAAATGTGAAAGATTTTTTTGAAGTAGATAAACATGCCATATGAAATTTCAGAAATCGCAGTGTCGAGTAAATAACCAACGTAAAAAAAAAATCAAGGCATAAACCTCATCGAACTGGAAAACAATCAGCCAATAAAGGAGGCGGCCCGCAGCGAAGGAGCAGGTTAAACTCCCCAATTGACTTCAGGACATTGGCTCCCCGGGGATGAAAAATAGGTGGGTAAAATGACAATGCAAAATGGCACAACACGACTAAGTCATCTAGGTTCACATGGCTGCACAACCATCTCTGGCACACCAGAGGCCATGCGATTTCACAGATTCAATTAAATCTAATTGTTTATGATATAGACCTAATTACGCGTCTTACATTAGGAACACCAGTCACCAGGCATCACATAGCTGCGGGGGCATATTTTTTAACAGAGACAGGTTTTTCAAACACATCAAAAACATAAATGGGCGGAGTAGTTATTTACCGGTGAAAGTAGAGCATCAGCATGGCAGGACAGGCTTCTCTGCCTCGCCATGGTCCTGGACTAGTTTTAAGCCTGTGCCAGTCTGAATGCCAATGTCCTGAATCTCGCACTGCGCACAATAGAAAACACCAGGCCACGATCAATAGCGCCATGTACAGAAACTAGAGTAATTCAACCCAGCACTTTAATATAACGACGAGCAGTACTAAACTCGTTCAGCATCCTATATTGTGCCAACGATGGCTAGTGTGCTGGTGTATTCTGGAGATACAATATCCCATCAGTTCGAGCAGGTATTTAAACAACCTTTGGCAAAGCCAGTAGGTCTCGCCTTTTCAACTCTTTGCTTTGTCAATTAATTTTTCCATAAATAAAGGCATATTAAGGAGAGCACTTGCCTTCTGGAGTAAGGGCCAGATGTGCAAAAAATGGATGTAACGTAGCGCAGCCCCCAAAGATGCTGTGTTGTGTTACAAGAAGGGAGCAGGAGAGTGTCATATCTTCAGAGATATGGCTCTCTCCTCACCTTTACCGAGCGCTGGCGCTGATTTCAGCTGCCGTGCCCTAGGCACACACTTTAGCGCCATAGCAAAGTAGAAAAAGAAAGGAGAAATGAAAAAGTTTCTCCTCTTAACGCCTCCTTTCGGATTGCGTTAACGTTTGGCGCTAAACCCTGTCTAGGATTGTTTGTACATAGGGTTTTGTATCAAAAGGCAGGGGTGGGTGCAAGGGAACGCCCATGTACCACCCATGTAATGCTCCCTTGGTGCTGAGTAACACAAAGTAATGCTTAGCATTACTTAAGGGGTACTTACCAATGCAAAACAAATGTTGTGCTGGAAGGTAAATTGGCCCAAAAATATTTTGTGCTGGTTAGCGTCATTTTTGTGATGCTAACTTAGTGCAAAATCTTTTTATGACCTATGCACAGGCATGCTCCCCACACATGAGTCTGCATGCTATATTTTTTACATTTAATTACTATGCCAAGAGGTCAGATGTCATTTGGAGCTGTAAATAAAAAGTGAATTTGTACCTCTAAGCAGCCCGGTAGCATATGGCAGTTAGCGTATCCATGAAAACAATTGCAAAGAAATTGCTGCGGGAGGTGGGGAACCAATGGAGGAGTGTGTGGATGCAAAGTCAATGCAGTGGTGAGAGCAATGCAAACTGGACCGGGGGAAGGGAAGGGGTTGCGCAGGGACGTCAATTCACCAAAATGCCAGGGGTAGTGCTAGTGACTTCATATGCCCTTTGACCTTCACTTTCACTAACACATTTATACGCTTATACATACACATACATTCACATACACACACACTCTGCCTACACATTCACCCACATTGACACATACACACACTCTCTCTTACATAAACACACTTAAAATTGCAAACACACACACAACATAAATATATTTAAAAGGAGTTTCTTTTGCTTACTTCAGCTGCCAGGGAAAATCATGTACTAGCTATTTGTACTCCGTTTTTTTTGGAACTAATAGCGAATAATATAATATTATTCACTAGTAGTATAATAAAAAGTTGACAAAAATGAGGTGAGTGATCCTCCCACTGACGTCCATAAGGCGAGCTGCTTCTGTTCCTGATACTGCTTTTGCCACTGCTGATGCCAGGGATCCCAAAGGCAGTGCCAGGGTACACAAGGGGCATGCCAGGGGCTGCAACAACAACCCCTAAATGATGTCAATACGGATGAGGCGGAGGCAGGTGGAGGAAATAAAAAATAATAATTTGAAAGCCAAGGTATTGTAAAACAAGCATTGGTAAATGCATTAGGTTTCACCTATGTGATTAATAATAAGCTGGGTTTTTTTTGTAATTTGAAGCTTGCTAAGTAATTGTACAATATAAGTTACAGAAAGTATGTTAAAATGTTATGACTCGTTTATGTACAAAAAGGAAATATATTGTGCTGTTGTTAGTGCTATAGTGTGGGTGAATAATAGCAACATTAATACAATTAATTGATGTAATAGCAATATTATGTGTTTAGAGAAATTCTGACAACTTTTGGACCTGGTGCTACTGCCCCTGCTGTGCCATTCAAACCATGCCCCTAGTGCCTTCAAAATAACTGCATTGTGACTGCCTGTTTAGTAGTAAAATGTAGCAATGTTTGGTGTTTAGAGGAGTTGTGACAACTTTTGGACCCAGTGTCTCTGCCTCTCCTGCACCTTTCACATCATGCCCCTATTGCCTGTAAGTTCAATGCACCTGTAACTGCCTGTTTAGTAGTAAAATATTGCGATAGTTGATGTTTACAGGGGTCCCTAGAGCTTTGGGCCCTGGTGTCACTGCGCCTGCTGCAACATTGTAATCATGACCCAAGTACCTGCGAGGTAACTGCACCTGTGACTGCTTATTTAGTAGTTAAATATAGCAATTATAGGTGTTTAGTGGGGTGCCTAGAGCTTTTGGTCCTCGTGCTACTGCACCTGCTGAACCATTAAAATCATGACCCTATTGTCTGCAAAACAAACACACTTGTGACTGTCTTGTTTAGTAGTAAAATTTAGGACTAATCTGTGTTTAGTGGGGTCCCTAGAGCTTTTGGCCCCAGTACCATTGCACCTGCTACACCATTCAAATCAAGTCCCTTTTAACTGCAAGGTAACTGCAATTGTGATTGCCTGATTAGTGGTCAAATATAGCAATATTGTGTTTTCAGAGGAGTTCTGACAACATTTGGGCCCAGTGCTACTGCACCTGCTGTACCATTGAAATCATGACCCTGTTGTCTGCAGGTAACTGCTCCTGTAGTTGCCTGTTTAGTTTTAGCAACTTCAGGTATTTAGTGGGGTGCCTAGAATGTTTGGTCCTGGTGTCACTGTACCTGTTGCACCTATGCGGTTGCCTGTTTAGGAATACAATATAGCAGTATTCCGGGGCAGATTTACAAGCCCCTTGCCACAACTTTACACTGCCGTTGCATCACTTCTGTGACGCAGCGGCGTCTTGAGCATAGTGCTACATTGCAACATATTTACAATGTGACGCATCCAGGGAGATGCGTCATGTTATAAAGCCCTGTGCTACATTATGCCTGCGTCAGGTATAATATATGGAGGGTGGGTGTTCTGATGTAAGAAAGCATCGAAAAAGTGATGCAGTGAAATCTACAAGATTTCACGGAGTCACTTTTATGATGCCACTGCGTCAAAAACGTACGTCTGCTTAAAGCAGGTGTAAGGGATGATGCAGCATAATAGAAATAGGCATTCTGAAGCATTGCTGGAGTTGCGTCGTGCTTGCGACACGACTCCAGCAATGTGTTGCCTTTACGCCAATAGATGCGTCACGCATCAATCAATCCTTGCGCCACAATGCACTGCATTGTAAATGCTACGCATCCATGGTGGTGCAAGGGTTTTTCTGCGTGACACAAATTAACTGGCACATCTCTGCAGTTCTTGTAAATCTGCCCCTAGGTGTTTCGGTGGGGGCCTGGAGCTCTATGTCCCGGCGCCACTGCACCTGCTGCACCATTCAAATCACAACCCTAGTGCCTGAAAGATAACTGCACTTGTGACTGCCAGTTTAGTTGTAAAATATAGCGATAATTGGTGCTTAGTGGGGTGCCTGGAGCCTTTGGTCCCAGTGCCACTGCACCTACTGCGCTATTGAAATCAGGACCCTAGCACTTGCTAGATAACTGCACTTGTGACTGCCTGTTTAGTTGTAAAATATAGCAATATTATGGGGCAGATTTACAAGAACTGACGCATCTCTGCACATCAGCAGAGATGCGGTAGTTAATTTGCGTCACGCAGAAAAACCCTTGCACCACCATGGATGCGTCGCATTTACAATGCAGTGCACCATGGCGCAAGGATTGATAGATGCGTGACGCATCTATTGGCGTAAAGGCAATGCATTTGCTGGAGTTGTGTTGCAAGCACAACGCAACTCCAGCAATGCTTCGGAATGCCTATTTCTATTATGCTGCATCACTCCTTACACCGGCCTCAAGCAGGCATAAGGTTTTGACGCAGTGACATCATAAAAGTGACTCAGCATCACTTTTACGAGGCTTTCTTACGTCGGAACGCCCATCCTGCATACATTATACCTGACGCAGGTATAATGTAGCGTAGGGCTTTACAACGTGACGCATCTCCCTAAATGCATCTCATTGTAAATATGTTGCAAAGTGGCACATTGTTTATGATGCCGTTACGTCATAGAACTGACGCAACGGAGGCGTAAAGTTGTCGCAAGGGGCTTATAAATCTGGCCATATGTGTTTAGAGGAGGTCTGACAACTTGTGTGCCTGGTGCTACTGCACCTGTTGCACTATTTAAATCATGACCCTGTTCTCTACAAGGTAACTGCACTTGTGGATGCCTGTTTAGTTTTATATTTTAGCAATAATATGGGTTTAATGGTGTCCCTAGAGATTTTGTCTCCGATGCCACTGCACCTGCTGCACCATTCAAATCAGGTCTCTTTTAACTGCAAGGTAGCTGCAATTGTGACTGCTTGTTTAGTAGTCAAATTGATGTAATAGCATTATTATGTGTTTAGAGGAGTTCTAACAATTTTTGGGCCTGGTGCTACTGCACCTGCTGCACCATTCAAATCATAACCCTGTTGTTTGCAAGGTAACTGCACTTGTGACTGCCTGCTTAGCAGTAAAATATAGCATAGTTTTTGTATATTAACTTTATTTTTAAAGTGTAATATTTATTACAACATTTAAGAATTTGATCATAAAGACCTAATAGATGAAATTGAGGAAATCAATCCGATCATGCCTACAAAGTGCAAAGAAAGGTAAGGAGGCATTAATGGGAAATGCCACAAACATTCTAAGGCTAAAGCATCTGCTTTACACAACTAAGGGGCCTATGCCCATGTCAGACGGACTCAGGTCCATTCGACATCGGTCAGAAGCCGTGACCCACCGACCTGCTGTCGTCCGAGCCGTTCCAAGTGAAATGCATGCCTGCATTGAGAAAAGCAGGGGTGCAGTTCATCCCTGCACCCTGTGGCCGGCACCCCAAGGTACCTGCCACCGGGTGCACGGATCCACAGAGGTGCACCATAGGTGCCCCCAGGCTGCCATTCACCAGCCTTGCACCCTTGGGGGCCCTGCTTGGGGCCCCCAAAGACAGTTTCCGACTGCCTTTTTGTGCCGGAAAGACCTGCACGAAAAGGCAGTGAAAAACTGCCATCATACTCCCTCGGTCGTAAAGAGGATGGCCTACGACGGGCTCGGAATGGCTCGGTCGGAATGGAATCCAGCCATCACTGACCGATTCGTTCGGAAAGGCTCCGAACATGGAATCGGAATCGGCCCTGAAGTAATTAAAAGTGAGCATTCCAGCCTACTGTTAGAACATGTCTGCTTTTTCTGTGGAAAGAGAACTTATCTTGCCAGTAAATAGGGGTTAAAGAGTGTGAACAGCTTTAGTAGAAGTATTGTATATGTGTGCAGACAGTTCCACACAAAAGTGACTGAACACAATAATTTGGTGTGAGAACTGATGAGACCCCCCTTTTATGATATATTAAATACAAGAGATTTCATAAGCACAGTGTAAGCACGGTGCAGGCAGAACCTAAAAAATGGTCCCGCTGGGGTGGGGGAGAAGAGACAGAAACTCAGAGTGCTCTGAGAGGTTGAGCTCACAACTAAAAGAGCAAGAAAACACATGAACCCATGGAGTGCTTAAAGAAAAAGTAGAACCCTGAATGTCAGCTGGAGAAAGATACTAGTTATCCATTGAAAAGGATGGTAAAGAAGTAATACTCCACAAGAAGAGAAAGAAAAGCAATTGAATAAGATGCAAGTAAATAATAAGAGTGTCAACCAATGTGTAGTAATTCATGGCATGAGTTTGAATTAAAGCGTCTTTATTTGCCAACTACATCAGGAGTAGCTGCCAAGGAGTGTTCTGTTCAGCCCCAGTCCAATGCCAGTCCACAACTGACTGTCCATTTCAAATGAGTAACATTTTAATCAACGCTGTTCAAACAATGTCCATTACAATACTACATTACATTTTCCCGTACAAACAAAACAAAAACATAAATTATACTTATAATACAATAAAACTAACCTATATAAAAACACCAATTGATAAATTCAAAATAACATCCATTACAACACTAAGATGACTAAAAAATACTATATGCAACATACACGCGTCCTAACTTCCATGGGATCCGCTTTAGCTGTGTGCTTCTACGTGCAGGTTAGAAACTGTTGCTGTGATTCAGATCACCTTGGATATGATCTTTTACATTGCCTTGGTCATTGTGAAAAGAACCATTCACTACCCTGTCCACCAATTCTAACCATTGACTCTCATGGCATTCCCACATAACGTTCCTAGATGTAGAGTCTTCTGAGTACTTTATTTTCAAGACTGAGCATTTCATATCCTCGATGCACAAATTGTTCATAACATTAGCCTTATCCAACACGTGTTTCATTGCTGGGTAAATATTTTCCAATGGACTTCCTCAGGGCTGTTCCTATTGTTAAAATACACAGCACTATTTTTAGAAGAGTACCAAGACTAATCACCTTATGCTTGTAAATGTAATCTGTTTGGCCGTTTCGTCCATTAATGTATTGGTATCACATTGTGAGGCGAGAGTGCTCTATTTTCACACCACATCGAGAATCCGTCTGTAGCGTAGTTAACATGAGATGCTAATGCATTGATAGACATAACTGCCGAACAGATTGAATTGGCTAAGGCTTATGTAACAAAGAATTTGTACATTATTTGGAGAGGCTGTTGATCTGTCATTGAGGACTCTATTGACCAGAAGGTATCAAGTCCAAGAGATGGAGGGGTTGACATTCTAAACCATGCTGCAAAGGTGCTCTGGTCATCCCGCAACACAGGATGTGCCTGGGCGCCTGCCAGGGGGAAGACTGTGCCAAGAGCTGGCCCATCCACATTCGGTCAAGACTGAACCGGGCCACCCTCCTCGGCTGCTTTTTTGTCAAACAGCAGTATGGGTAAGCAAAAAATGTAACCTCCTCAAGGTAATCAAAAGTGCACGTGTAAGGGTTCTAACATATTGTCTTTTCTGACACTTGCGATGGTAGCGATTAAGGACGAGATTCCTACTGTGGAAGAGGAGTTGAAGTTAGGAGCTAGTGCCCCAAGTGCCAATATGGATGGTAATAGATACAATAACTATTGACAGCCTAGGAGGAGATGGTGTATCAAATAAAGAGCTGAATACCAAAATAAGTAAACTCTTTGAAAAATGTGAAACATTTGTTACTAAACCATTTGTTATATGTAATGAGAGGCTCGCCAAGATAGAAAATGCCCTTGGCCATTTATTTACTCCCTGTCGCCCCCATTTGAAACAGTCAATGACCACAGGAGGACAAACAACAATAAAATTGATGAATTGATCGGATGAATGCTTATTTCTTGGTTCCTCAATGCCTGACAGGGTATACAAGCTATAACAAGAACTGAGAAACCACAAGGTTCAGTCAAAGGGAAAACAGAGTACAGATATTACCCATAAACATTTGACAATTCATGAAATAATTGTTTGTCAGTTTCATCATCTGGTGATCGAAAGAAAGCCAGAGGGGAAGACCTAAGTGATCCTGCCGGAGGTACAATTGTCAGAGAGATATCCTTGACCTACCACCCGCAGAAACCCCATATGTTATCTTCCTAACTAAAGTACCAACTTTGAAATCTAGATCTTCAGAGTTTTTCTCCCAGTTGAAAAATATAGTCATACATTGGGGTGAAGAGACATTGGCTCACATGCCTTACTTCTACAAAAGCACTAATATGGTTAGAATAGTTTTCTGGGTAGGCAAGGCCTTAAAAAGTATGATAGGCAACTGCACAGTGATAACATTTGTCAACGCTTATTTTGCTGGTCATTTGCTAGGAGAATTCAATGTTAAACAGAGTTATTTCCCTAGTATCATGCCTTTACCTTTGGTTTTCTTAAGACATCATTTACCAAGATCACCTGTTACACCCATGTGCCAGCAACTCAGAGTAATATGTGATCTGTGTTGTCCCAATTAGCATTAACTTTGAAGCTTTGAGCAATTTAGATGCCAACAAATAACTGTCCATTGTACCGTCCATTAATACGGACACTTTCGTGAGAAGAGGTAGTAATAAGGCTGACCTACCTTTGGCCTTAAAAATTCTGTTTGGAGTATAGCAGAACTGGGGAGTAAGAAAGAAGACCATAGCTGGTTAACTTTAAAAAAAAGTATAATATTATATGTCTTCAAGAAACATGGGAGGTCGGTAACAGTTTAATCGTGAATGGGTCCAGTGGCTTTTCAGAGCCAGCAAATAGTTTGCTTAGTGGGAAATCCAAGGAACGTTTGTTAGTTCTAATTGCTATGAGTCTTAATCCAATCCAAAAATTCTTTATTTCGGTCTATGAGACCATAAAAGATACATAGAATACATTTAACAACAATTTTGGAAACACGTTACATAAAGTAGTTACATGCTGTTCGAACAAAAATGGGGAAGAAAATAAAACATTTCATATCAAAGGGGGAGCATACATGAATTGTTAAAAAGATCACAGTCCATATTTAAAAACAAAATCATGATTAGAGGTATTAAGTATTTAACAGTTTTCTCCTAATACGCCACATAGCCATGATAAATCTGGCCATGGCAAAGACTATGTGGGGCAGAGTACTAGTTCTCAAAACTCTATACGCTTCTATGTGGCTCCTGAAACCCAAGTTCCTGCATAGGGGGACCAGCCAATGTTTCCTTGGTCTATAGTATGCAGGACAAAACAAAAGAAGGTGGGTTTCTTCCTCATCGTGGGAGTTACAACCCGGGCAGGTCTTGTCTTCCCCTGGGAGCCACTTTGAAGTAAAGATTTTAATAGGTAAGGTACCCAGCCTCCACTGAACAAACAGTTTTCTAGCTTGTATTGGAAAAATAATGTCCATAAAAGCCTCAAATTCATAGGAATTTTTGGATTGCAAAAAGCGTTCAGTAAGGGTGCCGTTAGTAGTCGAGGTCATAAGTGACTCAAGGCTTTTTTCCTTATAGGTTTGGGCTAAGCGTTTCCGGGATACCCTCTGACAACCCAGTTCTGGAGTCTCCCAAAGCTCAGGCAGCTTTAAACGATATAGTTCCTTCTTAACGAAGGTCAGCCATGGGATTCTATCTCCATGGTTCACGGCCATTACGTGGGTGAGATCATTCCTATAATGTTCAAGCTCGCTGGTGGACCAGAGCCTGTGCCAGAATTTTACTGGCTTAGACTCCAGCTCAGCAGCGATAGGGACCAAACCTACATCCAGCCTAAGGGGAGTCAGAGGAGTGCTACGAGGGAGGGCTAGAAGGCGTCTAAGAAAGGTGTTTTCTACTTTGGCAAGATCTGGTCCAGCTCTGTACCCCCATAGCTCGCTGCCATACATTGCAGCTGCTTTGGCTTGCGTTTTATAGAGTTCAAGTGCCGGGCTTATTGGTTTGTAGGTTGAGGTATTTACAACCTTCAGGATTGCACCGGAAAGTTGGGTCAGTTTTAGCCTTGATTTCAGTATCTGGGGGTCCCACGACAGATTCTCATGCAGAGTTACCCCCAGATACTGGAAAGTTGCAACCCTTTCCAGGCTGGCCGTCCCCAAAGTGGGATTGGGTCTACTCCTTGATGATGGATTGAAAATCATGAATTTGGTCTTCTCTATATTGATCTCTAGACCATGTTGTCTACAGAAAAGACCAAATCCATCCAAAATCCTTTGGATCCCCATTGGGCTTTTGGAAAGCAGGAGGATGTCGTCAGCAAACATAATGGCTGGCACCCTCCTGCCTGCCAGAAGCGGAGCGTCGTTGTTTTCGACGTTATCAAGGTAGGGTATAACGCTGTTGACAAAGAGGCAAAACAGGGTCGGCGCCAAGACGCAACCCTGCCTCACCCCTCTGAGAACAGGAAACCTCGATGAAAGCGCTCCGTCCCTCCCACACCTAACCTGCGCATAATTGCCATCGTGGAGCCTGATTATGGCATGCAGCAGCTGGGTAGGAACCCCCAACTCCCTTAGAACCTCCCATAGTTTTTTCCGTGGGACCAGGTCAAAGGCTGACTTCAGATCCACGAACACCATGTATAGCCTCCCCCCCTCAATCCTCACCGTTTTCCAATACAGGAGGATGAGGCGGAAGATCTGGTCCATGGTGGAGGTGTTTTTTCTGAAGCCAGCCTGGAGAGGACTAAGGATATCGTTTGCCTCCATCCAATCTAGGAGCTGGTCCAGTAGGAGACGGGAGAAGAGTTTTTGGGGGACGTCTATGAGACTGATCGGCCTGTAATTGGCAGGGAGGAGAGGAGAGCCCTTTTTATAAATTGGGACTATCTCTGCTCCCAGCCAAGTACAGGGGATTTCTATACCTCCCAGAATGGCATTGAAGAAAATAAGGAGATACGGACCCCAGACCTCAGGATTTTGTCTGAAGAGATCCCCAGGCAGCCTGTCCAAACCCGGAGTCTTAATTGTAAAGTCCAAAAGTTAGGCACTGGTTCACCCAACTTGCTTGGAGCTCGCCTGACTTTATTTCAATTCAAGTAGATTTTTAATTGTTCTTTTTTTATACCAGAAATAGCTCAAAATGCACTGTAGATCACATTCGCTTTTTAAAAGGATTATTTGAAAGCAACATTAATACCAAAGAGAGTCACATGCCAGTCATTTATTTGGGTGATTTTAACTTACATCCTTGCCAAAATTTTTATGACTTAGACAAGGGTTTGCATTTAAGTTCTCCTGGCGCCATATCTCATTTTTTAGATTCTTCACAGGGTGAACTGATGAACATGGTCATTAATAATTTAAAGCTTATTCCACAGCAGGGGGCCTAAATTGGCACTGACACTAAAAAGGCTACACCCAGCTTTAGAGGAAGGGGACAGTTCAAAGAGATTGATTATATATTGGTGTGTTCAGTCTTGGCATCACTGCTCTTAAAGTATGAAGTTTTCTGGGTTTCCCTGCGTGATCATAACCCATTGCCTTCCTTATTTTCGTGGGAACATAATTTGGTACTGGTGGTGTATCTGAATAAAGGAATGACGTCCACATATGCTCAGGGTAGGTAACATTATCTGTCTGTGAGATCAAAAAGGACTAACCCATTTGTGAATTTACATAGACTCAAGACTGTAAGACAGGGTACAAACCCTTTTGTTTGTTCATGAAGCCCTCACCCACCAACCTGGTTGGTGGCATGCTTCATCATCGGGCCCACCCAGTGACACCGAGTGTGTCCCGGGTGTGCTTCGATGCCTGAATACAGCGGAGCAGGTATGTTGGTGAGTGTACAGTGTAGTGATGTGAAAGTGAAAATGTAAAAGCTATACAGGGGTCCCAGTACCCGAGGGTAAATTATATTTTAATAACTGGGTCACTGTTAGCATTAAAAAAGGCTGTTGGATGTTATAGGAGTGTTAATTATGGTCTCCTACAACCAGGTGTGGTCTACATGTTTCAGCCAGGCCTTTATGATTAGAACTGGCCGCCGACATCCGGTACCACGCATGCTCATAGCAGAATACACTACTCTCCCGCACATGAGCATGCTCACAGCAGGATACACTACTCTCCCGCACATGCGCAGCATAGCCATTACTCAGCGTGTCCTCGCAAAGGTTGTTTTCTCTGTCCTTCTCCGCACAGGTGATCCGAATGATGCAGACTGCATTTAATTTTTATTTAGCCAACAACAGTGGTCCTTAATATAATCAATTAGTGAAAAAGATGCAATTATAGACACCAATCTGTACTATAAGTAAGCAGGTGTCCAGCCGGACACTGATTTAATCAATGTTCAAAGTTAAGCAAAATTATCAAGCGAACAAATTACAAAGTGGGACACAGTCCTGTATCCAGTATATAAAACAAAACATAATTGACAAACCAAGGGAAAGGAGAGACAGGGTTTTTGCAGGCAATTAGTGAGGAATAACAAATGAAAAACTAGTTAGCCTCATGTAGTTTACACATTTAAATGACAATTTGTGCGTCACTACATTAATTGTCGACGGCGTTTCGATCCTATGTACAATGAAGGATCATCATCAGGACTCAAAATGGATTGCCTGAACTTGCAAAGCCTAGTGGGGCTCTGTTCTAAGATTAGGTGAAGATACGGCGTGATGGTGTAAGACAAGGTGCGGTGACTTCAGAGAATTGAGGAGCACAGGGGTGCGAGGCATCAATAGTTCGCGGCGGGTTGCTGTATTGTAGGAAGGCAACCAACGGGTGTAGTCTAAGAACCGGATTGTTCGTGGTAGGGGAATAGGAGTAATCTCGGGTCCACTTTCAATTTTGCTTAACTTTGAACATTGATTAAATCAGTGTCCGGCTGGACATCTGCTTAATTATAGTACAGATTTGTGTCTATAATTGCATCTTTTTCACTAATTGATTATATTAAGTACCACTGTTGTTTGCTAAATACTATACCCCAGGTCCTTGATTACCTTATTAGTTCCCTTGTTTATTTAAAACTGCAGACTGCATTTAAGGCACACACACGGCCCAGGGCAGTCTTACGGAGGCCGCAGAGACAACAAGAGGTTCAACACAGACACTGACCGAAAGTTTCGTGAGTAAACCGAGCGCTTCAGCTACGAGCCTGGTAAGCTCTCTTTACACAGGTCCCTAACCCCCTGAGGCCCCTTTATCTACCCAGGGTCCACTCCTCTGCCTGACTACTCCATGGGGCAAATTTACCAACAAGCCAACGTGAGGATAATCTTCCTTTCATGCACTTACCACCATTTTTTTGTGCTGATGCGCTTACGACGCTTAGCCCACCACAAAACATCATGTATATATGATAAATTTCACCCTAGCCATACCACCAATATGGCTACACCATTTGCCGCTTATTTATTGTCTACACAGCACAATAAATATCGGCAATTAAACTGTTTTGTGAATATGTTACCATACTAAGACTCTCCCCTGTATGTGTGTTTTGTCATACTTGTTGTATGCCCAGTAATGCTCTAAGAGGGAATCCCCCTCACACATGTAAAGCACCTTAGCAAGTGCTACACATTTTTCAAAATTACACAATCACTTAAAATAAAGTAATTTGCACCTACACACTTTGGTCCTGAGGAAAGCCAGTTTTAATCATAAAGGCCTGGCTGAAATATGTAGACCACACCTGGATGTAGGAGACCCTAATTAACACTCCTATAATATCCAACAGCCTTTTTTTAATGCTAACAGTGACCCAGTTATTAAAATATAATTTACCCTCGGGTACTGGGACCCCTGTATAGCTTTTAAATTTTCACCTTCACGTCACTACACTGCACACTCAGAAAAATACTTGCTCCGCTTTATTCAGGCGTCAAAGCACACCCGGGACACACTCAGTGTCATTGGGTGGGCTCGATGATGAAGCATGCCACCAACCAGGTTGGTGGGTGAGGGCTTTATGAACAAACAAAAGGGTTTGTACCCTGTCTTACAGTTTTGAGTCTATGTAAATTCACAAATAGGCTAGTCCTTTTTGATCTCACATATAAAACCTCGGGGATACGGACTAGCTACCTAGTCCTCTCTCTCTCCTTTGATAGTGATAAACATTATCTGTCTGACACCTATCGCACAAAACTGTTTCTTACTTTTTCTGATGCCATAATGGTTTGTCTTGATGACAGAGAGACGAGAAGTTGGGATCTTACCACAACGGCGATGTTACCATCTGTACCATATAGGTGGTTTGACCATTCATGTTAAAAAACCCATCATGAATTTATGATGGTGTTGAAAGAGACCCCTAGTGATACAGCAAGGGCACCAACTTCTCGGGGTGCCGACAAACTGGCAATAAAACAAAGGAAATCTCCTTGAGGGAGTAGGCTTTGGAAGGTCTGACCCTTGCAAATCGTGGTAACAATAATAGTATATTCTGGGAAACAATCAATTGTCCACTATTCAAGTCTGAGACAGATTCTCTCCTTACGCAGCATATTTTGCCTGACTTCTGGGTTAGACATCTTGGTGATATCTATGAATGACCTTTCAGAAAATTGTGGTTCCTGCTTATTGTAATTCTCTTGTAATTACACAATAGTTTTTCAATGGGAGGAGTTGTGAGATGCTATAGATATAAAAATAAAGTACCTGGCAGAGTCTCTTTGGATTTCTTTAAGTCTAATACACCACTATAGGACCCCAATGTTACCAACTAAATAAAATCCAGCCATTAGACATAGTATCCCAGCAGAGTGGGCTAACTCAGTTATTATACCGGTCAATAGAAAAGGCCCTCAGGGTAATCTTTAGTGTTATTTCCCTGTTTCCCTTACAAATTCTGCTGTCAAAGAAATAGGCAATGTGATCCTTGAAAGATTGAAATCATAGGTTGGTGATCACAGAGTCCTGCCAGAGGCACAGTATGGATTCTGTAATGATAGTGGGTTAGTGAAACAATGCTTCAACTTATACCTTTTAATGAACAAATATACTGTGGCTAAAGAAGGGGTGGACCTAAGCTTTGCTTTCGACAGGGTCAATAGGGGCAGTTGTGGTACCATTGTTTTATTCTTGCGGGGTCTACACTTTAACCTTTCAACCTTAGTATGACATGGGAAGAGAGGTGGATGTACTGAGCACTTTCTAGTGAAGTAGGAGGATCATACAGAGTTGTATTCTGACTACCTTCTTGTTCACTTTATTTGTCAACAAATTGGAGTAGATTTTGGTAGACAGGGACAAGATATGCCATTATTGGTGCGTGACCTGTGCTGGTACTCCTCTACTGAAAATATGTTATTCTGTTTTCCAGTACAGCTCAAGGTTTGCAGTTGATGAAGGACAATTTTATTAACTGCATGGATAGTTTCAATATGAGCACTGATATTAAAAAGTCACATACAATGGTAAGTAATAGGGCCTAGAGCTACTAAGAGTCTAACACATTGGATTAATGGAAGTGGTATCAATAGAGTGAATAATATCCTGTGTGTAGGAATCCCAATCAATTCACCCCTTAGCTGACTACCCTTGGTTAGAGTTCAGAGAGATGTTCTTGCTAGAATGTTTCCTGCTGTTTTCGATTTTGCTACGAGATTGGGGTGAAAATGTGTGGCAGCTATGATGAAGATTTAAAGGCAAAGTGTGTTACTATTGCTGCGTATGGAGGCAAGGTGTGGGGCAACTTTAACATCACCTACTTTCAGAACATTGAGAACAAGTTTCTCAAATGATTACTATCGCTGCCCAAAAAGTACGGCAATGTATATCGCCCATGAAGAATTGGGGCAAGATTATGTTTTAGATATTATCCATCTGAGAACCTTGTTGTTGTGGTTATAGGTCTTGCTGAAACCTGAGTGAGATCTTAATAGGATGGTCATTAAAGATTGTTTGGATCTTGATCATGTTTCCTGAGTGCCTTGGCTGAAATACATATTGGGAAGTTTTCGAAAGTTAGAACATCCTGATGTGTTTTATAACATTGATGGTATATTTAAAGCAGATGAAGACTAGGTGAAAAAAAAGTTTATGTTAGTAAAATAGAAAGACCGATAACCAATTGCCCTGTTAAGATCGTCTGTCAGGTCGCATGTTATGGTAAATACTACCAGGTTAATTAAACCTTACTTATTATTTCACATGTCTAATACTCCTAATTTTTCTTTGACTAGTTTTAGACCGAATATGTTTCACCATTTGTTATGTGTGCCAAAGGGTTGGTCAAGAAATGAGGAATATGCTCCTGGTAATTGTGATTTTTTTATATACAGAGGATAAGTTGCACTTTGTCCTGATCTCCCCCTTCTACAAATATGTTTGTGAGCACATTTTGAAACCTGTATTGGTGAACAAGAATTTTAAAGTCAGACCAGCATTATTGCATTTGCATCAGTTAAATGATGTTACTATGTGTTTTAATGTTGCTTATTTTTTAAATGGTGCACATAGATTAAAGATTACAATATTTTTAGATTGATGAATTATGTTTGTTGACTTTTATGGTTTTAACTTGTTTTACACCAAAGAAAGTTACTTGATTGATTGAATTTATGCAACAAGGATATGATTGAATGTGTGCATCAAGGTTATGATACGGGCAGTCTTTTGAATAGAGTACTCAGAAGACTCTACATATAAAATGACAACTTTTTTGTGGTGGAGTACTCAGGAATTAATACTTTTTGCATAAACATTGTCCTCTTTGAAGAAACTTGGTGGCATTTCTCCTCTTGACACAACCAATCTTCAACCTTAAATATATAATTTACTTTACCGATTGGCTTTTTACATTTGTTTTTGTAATACTTGGTTTGTGTGCTGTCTTTTACGCAGCCACCACTCTTCATTTATTTTTCCCACAAACCTTTTCAACAATCACAGGTTCTCCAAACTTCACTTCACCCGTCTCAACATATCCTCCTTTCTTTATGTGAACAAAATCATCAACTTTGAAGACAGCTGGCCGAACAGTCTTCCTTTTGTCAAAGTATATTTTTATTTATATTGAGCATTGACAAAAAATTTCCTAACAGTGAAATACATTTCGTCTAGAATATTCCCCAATTTCACCCTCCATATCACCCAGCAAGGAAAGACCTTGGTGGCATGATTGCGACCTCTCAAAAATTCAAAAGGATGAACTTCAGTAGGCAAATGTGGGCTGATGGGATAAAACCACAACATGGCACACTCTTTATTACTTATTGCACATTTGTTAGAAACATACCATTTCACACATTGAACCAAAACTCGGTTCATACGTTCAACAAGCCCATTAGTTAGAGAATGATAAAGCGAGTTTCTCCAATTTTTGACATCACTGGACCTAAGAAATATCTGAACTTCGTCACTAACAAACTGAACCCCATTGTCAGAAATCAGAAAACTGTGGGAAACCTTCACGTAAAAAACATCCTTCAGAAAATCCAACACAGATTACCAGCCACTGTGAATAAAAGTCTACCAAAACCAATACAAAACGAGAATGTGTATGCAAAGAATTAAAATGCCCTACACAATCAATAAAAAAATCCATGATCTTGAAGGAAACTCTAAAGGATATAAAGAAAGAAAAGTAAAACTCTTCACAGCACCTGAACAAATACTTGACTAATCACCATATCAACCTCTTTTTCCATTGATGGAAGTTTGCAGAAGGTGATGTTTGGTGAAAGTACGGCCCAAATGACTCTCATAACCAGCCTTAATAAGTCTAACTTAGGCCAACTGGAGGAACACATTGTTTTACCCCAAACAAGAATTCCAACCTCCATACATAACTCATAATTAAACTTCCAAAATGGTTGATAGACACACTCCAGATTTTTCTCTAAAGGCCAGTCCTGAACTTCAAAATATAACATTTGCTTCATTACTTCATTTTCATTGACTTCTTTAATCAAATCTTCCTCTGAAACTGAACATATCTCTTTAAGATCAAGGGTCACATCGAACAGCTCTCATTGTTCTCCTCACCTCTATCATGACCATAATCATCTTCACCAACAGAAGAAAATCTTGACGAGTAATCTGCGTTTACATTCTTAGCACCTTGAATATGAAAAACTACAAAATGATATTGTAGTAAGTTTGCGGACATCCTAGCAATTCTCAGTGTAGGATCTTAAATTATTTTGCCACTCAAAATGGCCAGTAAAGGACCGTGATCAGTCTTGTTACTGAATTTACTACCCTACACATAAGTATCACATTTTTAAATAGCCATCCAATATGCCACCAATTGTGACAAGACCCTTGAAGAAGCATGTGTATCATTGTGTACCAATGAAAGGCGATCCGTTACTAGACAGTACACAGAGCACAAGACCAACAAGGATGCAAGTGTCTCCACTAGAAAGTGTGCACATCACTGATAACTCAGATGACATTATTCATATATCCAAGAACCTGCGCAGAGAACAGGAGAGCACAGAAATATTCTACCTCAGAAATATGGCTGTGCACTCTACGTAGACCTGCGTGATAATAATCAACAGTGTGCACATCACTAAAGAGATGATCATGGATTATAATTGTTGTGTACGGAAACCAGGTTTTAATCGCAACATACATGGAAATCCCAAATCAAAATGGCCATCATTTTCATCGGAGGGTCAAACTTCATGCCTACGCGTCGAAGACATGATGGCAGGTACACATGGCTGAATTGCCATCCGTACATGCTCTCATATGGATACGGTACTGCCTCAAAGTGATCCAATGTGGCACGAGCACACTCCCCCAAATAAAGGTCTGTACAGTACATTTTTTCCTCTGCCTGAAAATTTTTGTTGCAGTACAAACTTGAGGATCACTGATGGAAACCTCCATGAATGATCGAGGGTACGCCAACTGATTAAGCCCTGCCAAGCTGCAAAAGGGTGTATAGATTCTGTTACTGACAGCTCCACAATCATCACCAACACATTAATATAGTAATTCACAGCACAGGTTTGAATGAACGTGTATTTATTTGCCACCTAAATTGGGAGGAGCTGCCTAGGAGTGATTGGCTCAGTGGCAGTCCAATGCCAGTCTACAACTGACTGTTCATTTCAAACAGGTAATATTCTAATCTATGACATTCAAGCAATCTAAAATAGAATACTACACAATGGTAAGCAATGGGTTGGCTTTAAGCCCTCTGTGTTTTTGACATGATCAATAAGATTGATTTTAACAACAGTGAGACCTAAAAAGAGGATGGTATTCGAGGCAAGAGAGCATTTAGTAAAGCCTGCATTTTGGTGCCATGAACAAATACCAAGTCCCAGCAGCATTTTCAAGAAGCTATTAGGATGGGGAAGGTCTTGCAGGGGAAAAAGGAAGCACAGAGAGGAAGTATATACAAGAGGGTGGTGGACATGGGGATAAGGACAGCAGAGGTAAAGGAGGAAAGGATGTGAGGGAGATATGAGAGATTGGAGGTTGGAGGTTGAGATGAATGAGGAGGCAAAAGGAAAGAAGGAACTGGCAAAAGTGAGTTACAAAAGAGTGGTGGACAAGGTAACAAATAGTGTTCAGTGGGAAGAATGAGGGACAGGAAGGAATAAAGTGAGCCAAATTAGAAGAAGTCAGCAGTGGACTGAGAAGGCAATATTTGTAAGGCAGTCCTCAGGCAGTTCAATTAAGCATTCAAGTAGCGGTGGAAAGATACATACAAACAGTTATTAGCATTGAGTCAGAGATTAATACTCTACTGGCCTAATGGTGCTCAGTCTTTTGCAACATTGTCTGTGTTTTATTTGTGTGCGTTAATTGCATAAAGCTTCTCGATTTCATTGCTTTTTAATCACCGAATATCAGATCTGAAAAAATGTGTATCATTTTCTGTTATTTATACAACCAACACAAATAAAGTGGAAGTTGACAATACACAAGGGGCACAAGAGGAAGTAGAAATCTTGCATTTTAATCCGAATGTTTTACACACATTTTTTCAGATTTTCAAGTTTCACGTTTGTGCTCAGTAGACCTTATTATGCAACCTGTTTTTCCTCAGTATGCATGTAGACCCAGAAAGCAGTAACCAAGCAGTAAAAAGTCAACAGCAAACAAACTTAGGGATACACATTAATCTCAAATGTGAGCTGCTCATCTTTGTGTGCTAAAGGATACACGCAGGATGAAAAGTAAATGAATATAGGCCACTTTTCTTACAAAATAAGCAAGATTAAGGCATTTCCTAATTTGCCTTCCATAAGGTGCTGTGGATATGCCACTGCTGCAGTGTGACATTAGCTGATCTAACCTTATCACTTCCCAGAAATATAGAGCAAGTGGTGCACCACTAGCTCTCTCTCTGTGAACAGTAGAGCCATATGAGGCTGTCTTATTAAATAGTCGGCTGCATTTCCAGGTCAGTACAGATGTTATGCTCCCTAACAAATTAGGAAGTTAAGTGTTTATCACCGGCAGGGGTAGGTGTTCGGAGATTCTGTGATATGTTTCAACACTGTAAACAAGCTTGGGGGGGAGCAAAGTGGAAAGCAGGGCATATTAGTAAGCAAAAAAACACTGGAAAGAGCAAGAAAACACATGCACTCCAATGGAGTGGTGGAACAAAAAGAAAAAAAGTAGTTCCCTAAAAGTGAGCAGTGGAGGAACCAAGTAAATTGGCAATTGCTCCATGGGTGGAACTGGCAGAAGATAGACAAGGCAAGCCATTGAATAAAAAGTAGGCAAGGAAGAGTGACGGTAAAGCCAACTGTTAGAATCTGCAGCCTTAGGGTGGACTTCCCCCAAACTTTTTGCATTACTCCTCCATATTTTTCTAATCTTATTTTGCTGGCCTTAGGAATCTATGCACTTTACCTCTGCTAACCAGTGCTGAAGTGAGTGTGCTAACTCCCTAAAAACATGGCAAAATTGGCGTATGCCCAATCGGCATATTTAATTTACCTGTAAGTCCATAGTAAAGTGGTACTCCATGTACCCAGAGCCAGTACATCAAATGCTACAAGTGGACCTGCACCACTTATTGTGCACCAACGTGGGTTGCCTCTGCAACCTGTCTCCGACTGTCATTGCAGCCTGCGTGTGCAGTTTAAAGTACCTTTTTTTTTTAAACAGTTTTTATTTGCATTTCATCAACATACAATATGAAACAATCAAGTGCAGTCTCCTTCTATTACAGCAATCGCATAAAATTATGATCCGGCAGTTTAAACACAGTAAGGTTATAGAATAGCACATCCATTTTGACTATCCCGCTACTCATTTACCCCCGTTCCCCCCACTTACGCCCTCAGGCATCCATCTCTCTTCTACATCAGGGATCTTCCTTTTTCACGGGCTGTTTCCAGGTGTCATCTCTGCAGATGGTGGCTCACATATGTTCCCGCGGGATTCATTCCACCTCCCCCATATTCGTGTTTAAACTACCATTTTGACCAGGAAAGCAAGCCTTTTGCCAAGCCAAGCTTTTTTTAAAAAACATGTAAGTTACTCCTAGGCTAGGTCCTACATCGCCAAGAAGGAAGTGTGCAGTGTATTTAAAAAGTAGGATTTGTACTTTTAAGTTTACATGTCCTGGTAGTTAAAAACTTTATTGGTACAAAATTCACCAAGGGCCAGTAAGTTAAATGTCAGTAGTGGACTGGGGCACCTATTGTGCCATCGACTACAGTGACAGTGTAAAACATAGTTTCAGGTTTACCACTGTAGTCTGACTGTGGCAGTTTAAACACTGACATTCGACCTGTCAGAATCAACTCTTTTGACAGGTCAACTCTTCTTTTAAATAATAAAATGACACCCCTATGTAGGTCTTGAGGCCCGTAAGGCAGGGTACATAGTGTTCAAAAGTAGGACATGTAGAAATGTAATATTATTATGTCCATACAGTGACTAGCACCCACATGCTATTTACACTGTGGCAGGCTTAGCTGTTCTATTAGGAAAACCAGAGTAGAGTTTAAATTCCTAATGCTGTATCTCTAGAATGAGGCATTCTAGACAAATAATTAGAGAGCTATTTTTAATAATGATTAAAATCCAAGTGAATAGTGAACTCAGATTTTTAATAAATATTAAGGAAAAGTAGTTTCTAGAAAGTTATCTTTTCTCTGCCTGACATTCCTGGAGGCTAATTTGCTGTTAAACTTGTCTCAGCCAGGGATAAGCATTTCAATAGGTGTAAAATGTGGTAAAATGCTTACCAGAAGCAAACATCAGGCGGACCTGTATGGACAGAGATGACTCCTCTGAATTAATGTGGATTACAATGAGTATACATTTTCAGCCATTGACTACTGAGAACCTCCTTTGAGATAGTATTGTCAGCAGGGTCGAAGGTCAGGCTTTCACTTTGAATCATACTCTTTTTAATATTTGTAGGTGTATTTATTTATTTATAACATAAACTATAACCTAGCTAGTTTCATGGTGGATGAAAGCGATGTGTCCATAAATCTGTTTAAACAGTAGTAAGGTGTTTGCAGACATGTTTGTTCTTTGCCATATGATGATGAATATTTTTAGCTCCCTTTTGGAGTGGAGGCCTCTTGAACCTTGGACTGAACAAACAGATTGGTGATGTTGAGAACTTTATGATTCAATAACTCCAGATACTGCGAAATATGTTTAACAAGACCTATTGTTTGAAGGATAGCTTGTTCAATTTTGATCAATAAAAGTAAATATGCTCACTTCTCAGATTAAAGATAAGCATCATAAATCTCTTCCAATCCAATTGTACTTTGATCAGAACCTTCAGTTGGTTGTTGAGAAAAACTGTTGAGCAGTGGTACAGCGAAGACAAACAATTGCTTAAACAAGGAGGATTAATTGTAAGATTCCAAGTGCATGGATTGAGCCTTAGATATATCACAAAGGTGATGGTGGATCTCTTTTGTGACAGCTTTGGCTTGTGAAGCAAAGAAGAAATCAGAATCAAATATCACTTCTAGACCAAAGCTCAGGGGCAGCATCTAAGGGCCTGATTATGAATTTGGCGGTCCGACCACTCGACCACCATGATGGTGGTCGCAAGAAGACTGCAGCAGCGGCGGTCTCCCACCCACCGTATTATGATGTTCCCAATGGGCTGGCATCAGTGTTTCTGATGGCGGTGTCTATTTTTTCTTATGTGTCTAGGACAACCCCTCTCGGGCGGGGGAAGGCGCGCCCCGGCTACGCCGCTTTGGGCATACCAGCCGGGCTACGCCCACCCCGCCCAAAATGGCTTCCCGGGAGGTTCGGGTCACCCATCCATACGTTCGGGGGTATCGAGCGGTCGCCACTTTCCATATGGCCGGGATGCCCGCCACCCCCTCCCAACACATATCCCCAAGGATGGGAAGTCGGACAATAGTTGAACTTTTGGAAGGCGGGAGGGAGTCACCCTCCCGGCCGTATTTATTAAAATATGAAACAAAATTTAAAACATTAAATAAAAGTTTCATCATTATGCATTATGTACAATTTGTCATTTATTACATTTCGATGCAGTCATGTACTTTTGGCTAACATCCTGAAAATGCATACACTCTAACTCAAATTGTACATCCTAGCATTAAGGGCCAACGGCAAGGTCTTAACCGGTGTCAGATCCCTACTACCAAACTCCCGCCCTCACTGTGTGAGCGGCGCATGCGCAGAGGGCTCTACCCTCATTGCCAACTGTAACTTCCCTTGTCGTGGTGGGGGCCCCCTTTCTACTCGACGCCATCTTAAGGGTCGTCCGAGTTCCCGTATGAGGTCTCTGTAGGAAGGACAGCGTGGACTCTCCCCCCAACCCCACACTCTCTATCCGCCGTCGCGGATATCCGGCCCCCGGGAAATTAGTAAGGAGGGGCATCTAACCGCCTCCCCCCCTGGGAGGGGCCCATGGCCATCTCCCCATAGGCGCCCCATCCTTAGTGGGTGCCGCCTCCCCGTGGAAGGGGCCAATGGCCGTCTTCCCCCGGGCACTCCCATCCATTGTGGGTGGCGCCCCACTCTAGGGACCTTGAAATTACTGCTCACCGATCATGACCTTACCGCCACAGACCGGATAGTTGACCGACGATCCGGTCCCCCCCTACTCCTCCTATAGGGCATGCTTCCTCAAACCTCTTAGCCATGCAACAAAGTCTCCTATGAGTAAATCATTCCCCTCCCCGGACAGGTGAACCCCATCGTTCAGATACATATGGTCACCCCGGATACACCCATGAGGAATGACATGAAACTGTGCAGAACGGAACAATCTACCAATCTTAATATTGACCCGTTTAACTGAATGGTTCAGAGCTGACACCGAAAGGCCCCCCTGCCACCTCCTTCTAGGAATCATGTGGGACCAGGCAATCGTGCACCCCGGGACTCTTTTAGCCAACCAGCTTACAGCAGACAAGATACGTTCAAGTAACACTCGTCTACCCAGTGCCACCAAGTCGTTGCCTCCCAGGTGTACTATGACTACAGATGGCGGTGACCTATGCCGCCCTAGAAGTCCCTCGAAAAATGACTCGAAGTTGTCAAAAACGAGCCCACCCTTCCCATGGAAGGCCACTCTGAACCCGTATTCCCCAGGTGCGTGAATCGCGTCACCTTCCTTGAATACGTCACCGGCGCGCCTCACGTATGAGTGGCCCACGACCCATACCATCCTCTCTCCAGACGGTGACCTCTGACCGCTGGTCTCTTGATGCTGGGTCGACCTCCAATTCCGCCCTGCGTGGCAGGCTCGCGAAACTGCAAAGTAAACAAAAGACAGAAAACGTGAGTGCATGTCCATTGATCACTTACAACATGTGCAAGCGCACATACCTCTTGAAGCAATTTGAGGACCAACGGCCCAATTGTTTCACTTCCTCAGCCCTCTGACCCCTGGCTGTAGCCTCAGTAGCAGCCCCTATCCTAAAGGAGTGGGTCCCAAAATCGCACGGGTCCATGCCCGCGTCAGCGATTGCCAGTGCTAGCACCCTCTGAAACTGAAATCTCGTCAGTGGGGTGCCATCCTTGTGTCGGAGCAAGCTCCCCCCCCAAGCGGCCGCTCTTAGCGCCAAATAGTCTTCCACACACTTCAACGGGCAGATGGGGGACCCACGGCTGCGCTGCACGACAACACTCTCTCCCATAGCCCCCTGGTCGGTCTTGGACCTGGCTATCATGATTACCATCGAATCACCCCTTATCTGGATGTGATCCCTGCACAAACCTCCCTCCATATCTCCCTTGTTCTTTGCGACAAGTTCGCTCACCCTCATGGCCCCATGGAATGCCAATGTGAACGCTGCCCGGAACAGAACTGCTTCGTAATGGGAGGAACACGTCTCATCCAGCTTTGCTAAAAGCAGAGACAGTCTGTCTAAGCCAATCGGGTGCCTCGTATCTTTCTTGCAACCCTCAAGGCGCTGCCAGCCGCGAAGGGCTTTCTTCACCAAAAAGAACCTGTAGGGTCTTTTATGCCGTGTACCTGGGCCATGAAGGAAATGGCCGCCCTATGCCTACCGGCCGTTGCCACTGATCGGCCCTCCCTGTGTAGTGCTACCAGGTACCCCAGGAAGGATTCCTCCTGACCCCAATTCTGACTCCATGTGGGACCTAAATATGTGCAATAGGAATGAAACGCTCCTTCGTATGCTTTCCTTGTCCTGGGGGCTAGACTCGCTGCCACGAGGTCTTGTAATCCGAGGCACCGATTAGCCACATTGCTTCTGGGAATGGTGCTGTCTCTGGGTCTGCTGTGTGCAGATAACCCCTGAATGCCTGTATATGTGAACGAGAGAGTGCATCAGCCGCATGATTCAGTACACCTGGCACATGTTTCGCCCTGAACAGTACATTCATTCTCATGCAAAGTAGCACAATCTCTTTCAACAATCTCAAGATCATTTTGCAGCGTGCTGCCTGTTGGTTAATGCACTCGACAACAGTCATATTGTCAGACCAAAACACCACTGAGCGGTCCCTGAAGTCGTCAGCCCATGTCATCAGAGCAACCCAGATGGGGAATAACTCCAAGAACCCAATGTTACCTGTGAGACCGTTGGAGTGACACCATGTTGGCCATGTTTGTGCCGACCATCGATCACCTAAGATGGCGCCAAAACCCACGCTCCCTGCCGATTCGGTCCATAGACCTAATTCCTCCGAAGACTCTGGCGGGGAGTTCCAGACGACTCGACCGTTGAAGTCCGCCAGAAATGCCAACCAAATACGCATATCCTGGCGAACCTCTCCAGACAGTCTCGTACGGTGGTGACCCTCCTTGAGACCTCCCATAGCTTGCGCGATAGAGCGCGAAAACGGGCGGGCCATAGGAATCACCCTCAAGGCAAAATTAAGCTGACCCACTGTTTGTTGTAACTGGTGCAGGGTCACTTTCTCCCCACCCAGGCATTGCATCAAGGAAGCCCGGAACTTGATCACTTTTTCAACTGGTAATCGGAAACACCCCTCCACAGAATCGAGCTCAATTCCCAGAAACTCCAGTGAAGTAGATGGTCCAACCGTCTTACCTGGTGCCAATGGGACACCAAATTCATTCATGAGGATGCAGAAATCATACAGCGCCTGTGCGCAGTTCGTATCCCCGGCTGTCCCCAAAAACAGAAAGTCATCCAGATAATGCATAACATGTCTATGACCTGTAGCCTCTGTAAATGCCCATTCCAAAAAACAGCTAAACATCTCAAAATATGCACATGAAATGGAGCAACCCATGGGCATGCATTTATCCATGTAATAACTTCCCTGGAATGTAAAACCTAGCAGGCGCTGATCCTGCGGGTGCACCGGCAGCAACCGGAATGCTGATTCGATATCACATTTCGCCATCAGCGTCCCAGGGCCTAGGTGGTTCAACATGGCCACGGCATCGTCGAACGATGCGTATCGTACTGAACAAACTTCTGGGTCAATGGCATCATTCACCGAGGAACCCCTAGGAGCAGAAAGGTTATGTATGAGCCTAAACTCCCCCGGATCTTTCTTCGGGACAACCCCTAACGGGGAACAGATGAACTCGGCCACCGGCGGGCAAGAAAAGGGGCCAGCCACTCGCCCCACACTGACCTCTTTTGCTATTTTCTTTTCTGCCACGCCTGGGTTGTGTCGTACCGATAACTGATTTCTACAAAAGGAGTTCCCCCGAAAATCCCCCGCCGGGATGTGGAAGCCATGTAAGAATCCCTTCCTCAACACCCCAGCGGATACATGATCAGGGTATTTGTTTAACCACGGAATCATAACCATGAGATCAACGGGTGTAGGCAATCGGTCACAACGGTCCACCTCACTCCTGCTTAGACCCACCTTTTCCTCCCGTCCCGCCATTTTTTGATCTACATGCACTTTCCGGGTGTGAGGAATTCCCACAGCCGGCACACACATGCTTAAACTTGCATGTCCCCTGCGGTCTGTTACAGTTGCCTCGATTGAAGCCCCAACAGACCCCCCCTTTTCTGCCATTCCCGCCAACTCTAGGCTGATAACCCCCGCCTGTCCCTGCTCGAAAGGGCACCCCGGGCTTTTGGCGGACCACTCCGGACCCGCTCCCGCCTGGCGAGGACGTACCTATCGCCCCTGGCAGGAGTTGCTTGTGCCATGACACCGAGTCCAAACAATCCCAAGACAAAGAAGCATCATATTCCTTTGCTTTACGGAACTTCATGTCATAGCCTTTCCATTCTTCCCCCTCATACATTGAATAAAAATCCATAATGCGATTCTGATAGCAAACCAACTCAGTCATAACCTCAGGTTTACGTTCCCCCATAACTGCGGTAAATATAGAGAAGGCCTTAACCCAGTTCGTCACTGTCTCGTCCACCCTGGACTCGGCCATCTTGGCGCGCCAGACACTAGGGTGCCACAAATCTTTCTGCGTTTTAGCATACTCCATCTCACGATGGTCCGTTAACAATGAAAACATGTTGACATACTTGTCTCCCCATATTAACTCTTTCGTGGCCATGGGAATGTGCTGTGCAACCTTTTCCCGCCTTGAGGGTATGGAGCCCTCCCCCACCATCGGCAATGCGAGCTTACCCGGATCGGCTGTTGTTGCCGCCGTCTTCTCTTGACCGTTTATGCACGGGGGGGTTTTACCCAATAGTTGTCCCTGGGACCTGGGTTGAGTTAGATAATAAGAGGAAGGGGTCCCAGTGTATCACGGGGATTTATTTAGATAAATGAAACACAATTACTTGAAAAACAATGGTTTAGATCCACACGGTTTTATTCACAGTGGGATGTAGTATAATATACAACTACTATAATGCAATGAACTGTATTGAACGTCATACAGTGCCCCACGAGGAAGAGGAACGTGATAGTGAGGGAGTCGTGAAGTGAAGGGATCATGTGACAATAAAATCAGTTGTCATGTGACAGTAAAATCAGTTGTTAAGGCATTTACTCAAGCCACCAATAGGGTGGCCACAACTTGTATAGCACATAGTAAATCTTTCACATAGAGGCATACGACACCAAGTACAGCAAATATACAATTGTTGGTGTGAGGTTGCCACAATACACAACAAACAGTCGACGTTTCGACCCTCTTGTGGCTGCAGGATAATTTAACCTTGCTGTAGGGTCTTCATCAGGACCATGGTAGGGGAGTGGGGGCAAAGGACCTAATAGGGGTATAATGAATTCCAATTAGAGGGTTGAAATTGACCTCTATGTCGAACACACAGGTAGAGACAAGTACAAAAAGACTGAAACATAGTGCAAATGAGCACATTACATTGTTAGCAGGCTTCTTCCTGCTTGCGCAATTACTGGCGGGTTAATTACTAACGCTGGGGAAAGGGTAGATGCGTATCGCTTACACTAGTCCATGCAACCAAAGATACCCAAAAGAGCAGGAGGGTAGGTCATCAACGCACGGACTTAATTGTGCGTCCCTCCAACGAGAAATCAAGAGATGACTGAAAATGCGCGGGAGCCTTTAACATTCAACCAGGAGGTTGGATGGAGGGATTATGGCCTGTGGTGGATTGATGGCATTGACTAACATAGCGAGCGTGAGTTTAGATTGTAATCATAGCGAGCATGCATGATTCACTACCGTTCAAGGGTCACCAAGGGGATATGACTAATGAGAATATCCGTATAAGGCTTACCCACAGTCCGCATGCAGTCGGATCTAGCGTGGAAACTCAGGAAATTACAATACAAGTTGGAGAGTCATGCATCTGAAAAAGGAGCGAGTCAGAATGTAATATTAAACATAAAATTATTGCGGAGCTGGAGCGGGCAACAAAAAGACGGCTAGGCGGCTTACCGGTAGCACCCGTTGTGTGACTTGGGCGCGGTCGGGTGCACCGTCGTGGTTTTCAAAGAATCGACGGATGGGTCTGAGAGAGGTAAAACAGGGGGATAGCGATTCAGGCTACAAGACAGCTCAAAACATGCAGACTAGTTAGCTCATTGTGCGAGCCGTACAGCTTACCGATATCAGGGCGGCATGGGGAATGTCCGCGATCGGTCGGTTCAGGAGTGGATTATTTTCAGACTTCCTGACTCGTGAGTGATCTGAGGGAATCAAGAGTGAGGGATGCTGAGTATTACTGGTCTCAATACTGGGCAGGGAGCGACTCTCAAAGACAGAATCACTTACTTGGTAGGATCTGACAGCTCTGTGCGCGAGTTGCAGTGGAAATGCCGCGCTTCCTATTTTCCTGTGGTAGTCATAGTGACAGGTCACGTGGTGGCCCCAGGGAGGAGTAAGGCTAGTAGAAAGACCTCAGGGTCAGGCACCTGGTCTCGGACGAGATCAGCCAACCAATGACACCACTCCATGCTTTCAAAAAAGCTAAATGCATCGTGATATCGGTAAGCTGTACGGCTCGCACAATGAGCTAACTAGTCTGCATGTTTTGAGCTGTCTTGTAGCCTGAATCGCTATCCCCCTGTTTTACCTCTCTCAGACCCATCCGTCGATTCTTTGAAAACCACGACGGTGCACCCGACCGCGCCCAAGTCACACAACGGGTGCTACCGGTAAGCCGCCTAGCCGTCTTTTTGTTGCCCGCTCCAGCTCCGCAATAATTTTATGTTTAATATTACATTCTGACTCGCTCCTTTTTCAGATGCATGACTCTCCAACTTGTATTGTAATTTCCTGAGTTTCCACGCTAGATCCGACTGCATGCGGACTGTGGGTAAGCCTTATACGGATATTCTCATTAGTCATATCCCCTTGGTGACCCTTGAACGGTAGTGAATCATGCATGCTCGCTATGATTACAATCTAAACTCACGCTCGCTATGTTAGTCAATGCCATCAATCCACCACAGGCCATAATCCCTCCATCCAACCTCCTGGTTGAATGTTAAAGGCTCCCGCGCATTTTCAGTCATCTCTTGATTTCTCGTTGGAGGGACGCACAATTAAGTCCGTGCGTTGATGACCTACCCTCCTGCTCTTTTGGGTATCTTTGGTTGCATGGACTAGTGTAAGCGATACGCATCTACCCTTTCCCCAGCGTTAGTAATTAACCCGCCAGTAATTGCGCAAGCAGGAAGAAGCCTGCTAACAATGTAATGTGCTCATTTGCACTATGTTTCAGTCTTTTTGTACTTGTCTCTACCTGTGTGTTCGACATAGAGGTCAATTTCAACCCTCTAATTGGAATTCATTATACCCCTATTAGGTCCTTTGCCCCCACTCCCCTACCATGGTCCTGATGAAGACCCTACAGCAAGGTTAAATTATCCTGCAGCCACAAGAGGGTCGAAACGTCGACTGTTTGTTGTGTATTGTGGCAACCTCACACCAACAATTGTATATTTGCTGTACTTGGTGTCGTATGCCTCTATGTGAAAGATTTACTATGTGCTATACAAGTTGTGGCCACCCTATTGGTGGCTTGAGTAAATGCCTTAACAACTGATTTTACTGTCACATGACAACTGATTTTATTGTCACATGATCCCTTCACTTCACGACTCCCTCACTATCACGTTCCTCTTCCTCGTGGGGCACTGTATGACGTTCAATACAGTTCATTGCATTATAGTAGTTGTATATTATACTACATCCCACTGTGAATAAAACCGTGTGGATCTAAACCATTGTTTTTCAAGTAATTGTGTTTCATTTATCTAAATAAATCCCCGTGATACACTGGGACCCCTTCCTCTTATTGTCTTCTCTTGACCAGCTGCTGGTACTCCAGGCGCCACCTGTGGGGGAACAAGAGGAACACTCGCCCTTGCGGCATCTCTCGATTGCCGTAACTGCTTTATTAGTACCCTGGCATCTTCGGCCGGATCTCCCAGGGTCACTGTGCCCCCCACCTTTGTCTTGAGCCATGCCGTCAACTGTGCGGCCAATTCTGGGGGCACCTCATCGTCCTCGGCCGGGGTGATCACTCTTGGGATCGGCTGGCCTAACTCTGGGTTCTCAGCCGGTATAAGGGGGGTGATGGGAGGTACCTCTGGGACCGTGACCCCCCCTGAAACCGCCCTCTCTTTGAGCCTCTTCCCTCCAACCTTGGGGGCAACTCCCGGCAAGGCCGGGCCTATTACCTTTTTCGGCTGACCTGGGTCGTTCAATGCGGCCAATTGCTTCTTCACCTCCGCCAAACCTCTACCGAGCGATTGGACTTGACCGAGCTTTCGGTCCATACAAGCAATCCGGTTCGACAACAGGCGTAACACCTTCTCCATCTCGGAACCCTTTCCTGCTTGCTTGCTAGGCATGGTTTCGAGTCCTCCGCCTTTGGTCGATCCACGAGGTCCTGAAATCTGTGTCGAAACTGAAAGAGAAAAAACAGGATTACCACGTTCAAAATTGCTGCTTGTTCCGTCGAGAGCTCACGAGCAACGAGTGGGTGCAGCCTTCCGATCCGAGGAACAAGAGGACGATCTTCTGGGTTCCCGCTCCTTTATCCTTCTGCGGGAGGGCGTGTACCCGTCCCCAATACGCCTACGGGGCGTGGTCTTCCGTCGAGGTGTCTAGGACAACCCCTCTCGGGCGGGGGTAGGCGCGCCCCGGCTACGCCGCTTTGGGCATACCAGCCGGGCTACGCCCACCCCGCCCAAAATGGCTTCCCGGGAGGTTCGGGTCACCCATCCATACGTTCGGGGGGACCGAGCGGTCGCCCCTTTCCAGTATCTCTGCTTCCTGATGCTGAGGCAGAGGAAATTACTATCCATCCAAAGATTTGGGACCAGAAAGCATAGGACGATGAATTTGGTGTCTTCAATGGCTAGATGTCAGTCAATTATTATTTGTGTATCAAAGTATACATTTGCTAATTTAGCTTAAATGACACAATTATGTGTTCAAGTGGGTGCACGTAGATGTTGAAAAGTAGTGGGGAGAGTTGGGAACCCTGGAGAAACTGACAGCTGATGTTAGTGCACTTAGACAGGAACTGGAGAACAATGACATATTTCAAGTCAGAGAAAAATTATTGTAACCAGGAGTGGGCTTTTCTTTAAATACCAAGGTCACTGTCCAGGTGAATGAGCAGTAGGACATGGTCAAGCGTGTCAAATGCAGGGGATAAGTCTAACAACATGAGAGTGAATAATCAAAATATGATTGTAGACAAAATATACTGCTACAAGAATATCTTGTCAAAAATATTGTCAAGTCAGAACTATTGTGGGACAGAATAGAGAACATAAGAATATTGTTTTTAATAATATAGTTTAAAAAAAAGATTGTATGTTAAATTGTTTACTTTAATATAGTTGTAATAAATAGAATTTTCACTTAATTTCATATATTTTAGTTATACTATTTGTAGGTATTAGTGTTATTTGTTTTAGTATGGGTACATTTACAGGTTAATTTTGTAGAGGGTTGTTGGGTT
Organism: Lissotriton helveticus; assembly: GCF_964261635.1. Classification (NCBI taxonomy): domain Eukaryota; kingdom Metazoa; phylum Chordata; class Amphibia; order Caudata; family Salamandridae; genus Lissotriton; species Lissotriton helveticus. Next base: position 760,861,328 of record NC_136063.1, on the reverse strand, counting down.
TGTAGGGGATTGGGGTGGGGAGTTATTTAAAATATAAATGACTGTTTTACATTTTAATAAAGGTGCATTGTTAATTAAATAATCATGTTAATTATTGAGGATTAGTTTGTAAATTTAAAGTATAATATACATTTTAAAATATAATTTTTTAATTTAGTAGCATGCTGTTGAATTTGTAGGGGATTAGGATGGGAAGTGGCATTAAATATAGATTATTGTATTTTTATGTTTAATTAAAGTATCATGTTAATAAAATTATTATTTGACAATTGGTTTGTTAAGAATGTAACTGTTATTTTTACTATTTCAATATAGTTGGTGATTTTTAATTTGTAATCTACATTTTCTAGTTCTAATGAGTAATTTGGTATTTAGTAGCAGGTTGTTGGGATTGTAGAGAATTAGTGTGTAAACATTAAAAATAAATAATTGTTTTTATTTGTAATTAATATATTGTGGTAATTAGGTTAAGTAATTTGTAATAAAATATGTACATTATTTTACTTATTAGTTGTTAATTTAATTATCTGTTGTTTTTCCATTCATTTGTGATGTGTAGATCAGAGTATTTAATAATAAAATGTTTAATTGTATTTGTTTTATTTTATAACTACAGTAATTGTAATAAATACTTTTGTTGTGCAGGTTTTCTTTGGGCAGTAGGTCTGTTCAAATGTTTTTATATTGTCACATATTTAAATGTTATTTTAAAATGTTTAGTATTTTACCCCACCAAAGCAGAACACTTTCCCTACAGTTGTTTAGTTGGGAGTGGAAATAGTAGCTCTAACCTATCCAAAGACCAATATTTCCCCTACTTTGCTTACAATGAAGTGGAGATAGTAAATCTAATCCCACTGAAGTCCAACACTTCCCCTACTGTAGCTTAGAATGGAGAGGGAATAATAAAGTAATCTCCTCCAAAGTCAAACTCTTTTTCTGATTTTGCTGATATTGTTATGGGAATAATAAATCTCACCCATACACAGTCCAACACTTTCCCTGATTATGCTTAAGTTTGAGTGGAAATAATAAATTTAACCCTTCTAAAGTACAACACCTTCCCTACTGTTAATTTGGAGTGAGAATAGTAACACTAACCCCTCCAAATCCCAACTATTTCCCTAGTGTTGTTTATTTTGCATTGTTGTTATTTTTTTATATGATGTTTAAATTAATATTAAAACACATCTCACAAAAAAATGTATGCTAGATTTAGTTTTCAATCAATTTGCTATATGCTGTTATTGTATATTTATTTGTTAAATGTTATTTTTATTATTTATCATTTAAAGTTTTTAAAATGTTGATATTTTTTCCCTGTATGGGCATGTATGTTTAAGTTACATTAATAATCAAAAGTATTTTTATATTTTACTTTTTATTAATTTTATATCATTTTGACAAATGTAAGTTTGTTAATTTTAATTTTAAGTTATTGTTGATATATTTAATGGGGTCTTTAATGTTTTAAGTATTGTTACATATTTGTAAAGTATATAGATAAGGTATATCATTAATTTAGATGAATAATTTAAATTATTTATTATTTAAATATATTATTTTATGCTTTAATATGGTAGAATAATTGCATATAATGATATATATATATTACCTACTGGCGGTCGCCAGAAGGTAATTATAGCTAGGACCTATTATCCATAGGTAATCAGCAACATTCTATTTAGAATAACTTTAATGCCGGTTGACGAATCTTTGCGAAATTTTCAAAACTTTTGGCCAGCTCCGGTCCGCTCCTATCCTGAAAGTTTCACGGTGATCTGTCAAGCAAAGGCCGAGAAAAAAGAGGGGTCCCAAAATTCTTTTTCCCCATGCAATTTCCCATAGGACCTTTAGCCGCAGCTACAGCCCGAACTGCTGAACAGAATTACACCAAATTTGGCAAAGAGGTTGTACTTAGTTCAGACTTGTGCCTTTTGCTTAAATGGTGTAAATCCGTTCAGTAGGTCCTGAGAAAATGACAGTTAAAATAATGCATATGTCTATGGGCGTGGTGAATCTGCGCTTAGGTCCGCGTACCCTAAGCGCAGCCTACGTGCACCCTGCCGTGCATGAGCTGTATTTGAATTGGCTGTCAACACTCCAAATCAGGAAGCGCTGGCAGCCATCTTGTGCTTCGGACACGAGAAACCCCCAAAAATTTTGCAAAATGCAAAAAGGGAGCAGGGTAAAAACACCCTGACCCCCTAGGCCTGCTTAGGGGGTCCCACAAGGACCCCAAAGGCCCCAATTTAAAAAAACAAAAAACGGGAGGATGCGCGCAGGATACGCTCATTCTGCCGATAACAAAAAATAACACACGATCTCCCACACTAATGAGCTAATTTGCCCCCGGGGGGCCTAATCCCGGGGGCATCATCAAAAAAATAGTGAGGGGGGTTCCAAATCCACCCAGACTGCCCCAGGGATCGCCACCCCCGGGGCTTGTTTAAAATGGTTGGGGGGCTCTCAGGCCCCTCCAGCCTGGGGACCGCCAGCCCCCAGGGCTTCAAAACATTAAGGGGGTCATTAGGATGACGGGCGGAAGTCCGCCCACCATCCCATCGGGGGAAGGGTTTTAGGATGCGCCCGCCACAGTGGGGAGCGCATCATGCATGTTTAACATTGCGGCGGGTGGTGTTTACACCAGCACCCGCCGCAATGTTAGAAATGCTTGTCATGCATTTGCATACACAAAACGGCAGGCGCTACGCGGTGCCTGCAGCATTGTGTATGCAAATGCAAAGGGGTACCACAGGTACATCTTGATATGGCTGGCGGTGTCTGATAGACACCACCACCATATAAACCCTTTTCTGCCCCGGTCGTAAGGCAACCGGGGCGGAAAAGCAGGGGACGGTCTTTCCGTCCGCCGCGGACCCCCCAGCCATGTTAATATGGCGGGGGTCATTGCAGCAAGGATGGCGGGTGGATCGCCCCTGTCAGGCCGGCGGTGGCTACCGCCAGCCTGGCGGGGGCGATCTGCCCACCATCCTAATTGGGCCCTAAGTGAGGGGGCAGTGCTTAATTTGCAAAATATGAAGTGCAGGTGCTCAAATGTTTGTCGGAGGCCACACCTACTTTTATCTGGCCCCACCTACTTCCTCCACTGGCTCCACCCACTTACTCTATTAGCTCCACCCACATCCTCAACTGGCACTGCGATAAATCAGATGAATTTTAGCAAGGGAGCCTTCCTCATAGTAAGGTTTTGATAGAAGGTTCCCCTGCCCTGTGAACATTTTTAAAAAGATTAAATGAAAAGTGCATTTAAAGCACAATGTTTGGAATAATTTAGCTAAAATCACTAATGCATTGAAAAGGGACAACTCCAGTGCTCTATGTGCCGATTTGGGGAAAGGATGATACTGGGATAGGGTATGCCTTTTTTAATAGAGTCTATGAGTCTATGAGATCAAAATACAACTTTGACATAGCTTATGTGACAAAATAAACCAAAGGAAGGAACAATAGGCAAAAACTGGAATAGTGGAAATATTGCAATGGTATATACAAGTAATTACAACTCATCATCATTCAATTGTCCTAAAAGGAGCTCCCGGCAGTCCAGTACATTGTATCACATATACAGAACATTTTACATGCCACAGTGTAAAATAATGGCTCAGCTGGGCTTGTGGGAATTAGATATAGGCTTTACTAGCTGTTTCCTTATGCCCTCTTTCAAATTTCAGCTTCAAAGTACCCGAGCCAGACACAAACCAACACACTCAGGCAACATGCACAAACAACATGCACACAGTCACCTGTACACACCGCTGTGGGGAGGGAAACCCACTCATATTTGTACACATACTCCACCTCTTTGCACCCCACACCGGCTCACTCTGGGTCCTCTCCCTCCCTCATACAGTCAATCGTTTTAGCTTCAGCATATATAACACAGGTATAGCTTTGACAACAGGAGCGCAAGCTTCCCTAATGCAAATAAGTTATACAACAAGACTCTGAGGAAGCAGTGACAGCAGCGCAAGATTCCCAAGTGTGAATCACAAGCCGTGGCCACCCTGCCACCACTGCCATGTACTGCCTTCACCTTATGTGCATTACTTGCACTTGCAAACTATTTAAAGTTATAAATCAATAATGAACATATAGGTTTGTGCATAAATACTGCTGCTCGCTGCACAGCACTAAACAACACTGCAGCCTTCTCTTGACAGACTACAAATGCACTCATGCATGCCTGATGCCACCATGCCACCAGGGTTTAAATTTCATCAACTGGGCTGGAGGGCATTTGCATTAGAAGAGAGGATGAGGATCAAAATGTTGTATATGCTACTGGGGTGGTTTGTCAATGTCACCCACAGATTCTTCAAGACAAAGTGGGCAATTAATCTGGCCCCATCTCCCACGGCCATCCCTGGTTTTCTTTCTGTCTTACTTGCTTCAATTTTTCTCTCTAAATCTCTCAACCCCACCCACTGTCCACCTTTAACTCTGATTGTCTTTCTCTACCTATTCCTCCCTCAACACCCTGTCATTCTATAAACCTTCCCTTCTCTCCTTGACCATCTCTTGCTTCGTCATCTCTCTCTTGGTATCTGACCTCACCCCTCTTTACCTGTGTCTCTCTCTGCTTCCTACCCTACCTCCCGACGCTCTTCTAACTTAAGTTATTCTTCACCTCACCTCCGACCTCCCTCCTGCTACCATGCTTCTGGTGCTGTTTCAACACTGTTTATTATTTCTACCAGGCTGGTAGTAATAATAAAGTGAAGCAAATCGATGCAAAAATAAACTTAATTTAGCACCACGGTTTTTCTTTTGAAGACAATCCAGCTTTGCCAGTCTCCTCCAAATATAAAGAATTCAAGAAAGCCAGTGTCATGAAGAGTCCACTATCTTTGGGGCCTCCTGTTTAATAAAATGCTTATATGTTCAGGTGGGTGCGGTATTCATTAGCTTCCCAGCATACCCCCAAACCCCCTCCCACTACCAAGACTAGGGCTGGAAGCCACTACGTCGCGCAATATATAACTAATTAAATTAATGGAGGACACTGTAGGCTGACGGACCTACTCCGGTCGGTTGTTTTTGTACATAATTTTCTTTAATATATATATTAAGGCACGATTACAACTACTTACTCACTTTGCAAGCACAAATGGCACGATAAAGTGCTTTACGTCTATGGGCTCATTTATTAGGTGATGTGTCGCCCGGGGTGTTCGTGTGCACAACTACTTACTGCCTGATAGAAAAGAAGGCAATGAACCAGTTGAACATCTTATATGGCTTTGATTTACTGGCCACTCTTGAGAGGAACTATTAGGGAAGGAATGCAGCCGAGGATACTTCGACGGCAGGGCCTTTATTTAACATCTTTTAACCCTGGCCGGCCTAGTATTGTGAGTGTCTGAATAAATGTGTATGTGGGCAGACAGCAGCCGCTACTAGGCCAGGGAGTCCAGCAGGCACAGCGGGGTGCGTTATCCAGTACTGGCGTCATCGAATCTGTGGAGCCGCCACCGGAGCTACCACAGTGCCCAACACGCCAACACTCGGCTCAAACAAAAAAAGAAAAGCAGCACATGGAATGACCTGCTTAGTACTTACAGTTATTTATACTATTGACCGGACTGGATATAGCTAGGTAGGCCTGCTTGGTGCTGCTACTGCCTGGCCTGCCCTCTCAACCTCACAACTTCCTCGGGCCTGATGATGGCTCCTGGGATGCGGGTGTGCCTGGGCCGGAGTGGCAATTGGAAAGAAATCTGTGCACGACGCACTGCCTGCCTGCCCTAACATCCTGCTTTTCATGCAATTTATTTAGCTACTATGAAGCCAGTAAAGCCCACCACTGTTCGGCAGTAACTAGCAGTAGGGAGGATGTATACTAAGTTTTCAAAGAAGGCAGGGGCCGTGCAGGGCCTTTAACTTCAAACCCGGCTGGCCGCCGGCCCTATCGTGATACGTCAAGGGGCAGGGTCTTCTTCAAACTGAACACCGGCCAGTGGCGGGCAGCCGGCGCTATTGTGATATAAATAAATCAAATGTATTAAGTGTACCGTGGGCTGGGTCAGGCACGGTGCATCATTAAATCTTGTTGATGGAGCCAGAGCTACCGCTCGGTGGCGGTGCCTGACACGCCACCATGCAAAAAAAAAAGTAGCATGCTTTCGTTTGGCAACAATGGGCATGCATGGCATGATGATTGCTCAGTGCTCAGTGGCGTACGAGCGTACTACTACTTACGGTTAAACTCGTGGTCGGCTCGGGCTGCGGGGTACTGCCTTTATTTTTAACTACTGATAGGCCGCCCTCTGCTACTGCTGCGTGGTTGAGTGCAGGAGTGTCGGGGCGTGGCAATCGGACAAAAATATGCGACCAGCGCGAACAACCAAATCCAGCCCACACCCAGCCAATCAGTGTCTGACTGACTCCCGCCCACCACTCGCAACACTGAACTAAGGGCCGCCGCCATGACGACATCCACCATCAGAATGATATATGATGATGATCGAGGCACTGTCTGAATGCAGTAAAGTAATCTTTGCTCCATGCAGTCTCCGGATCACAAGGCACAAGTAGCACTCACCGGGACTCAGGAGACCGAGAAGATAGAACAGCACTCTGCGCTGAGTAAGTAAAAGCTTAGGGGCCGATTATAATGGCGGACGGACCTGAGTCCGTCCGCCACCATAGAGTAGGATCGACCGACCGCAGGGGCTGTGACGGTCCCTCCGTGCAGATTAGGATGTGACCGCCAGGGTGGCGGTCACATCCTCAATCTTTAACATTGCGACGGGTGCAGCTTCAAGCTGCACCTGCCGCAATGTTAAAAATGCATGCTCGGCATTTGCGTGCACAAAGCAGCAGGCACCGCGCAGTGCCTGCCGCCTTGTCTACGCAAATGCAGGGGGGTACCATAGGTACCCCCCATGTGCACCCCCCTTCACCCAGGGGGCCCGCAACGGGCCCCCGAAATGAAGTTCCGTTTGCTTTTCCACGGCGGAAAAGCCGCCATGGAAAAGCATACTTTGTACTCCATCCTAATATGGATGGCGGTGTCTTATAGACACCGCCATCCATGCTAATGCTTTTCCGCCGTGGTCGGAAGGCGACCGCGGCGGAAAAGCGGAGGACAGATTGTAAGACCCACCAGCCATCCTAATTTGGCGGTCAGTCTTTCAAGCCTCCGAGGTGGATTTCCCGCATCCTCCGGGCCGGCGGTGGCTTCCGCCGGCCCGGTGGATGCGGGAAATCTGCCATCGTAATAGGCCCCTAAGTTAGCTAACAAGTTATATTGTGGCGTGCAGTCCTGCAGACGATTGTAGACCCGGCCCTGGAAAGTAAGTGCCGGTGCTAAGCACCGGCAAGCACCGGCACAAATTAAGCACTGGAGAGGGGGCTCTGAGGCCCCCAGCTCCGGGGACTGCCACCCCCGGGGCTTCTTCAAGCCTGGAGCCTTGTCTAGGCCCTGGGGACCACCCCCCCCGGGTGGGCTCCTGCAGTGTCCCGGGGTCCCCACCCCCGGGACACTATAGTTTGCAATGACAGGGCGGGAGCCTCGTGGCTCCCACCCTGTCATTGCAAACTGCTTTCCTATTTGGAAGAGAGAGCAGTTGGGACAGTGGGGGGATTGGGGACCCCCCCACGGCCCCCAACGAAGAGGGCCAGCCCCAGGGGATGGGGTCCCGGGGCCCAGAACTGGCCACAGGAGGGGGGCAAGGCAGCCCCTCTCCAAAATAATAATAACAAAAAAAAGGGCCATACTCTGTGGCGCTTACTGGAGGTACCTAGTGGGCTAGTTTGACCCTAGGGACCCTTAGGATTGAAGGGGGCTTAATCTCTCAACTTAGAACGGTGACAGGGTGCGTTTACACAGTGACGAAGGGAGGGGACGGGGCCTGACGTGAGGTGTGCAAACATGCCCTGTGACGCGTTTTAAGTTGGGGAAAAAATTCCACTTCAAACCTGAGGGACCATGGGAGCCAAGTAGCTCACCAGGTGCTTCCAGGAAACGCCACTTCGCTGCGTTACAGAGAGGTGGTGCAGGCCGTGCCCCTTTTTACATCTTTGTGCTACGCAGCTCTGTGACGCTTACCGGATGTACTACGAATTCCGATTTACTCACCTGTTATCAGGAGAGACCTCAGTGCAGCAACTTTGATCCCAGTACTGATCCTGAAAAGTAATTCTAACCATACTTATCAGTAACTTGAATTTCCTTCCGTAGGCTAACATTGACTGGTTTCACTTGGAAATTCTTCTAAGTGTGGAGTTTTGGAACTTTTAAATATTCACCTAAAATCATCCGAACAACACATTCCGATTTACTCACTTGTTATCAGGAGAAAACTCAGTGCTGCATCTTTTAGCCCAGCACTGAACCTGAAAAGTAATTATAACCGTACTTACCAGTAACTTGTATTTCCTTCCGTAGGAATCCATTGTCTGGTTTTCACCAGAAAAGTTTCAAAGTGTCTATTTTCACAAACTACAAATATTCCTTAAAAATCGCCGGTATGACTTACACGTATTCTTTCAACTGTTTACAGGAGATGCACCAGTGCTGGATCCAGGATCCACCACTGAGTAAGAAAAAGTAACGATAACACTACTTACTTGCTAAGCGAATTTCCTCCCATAGGATAACATTGGTGATTCTCTGTGAAAAAGTTTCTGTGTCAACTTTTAAAACACAATGATATTCCTTAAAAATTACTACTGTAACCAAAACGCTTTTACTCAACCGTTTACAGGAGATGTCCCAGGACTGAATCTAGGATCCAGTCCTGTGGTTAGAAAAGTAATCAATAAAGTAACTAATTGCATTTAACTAGAAATTCCCATTCAGCTCAATGTTGCATTGTGTTTGAAATTGTGTTGCCCATTGCAACAACTGTAACTACTGTACTTAAAAGTCTATTGCCTATTTGCAAAGTATTTGAACTATAGTAATTCATTCTGAGAAAGTATATTTTGTAATGTAATGTATAATGTAACTATAATGTAATTTAAAAAATAAAATATCTAAAAATAAATAGTTTAAAAAAATGTACTAAATCAGTATCAAAAAAATAAATATAAAAATTAATACATTTAAAAATTGTCATCTACAAAACCTTTGAAATTCACTGAAAAAAACCATAGGTTTCAGACATGTCATAGTTAGGAATTAGCATTTAAAAAACCTTTGAAATTCACTGAAAAAACCATAGGTTTCAGACATGTTATAGTTAGGAATTAGCATTTAAAAAACATTGGAAATTCACTGAAAAAAACATTGGTTTTAGAGGTGTTATAGTTAGTTGGACATTTCACTTGTACAAAACCATTGACATTCCTCCGTTATAGTTAGTTGTACTAACTATAACTCGCGTGCCCGCAATCCACTGCTGATGGTGTCACATATTACATTATTCATGACATGGTCAGTGACATCACTGATGACATCACTGATGACATCTCAAATGACATCACTGATGACATCATCCACGTGACAATCTGATAGATTGTATCATACACTAGTATAACCTTTCAACACTCATTATAAAATATGGAGTACCATATTTGAAACGATTGACACACCAATACAAGTTTCTAAAAACCCACTCAGTGATTCCCAAATCTACACACACATCTAAACACTTACCTATAGATTCACTCATACATGCTAACAAAGATCAATAGAACACTATTAAATATACTTATACACCTACATCGACATTACACACCAGCACACATCCTATTCACTTATGCAGTCATCCTACTCACTTATGAAACAATTGATCATACTTATATTTACTAAGTTACACACTTATACAAACACCACTTTATTTATTCATATAGATAGTAACTCATACTTAGTGTGTTATAAAATCACTACTACAAGTATACAGTTATCCATACAGTCACTCAGTCAGTCATATACTTTATTCGATAACTTAATATCATAAAAAGGCACAGGTACAATAATCCACACATATATACAAATTCACAATCGAAACCTTAAACAATTCCATAAAATCTATTTCATCTAAAATTCATTTCATAAGTCTTCAATCATGGGACAGTTGTAAAACTAAAAATAATTCCAAACATGGATAATCATTAAAAAGAAAGTTCAGTAAAAAGTTTGCCTAAATGCTGAAGATAAAATTAATACATTCACTGAGTCTTATGTGTACTTATTTATATACAACAACTGTCTATTAAACTGCCTTTTATATTTCTAGTTTGTTGGACATGTATCATTGAGAAATATATTTACTCATCACCACACCCATAAAGAGATTCACTCACCCAAAAAACTGTTTCCACATGCAGTCTTAACCTCATATACCTACTAAATCAACTATTTACGCATCTTTGGACGTTCACACATCTCCCACCCAACCACACACACATTAATTCACTATCCCATACAAATACTCACTTATATAGACTTTCACATAGTTAGTAACCAACTTATGTAGTAGTTTACACAACAAGAGATAGAGTGATGCAGGTATTCACACTGTTTAATCACTATCCTATATATTTAGTGAGACACTTTAAATTCATCACTTAGACAGTCAATCACAGTGCTACTAAATCCTCCATTCAGACACTTATACATCCACTCAGTCTTCAATGCAGATTGCTATAAATATATAATACTTGTTTAAATATCGAACCAAACCACATTCACTGGATGATGTCATCAGTGATGTCATTTGAGATGTCATCAGTGATGTCACTGACCATGTCATGAATGATGTAATATGTGACATCATCAGCAGTGGTACAACTATAACAGAGGAATTTCAATGGTTTTGTACAAGTGAAATGTCCAACTAACTATAACACTCCTAAAACCTATGTTTTTTTCACTGAATATATACATATATATAGATATTTCAGTATACTTAGCATTTTTTATGATCCTCTTTTTCACTATATTTTTGACATGATATTTTTGTAGTTTACATACTTGGGTCCTTATTACGAGTTTGGCGGTCCAACCACTACCACACTGCAGACCCGCCTGCAGTTTTATGAAAGTGGCAGTTGGACTGCCACTGAACCGCTGCAACCAACTGGGATCAAGGATCCCGTAGTGGTCGCAGCAGTCAGGAGCACTAATATGCTGGCAGTGCCGCAGCGGCAGCGCCAAGCATATCACGAGTTGCCTGTCCACTGCCTAACCGAGCAACAACAAAGGGGGCCCTAACAGGGCCTCTTGCCACTCCTGGACCTGAAGGTTCATGCTGGGGTAAACATGTAGAGCCCCCCCTGATTTTACATCCCCAGTTTCCGCACAGCTTGGCATGTTTGCCACACTGTGCAGGAAGGTGGATTCGGCGCTCTGAGAGCGTCAGTCTGGAAGTTAGGCTCTACTATGAGCCTTACAGACTGCTGCAGGACTGCCCGAAAGACCAGAATTTAAATCTAAGTCTGGCAGGGGGGTGCACTATGGCTTTGGCGGTCCTACAACAGGCACCATCTGCTGTAGGACAGCCAAAGTGGTAATAAGGCCCAAAGTATGAAAACACAATATTTTGGATGATGATGCTTTGTACACAAAAGTCTTGTGTCAAGATAATTACTTACAAACAACATCAGAGCTGCCTCGTGGTCTTCATTACGGATGTTGTTCTCTGATGTTCAGGATTATTTCAGTACGATGGTTAGGAACGAAACCAGATTGGATGTCTGAGAATAAATGGCTGGATTCCAGGAAGTGTTTGAGTTGTAACATAGCTCGTCGTGATTCATGTATTTAGAGATTTTGGCAAGGAAAGGAATCTTAGACATGGGTCTGTAATTTGTAAGGTGAGGTATCATCAATTCCAAGCTTGTTTGGAAGGGCATTTTATAATGGCTTGTATTAGGTTATCAGGCTGGATCTCGTCATGTAATGCTGCACTATGGTCTGAGGAATTTTGTAAGGTATAATATTATTTGTTGTTTGGAGCTATGTGTTCAGATTGTTTGAAAGTGGATGAAGTATGGTGTTAGACTTGGAAGAAGGAGATCCCTATCGGTGTGACAAGCCTGAAAGCCTCTACAGTTACTATTGCTAATGTTCAATATTTTTTAGATGAAATAGTTACTAAGGGCCTGCTTACGATCTTTGCGGATGGGACACTCTGTCACAAACATGGTGGATATCCTGTCCGCCATATCACAAGTTCTATAGGATATAGTAGAATTGTAATACAGCAGACAGGATATCATTACTATTGTGATCGAGTATCCCATTTGCCAAGATCATAATTAGACCCATAGTTCTTGTCAGTGGCGACTGGTGCAGACCGGGGTAAGCGGGTGAAAAAATAATATAACACTCACCTCTGCACGGCAGATGGCTCCCCTCTGTGGTCTTTCCTCCGCTTCTCTTCCTGACTCTCGGAAGCAGGAAGCACACAGGTTCCCCTAAGCCAATAACAATGCGCTGTCACTAGCATGACAGCAGCATTGTGATCGGTCAGAGCGGCATGGTTCGGCACTCAGACAGGGAGTGGGTGCCTGTGCATGTTCTCCACCCAGGCTATGCAATACAGTCAGATGGAGAACATGCTCAGAGCGCATTACTGTTTGGCCGGGCCAAGACAGCCGACCAAACTGTCATGCGCCATTTAGTGCACATATTTTCTCCTCACCCTGCTCTGACACCACAGCCCTGTCCCCCTAACCTGACTCACACTGAAAAATAAAATGATAATAACATCGTGTTATTATCCTTTTCTTTTTTCTTTTTGCATTGCTGAAAAGCAGTGGTGTGATGCTTCTACGCCTTAGCGGAGGAGCTGCCACTGGTTCTTGTGATGCCACTGAAGGAGTGGAATATCTTTGCAGTACCCTAAGTTCCTTGTATACAATGGTCAAATCATTAGCAACGTTTTAACCGCCAGTGAATCATTCCATTTGAGGTGCTTTCTTTTTTGCAGCCATGGCTTGATTTTTGTTTAATTAGTGGTGGGCCTTGCACTGTTGTTTGTTGATTGGCGAACTGTGACCTTTATGTTTTAGCAATTGGTGTTTTTTTTAGACCCACGACTGTGTACACTTTTGTGTTGCAAGTGGCTTTATTTTTCAGTGGGGCACAGCTGTCTAGTGAGCGTTTACTTTTGGTGTGATGTTGTTTGAGAAAGACATACGGATTTTATTTTTAGAGTTGCGGAGTTTCCTAGTAAGTATGAAACTCTAAATTTGAATAGTTTTAGGGTTGAAGCTAGACTGCACACGAAGCTTATGGGATATGGGTTAAATAGAATGCATAGCAAATTACAATATGTACCAATCTACCTTCTCCAAAATCACTGCTGTAGGGAAAATGTCCACATCCAAACATAATAGAGGCAATCCAGAAGGAGAAAAAAAATGGGAACCAGAAGAGGAGACACAGAGTAGCAATTATTTAATGACAATCAGCAATAATGGCCCAGACTTTTCTTTCCAGAGAATATTTTATACAGTAGTAACAAGCTTGCTTTAATGCTACAATGAACCAAAGGAGACTGAAAGCTCTCCGATTTACAAAGAAGTACTTAAATTCAAACACAAGGATTTATGGATAAAAAACTGGTAATGTTGTCTAAGACAGCAATTTGGAATAATTAGGTGAGCACCCATTCCTCTGTCACATAACCAAATTACTGCTAATCAAATGACAGTAGAGAAGGCTGTATTAATGTGGCTTTAAATATGGTTCCAGTGTGCATTTCATGGTGATCCAGCGGGATATCAACCTGCGGACAAGTATCACTAAAACACACACATTGGGGCCCAGAAAACTACTCTCACTAACAATATCCGGTCGATGAAAACCCCGCTGGGGATCAATTCAGGGCTTTTCTATATGTCCGTTTACCTACTGAATTTTGAACCTATTAATTACTAAGCCCTTCCTTACTCATGGATCGTTATTAGTTGAGTTAGAGTTGGTAATTAACAACATTAAACATTTACCTATTTATTTCATTGAATAACCACAGACTCAGTTTTAAGTTTTAAGTTTTTTATGAAAATGTTTGTGAATCAGGTACAAATGACAGTGTTAACTCCATCATTCTGAAGAGGTAAGATTCAGTTACCTAAATGAGGCTGTTAAATTTTATTGACGAGCACCTCAGGAACTAGGCACATTGACACAAATACACATTTATATTAACCTAGGATGGTGTGAGATCAGACCCCTCTGGCCAAGAGTTTGGACCCCACGAAATAACAGGTAACAGGTTCAGGATAGGAATAGAACAGGATAGGTCACCTCTTCTGGATTCAATGCCAGCGTCAAACCTCTCTCTGATACTAGTTTCCCTCCTCGACTATCTTCCACATCTTGTTCCTAGTTCCATCGCCTCCTCTGTCCTCTTCTGAACTTCGTTCCTAGATTTCATTTGTAAAATTCTAAGTCTGCGTTAAGTAAATCGATCAACAATCGGTCAGCATCTCTATCTCTCAGCGTTCTGGCAGTAATCAGGCACTAGTTTAGCTACTTCATTTAGCTAACAATCACAATTATACCTTCTGGTGGCATGTTCCACCCCCAAATGTTCCAAACTTACAAAATTTGAGTATTCTGATTGGACAAGCCAAGGGAATGATCGTCACACCATACTAAGTTTAATAGTTTTTCTGAAGAGCATTGTCTTATGTTCCCGCCCATTTAATTTGTTTCACCCAAGCTTTATTCCCACCCGTTTTCATAGTAATTTTTGTACATTGTATAACATTTATACATTTGAGTCTTCAGGATGTTCAGTCATCTTTCTGCCTATGAGAAATGATCGTCCTTGACCAGGTTCCAAGACTTGAAATCACAACTCCAGGGTTGCTGTCTACTGCGACTGCGCCCGTTACCCACATGGGTTTTAAGCCTTGTCTCTCAATTTAGGTACAATTACGAACTAACAGAGAAGTCAAAAAAACAAGACGTAAGATTCAAATAAAATGGTTTCACTGTATACCACCTATGTCTACTCTAATCCCATTCAGTCAAGATAATTATTCATGCATTAGCGCTTACTATAAAACACATTGTAGTTTTAAGCAGAGCAGATGCTTAGCATGTGAGTTCTGAAGTGGCCATTTTGTATGTTATTGCGCAGAAGCAAAGCTTTCCCTCCAAGCGTTATGACATCATGCAGTTGGTGCATGCGCAATTCATTTCCCGCATCTTTTTTTGCGGCCATTTTAGTTTCATTCAGTTACTTGTTAGTAGACACAAAGGCAGGCTTCCCCTGCTTCTCCATTGTGTACGGATTTCGTGTAACATTTATTAGTACTTTATTATGATTATACGAGAGGATTCATCCAGCAAGTTGCTTATATGCAAATCCTTGCTCTGTCAATGGCGAGCCTGAATAAACGAATGCCGTTTAATCGGTTGCAACAGTCTGGATGGAGCACGTGATGATTAACATTTGCGTGGTATCGGTAGCAACAACGTGTATTTCACAAATTTCATTTTTTGAAAAGTAACAGATACACAATATTTTCAAATAAGAAGAGACACGGGCCAACCAGAATATTCTAAATTAAACATGATAGTATTAAATATTATCAAAATATGTAATTTGATGTATTTTCTGTTAACTTGTTAGGATTCAGTGTTAATTGCTTGCTAAGTAACATGATAATGATTCATCAAAACATCTGCTCTTGCTAAATATACGAAACACTTAAACTTTAAATACCTGGCTTTGAGAGTTACATGATTTATATATATTCTTCATGGAAAAGATGTAGCACAATGAAATGGTAATTTCTTTAATGAATTAAAGGGTTATCTTCTTAACTGAAACTGAGCCCTTCGTCGTTTATGAAGTACTTGGCACACTGCTGTTTAGCTTTCTTCGGTTGCATATTCTTAAAAGGAGGGTCATCATCATGACATCATACAAATTAAACATATCTAAAGCAGTGTAGTTTAATTTGCTTCATCTAAAAATGTTTGCTGTTTTATTTTAAAAACACAACTTTAGCTGTCTTGTCAACCTCATGTTTTCCATAAAATCTACACTATAAAACGTCTTTCTTTTCATCTCCCAATCCCCCCACCCCTCCTATAAAGGCAGAGGCAGTTGTCACAGTCCAAGAAGTTGCTTGACATTAACTCATTCCCTCAGCTTTGTCAAACCTTTTAATTGTTTACTTCAGCAAGACAGAGTTCATGACATTTTCCAGTGAATCTAAATTAAAGGTAACACAGGTGTGCAGGCTGAGTGGGTGCATGCTTTTTAAACTTCTCATTTGCATATTTTCCCAGAAAGCAATGACTTTGTGGAATGCCTCTGCTGCTTGTAGCTCTAACGGGTAATATTTGTTCCATATCTGAAGGATGCCTCCACAGACCAGCAACATGCATAACGCCTGAGGACTGGAACCCTTGCAGAGAATTTGGACCAAAATGTATGAATTCCTTTACTTGCTGCAAACCTTGCAATTCTCAATTGGCAGGGTTTGAGAACAGTAGATGAGTTTTCAAATGTGCTCAACCCAATTAGTGATTTGGTAACAGGTTACCGAAATCTCTAACTTAAGGGTCGATTAGGATGGGGACGGAAGGACTACCGCCGTCCCGGAGTAGGCGGAAAAAGCATTTTTTCTGTCCGCCTGCCGCGGACACTCTGTCCGCCATATTAGGATGGGAAACACTGTCAAATTTCTGTACGCGGCGGAAGAGCACGCACCGCCGCGGAAGTACACCCGACCCCGCTGCGGACGCACCCAATCCAGACACACCGCCATATGGAATGACGTCTCCGACCGTCCTCCAAATCACGATGGCGGAAAACACACATAAAATCGCTGCGGAAAAACAACCTGCCTGAACACGGCGGAATCACCACAGCGGAGATACACACCACAAGCAGATCCCCGTCATGGACCCAGCGCTACACGCATTTCCGATACTCTTCGTGCTCCACCAACAGCAAGTCATGGACCATCATCGACGACGACGCAGGTACGCCAACCCACCAATTGCAGTCGGAAGGGGAGTAACTGCCAGGGCTGTGACGTTGGAAGGGGGAGTGTCATGTTTGAGAAACTACATTGACGATCGCACCAATATATCCACAATTGAAGTACACAACCAGGAATGACAACGACAAATCACAAATTATGATTTACTAGCTTTATTTAACATAATAGGTGTAGAATCTCAGAGTATTCAAGAGCATGGGCACTGGGTACAACAGAGCAGGTACATCATTGGCAGCACATGAGAGGGCAGAATGCAGTATCAGAACAGCAACAGGTCATTGTGGCCAACAGAGCAGGTACATCACTGGCAGCACATGAGAGGGCAGAATGCAGTATCAGAACAGCAATAGGGCATTGTGGCCAACAGAGCAGGTACATCACTGGCAGCACATGAGAGGGCAGAATGCAGTATCAGAACAGCAACAGGGCATTGTGGCCAACAGAGCAGGTACATCACTGGCAGCACATGAGAGGGCAGAATGCAGTATCAGAACAGCAATAGGGCATTGTGGCCAACAGAGCAGGTACATCACTGGCAGCACATGAGAGGGCAGAATGCAGTATCAGAACAGCAACAGGGCATTGTGGCCAACAGAGCAGGTACATCAGAGGCAGCAAATGAGAGGGGCTAAGTGCATCAACAGTCCATTGCACAGAACAGGTACATCATTGGCAGCACATGAGAGGGCAGAATGCAGTATCAGAACAGCAACAGGGCATTGTGGCCAACAGAGCAGGTACATCAGAGGCAGCAAATGAGAGGGGCTAAGTGCATCAACAGTCCATTGCACAGAACAGGTACATCATTGGCAGCACATGAGAGGGCAGAATGCAGTATCATAACAGCAACAGGGCATTGTGGCCAAAGGAGCAGGTATATCAGAGGCAGCAAATGAGAGGGGCTAAGTGCATCAACAGTCCATTGCACAGAACAGGTACATCATTGGCAGCACATGAGAGGGGCTAAGTGCATCAACAGTCCATTGCACAGAACAGGTACATCATTGGCAGCACAGGAGAGGGGCTAAGTGCATCAACAGTCCATTGCACAGAACAGGTACATCATTGGCAGCACATGAGAGGGCAGAATGGAGTATCAGAACAGCAACGGGGCATTGTGGCCAACAGAGCAGGTACATCAGAGGCAGCAAATGAGAGGGGCTAAGTGCATCAACAGTCCATTGCACAGAACAGGTACATCATTGGCAGCACATGAGAGGGGCTAAGTGCATCAACAGTCCATTGCACAGAACAGGTACATCATTGGCAGCATATAAGAGGGGCTAAGTGCATCAACAGTCCATTGCACAGAACAGGTACATCATTGGCAGCACATGAGAGGGGCTAAGTGCATCAACAGTCCATTGCACAGAACAGGTACATCATTGGCAGCACATGAGAGGGGCTAAGTGCATCAACAGTTCATTGCACAGAACAGGTACATCATTGGCAGCACATGAGAGGGCAGAATGCAGTATCAGAACAGCAACAGGGCATTGTGGCCAACAGAGCAGGTACATCAGAGGCAGCACATGAGAGGGGCTAAGTGCATCAACAGTCCATTGCACAGAACAGGTACATCATTGGCAGCACATGAGAGGGGCTAAGTGCATCAACAGTTCATTGCACAGAACAGGTACATCATTGGCAGCACATGAGAGGGCAGAATGCAGTATCAGAACAGCAACAGGGCATTGTGGCCAACAGAGCAGGTACATCAGAGGCAGCACATGAGAGGGGCTAAGTGCATCAACAGTCCATTGCACAGAACAGGTACATCATTGGCAGCACATGAGAGGGGCTAAGTGCATCAACAGTTCATTGCACAGAACAGGTACATCATTGGCAGCACATGAGAGGGCAGAATGCAGTATCAGAACAGCAACAGGGCATTGTGGCCAACAGAGCAGGTACATCACTGGCTACCTAAGTACGTGTGTCAAGCGACCCGTCCCAAGGACAATAATAATGTCAGGGTGGTTACATTCGTCAATCTACACACAAAGTAAAATGACGGATGTATGACATTACAATGCATGCTTTTACATCGCATGCCTTTACAACGCAAGTATTACAATGCAGTCCATTACAACGCATAGTGCTTTGGGGTGCAGGATAGTGAATAGTTTAATTTACTATTCCAACTCCAGTCCCCGTGGACACTAGGGAAGGTTATTGGATAGTAAATTAACCTATTCCCTATCCTAGCGCGCCCCCCAGAGCAATGCGTTGTAATAGTTTGCGTTGTAATGGTTGCGTTGTAAAGGCTCTGCGAGGTAAAAGTTGCGTTGTAAAGGTTGTTTACCTAAAATGACATGTGAGTGATGGCAACTAAACCTCACACCCCAGAATCTGGTGGAGTGATTGAACTACTCACCTCGGACACACTTCCAGCACCAGAAACTGGAGTGTGAGACACAGCCACCGATCTACTGACTGACACATGAGCCATAGACACAGACACACCGCCAGCAACAGCAACAGGAGTGTAAGACACAGCCACCGATCTACTGACTGACACCTGAGCCATAGACCCAGACACACTGCCAGCACCAGCACCAGGAGTTTGAGACACAGCCACAGCTGTAGTGACTGACACATGAGCCATAGACCCAGACACACACCGCCAGCACCAGAAACAGAAGTGTGAGACACAGCCACCGATCTACTGACTGACACATGAGCCATAGACCCAGACATACTGCCAGCACCAGCAACAGGAGTGTGAGACACAGCCACAGCTGTAGTGACTGACACATGAGCCCTAGACCCAGACACACCGCCAGCACCAGAAACAGGAGTGTGAGACACAGCCACAGATCTACTGACTGACACATGAGCCATAGACCCAGACACACTGCCAGGACATGTCCCTGTACAGTGACCAACAAATACCATGCCTGCATCTGACACATGAGAGTGGCGGACACAGTGCCAGCACCTGCAACAGGAGAGGGCACAACTGACACAGTGCTACTACATGATGCATGACAGCGTACAATAGACACAGTGCCACTATCTGAAACATGAGACTGAACTGCAGCTGACCAACTAGGACCACTGAAATGATGAGCCACAGGGCTGTATGGGCCAGGAGGCAGGGTGGCTCTGGGAGCTGGGGAAAGCTGTACTGGAGCGACATTGAGGTGGTCAGGTGTCACTGGTGTGTGCCTCCGTTTCTTTGTGAAATGTAGGGGCACCCCGGACATGACTGGACTGGTAATTGGAGTGGCATCATCAGACATCAAAGGTGGATCATGTGCTTGTGGTGGTCTGCTCTCTGGGGACGTACTGGACCCTGCCTGTCGTTTGCTGTGGGCCTGCCTTCTGCCCTCTGCATCATGTGTAATGGGGGATGCAACAACAGTGTACTCCTTCCTCTGCTTCTGCGGGGTGTGGATGGGAGTAGAGGTATGGGGGAACTCCACCGCTGACACATGTGTTGTACGTTCCTTCAACAACATCAGCCTCAGTGCAGCCAGGGGTGATATATGCCTGTCCTTGATGGTGCTCGTGTCCATGGGAGAACCCTTGGCCATGGGATGTGCCTTGGACGTAGGAGGTGTCCTGTCTCTGGAATGTCCCTGATCCCTGGGCGGTGCCCTGTCCCTGGGTGCAGACTTGTCCATTGTAGTGTCCCTCTCCTTTGAAGCGACCTTGCCCTTGAGAGGGTCCCTGCTCTTGGGAGGTGCCCTTTCCTTTGTAGTGTCCTTGTCCTTGGGAGTGTCCCTGCTCTTGGGAGGTGCCCTTTCCTTTGTAGTGTCCTTGTCCTTGGGAGTGTCCCTGCTCTTGGGAGGTGCCCTTTCCTTTGTAGTGTACTTGTCCTTGGGAGTTTCCCTGCTCTTGGGAGGTGCCCTTTCCTTTGTAGTGTCCTTGTCCTTGGGAGTGTCCCTGCTCTTGGGAGGTGCCCTTTCCTTTGTAGTGCCCTTGTCCTTGGGAGTGTCCCTGCTCTTGGGAGGTGCCCTTTCCTTTGTAGTGTCCTTGTCCTTAAGAGTGTCCCTGCTCTTGGGAGGTGCCCTTTCCTTTGTAGTGTCCTTGCCCTGGGAGTGTCCCTGCTCTTGGGAGGTGCCCTTTCCTTTGTAGTGTCCTTGTCCTTGGGAGTGTCCCTGGACCTGGGATGTGCCCTTGCCTTGGGAGTTCCTTTTGTGGAGGATGCCTGTGTAGCATGTGAAGCCATTTCCACCAACACCCCTTGATGATCCTGTGTGTCAACTCCAGTGTAGCTCACGTCGTCTTCGGTGAAAGATATCCCAGTCCTAGGGGATGGTGTCTGTGCCCTCCGTGCCCTGCCTTGCTGCCTGTGGCTCCTCCTAGTGAAATAACCTGAATAAGAGGCCTGGTCTGATAAATCACTCTCCCCTGAAACATCAAGTGGTGGGGATGGTGGTACAGATGTAGCACCCTGTCTATGTGACTGTACAATGGCTGAAGACACAGTGTTTGCCAATGACTGAACTGTTCTGTGGAGACCAGCAACATCGCCATGCATCCCCTCCATGAATGCCACCACCTGCCCCAACTTCCTATCGTGGTCTTGGAATGCATTGATCATGTTGGTATGCCCTACACACAGCTGTCGCAGCAGATCTACTGCCTCAGCAAAAAGTGCACTTTGTGTCACAGGGGCAGGCTCCGCGGTGCCTGCACCGAAGGCAACTCTGCTCCCACTACTCTGGCGAGCACGAGCAGTACATGTTGCAGTGGGTAGCAGTGTGGGCCCTGTGTGCTGTGTCCCGACAGAAGGTGTCGATTGCCCACTCCCTGTCTGTGACAACAGTGATGACTCACCAACACTATCTGATGATGAGGAAGATGGTTTTTCCACTTGTGAGTCCTCTGCTACGGTTCTGTCCCCCTCTCCGTGGCTGCCCTCTTCAGTGTCAGTTTGCGTGTGTGTCATTTCGGATCCGGATGCATTGCTACCACTCATCTCCGTAGTCTGTGGGTCCATGCCCTCTGCCAAAGCTGAAAGAGAGAGAAAAGAGGTTTACCTAGGTGCCACACTCACGTATTGAATGTTAAGAAATCACAACTTTCCTTACAGTTAAATAACATGTATCACCCATCCTGCACACGAACCACCCCTACCAGACATCCTCATTGCAAATAACCGGTGTTGGCTGTTAAACATGTACATAATACAAACAGGGCAACTGCATGCAGTCCAGCACACATGTCATGCCATGGGACCACAGACCTCAAGGGCATGTCCTGGAACCCTCACATACAAAGCAAGTGGCATGACCACCTGGCGGACATGGAGACTAACGCTCACTCCGCTAATGGCACCTACATGCAATTGGAGCCAAACAAACGCACCACGGATGTCACTAGTGTGTATGAGCACCTATACATGCATGCACTCACAAGTCTCGCACACATACAGTCTGCTTACCGCTAGTTTGCTGTTGATCCCCTCCCAGCCGGGCGGACAGGTCAGGATGCGTCACAGCAATGATACGGTGCATTAGAGAGGTCATGGTGCGTCGGGCCAGACGGGTTGTTCTTGGAATCATCCCCAGTGTCATCTCGGCAACATTCTTGCTCAGCCTGGATATGTCATCCCAGCGCTTGTGGCAGTGTGTGTGTCGTCTCTTGCACACCCCCACTGCCCGTACATCACGTGCTATTGTCCTCCACACAGCCTTGTGAAGGTGCAGCTTGACCTACCATGATGGGAGACAAGAGGGGAACGTCAGTGGACCGTTTGACATTCACACAGATAGGAGCAACACGTATCTTCATGCAGCCATGCTCAGTATAACACATGTGAAGGCCCCTTAGCACACCGCCAAACTTGCAGAAGCCAGGGGTCAGTGACCACCTCATGCCCACCAACATGTTCCACATTGCACTTACCACCTGTCCGGGGGCACCGTATAGCGGTCATAGTGGCTGAGCACACCGTCCACAAGGACTTCCAGCTCCGCTGGGGAGAAATGACGAGACCGGGTCTCTGGCACTCCCTGCATGGCAACATTCACGAACGTGGCAGTACCGAAGCAGTTGTTGGATATCTCAGCAGCAGCAGGTTGAGGTGATGGTCGCAGGCAGCAGTTGTTGGATATCTCAGCAGCAGCAGGTCGAGGTGATGGTCGCAGGCAGCAGTTGTTGGATATCTCAGCAGCAGCAGGTCGAGGTGATGGTCGCAGGCAGCAGTTGTTGGATATCTCAGCAGCAGCAGGTCGAGGTGATGGTCGCAGGCAGCAGTTGTTGGATATCTCAGCAGCAGCAGGTCGAGGTGATGGTCCCAGGCAGCAGTGGCTGAAATCAGTGAATGTGTGCAGCCGAAATTCACACATATATAGGGCCCAGAACTCATATCAGTGGCACACGTCCGCAGCTATTGGTTTTCCCGGGATGCCTCATTCAAAAAGAGCCAATGAGTGGCCCTGGTGTGGCGGTGCATGGCTTCCGCTATATTTGAATGCGCATACGCGCCCCGCGTTACCTATTTCTATTGGCTACATGTGCATGGACCGTCACGGTCACAGATCTGCAACCACATGTGCGCGCTTCCGCCACGGTGCATCATTTGAACGATATCAAAGCCTGGCGTCGCCATGGCGGTGCACGCATTACGCGTGGGCAGTGCAGGCTAAGACATACTTTTTAATATGCAATTCAAAATTTCAGTTGATGCCCCCCTTAGAGTCAGATTGCAGCACCCACCACACACCGCCGGTCCAGGCCAGTCACCCACCGCCGGTCCAGGCCGGTCACCCACCGCCGGTCTAGGCCAGTCACCCACCGCCGGGTGGTGGCCAGTCACCCACCGCCGGTCCAGGCCAGTCACCCACCGCCGGGTGGTGGCCGGTCACACACCGCCGGTCCAGGCCGGTCACCCACCGCCAGTCCAGGCCAGTCACCTACCGCAGGGTGGTGGCCGGTCACACACCGCCGGTCCAGGCCGGTCACCCACCGCCGGTCCAGGCCAGTCACCCACCGCCGGGTGGTGGCCGTTCACCCACCGCCGGTCCAGGCCAGTCACCCACTGCCGGTCCAGGCCGGTCACCCACTGCCGGGTAGTGGCCGGTCACCCACCGCCAGCACCGGTTGGTGTGTGACAGGCCACCACCCGGCAGTGGGTGACCGGCCTGGACCTGCGGTGTGTGACCAGCCACCACCCGGCGGTGGGTGACCGGGTGCTGCAATGTGACTGTAAGGGGGTGTATAAACTGCCATTTCATATTGCATATTCTAAAGTATGTGTTGGCCTGCACCGCCCACGCGGAATGCGTGCACCGCCATAGCGACGCCACTGACTGTTCATTCTCAAATGATGCACCGTCGCGGTAGTCCACACATGCGTCATGAGGGGTGTGGCCGTGATGGTACTTGTCCATACAGCATATGTCATGCACAATATCATGAACAACGATCATCTTCTGTGTAGGTGGAAGGCGTCCACACATGGCATATGTACACACACTGCATGTTTCCGCACACATGTAATGTTGACAGTTGTACATGTGTGTTAGGACATGTACAGAATGCTGCAACTATCATGGTGTCAAGTCAATGGCCCATGGCCACGTGTGCATTTCATATCCACTTTTTGTCATGTGTAGTCATACTATTGACCTTGCCAGCGGTTAACTATGGCTATTAATGTGCACCCAAGTTGCAACACATGTGCATGGCGAGGTGTTGACGTCTTGGTTTTGCTTATACACGTTAAAATTCATACACATCTACACAGTACTTCAAGGGTGTCTAACCACATCCAGTAGCTGTTGGGAGTGTGTGGTTTGTGTGTGCAAGTAACAATGATGGGGGTATACATGCATTCTGTGTATGCGTATGTGTGTTGCCTGTTGTGTGCCCATGCATGTCATGTGAGGAGGCCCAGCATTGTAGGTGGGGTCATTGGTGCATGAAGACAAGGAGGGTGTGTTCCATGTTCGTATTGTATGTGCACGTGCATGTGTGTCTGTGGTGACGCTTGTCCACATTTGGGTCCTCAGTCATGTGTTGTTGGCACTTCTTTAGACATGTGTGCACGTTACATTGGACATGTTTGCACACCTGATGTTGTGTGTGGCACAACATTTGGTTTTTATTGATCTGTATTGCATTAAATATTGGTCACATGACACATATGAGCATTGTCGGCAAAATGTCTTATTTGTATTGTGTTTGTCAACATGTGATAGTGTGGAACAGCTATGCGTTGTTGGTCAATTGACATCTGCTCCCATCTACTCCCACACAGGAGGGCTCCAAATGTGCATCGACCATACACTGTGCTGGAGGACATGGTTGACAAGGAGGTGATCCGCAAATCCCGGCTTGATCGACGTAGATTGCTGGAGCTTGTAGCCCAATTGTCACCTCATCTGCAGCCACGCAGAACATATCCTGGAGCTATTACACCCACAGCAAAGGTGATGGCGGCACTTCACTTCTTTGCAACTGGCACCTTCCAGTACACAGTTGGATATGCCGGGGGGATGTCACAATCCATGTTCAGCATGGTACTGCGGGATGTTCTGAATGCCATGATGCTTTACAAGGATGAGTACATCCATTTTCCATGTCCGGCAGAGTTGGCAGCAGTCAAAGGGGACTTCTATGCCCTGGCACAGATACCACACGTAGTGGGTTCCATTGATGGCACACATATCGGTCTCATTCCACCCCAGGCACGTGAGCCGGTATATCGCAATCGAAAGCACTACCATTCGATCAACGTGCAGGTGGTGTGCCTGGTTGACAACATCATCTCCCATGTGTGTGCCAGATTTCCAGGCTCCGCACATGACTCACACATCCTGCGGAGCAGCATTGTCCCCAAACTGATGGCTAATCTGCGTCCAGAACGTGCGTGGCTTGTAGGCGAGTATGCTGTGAGGACAGTTGTGTTGTATGTGTGGAATGGTGTACCCACTAATCCTGGTAATGATATTAGTGTCTGTCATTCCCCCACATAGGTGACGCTGCGTACCCAAACCGCCGTGGCTGCTGAGTCCCATACGTAATCCTACTACACCTGGTGAAATGCGTTATAATGATGCCCATGGGAGGACACGTCGAGTGGTGGAAAGTACTTTTGGACTGCTGAAGTCTAGGTTTCGCTGCCTGGATAGAACCGGAGGGGCCCTACCATACTCACCAGGCAAAGTATGCAGAATCGTGATTGCCTGCTGCATGCTCCACAACCTGGCCTTGCGCAATAACATTGAACTGATCATGGACCCTGAAGACCAACAGGTTGCTCGGCCTCCCATCCCACCCATGTCGACTGATGAGGATAGTGGTGAGGAAGAAGGTGTGGACCAGAGGCGTCAGCTCATTGATCGCTATTTCCCTTGAATGTGAGTAACTACCGCTTGTGCAGCCAGACAATGTGTGATGTATGTTTGCTGGTGGAGTGTGGATGTGGTGTGTCTATGATGCCTGTTCTGGTATGTTCTGTTTGCAAATGTGTGTGGTGGATGGTGTACATGCAATGCTCCCTGATGTGTGTCCTGTGATCCACTTAATTGGTGATGAGTGTGGTTTGTGGGATGTTGCAGTACAGTGTGTGGTGATGGGTGTGAATCACTTTCCTGACATGTGTTTGTTGTTCTCTCATTATCCCTAGGTCACTCCCACAGAGGCATGATTCTCAACAACATTGATCCCTGCACCTGGTAACGTTACATTCTAAGACAATCATGTGATTAAAACATGGAGGTCGCAAATCATTGAGTGTTTACGTGATGTTTATTTACAGGTTGAGGATTGATGTTGGTGCATATTTACTAAGAAGTGTTGGGGGAGTGAGAGTTGAAGGTCATGGCAGATGAAAACACTGTGGGGACACCACAATGTGTGATGTCCAGCTAGTCCAACAGACGTGTGGCAATGCTTGGCATTGTGGGACAGGATAGTTTGCAGGGCGAATGGCAGGCTCAGACAAGGGTGAAGTCATTGGCGGCCCCTCTTAGAGCGGGTAGATGGGGCATCACCACTGCTCTCACCGGGATCCAGCCTCGGACGGCCCCTCCGTCTTGGAGCCGGAGCGGAGACAGCTGTGGGGGCAGGTTGGGCAGGGGCCACCTCCCTGTCGGTGGGCTCAGGTGTGGGTGGCGGTGGTGTTGGTGACCGGTCCCGCTGGGCACTTGGGTGAGGGGGTGGTGGTGTGGCGTGGGATAGCCAGTCCCTCCACAGAGCAGTTTGCCCGACCATGAGGTCCACAATTTGGCCTATGCGGGTATCAATGGACCGCAACAGATGACTACTCTCTTGTGGGTCTTGGTGGGCCCGATCAGACTGTGCCTGCGACCGCTCATAGGAGGCATTGACTATGGCGATGGCTTCCAGGGTTTCGGCGCCAGGATGGGGTGGGTGTCCTTCCCCACCTTGCCGGACAACTGCACTCCTGGTTGTGAGCTGTGCCCTCACCTGTGTCCTCTCACGTCCACTCTCCCTGCTTGCCTGGGATGATGATGGCCCATCATCGGCCGATGGGTCAGGCAGGGTGGCACAGGCAGGAGTGGTGGTGGTGGTGGTGGTGGAGGTGGTGGTGGTGGTGGCTGCACAGCTCACAATGGCAGGTGTTGGTGTGGTGACACAGGCCGAGGTGGTGGAGGCAGTGATGTCCTGGGAGCCTGATGGCCCTGGAAATCTGCTTGTCCCCGCATCGTCCTCTGCACCTGAGCTGGCAATGGGCTCATCTCCAGAGAGTCCATGCTGTGAGGGAGGCGACTGGTGCTGGCGGTTGCTGTTTTCGCCAGTCAAGTTGCAATCACCTGAGGGACAAGATTATCATGATCAATGCTGTGGACATGACATGTTTTTGGTACCAACACAAAGTGCCCAAACCACAGTGATTCAATACAATTTTTTGATATAGGGTAAGAAACAATTTATTATCGCTTCCCTGGACACCATTATTTTGTGTCAATCATTTTATGGTTTTTATATTTTTGAAAAAGTTGCTGACAGAAAAACAGACATTGATTACAAATATTTACAAGGCTGAACCAACTTTAGCAAACATTAAAGGCAAAGACTATTTACACATTTAGAAACCATTCTAACACACATTAGAAAATATTCTCACATCAGACATTGTTGAAGAAATAATACAAACATTTTTAGCACAAACAACAAAAAACTTGCAAACACTGAATGAGAGAAACTGGGGGTTGGGAAGATAAAATATAAGTAATTAAATAACTTATATATATTTTAATGCTGGACCAGCCGGTCCTAGCTTTTGTGGAACAGTGATACTTTATATCTCCCAACCAACACTGCCGACGCGTTTCTAGACCAGACTGGAGTTTCTGGTCTGTCATCAGGGCTGTATGTGTCTTGTATCTGTGGGATACAAAAGCAATGTTTTGCTTAATCTAGTGTGTGAGCTCCTTATTACCATAAAGTAGCTATGATGTCGGTATACGCTACATACCAAGGCTGCTTAGTGTAGAATTTCAGAGAAGGTCTTTTGGAGGTCCGTCTGAATGAATGGCGGGGCCAAGCAGAGAAGCCTAGAAAGATTTTAAGTGTTTTTTAAATATTTGTAGTTACGTGAGTGGTTCATTCAATTATTAGATGACTGAAACAGTTTGGGGAAGTGGAAGCATACCTTTTACTTTAGGTGTGCTGAGTACTGGCAGGATCCATTAGTGGTGGCGTAACCATCAATTTAGATTCTGTGATATAAGAAAGATTAACATTCAGAGGCTTAGCGGTTTGCAAATTATGTTTAACACTCGCTTGGAGAATTCGAAGAGAGATTGCCTACCTTGGTTTGATATCTCATTTGCGCATGAATGGGATTGTTGATTTCAGCGTTCTAAAGGGAAAAACACAGCGCGACCTTAGTAGGATGTTTTCGCTGGTTCAGCGCTAATCAAGCGCGTGTTAGTGCAAGTGGGGCAAATACCTGTGGCTGGAGCTGCTGCTCTGTACTGCAGGATTCGAATTTCTCTCAATGAAGATGGGCGCCGCTGTTTGCTGTTTGTTATATGCAAAAGCTGTACTGATGCATTGTGGGGCATGTTGTCCCATGAGTCGCATTTACTTAAAATAGGTGCTGGGCATATTGTCGACAACGCCTTATCGTAGTTTAAAGGTAATGGGTGCATCCTTCCACTTATTTAATGTATTATGTGTTTTAAGACAAAAAATTATTAAGCTAGGATGTGCTAGCGTTTTAGATGGCATTCTCTGGGACGGTGACCTATTCTCATGAGCTAGAGGACCAAGACCAGCGGGCAAACCAGGGATGTCTAACCGGTGCAAATCAGGACAGATGTAATTAAATATGCGCTATCTCAGACAGGTTGTTCAAACCAGTCTGTGCACTGTTAAATTTTAAAATCAGATGCGCTTCTTTTTGTAACAGAATGCGCTCAACGTCCTGGCATTTTGACCTGGGATTTATAGTGTACAGGACAGACCATTTGAATTCTTGCTCATTGTGGGACTTCTCACAAAAATGCTCCACCATTGGAGCAGATATCACCTTTTTCTTGATTCGCAATCGGTGCTGGCTTATTCTTTGGTTGACTTATTGGCGCAATGGAATCTCAAGCCCATCGAGGGCCACCACAAGTGTGGTAACTGCGTCGCCTGCTCTAGCACAATAGAAGGCGACGAGTTTGTACATCATGCGACCAAGTGGAAGCACAAAGAATTTTCTAATTGCAGAACAAAGAACGTTGTGTATATGATTCTATGTCCGTGCCAATTAATTTACATTGGTAAAACCAGCCAGCAAGTCAACCAAAGAACAAGCCAGCACCGATCGCGAATCAAGAAAAAGGTGATGCCAGTACTCGGCACACCTAAAGTAAAAGGTATGCTTCCACTTCCCCAAACTGTTTCAGTCATCTAATAATTGAATGAACCACTCACGTAACTACAAATATTAAAAAAACACTTAAAATCTTTCTAGGCTTCTTTGCTTGGCCCCGCCATTCATTCAGACGGACCTCCAAAAGACCTTCTCTGAAATTCTACACTAAGCAGCCTTGGTATGTAGCGCATACCGACATCATAGCTACTTTATGGTAATAAGGAGCTCACACACTAGATTAAGCAAAACATTGCTTTTGTATCCCACAGATACAAGACACATACTGCCCTGATGACAGACCAGTGACTCGAATCTGGTCTAGAAACACGTCGGCAGTGTTGGTTGGGAGATATAAAGTATCACTGTTCCACAAAAGCTAGGACCGGCTGGTCCAGCATTAAAATATATATAAGTTATTTAATTACTTATATTTTATCTTCCCAACCCCCAGTTTCTCTCATTCAGTGTTTGCAAGTTTTTTGTTGTTTGTGCTAAAAATGTTTGTAATATTTTTTCAACAATGTCTGATGTGAGAATATTTTCTAATGTGTGTTAGAATGGTTGCTAAATGTGTAAATAGTCTTTGCCTTTAATGTGTGCTAAAGTTGGTTTAGCCTTGTAAATATTTGTAATCAATGTCTGTTTTTCTGTCAGCAACTTTTTCAAAAATATAAAAAACATAAAATGATTGACACAAAATAATGGTGTCCAGGGAAGCGATAATAAATTGTTTCTTACCCTATATCAAAAAATTGTATTGAGTCACTGTGGTTTGGGCACTTTGTGTTGTTCACTATTGATATTAGGTCTAGCCCACGCCACATAAAGGACCTAACCCCTTTTGTCCCCAAATGTTTTTGGTACCAACATTACAAATCAATAACCTCTCTCACACCCCCCACCTACCACCACCCTCCCTGTGGACATGGGGGCCTGTTGGGAGTTGTAGTGCTGGTCTCTAACACCCCCCCACCACCACCCTCCCTGTGGACATGGGGGCCTGTTGGGAGTTGTAGTGCTGGTCTCTCACACACCCCACCCACCCCCACCCTCCCAGGAGAAATGTGGGCCTGTTGGGAGTTGTAGTTCTGGACACCCCCCACCCACCACCACCCTCCCTGTGGACATGGGGGCCTGTTGGGAGTTTGAGTGCAGGACACCTCCACACACCCCCACCCTCCCTGGAGACATGGGGGCCTGATGGGAGTTGTAGTGCTGGACACCCCCACACACCCCCACCCTCCCTGGAGACATGGGGGCCTGTTGGGAGTTGTAGTGCTGGACACCCCCCACCCACCACCACCCTCCCTGTGGACATGGGAGCCTGTTGGGAGTTGTAGTGCTGGTCTCTCACACACCCCACCCACCACCACCCTCCCTGTGGACATGGGGGCCTGTTGGGAGTTGTAGTGCAGGACACCTCCACACACTCCCTTCCTCCCTGGAAACATGGGGGCCTGTTGGGAGTTATAGTGCAGGACACCCCCGCACACCCCCACCCTCCCTGGAGACATGGGGGCCTGTTGGGAGTTGTAGTGCAGGACACCTCCACACACCCCCACCCTCCCTGGAAACATGGGGGCCTGTTGGGAGTTGTAGTGCTGGACACCCCCCACCCACCACCACCCTCCCTGTGGACATGGGGGCCTGTTGGGAGTTGTAGTGCTGGTCTCTCACACACCCCACCTGCCACTACCCTCCCTGTGGACATGGGGGCCTGTTAGGAGTTGTAGTGCAGGACACCTCCACACCCCCCCCACCCTCCCTGGAAACATGGGGGCCTGTTGGGAGTTGTAGTGCAGGACACCCCCACACACTCCCACCCTCCCTGGAGACATGGGGGCCTGTTGGGAGTTGTAGTGCAGGACACCTCCACACACCCCCACCCTCCTTGGAAACATGGGGGCCTGCTGGGAGTTGTAGTGCAGGACACCCCCACACACCCCCACACACCCCCACCCTCCCTGGAGAAATGTGGGCCTGTTGGGAGTTGTAGTGCAGGACACCCCCACACACCCCCACCCTCCCTGGAGACATGGGGGCCTGTTGGGAGTTGTAGTGCAGGACACCTCCACACACCCCCACCCTCCCTGGAGACATGGGGGCCTGATGGGAGTTGTAGTGCTGGACACCCCCACACACCCCCACCCTCCCTGGAGACATGGGGGCCTGTTGAGAGTTGTAGTGCTGGACACCCCCCACCCACCATCACCCTCCCTGTGGACATGGGAGCCTGTTGGGAGTTGTAGTGCTGGTCTCTCACACACCCCACCCACCACCACCCTCCCTGTGGACATGGGGGCCTGTTGGGAGTTGTAGTGCAGGACACCTCCACACACTCCCTTCCCCCCTGGAAACATGGGGGCCTGTTGGGAGTTATAGTGCAGGACACCCCCGCACACCCCCACCCTCCCTGGAGACATGGGGGCCTGTTGGGAGTTGTAGTGCAGGACACCTCCACACACCCCCACCCTCCCTGGAAACATGGGGGCCTGTTGGGAGTTGTAGTGCTGGACACCCCCCCACCCACCAACACCCTCCCTGTGGACATGGGGGCCTGTTGGGAGTTGTAGTGCTGGTCTCTCACACACCCCACCTGCCACTACCCTCCCTGTGGACATGGGGGCCTGTTAGGAGTTGTAGTGCAGGACACCTCCACACCCCCCCCACCCTCCCTGGAAACATGGGGACCTGTTGGGAGTTGTAGTGCAGGACACCCCCACACACCCCACCCTCCCTGGAGACATGGGGGCCTGTTGGGAGTTGTAGTGCAGGACACCTCCACACACCCCCACCCTCCCTGGAAACATGGGGGCCTGTTGGGAGTTGTAGTGCAGGACACCCCCACACACCCCCACCCTCCCTGGAGACATGGGAGCCTGATGGGAGTTGTAGTGCTGGACACCCCCACACCCCCCCACCCTCCCTGGAGACATGGGGGCCTGTTGGGAGTTGTAGTGCTGGACACCCCCCATCCACCACCACCCTCCCTGTGGACATGGGGGCCTGTTGGGAGTTGTCGTGCTGGTCTCTCACACCCCCCACCCACCACCACCCTCCCTGTGGACATGGGGGCCTGTTGGGAGTTGTAGTGCTGGTCTCTCACACACCCCACCCACCACCACCCTCACAGTGGACATGGGGGCCTGTTGGGAGTTGTCGTGCTGGTCTCTCACACCCCCCACCCACCACCACCCTCCCTGTGGACATGGGGGCCTGTTGGGAGTTGTGGTGCTGGCTGCTTTGCCAACATGCAAAGCTGGAAACGTAGGTGGCAACATTTGTGTTTGGTCATGGTGTGTGCATTGGAGGACAGGACTTCACAATTGGGTGACTATGTGGCCCACATGCATGGATTTGAGCCTGGGAGATGTGTCTTGTCAGTTGTGCAAGGCAGACCATGTCAGTGTGATGGTGGTGATTGGTTTGTACTTACCAGCCTCTAGTCCCTCCTCGATTCCTTCTGGGCTCTCAGGGTGCAGTATGCCCAGCACCTTCTCCTCCCATTCTGCATATGGTAGGGGCTCCGGGGGAGTGCCGCCGCCAGTGTGGTGTGCCCGCAGGTGGTTCTTTGCCCTGATGCCTTTCACCCTTGTCTTGAGGTCGTGCCACCGCCTCTGGATCTCGTGTTTGGTGCGTGGCACGGTCCCTGACGCATTCACTCTGGTCACTATCCTGTCCCACATGTTGTTTTTGGTTGCCACGGTGGTCTGCTGGACTAGGGTGCCGAAGAGATGTGGTTCGACACGGATGATTTCATCCACCATGACCTTCAACTCACTGTCTGTGAACTTGGGATTTTTCTTTGGTGCCATGGTGTGTGATGTGCAAGGTGTTGGTGGGGTGTGGTGGGATGTGCAGGTGCGTGGTGTGTAGGGATGGTGTGATGGGTGTTTGTGTGGTGGGTGTGTTTGTGTGCAGGCTGTATGTGTGTTTTTGTGTGTCTGCTGTTCGTCGTAATCTGGGTCTTGCTTGCAGCTATGCTGTGATGCAAAGGATTGTGGTTGTGGGAAGGATCCATTTTATACTCTGTGTTGTGGTTGTGTCCCAATGGTTGTTGGCAGTCAGGTGTTCTGTGGGTGTGTTGACTTGGGTGCCTTTTTCGGTGCTTGGGGGGTGTCATTGTGGCGTGTAGTTGCTGTGGGTGGGTGTTTCAGGTGGGTGGGTGTACTGGTTAATGTGTTTTGTATTTACTTCCGTCAGCCATTTTGTAATCAGTTTGACGGCAGGGATGGTGTTTGTGTGGTCGTTCCGCAGTCATGGTCCGTTTTCCGAAGTATTGTTTCCGCGGCGGTGGAGGACGGCGGTGAGTTCCGTTGGAATGGCGGCGTTATCCTAATCGCGCGGCCGGACTCTCCGCAGGTATAGCGGCGATTGGGCCTGTTCCCGCGGTAATGTTCGTCCGCGGAGGTGGGTGTTCTTTTGGTTCCGTCCGCCGCGGACGGTGTTTGATGTGTTCCGTCCGCCGCGGACGGTGTTTGCTGTGAGCCATCCGCTGCGGTCGGAGTTTCTTGACATAAATATCCTAATCGCAACCGCGGATTCTCCGTGGTGCGGTCTGGAGTGATTTTGCCACGACCATGGCGGACGGTACCCGTTTCCGTCCGTCATCCTAATGAGCCCCTTAGTTTGGGAAACCATAACAAATAGGTATTTGGAAGGAGCATGTTTAGGTTGACCCTTCCAAATATCGATTCTTTATAATATGTATTGATTTTTTATGTTATGTATTAATGTTTTGTGATTAAAATCTTGTTGTAAAAGGTTAACATTCATACTGTAGAGGTTGCATCTCAAGATCTATGTGACGGGATCTCACAATTCTTCATGAAGAAGATAGATGCGATCTACGGAAAGATAACTGCCTCAAAGACAACTGAGGTGGTTGATCCTAACAACCTTTTCCGTAACAACACACAACAGAAGCCACAAGTTAACTGCCTAAGAAGTTTTCCCCTTATTTCCTTAGAGGAAGTTACTGCTTTAGTGACCGAGATTAAGAGTGGCAGCCCTCAGGACATCATCCCTGCCCACATCATGCCCATGCTGGCTGAAGTCCTGGGCCCAGATATCCAGCAGCTAATCAACCTGTCACTAAGCACGGGAGAGGTCCCGAGGGATTGGAAAAGGGCACTAGTGAGACCATTGAGAAAGAATACCACCATTCCTTGGACGGAACTTACCAACCTAAGACCTATCTCTCTCCTTCCCTTTATGGGTAAAGTGATAGAGAAATTTGTTAATAGGCATTTGTCTAGATACATTGAGGAGACAAATGGACTGGATCCTTCCCAGTCGGGCTTCAGGCCGAGACATAGCACCGAGACCACCTTGCTGTCAGTCGCAGACGATCTACACATGTTCCAGGATAAAGGTCATTCTGTTATCCTGGTTCTGTTGGATCTGTCTGCGGCGTTTGACACCGTGTCACATGACATCATGACCACCAGGCTTGTTAACATCCGCCTGGAAGGTGGGGCTCTAGGGTGGTTGAAGAGTTTCCTGACAGATCACACCCAAACAGTCACCTTGGGTGCCTATCGGTCGGAGGAGTTGGGGATCTCGAAGGGGGTACCACAGGGCTCTTGTCTGAGCCCTGCTCTTTTTATTATCTATGTGGCCCCCCTAGCGAACATCATGAGATCCCATGGGTTTATCCCCGTGTCATATGCGGATGACACCCAGCTCCTCTTTCCTTTTAAACACATCACGGATGAGGTCAGGAACTCCTTCTCCCAGAGGATGAAGGCAGTGGCCCATTGGATGGCATCTAACTTCCTGCAATGCAATGTTGCAAAAACTGAGGTGATGCTGTTCGGTGAGGCCAAACTCCTGTGGTCCCCCGACTGGTGGCCACAAGATCTTGGCCCAGTCCCAGAGCCCAAGCAGGTGGTTAAAAATCTCTGTGTGCGTCTGGACCAGGAGCTGTCCCTGAAGCAATATGGCAATCAAGTGGTGGGGTCCTGTTTCCACGTGATCGGAATGCTGAGGAAAGTCTTTCCCTTGCTCCCTGACTCAACCAGGAGGACGCTAGTGCAGGCCTTAGTGTTGAGTCGCTTGGATTACTGTAATGGGCTGCTCCTACCAGTAAATGAGGGAGTAACTGCTAGATTGCAGGTAATCCAGAATACTGCGGCTCGCCTTGTTTTAAATCAGCCCCCTCGCACCCCCTCCAAACCCCTCTTGAACACCCTGCATTGGCTTCCCATTAAACAAAGGGTGAAGTACAAGATTTGTTGCATGATATACAGGTGCCTCCAGAAGAAAGGCCCTGTGTATCTGTCTAGCAGATTTTTCCCCTATAAACCTTTGAGATCCTTGAGATCTAGTGAACAAGCCCTGTTGCAGGTCCCGAGAGCAAAGAAGGCTAGACAGGGTGGTAGAGCCCTTTCAATTGCCGGTCCAACGCTGTGGAACAGCCTCCCACTTTCTTTAAGACTTTGTAAGGAGTATCTCCCGTTCAGAAAACAGTTAAAAACCTTTCTATTCCAAAACTAGTGTAAATTTTATATACTTACTGGTATACGCTGGAAGGTTGTCAAAGGCGCGGAGATACTCCTTTGGGAGGTGATCCTAGCGCGTTATAAACCCGCAAAATAAAAAATAATTAAATAGTAGTCCCATGGACACTGCCTAGCCTCAAAAAAGATTGCAAAACTGTTCATTTTTTTCGACGCATCCTATTTTTCTTTAAGGAAAACTAGCCACATTTTATAAAAAAGTTACAGATATGAGAGACAGCAGAGATTTGGATGGGTTTATCTCAAATCCAAACTCTTTTTTTTTTTTTTTTTTTAAAGTTCAAACTGCTTTATTGCATATTTAGTGGTACACAGCTTTCATTGCCTACAACCCGGAGGCCGGCAGCACCTTTTGCAGTGGTTAAAACGGTACAAACGATACACAGCCATTACTACCGACATCCCGGAGGCTCGGCGGCGGGATCAGTGTCTGCTTGAGTGCACCAGCAGGAATGTGGGTTGGTAAGGAGACAGAATGCAGGATGCAATGCAGTAGAACAGGTTTTATGTTTCATAACAGTCCCCAACAAAGAACAATCCAGTAGCCTAGGTCCAGTAGTAGTGCAATTTATGAGTTACAGCAGTCTCGTGGTGAGTTCTACACCAGTGTTAGTTGAATCGTGTTTACATCGTGGCAAAGCAGAGGTATAGGGGGGGGACAGATCAATCTACGTCTTCCGGGCCCGCTTGTGGAACATGAGGAGGTTCGCATATGTGACCCCTGAATTCATTCCAGCCTGACCAGATGTCTCCCCATTTGCGGGGGCACCCCCTGGTAGTGTAAACAGTTTTTTCTTGTAGCATACACCAATCCATGTCGCTTTGCCAGTCTCTCAGAGTTGGTGGAAGGGGAGCCCCCCAGAGTCTCGCAATATTCCTCTTAGCCACCATTTGTCCCAGGGTGACCCATATCCTCCCCCTCGAAGTTAGGTCCGTGGGTTCCCAAATGTTTAGGAGACACCGCTTGGCCTCCAGTCGAATCTCAACCTCCCAGACCTCCTGCATACAGTGCACCACCCGCCTCCAGTAACTTTGCACTCGTGGACACTCCCATAGTATGTGGAAGAAGGTGCCTACTTGTCCGCAGCCCCTTCTGCAGAGCCCATCCCCACCTATTCCCATTGCGGCCAGCCTGGTACATGAGAAGTAGACTCTATGGAGGATTTTCAGCTGGACCAGCCGGAAGCGAGCTGAGATAGCCACCTCTTTGGGAGATGCAAGAGCATAGGACCACTCTTCATCATCTATCTCCAGCCCGTCTGCCACCCATTTTTCTTTCAAGGGGAGGAGAGTGTCAGGAGGGTTATTGATCAGTTTTTTGTAAGTGAGGGAGATGGCATGTTTGGGGATGTGACCATCAAGTAATCTGTCCTCTAATGGTGAGGCCTGAGGTAATGTAGTGCCCGGTGGAATGTGAGTAAGAAGGGAATGTCGCACCTGTAGGTATCGGAAATATTCTGTGCGCGCCAGGTCGTGTATGTCTTGCAGGTGGGTAAACTCGTGCACCCCTTTTTGCCCCCAAAGATCCTTGATGTGCGAGATGCCTATCAGGTCCCAGTTGTGGAATCCTTTAGTGCGTCTCAGAGAACCGAGTTTTTCAGAGGCCCACAAGGGGGTCGACATGGTGAGGGTGTCCGACCAGCCTAAGTGTTTCTGTGCAATGTGCCAGATTTGTACCGAGTGTTGGGTTGGGCCCGTGAGTTGGTGTCTACCTGGTTTGGAATAAAGTGCAACCTCGTAGTTCCCTCCAGGAAGGAGCCACCTGTCCATACTGTAACCAGGGTCCCCCCCGTCACTGTATGTCCCTTGATTTATCGCCGCTAAATGTGCCGCCCAATAGTACTTACGGATGTCAGGGAGGGCAATCCCCCCGTCGTACCACCCCAGCCTGAGTTTGCACAGTGCGATTCTCGGTATCCCGGCCCAAAGTAGGTCCCGCTGCGCCGCTTCCACTGCAACAAGGTATGAGTTGGGTACGAGAACGGGGTAATTCTGCAGTGCGTACAGAAACCTCGGTAGCGCCACCATCTTAAAGAGGGCCGCGCGGCCCAGGAGGGACAAAGGAAGCTTCTGCCAGGATTTAGCGTCTCGCTGGAGCCGCAGGAGGGGTGGGAGTAGGTTGCATTCGTACCGTCGCGTCTCGTCAGTTGTGACATAGACACCTAGGTATTGGAAGCCGTCCGTAGCCAGCGTCAGAGGGCAGGTGTCGGGGAGCCCTGGGGTTCGCCATGCAGAACATAGAGGAGGGATTTATTCCAGTTAATCCGAAACCCGGAGTTCCTCCCGAAACTCGTGAGGATGTCATTTGCCGCCATGATAGATCTACGAGGTCTAGTCAGGTACAGAAGGATGTCATCGGCGTATAAGGAGATGTTGTCCTCCCATCCTTCAGTCCAGGCTATTCCTTTTAGATAGACGTCTTGACGTATCCAGGCCGCAAGTGGCTCAAGAGAGAGCGCAAAGAGGAGGGGGGAGAGAGGGCAGCCCTGTCGAGTCCCTCTCCCAAGGGTGAAGACTTCCGAGGCTTTCCCTTTCCCTTTCCACCTGGGCTAATGGCTCAGTATACAGGAGGCGCACCCAAGATATAAAGAGTGGTCCGAAGCCCAGTTTGTGCAGCACTGCAAACATATAAGGCCATTCTAGAGTGTCAAACGCCATAGCGGCATCCAGGGACACTACCACTGCGTCCTCCCGTAACCTGTGCCGCTGTCCAAGCACCCCATTGAGGCGGCGAATGTTCAGCGCCGTGTTGCGGCGGGGCATGAACCCAGTTTGATCCGGATGGACCAGGGTGAATAGGACTAGTCGGAGTCTATTCGCAAGTGTTTTGGCCAAGATTTTTGGCTCTGCGTTGAGCAGTGATATTGGCCTGTAAGAGGCAGCGGACTCCCTCGGCTTCCCTTCTTTCGGTATCGCCACTATTGTCGCCAGGCGCTGGTCACGTGGCAGGATTCCTTTTTTCCTACTTTCCTCAAACATTGGCTGTAGGTGTTTGCTGAGGGTGTCTGGTCGCAATTTGTAGAGTTCTATTGGGAGGCCGTTGGGCCCTAAGGCTTTACCTGGGTGGAGGTCAATGATTGCACGCTGTAGCTCCGACGCCTCAAGCGGGTGGTCAAGGGCCTCCCGGTCTTCGTCTGATAGACATGGCATACGAATGTCCGTCAAGAGGGCTACCGAATCTTCCTCTGGACGATCGGTTTCCTGGCTATAGACTTGCCGGTAATGGCGCGCGAACTCCGCCACTATTTCCCGGGGTTACGTGACCACAGTCCCAGAGGCCGTAAGGAGTTCGGGGACCACTCTATTGGCCAGCTGCTTCTTTTCGAGCCAAGCTATTAGTTTCCTGGCTTTGTCCCCTTGATCATATATCCAGCCCAACTTGTGCCTAGCGGCAGTCTGGGCTTCCTGTGTGACCAGTTCTTTGTATTCAGCCGTTTTGAGCCGCAACCTATGAAGCGTCTCAGGTGTTCCAATGTCGCTAGCCTCCCTCTCCAGGGACGCCAAATCCGTTTCCACTGTGGTGATTTGTCGTTCCCTATCTTTACGCCTACCTGCTATGGTCGATAGTGCTTCCCCCCTAAGTACCGTTTTGAAGGCCTCCCATAGAGTGATCGTGGAATCCACGGAGCCCACATTGGCCTGAAAGTAGTGAGTAATGGATTTGGTGAGTGCCTTCCTAGTCTCCTCAGCCTTCAAATGCCAGGTGCTGATTGGTGTGATGCAGCCCTCCCGACACGCCCCAAAGGTCAAATGTGTGAGAGGTGGAGAGTGGTCAGATATGCCGCGCGCTAAATGGGTGGCTACACGGATCGTCACGTCGTGTTGTAGTAGAGTGAGAATGTAGTCAAGGCGGGAAAATGTACGGTGTGGCCCAGAGAAGAATGTAAACTGGCTGTCTGTCGGGTGGAGCAGTCTCCAGGTGTCGGTAAGGCCGAAGGCATCCAGAAAGGAAGTCAGCCATGTCTGTCCAGTTGGTATGTCCCTAGGGGGATGCCTGTCCAGGTCGCCTGATACGACCGCATTATAGTCACCTCCCAATATCAGATGCCCGTCAGGGAGGGAGTATGAAAAACACTAAGGGTTTGACTCAAAAACTCAGCAAGGCTGAGCCAATAATAACTTGAAAAACAACACACCTGCCTATGCTGAGCAGTTTTTTGGGAATAATTCTTTGATAATTGTGCATGAACAATAAACATGAACAATGGCTTTTGAAATTGCAACGTTTCTTTTAATTTTTTGCAGACTATTTTGCTTTTTAGTCTTTTGCTTGTTTTTTGGCATGAGAATACAAAAAAATGTGTGAGAAAATACTATACATTTACATATACACAAGAAAAAACACGAAAAAACACACTTTGGTATGTACAAAATTCACTCAAAATGGCATTCAACACATTCTTGGCCATCCAGACATACAAAAAACATTCATACAGGTCCCATCATCATAATACAGTTTGTAATAATGCAAGAATAGTAACAGTTGTAAATTTCAAACAAAAGTGAAACTTTTTTCAGTTTTTTAGAAGGAACAATAATCCATCACTTGAATGACACAACCATAACAACAATGATGATATGGGACTGGGTCAGGTCGACGCGTTTCGAACCTTTTCCTTAACAGGTTCTCATCAGGACCACAGTGTTACTAAACGGGGAAGAGGAAAGCAACAATCACTATACTGAACCTGGGAGGTCACCATCTCAACCAAAGTACCCCTGCACTCAGCCTACCTTAATACGTGGGTCAAAGCTCCTCAAATAATGTAGAAAGCCGATGTATTCCCATCAAAGGGGAGCGAAGAGGTGCTGTGAGAAAAGGATAAATGCAATCAGTCATGCCGGCTCACAACGTGCTGTCTGTGTCTACACTAGAGCGGGGCTTAGAGGGACAGAGGGAGGTAGCGTGTGCTCACCTTGCAGCGCGTGTGCGCTCGCCAATGCTTGTTGGATGGCGCTCGGTCCGCAATTTCTGGATCCGGCGCCTCTGGAGATAAAAATGTAACGATCAACGTTTGGAATCGGGCAGGCGGGAGAGAGCGACGAGGGCCGATTGACGATCGCGCTAAAGCGTGCCAGTGTCCGCTTACCTGAAAACCAAATTGAACTCTTCAAACCAGTGTCTCAAACGTCCTCGCTCCTCATACAGTCACTGCTTGCAGGTTACTGAAGCCGTGTAGTCACTTGACTAAAGGTGGAGGAAGCCTCCCAAAGCATGAAGGGAGTTGTAGTTTGGATAAAGGGAGTTGTAGTTCGGTGTCAATAAGGAGAATTCTGGAAGATGAAGTCCTGTGGGCTGAATCATGGAACAGTTTTGTAGATTTCCGAAATTTCGTTTAGTCCACTGACTGCTGTGTCATACTTCATGATCAAAAGTGCCTCTCTTTGGTTTAATCTTAATTCTAAGTTCCCCCCTCTGGGATCTTTTTCGATTTTGGACAGGACAGTCCATTTGAGGTCCTCTTTATCATGCTTGTTCATCAACCAGTGGTGTACCAATGGCGCATTCTCCACTTCTCTGCGAATTCTCGATTTATGCTGCGTCATACGTTGTCTGACCTCCTGGGATGTTTTCCCGATGTATAGTTTAGGGCAGGGGCAGACAATCGCGTAAACTACATTCCTGGTTTTGCAGTTGGTAAATGATTCATGCTTCCAGTGGATGTTGTTAAAGGAGAATACTGTTTCTTCCATGGTGTCATGACAACAAGTGCAAGTGCCACATTTGTGGTGCCCTTTTGTCTGGGGGAAGCCAAAAAGGCTTGTAAGAGTTGGTGTTTGTTTACTGGGTAAGGCTGCCCTTACAATGTGGTTCGCCACACTCTTCTCCTTCTTGAATGCAAATAATGGTGAATTTCTCATGTCCTCATGTAGGTCTTGCACTAGATGCCAGTTGAGGTTTATCAGCCTTTTAAGTTGATTGGCAGCAGGGCAAAAGGTTGATACACAA
The DNA here is from genome assembly GCF_964261635.1 of Lissotriton helveticus. NCBI lineage: Eukaryota > Metazoa > Chordata > Amphibia > Caudata > Salamandridae > Lissotriton > Lissotriton helveticus. The sequence goes on along the minus strand of NC_136063.1, from coordinate 760,819,117 downwards.
ACCATACGATTTTGCTCAATCCTGGCTTTCTTAACCATTAATGTTTCGCGGGGCGTCCACCAAGCTCGCTTAAGAGATTGCTTAAGGAGTTTTCTCGGGTAACCTCTCTGGAGAAGCCTCTCCATGAGTGAATTTGCATGGTGGAAATATTCTTCTTTGTCTGAACAATTCCTGCGGATCCTCAGGAATTGTCCAAAGGGTAAATTCTCTCTTAAACTCCGAGGGTGATTGCTGGTAAACAGCAAGGCCTTGTTCCTATCGGTTGTTTTTCTAAATAAAGTTGTTGCCAGATTTCCATTGGCAGGGACAACTTTCACGTCCAAAAATGTGATAGATTGGCTGGACGATATGCAATTAAATTTAATGTCGCTTGAGCGCCCATTGAGCCATTCAACAAACTCACCAAGGGTTTCTGTAGTCCCAGTCCAGATAAAAAAGATGTCATCTATATACCGCATGTAATGCGAGATCTGATGACTGTAGGGATTGTCGTTGTAAATAAATTTCTTCTCATACAGGCCCATAAACATAATTGCTAGTTCCGGGGCAAAGGGACATCCCATGGCTACTCCCTTCACCTGAAGGAAGTAGTCGGAATCAAAAGTGAAAAAATTCTTTCTCAATGCGAAGGATGCCAGCTGTACAATGAAATCAGAGGGTACTTGGCAGGGTCTGACACGTGTCTCCAAGAACCATGCTAGTGTCTCAAGGGCCTGGTCTTGGGGAATCTGCGTGTACAAGGATACGACGTCTAGCGTCACTAAGAGCTGGGAGTCTTGTTCAAAAGGAACTGTACTAATTCTTTGGAGGAAAGCCGTGGTGTCTTGAAGATGTGCTGGAATTTCTTCAATGAATGGTTTCAGAAAGAATTCGATGTACTTGGCCACTGGTTCTAGTAAGGACTCACACCCAGACACTATGGGTCGTCCTGGTGGATTTAATTCATCTTTGTGGATCTTAGGTAATAAATAAAAGACCGGAGTTCGTGGGTTTTTGTTCTGTAAAAAATTGAATTCCTTCGGTCCAATGAATCCTAGATCAAATCCTTTCTGGATGACTGAAAATAGTTCACTCTGAATTTCGAGTGTGGGATTCCTTGTGATGCGTCTGTAGCATGAGTTGTCCTCCAATTGTCGAAGTGCTTCTGCTTTATATTTAGTGATGTCCCATATCACTACAGCTCCCCCCTTGTCTGCCTGTTTGACTACTATATTTCTGTCATTTTTCAGGGTGGCCAAAGCTTCTTTCTCTGCTTTGGCGAGATTGAATTTAACAAAATTACGCTTCTTTTCAAGTGCTGATATTCCTGAAAGGACTGTGCGTTCAAACGTAAGTATCTCTTTGGGAATTTTTGAGCCGGCTGGGCAAAAGGTGGATTTCTTCCTTAATCCCGTCACTTCTGTTTGATTTTCCTCGCATATATCAGAGAAGAATGTCTTCAATCTTAACTTACGACAAAATTCCAAAGTTTCTAACTTCATCTTAGTGAAGTCTGTAAATCTCGACGGGACAAATCCAAGGCCCTTCGTCAAGATAGATGTTTCAGCTTCACTTAAAATCCTGTCAGATAAGTTAAAGATGGATGGAAGGTTTAACTCTTGTAGAACCGGGATCGCGTCCTCATTTCCCATGGCTTGACGGGACGGGACCGACCTCTCGGTTTCTGTGGGCCTTGTCCTAAAAAAGGTGCCTGGTTTTGTTGTTGACGTTGTCCCTGGTCTTGCTGGTTGCCTTGCCTATTTTGATAGGATCTATTAGCGGTGTTAGAATCACTTCCAGACGAGGATGTATCCGAGAATGAAACGAAGGCACGTCGAGAGCGGCCCTGGTTATCCTGAAGGAACCGCCGTGACTCAGAGTTAGAGTAAAAGTCTTTTCTTAGGTAGGGGTATACGGATTCCAACGAGAAATTTTTCTTATCCAGCTCGAACTTATTGTTTTTTTGGGCAACCGTGAAGTCCTTAAATTCGCCGATCTCCTTTTCAACCTTCTCAAGGAGTCCTTTTGAATCAGCTATGAGTTGATTGTCTTGAATTTCTTTTTCTAGTTTTTCAATTTCAGCGAGTTCTTTGACTGAAATTCTGTGTGCGGTCTCAATGGTAAGGACCATCAGGTCCCTACTGCACTTTGTTTCAACCCCACTGAATCCTTTTTTGTATTCAGGGTCGTCAGTGAACACGACCGGGATGTTGCGAATTTGAAGTCCTGCGGGGATTGTACCTGATCTTAAATGCTGGAGTAAAAAATGACCATGAAGATCCGTCCTAATTTGTTTTTTTCGTAGGCGTATCAGTTTATCGGATTCGTTAACGGTGTTGGCCGCGACACTGAGGGTTGCAGAGGCAAAGGGAGGCGGATCTCTCATAAGGTTTTGAATATGTTCCTCTGTGTAAGCTACCGTGTCCTGTTCAGCCATACCCACACTGAACACACGTGCAAAAGAGAAAATTTAAAAAAATTATGTGAGGAAAAAAGATGGAAAGATTACAGAAGGACTACACCCACACCACAAACACAAAGTGAAAGCACTATTCCAACAGGATTAGTCCTGTGGCAGCTCCTTCTCTGCCCACCAGAACCTCGCGAGCGTGCGCCCGCTAAACAGTATGAAAAACACTAAGGGTTTGACTCAAAAACTCAGCAAGGCTGAGCCAATAATAACTTGAAAAACAACACACCTGCCTATGCTGAGCAGTTTTTTGGGAATAATTCTTTGATAATTGTGCATGAACAATAAACATGAACAATGGCTTTTGAAATTGCAACGTTTCTTTTAATTTTTTGCAGACTATTTTGCTTTTTAGTCTTTTGCTTGTTTTTTGGCATGAGAATACAAAAAAATGTGTGAGAAAATACTATACATTTACATATACACAAGAAAAAACACGAAAAAACACACTTTGGTATGTACAAAATTCACTCAAAATGGCATTCAACACATTCTTGGCCATCCAGACATACAAAAAACATTCATACAGGTCCCATCATCATAATACAGTTTGTAATAATGCAAGAATAGTAACAGTTGTAAATTTCAAACAAAAGTGAAACTTTTTTCAGTTTTTTAGAAGGAACAATAATCCATCACTTGAATGACACAACCATAACAACAATGATGATATGGGACTGGGTCAGGTCGACGCGTTTCGAACCTTTTCCTTAACAGGTTCTCATCAGGACCACAGTGTTACTAAACGGGGAAGAGGAAAGCAACAATCACTATACTGAACCTGGGAGGTCACCATCTCAACCAAAGTACCCCTGCACTCAGCCTACCTTAATACGTGGGTCAAAGCTCCTCAAATAATGTAGAAAGCCGATGTATTCCCATCAAAGGGGAGCGAAGAGGTGCTGTGAGAAAAGGATAAATGCAATCAGTCATGCCGGCTCACAACGTGCTGTCTGTGTCTACACTAGAGCGGGGCTTAGAGGGACAGAGGGAGGTAGCGTGTGCTCACCTTGCAGCGCGTGTGCGCTCGCCAATGCTTGTTGGATGGCGCTCGGTCCGCAATTTCTGGATCCGGCGCCTCTGGAGATAAAAATGTAACGATCAACGTTTGGAATCGGGCAGGCGGGAGAGAGCGACGAGGGCCGATTGACGATCGCGCTAAAGCGTGCCAGTGTCCGCTTACCTGAAAACCAAATTGAACTCTTCAAACCAGTGTCTCAAACGTCCTCGCTCCTCATACAGTCACTGCTTGCAGGTTACTGAAGCCGTGTAGTCACTTGACTAAAGGTGGAGGAAGCCTCCCAAAGCATGAAGGGAGTTGTAGTTTGGATAAAGGGAGTTGTAGTTCGGTGTCAATAAGGAGAATTCTGGGAGATGAAGTCCTGTGGGCTGAATCATGGAACAGTTTTGTAGATTTCCGAAATTTCGTTTAGTCCACTGACTGCTGTGTCATACTTCATGATCAAAAGTGCCTCTCTTTGGTTTAATCTTAATTCTAAGTTCCCCCCTCTGGGATCTTTTTCGATTTTGGACAGGACAGTCCATTTGAGGTCCTCTTTATCATGCTTGTTCATCAACCAGTGGTGTACCAATGGCGCATTCTCCACTTCTCTGCGAATTCTCGATTTATGCTGCGTCATACGTTGTCTGACCTCCTGGGATGTTTTCCCGATGTATAGTTTAGGGCAGGGGCAGACAATCGCGTAAACTACATTCCTGGTTTTGCAGTTGGTAAATGATTCATGCTTCCAGTGGATGTTGTTAAAGGAGAATACTGTTTCTTCCATGGTGTCATGACAACAAGTGCAAGTGCCACATTTGTGGTGCCCTTTTGTCTGGGGGAAGCCAAAAAGGCTTGTAAGAGTTGGTGTTTGTTTACTGGGTAAGGCTGCCCTTACAATGTGGTTCGCCACACTCTTCTCCTTCTTGAATGCAAATAATGGTGAATTTCTCATGTCCTCATGTAGGTCTTGCACTAGATGCCAGTTGAGGTTTATCAGCCTTTTAAGTTGATTGGCAGCAGGGCAAAAGGTTGATACACAAACCATACGATTTTGCTCAATCCTGGCTTTCTTAACCATTAATGTTTCGCGGGGCGTCCACCAAGCTCGCTTAAGAGATTGCTTAAGGAGTTTTCTCGGGTAACCTCTCTGGAGAAGCCTCTCCATGAGTGAATTTGCATGGTGGAAATATTCTTCTTTGTCTGAACAATTCCTGCGGATCCTCAGGAATTGTCCAAAGGGTAAATTCTCTCTTAAACTCCGAGGGTGATTGCTGGTAAACAGCAAGGCCTTGTTCCTATCGGTTGTTTTTCTAAATAAAGTTGTTGCCAGATTTCCATTGGCAGGGACAACTTTCACGTCCAAAAATGTGATAGATTGGCTGGACGATATGCAATTAAATTTAATGTCGCTTGAGCGCCCATTGAGCCATTCAACAAACTCACCAAGGGTTTCTGTAGTCCCAGTCCAGATAAAAAAGATGTCATCTATATACCGCATGTAATGCGAGATCTGATGACTGTAGGGATTGTCGTTGTAAATAAATTTCTTCTCATACAGGCCCATAAACATAATTGCTAGTTCCGGGGCAAAGGGACATCCCATGGCTACTCCCTTCACCTGAAGGAAGTAGTCGGAATCAAAAGTGAAAAAATTCTTTCTCAATGCGAAGGATGCCAGCTGTACAATGAAATCAGAGGGTACTTGGCAGGGTCTGACACGTGTCTCCAAGAACCATGCTAGTGTCTCAAGGGCCTGGTCTTGGGGAATCTGCGTGTACAAGGATACGACGTCTAGCGTCACTAAGAGCTGGGAGTCTTGTTCAAAAGGAACTGTACTAATTCTTTGGAGGAAAGCCGTGGTGTCTTGAAGATGTGCTGGAATTTCTTCAATGAATGGTTTCAGAAAGAATTCGATGTACTTGGCCACTGGTTCTAGTAAGGACTCACACCCAGACACTATGGGTCGTCCTGGTGGATTTAATTCATCTTTGTGGATCTTAGGTAATAAATAAAAGACCGGAGTTCGTGGGTTTTTGTTCTGTAAAAAATTGAATTCCTTCGGTCCAATGAATCCTAGATCAAATCCTTTCTGGATGACTGAAAATAGTTCACTCTGAATTTCGAGTGTGGGATTCCTTGTGATGCGTCTGTAGCATGAGTTGTCCTCCAATTGTCGAAGTGCTTCTGCTTTATATTTAGTGATGTCCCATATCACTACAGCTCCCCCCTTGTCTGCCTGTTTGACTACTATATTTCTGTCATTTTTCAGGGTGGCCAAAGCTTCTTTCTCTGCTTTGGCGAGATTGAATTTAACAAAATTACGCTTCTTTTCAAGTGCTGATATTCCTGAAAGGACTGTGCGTTCAAACGTAAGTATCTCTTTGGGAATTTTTGAGCCGGCTGGGCAAAAGGTGGATTTCTTCCTTAATCCCGTCACTTCTGTTTGATTTTCCTCGCATATATCAGAGAAGAATGTCTTCAATCTTAACTTACGACAAAATTCCAAAGTTTCTAACTTCATCTTAGTGAAGTCTGTAAATCTCGACGGGACAAATCCAAGGCCCTTCGTCAAGATAGATGTTTCAGCTTCACTTAAAATCCTGTCAGATAAGTTAAAGATGGATGGAAGGTTTAACTCTTGTAGAACCGGGATCGCGTCCTCATTTCCCATGGCTGGACGGGACGGGACCGACCTCTCGGTTTCTGTGGGCCTTGTCCTAAAAAAGGTGCCTGGTTTTGTTGTTGACGTTGTCCCTGGTCTTGCTGGTTGCCTTGCCTATTTTGATAGGATCTATTAGCGGTGTTAGAATCACTTCCAGACGAGGATGTATCCGAGAATGAAACGAAGGCACGTCGAGAGCGGCCCTGGTTATCCTGAAGGAACCGCCGTGACTCAGAGTTAGAGTAAAAGTCTTTTCTTAGGTAGGGGTATACGGATTCCAACGAGAAATTTTTCTTATCCAGCTCGAACTTATTGTTTTTTTGGGCAACCGTGAAGTCCTTAAATTCGCCGATCTCCTTTTCAACCTTCTCAAGGAGTCCTTTTGAATCAGCTATGAGTTGATTGTCTTGAATTTCTTTTTCTAGTTTTTCAATTTCAGCGAGTTCTTTGACTGAAATTCTGTGTGCGGTCTCAATGGTAAGGACCATCAGGTCCCTACTGCACTTTGTTTCAACCCCACTGAATCCTTTTTTGTATTCAGGGTCGTCAGTGAACACGACCGGGATGTTGCGAATTTGAAGTCCTGCGGGGATTGTACCTGATCTTAAATGCTGGAGTAAAAAATGACCATGAAGATCCGTCCTAATTTGTTTTTTTCGTAGGCGTATCAGTTTATCGGATTCGTTAACGGTGTTGGCCGCGACACTGAGGGTTGCAGAGGCAAAGGGAGGCGGATCTCTCATAAGGTTTTGAATATGTTCCTCTGTGTAAGCTACCGTGTCCTGTTCAGCCATACCCACACTGAACACACGTGCAAAAGAGAAAATTTAAAAAAATTATGTGAGGAAAAAAGATGGAAAGATTACAGAAGGACTACACCCACACCACAAACACAAAGTGAAAGCACTATTCCAACAGGATTAGTCCTGTGGCAGCTCCTTCTCTGCCCACCAGAACCTCGCGAGCGTGCGCCCGCTAAACAGTATGAAAAACACTAAGGGTTTGACTCAAAAACTCAGCAAGGCTGAGCCAATAATAACTTGAAAAACAACACACCTGCCTATGCTGAGCAGTTTTTTGGGAATAATTCTTTGATAATTGTGCATGAACAATAAACATGAACAATGGCTTTTGAAATTGCAACGTTTCTTTTAATTTTTTGCAGACTATTTTGCTTTTTAGTCTTTTGCTTGTTTTTTGGCATGAGAATACAAAAAAATGTGTGAGAAAATACTATACATTTACATATACACAAGAAAAAACACGAAAAAACACACTTTGGTATGTACAAAATTCACTCAAAATGGCATTCAACACATTCTTGGCCATCCAGACATACAAAAAACATTCATACAGGTCCCATCATCATAATACAGTTTGTAATAATGCAAGAATAGTAACAGTTGTAAATTTCAAACAAAAGTGAAACTTTTTTCAGTTTTTTAGAAGGAACAATAATCCATCACTTGAATGACACAACCATAACAACAATGATGATATGGGACTGGGTCAGGTCGACGCGTTTCGAACCTTTTCCTTAACAGGTTCTCATCAGGACCACAGTGTTACTAAACGGGGAAGAGGAAAGCAACAATCACTATACTGAACCTGGGAGGTCACCATCTCAACCAAAGTACCCCTGCACTCAGCCTACCTTAATACGTGGGTCAAAGCTCCTCAAATAATGTAGAAAGCCGATGTATTCCCATCAAAGGGGAGCGAAGAGGTGCTGTGAGAAAAGGATAAATGCAATCAGTCATGCCGGCTCACAACGTGCTGTCTGTGTCTACACTAGAGCGGGGCTTAGAGGGACAGAGGGAGGTAGCGTGTGCTCACCTTGCAGCGCGTGTGCGCTCGCCAATGCTTGTTGGATGGCGCTCGGTCCGCAATTTCTGGATCCGGCGCCTCTGGAGATAAAAATGTAACGATCAACGTTTGGAATCGGGCAGGCGGGAGAGAGCGACGAGGGCCGATTGACGATCGCGCTAAAGCGTGCCAGTGTCCGCTTACCTGAAAACCAAATTGAACTCTTCAAACCAGTGTCTCAAACGTCCTCGCTCCTCATACAGTCACTGCTTGCAGGTTACTGAAGCCGTGTAGTCACTTGACTAAAGGTGGAGGAAGCCTCCCAAAGCATGAAGGGAGTTGTAGTTTGGATAAAGGGAGTTGTAGTTCGGTGTCAATAAGGAGAATTCTGGGAGATGAAGTCCTGTGGGCTGAATCATGGAACAGTTTTGTAGATTTCCGAAATTTCGTTTAGTCCACTGACTGCTGTGTCATACTTCATGATCAAAAGTGCCTCTCTTTGGTTTAATCTTAATTCTAAGTTCCCCCCTCTGGGATCTTTTTCGATTTTGGACAGGACAGTCCATTTGAGGTCCTCTTTATCATGCTTGTTCATCAACCAGTGGTGTACCAATGGCGCATTCTCCACTTCTCTGCGAATTCTCGATTTATGCTGCGTCATACGTTGTCTGACCTCCTGGGATGTTTTCCCGATGTATAGTTTAGGGCAGGGGCAGACAATCGCGTAAACTACATTCCTGGTTTTGCAGTTGGTAAATGATTCATGCTTCCAGTGGATGTTGTTAAAGGAGAATACTGTTTCTTCCATGGTGTCATGACAACAAGTGCAAGTGCCACATTTGTGGTGCCCTTTTGTCTGGGGGAAGCCAAAAAGGCTTGTAAGAGTTGGTGTTTGTTTACTGGGTAAGGCTGCCCTTACAATGTGGTTCGCCACACTCTTCTCCTTCTTGAATGCAAATAATGGTGAATTTCTCATGTCCTCATGTAGGTCTTGCACTAGATGCCAGTTGAGGTTTATCAGCCTTTTAAGTTGATTGGCAGCAGGGCAAAAGGTTGATACACAAACCATACGATTTTGCTCAATCCTGGCTTTCTTAACCATTAATGTTTCGCGGGGCGTCCACCAAGCTCGCTTAAGAGATTGCTTAAGGAGTTTTCTCGGGTAACCTCTCTGGAGAAGCCTCTCCATGAGTGAATTTGCATGGTGGAAATATTCTTCTTTGTCTGAACAATTCCTGCGGATCCTCAGGAATTGTCCAAAGGGTAAATTCTCTCTTAAACTCCGAGGGTGATTGCTGGTAAACAGCAAGGCCTTGTTCCTATCGGTTGTTTTTCTAAATAAAGTTGTTGCCAGATTTCCATTGGCAGGGACAACTTTCACGTCCAAAAATGTGATAGATTGGCTGGACGATATGCAATTAAATTTAATGTCGCTTGAGCGCCCATTGAGCCATTCAACAAACTCACCAAGGGTTTCTGTAGTCCCAGTCCAGATAAAAAAGATGTCATCTATATACCGCATGTAATGCGAGATCTGATGACTGTAGGGATTGTCGTTGTAAATAAATTTCTTCTCATACAGGCCCATAAACATAATTGCTAGTTCCGGGGCAAAGGGACATCCCATGGCTACTCCCTTCACCTGAAGGAAGTAGTCGGAATCAAAAGTGAAAAAATTCTTTCTCAATGCGAAGGATGCCAGCTGTACAATGAAATCAGAGGGTACTTGGCAGGGTCTGACACGTGTCTCCAAGAACCATGCTAGTGTCTCAAGGGCCTGGTCTTGGGGAATCTGCGTGTACAAGGATACGACGTCTAGCGTCACTAAGAGCTGGGAGTCTTGTTCAAAAGGAACTGTACTAATTCTTTGGAGGAAAGCCGTGGTGTCTTGAAGATGTGCTGGAATTTCTTCAATGAATGGTTTCAGAAAGAATTCGATGTACTTGGCCACTGGTTCTAGTAAGGACTCACACCCAGACACTATGGGTCGTCCTGGTGGATTTAATTCATCTTTGTGGATCTTAGGTAATAAATAAAAGACCGGAGTTCGTGGGTTTTTGTTCTGTAAAAAATTGAATTCCTTCGGTCCAATGAATCCTAGATCAAATCCTTTCTGGATGACTGAAAATAGTTCACTCTGAATTTCGAGTGTGGGATTCCTTGTGATGCGTCTGTAGCATGAGTTGTCCTCCAATTGTCGAAGTGCTTCTGCTTTATATTTAGTGATGTCCCATATCACTACAGCTCCCCCCTTGTCTGCCTGTTTGACTACTATATTTCTGTCATTTTTCAGGGTGGCCAAAGCTTCTTTCTCTGCTTTGGCGAGATTGAATTTAACAAAATTACGCTTCTTTTCAAGTGCTGATATTCCTGAAAGGACTGTGCGTTCAAACGTAAGTATCTCTTTGGGAATTTTTGAGCCGGCTGGGCAAAAGGTGGATTTCTTCCTTAATCCCGTCACTTCTGTTTGATTTTCCTCGCATATATCAGAGAAGAATGTCTTCAATCTTAACTTACGACAAAATTCCAAAGTTTCTAACTTCATCTTAGTGAAGTCTGTAAATCTCGACGGGACAAATCCAAGGCCCTTCGTCAAGATAGATGTTTCAGCTTCACTTAAAATCCTGTCAGATAAGTTAAAGATGGATGGAAGGTTTAACTCTTGTAGAACCGGGATCGCGTCCTCATTTCCCATGGCTGGACGGGACGGGACCGACCTCTCGGTTTCTGTGGGCCTTGTCCTAAAAAAGGTGCCTGGTTTTGTTGTTGACGTTGTCCCTGGTCTTGCTGGTTGCCTTGCCTATTTTGATAGGATCTATTAGCGGTGTTAGAATCACTTCCAGACGAGGATGTATCCGAGAATGAAACGAAGGCACGTCGAGAGCGGCCCTGGTTATCCTGAAGGAACCGCCGTGACTCAGAGTTAGAGTAAAAGTCTTTTCTTAGGTAGGGGTATACGGATTCCAACGAGAAATTTTTCTTATCCAGCTCGAACTTATTGTTTTTTTGGGCAACCGTGAAGTCCTTAAATTCGCCGATCTCCTTTTCAACCTTCTCAAGGAGTCCTTTTGAATCAGCTATGAGTTGATTGTCTTGAATTTCTTTTTCTAGTTTTTCAATTTCAGCGAGTTCTTTGACTGAAATTCTGTGTGCGGTCTCAATGGTAAGGACCATCAGGTCCCTACTGCACTTTGTTTCAACCCCATGCTTTGGGAGGCTTCCTCCACCTTTAGTCAAGTGACTACACGGCTTCAGTAACCTGCAAGCAGTGACTGTATGAGGAGCGAGGACGTTTGAGACACTGGTTTGAAGAGTTCAATTTGGTTTTCAGGTAAGCGGACACTGGCACGCTTTAGCGCGATCGTCAATCGGCCCTCGTCGCTCTCTCCCGCCTGCCCGATTCCAAACGTTGATCGTTACATTTTTATCTCCAGAGGCGCCGGATCCAGAAATTGCGGACCGAGCGCCATCCAACAAGCATTGGCGAGCGCACACGCGCTGCAAGGTGAGCACACGCTACCTCCCTCTGTCCCTCTAAGCCCCGCTCTAGTGTAGACACAGACAGCACGTTGTGAGCCGGCATGACTGATTGCATTTATCCTTTTCTCACAGCACCTCTTCGCTCCCCTTTGATGGGAATACATCGGCTTTCTACATTATTTGAGGAGCTTTGACCCACGTATTAAGGTAGGCTGAGTGCAGGGGTACTTTGGTTGAGATGGTGACCTCCCAGGTTCAGTATAGTGATTGTTGCTTTCCTCTTCCCCGTTTAGTAACACTGTGGTCCTGATGAGAACCTGTTAAGGAAAAGGTTCGAAACGCGTCGACCTGACCCAGTCCCATATCATCATTGTTGTTATGGTTGTGTCATTCAAGTGATGGATTATTGTTCCTTCTAAAAAACTGAAAAAAGTTTCACTTTTGTTTGAAATTTACAACTGTTACTATTCTTGCATTATTACAAACTGTATTATGATGATGGGACCTGTATGAATGTTTTTTGTATGTCTGAATGGCCAAGAATGTGTTGAATGCCATTTTGAGTGAATTTTGTACATACCAAAGTGTGTTTTTTCGTGTTTTTTCTTGTGTATATGTAAATGTATAGTATTTTCTCACACATTTTTTTGTATTCTCATGCCAAAAAACAAGCAAAAGACTAAAAAGCAAAATAGTCTGCAAAAAATTAAAAGAAACGTTGCAATTTCAAAAGCCATTGTTCATGTTTATTGTTCATGCACAATTATCAAAGAATTATTCCCAAAAAACTGCTCAGCATAGGCACGTCAGGGAGGGAGAGCAGTATGGTACCCAGGTCGACGTAGGCCCGGGTTTGGAGGCCTGGCGGGATATAGACGGAAAGTAGGTTTAGGCGGCGGCCTTCCCACCTGCCAGACAGTGCCGCAAAGCGGCCCTGCGGGTCAGATTCAGTGTGGTCTATGTGGATGGGCAGTGAGCGACGCAGTAGTATCCCCACTCCCCTGGAACCGGAAGTGAATCCGGAATGAACTGCAAGGGTATATCCACATCTGTTGAGGGCCTGACATGAGTTCCCCAAGAGGTGCGTTTCCTGCAGTAACACTGCGTCCGGTTGGTACCTCCTGATGAACTGTAGGACTATAGTACGTTTAAGTCTGTCCCCCAGTCCGTTAACTTTCCAGCTTAGAACTTTAAGACTTTTTTCCCACCGAGTAGCCATATCCGTTGCTTTGTGGAGGGACTTGCGTCCATGACCTGGTGCATGAGAAGAGACATACTGCATAGGCTACTTTCGACCTCACCACCTTCCCAACTCCCCCCCCCCACCCACCCCCCCAACAATCCTGTTGATAACAAACATTGATACAATCTGTAGATCGGTGTCCCATAGAACCCTTCCCACCCCAAGGAAAGCTCCCACCCTGTAAACAAACCCCCCACCCTGCTCCCTGCTCCGTAGGCTTCAAACTACCCACAACCCCAATAAGCAGATCGCCTGTCGCCCTATCCCACCCCGGAGAGAAAAAAACAGTTTCCCCCCCCCGAAGAAAACTCTGTGGATGAGCACGTGTGCCAGGCCCAACTCCAGCCGCCCCGCCTGTGTCCCCAAAGTATCAGTCCCTCAGGTTGGTCGCCTTTCACGCAACTGGTCAAAGTACAATAGTCATGGGGGGATGCAACCGCCTCTCACCCCAGGAGCCCAAAATCTTGCCGCAATTGACGTTTGCACAGCTCCATCTAACGCTTCCGGGTTTCGCAGGATAAGACCTCACCCTGCTGTGTTGTCCTGAGGGGAGTCCCAACGGGGACTGTTGGATCTTGAGCACCACGACCACTGACTTTGGTCGGTGTCTTCTGGCTTCCCTGCTGCCGACCCCGGAGAAGGAGCTCCCGGTTCCCTCCAACTGCCACCTGTCTGCGCCGCTGGGGCTTCCTGCGCCAGCCCATCAAGCCATTCCCGGACCTCCTCCGGTGAAGTGAAGAATCGCGATTTTCCCCCTGCTATAACTTTGAGTTTCGCTGGGTAAAACATCATATACTTGATACCACGCTCACGGAGTTCCGCCTTCACTCCCGAGTATGACCGCCGATCCTGTTGAACCTGCAATGTAAAGTCCGGAAAGAACCGGATCGTGGTTCCTTCATAGTGCAGGTCTCCCTGCTGTCTGGCTGCCTGGAGAATGGCGTCGCGATCTCGGTAATTTAGGATCTTGGCGATTATCGTACGTGGCGGGCCACCAGGCTTAGGTTTGGGCGCCAGGGCCCGGTGGGCCCGTTCGATAGTAAAGAACTTGGAGAGTCTCTTGGGCCGGAGGAATTTGAGGTTCAGGCTATTCTAGATGCAAAACGGGTCAGGGGGCGCCTTCTGTACCTGGTGGATTGGAAAGGGTACACTAAAGAGGATAGAACCTGGGAACCAGCAGGGGGGGTGCATGCCCCAAGATTGGTCAGGCTGTTCCACAGACAACACCCCTCGAAGCCCCGACCTGTGGGGAGGGTCATTGGGGGGGTTACTGTTAGGAATCGGGTTAGTCCCTTCTTTGTGATCATGCTTTGACATCACGTGACAGAGGCAGTAAGATAAAAGGTGGTCCTACCTTTATCTCGGTGCTTGATATTGCCAGTGTTTGGATTCCTTCCCTGGTTGTTGGCTGCCGTTTGTTCCTGGTTCGAGGATTTCCTAGCTTGATTGGAAGTCTCTTTTCTGATTTTTTGCCTTCTCACGGGCTCATGAGAGGTATTGCTGTTTCCCGTTTTCTCCCCGTCCTGTCCCTTTAGTCAGAAAGCTAGTTTTGGGTCCCTGGGTTTCCCTTTCCCTTTGTAAAATTCCTTATTTCTCCATCCCACTTCCCAGCACTATTTTTTATCTTTTGGTGTGTTCGGGGGCTCCCGAATTCACTCGCGTTGCACGGAGGTGTTTCCTCCTGTGTTGACACTAAATCAACGCGCACTTTGACAGAGCTCCGGCGGTTCCAGCGCGTCTTTGCTGGTATTGCTTTCAGCCTCGTTTATTGCGGAAGTGACGTTTTGGGTCACTCCGCGAAGGCATCGCTGGGTGTGTGGTGGGGTTTACTGATCCCTTTCCTGTAACCTTTATTTACAACTAAACGAAGGGGTTTTTTCAGGCGGTGTTTAGACCGTAGTAGACCTTTTTCCCCTCGTTTGTTTTAAATCACTTTTTGATTCATTGGCGAAAGCTCCCTCCTCTACTGGCCTCATTGCTGATTCCTTACTTTACGAAGCCAAGCCTGCATTTTCTAGCGGTAAGCAGGGGATGTTATGTGTATTGCAAAGCATGATCCTTGAGGGTTGGTGGTATTATTATTGCTGCAGAGGTACATGAAAGGATTGTTTTGTCTCCCCATTTACAGTGGTGCAGAAGCGTAAAGCAGGTGGGAGCGGTGTCCTTTTTCATCGCCAAAGGGTGGAAGACTTGGTGTCTCCTCAACATTGCCACCCTCTTTTCGGGTCCATTGGTGCCCACACAGTTGTTTCCCTGTGGGGGTCCAAGGGGCAAGTCAAGGGGATTGGTGCATGCTACGTTCCTGCAGTGCTTGGGCTGGTTGGAGTCTAACAATTAAGGATCAGGTCCTCTAGAAACAGCTCCGTACTGTGCGCCTCTGAATCCTCCGGCACACCTACGACGCGTATATTGCTCCGCCTGGCCCTCCCTTCTTGGTCCTCCAGCCGCGCGGCCATGAGGCGGTGTTGGTGGACAAGTTCATTTACCCTCCCTTCCAGTCGCTTCGAGGAGGCTCGGAGTTCCCCGATGTCCGCCTCATTGGTCTTAGATCTGTCGGTGGTCTTTCCGAGGTCAGCACGCAACAGGTTCACTTCAATCATGACTTTATCCAGTTTCGATTCGAGCGTAGTGCCCAGCGTCTGGATGGTGGCCATTATTGAGGTCAGTGAGGGTTCTGACGTGCCCACGGAGCCTCCTCCCTGCGCTCCGGGCTGTGCAGGGCCAGTCGCCAGCACATACTTGTCGAGCTTATTGGTTTGTGTTGCCAGCCCCGTCTTAGGCCTCATCCTCGATGTTGGCGCCAAATCTGCCGTCTCACCACACTGTCCAGTGCCCGCAAGGATCACACCCTGCCGCCCAGCAAGTCAGTTCAGGCCGGGGGGGGCGCAGGCACTCTTTTGTGTAAGGGTCCTCGGGTAGGTGAGCAGCCACGCACCCCACAGCCACTCACCCCACAGCCACCGGTCCGGCCACACACCCAGGCAAACGCTCCTAAGGATGTCCCCCGGTGGTGTCCAGGGTCGGCCAGGCGGAGCAATGACTCGCTCCTCCGCTCGGCTTGCAGGGGCTGCACACTCACCCGTCTCAGCCAGGACGCCGATCTCTGTCCGGGTTCCGGCTGTACACGATGCGGCGGCAGGGGGTCCACACTGGCGCAGCTCTCAAGGCGTCGGTCGCTCCGAGATTACACCCGCACAGCAGCCTCCCGGGTCCTCCACCACTCAGCCCCAGCAGAGAAAGGCTTCTTCGGACGTGCAGCCCAGCTCCGCCCCCTCCAGGAAGATGAAGCTGGCCTCCGTGAGGCCGCGAGGTAGGCCGAAAGCCGGGCCTCAAGTTTGGCAGTCTGCCGGCTCCGGGGCTCCAGGCGCAGCCTCGGGACAGCCGCTTAGAACGATGCGGCGGCGTTTCCATCAGGAACGGAGCTAAGACCTCGCTCCAAGCCCAGAGCGGCAGCGCTGTCACTGAGGGAGCCGGAGCGTTGGTTTTCCGGCGTACCAACGAGGATTAAGCTGTCGGATTTAATGGGGACACAGTCGTCCCGGCGGAGCCCGGCAACTAGGCGGCCATCTTCGTCGGCGCCTCAAATCCAAACTCTTGAAGGAGAGAAATAATCAAATGAAGATGTTAACCTACAAGAACTTAGATCACAAAGATTATGAGAGGGGTCCCTCTCTACCAAAGGGAATGGGACACCACACGACAATAAGTCAAAAAACAATGTTCCCTTTGGGTTGTTTAAGCACACACTATCTTTACCTCATAACACGTTCATTCTAACCACACATACATCACCAAAGAGTGTCAAAAAAGTTTAAAAAATAGTATCTAATTTTTTTATTCAATTTGGTTCTAAAAAATTATTACTTTACAATCATCATTCCTTAGTCAAAACATTTTTGTGAACAATTTTTTCATTTGCCCAGGATTAATTAGATGTAGTGCTGTTTATCATAGTAGCGCAATGCGTTTCGGTGGCTAATGTTGATTCTACCACCTTCTTCAGGCAGAAATATTCAATATCTCCCAATTAGCTTATCTGTAGATAAATGATGCAAGAAATACATATAATCTCTGCAGTTCAATAGATCTGAGTTTGTGGGACAGGTTAGTCTCCAGAATCCTTTTGCGAAGGAATGTCGAAAGGGTGCACTTTGGAGTCTTTTCAGTCCTGATTATCCGCAACCTGTCTTTTAAAAGAGGGATTATGCAGTAGAAGGAATTCGAGATTCTGGAAACATCAATTTTATTCTAGAAAAATTAAGGTTCAGTCAAGAGACTGAGAGGGTGCCATCTGTCACATCTACTTTCAAGTGGGACTTGACGTGTAGCAAAGACACTGTTTAGAGATTATCAGAGATTGGCAGAAAAGAAGGGAGGTGCTCCCAGAGCTGATGGAAAACCAACACAAAGAAAGACTATGTTGCTTGAAAGTCTCTTCACACAGCGGCGGTGGGTGCAGGTACCTGCGGTGGGCCGGCGGGGGGATATCGACAGACGACAGAATAGGATTTATCAATTTCTTTAATTTTCCCTGCTCTGTATTCTGTTGACTGTCCCCCTACAGCCACGCCTCACCATGCTTACCTGCACCAACCGCCACTGTCTTCACACACCATAAAATTACAAAGGGTGCGGTGGGCAGCATTTTAATAAAAAATGACTTTAAATTCACTTAGCTGAGCCTGACAAACAGTGTGAGGAACGGTGCCACTGACAAAAGTCTACATGATGTAAGAGCTCACCTGGGTTTACTGCAGAGACGGCATGGACGAACATGAGGCTAGACCCCAACTTCCCTCACCCACCTTCTTCGCTCAACTTACTCAAAGCAAAAGATGGAAGGTGGGGAAGAAGGGAAATAAAACAAGGCAAGGAAGAAGGGGTAGACGTCCGGTGGATCTTTACGAGAGAGTCTTCTAGAACCCTAAAGGAGAAAGCACAAGGCGAGTACTAAATTTAAACACAGGCAAGCTAGCTATATACCCCATCTTATTCCTAAGAGATACCTTGGATGGTAGAATCTGATATGTATAAAGAAACAGCTCCCAGATGATAGAATACCCCTACTTATCTAGAAGGGCGGACAAGGGTCAATAAGTAACAGGACTACAGTAGTTAGCATATGAAACAAGAGAGAAAGATAGGGTACTGACCTAGGCTAGAATCACCATAACTAAGGAGGACACCTTAAGTACTCCTATGAACAGGGAAAAACAAAAAAACGAATTCCCCTTAGCAGGAAGAGGTGTGGGGCAAAAAAATGGGAAAAAAGCTGGGGTCTAAACTCATGCAACTAGTACCGACGAAGAACTGAACTCTTTTATAATGCCAATATGTCTTCTTTCTTTATAGTGAATGGAAAACAAAAGAATCTCAAGAAATGCTCAAAGGAACACAGGACCATCAGATAAATACTGTTCCTCTATCCTCAAATAAAGTTGGTATAATCCAAAAAGAAACAAAAGGACTGTGATGCTTTAAAACCCTTTGCCTATTTCTATTTCTTGCAGCACCAGGATGCCAAGGGTTAACTCTGACTGGAGCTCGCTAGCAACAATGTAACCTGACCAGAGAAGACAACCAAGCAACCAGCCCCGAAAGAACACCCGTGGACCCAGGAAGTGGAAGAGCATTCAGGAAGCCAACAGCAACACGAACAACCAACAACGAGAGCTGGAGATCAATGACCAAAACAGGTAAGCTGGGAAAGTGTTGCAGGCGGTGGGAGGCCTGGCGGGATCCAAACGGGAACACAAATCGCGTTATCAGTGTCAATCCCATCCTTAAGTATCCCTCAAGCGCCGCCCCTGGCTGCTGACAGGGAACGGCAGGAGGGGCTCTCTGCTCTGTGTGCAAGCATGGGTGCCTTTAAAGGCACTGTTCCCCACGGAGCCTGACACATGATGCAGAGACTCAAAATAGAAATTGACTCAAACTAAAATCCTGTTAAAAGAACATTACATGAAGAGATAAGAAATAAATAAATCATGGCTGCTCCAAGCAGCAAGATAGAGGCAGTTCTACAGTGGTCACCAGTGTTCATGTGCTTTACTGGATTGTTCTTGGTTGATGGATTTTCTTCTTGGAATTTGCTGATTCTCTTCTATGAACAATAGGCATTGTAGTTCTTTATATCTGTTATCCTGGTTTACTGTCATTTACATTTGGCTGCTGTTTAATAGCATGAAGGAGAATGCTAAATGTGAATCATGTGGTCTTGTTATAGAATTATGGCCAGTTGGAATGCCTGCAGACATCACCCCCTCCTAGGAAAATCCTCAAAGAACTGACCTCTCCCACAGACAGAACTATATGTATATATTAATGTACAATTGAGGGACTGTATCGTCTGCATGTGACCACACCATACAAGAAAGAAAACCTTGATATTGAGACACAGGGACAGAACTAGGTTAAAGAAAGTTGATAGTAAGTAAGTAAGTAAGTAGTTTATTGTATTGATTATTTAAAATCTTACAATATTACACATCTAAAAGAAAAACAATAAAAGCTATATTCATGTATAAGAACACTTAAAATATCATTGCGTCGGCTTTATAGTCAGTTAAATATTTAAAATAGTTACAACTCCTAGTTTTTTTTGAACTATCATTAGAAACTTTACAAACGTAGCATTTAAAATAATATCATTCGAGTGCAGGCACGTAATCTGGGCCTGCCTGCATGTCCTTATGCCTCGTGCCTTGAAAGGAAACTTAAGCAATGTTTTTCTCTCCTGCAAAAGTTCAGGGCAAGTGCACAGAAGATGAAGAATATCCTCCTCACCACTGTTGCACAGTCTACATTCCGTTTGGGTTACCGATCTCTCCCAAGGTGGAAGGTGACACAGGCCTGGCATTATTCCAAATCTGGCTTTAAGGAGCACCTGTTTGTTTATTTCCTTCCAGGGGGTTACCAGATATTGTTGAATTTTCTTCTTTTTATAACCGTTTATTATCGCCCAAGCGTGTTTTCTCCTAGTATGGATAGCTTTATCGTTTAGAATGGATAGGTGGTTTGCAGTTTTATTAATTATTTTCTTAAACAATGTCTTGGTTATATTATTTTCCCATATCGACGTGACCGCAAAATCCTTTATTGCTTCCCTAAGATAGAGCCCTGCCGTAGAGTTTGTGTCGGTATTTAATTCTCTCCATAACAGGTGCGATATTTCATTTTGGTGATCAGTTTTTATTTGATTCCAAACTTTTATAAAGTGGCCTTGCCTTGCATAGAGTTGGTTAGTTAGGCCAAACTCCAACCTTACTTGGGCAGGGGATGCGTATGCGGGAAGACGAAATAGGGCCCGATATGCTCTGGTTATGATTTTGTTCAGAGTTTCCGTGTCCTTACCCATTACCGCTTCACTACCATATGTGATAGTCGGTTCGAGTCTTGCAGCAATGATACTCAGTAGAGGGCCGTAGGTTAGACTGGAAAGTGACTTCTGCACAATTCTGAATGCAGCAGTCAATGCATTTGTTTTCCTTTGGATGTCCCTTTTTTGTAGTTGAAAGTTGCCCTTCGCATCAAATAACACACCCAGGTATTTATATACCTCTACTTGTTCTAGCTCGGTCTTGTCCATGAACCATTTACTCTTGTGTCTTATCACGTTATTTTGGGTAACTACCATAATCTTAGTTTTTCTCTCGTTTATGACCATCCCATTTTCCTTCGAGTACATGTGAGTCTGCCTAATTAGACGCTGTAGTCCCACTTTAGTATGGCTCAAGAGTATGACGTCGTCCGCATACAACAAGTTCGTGAGACGCTTATCAGCTAATTTCGGGGGGTGCGCGTTTTCATCGTCCAGTATTGCTGTTAGATTGGCAAGAAACAAATTAAAAAGAACGGGGGCTAAAACACAGCCTTGTTTCAGGCCTTCGTTTGCTGCAATCTCCTTAGATAGTGTTCTGCCATCACCCATCCTCACACTCACCCATGTGTCTGTATACAAGAGGCGAATCAACTTAAGAAGGGGAGATGGAATTTTCATTTTCTCAAGTTTTTTCCAAAGTAAGTTTCTATTGACACAATCAAATGCGTATTTGAAGTCTATAAGACATAGATACAGAGGTTGCTTCCGTCTAATTGCCTTTTCAATAAGTAGGGCGAGAACCAGAATGTTTGTAGTTGTTCCTAAGCCTTGTATGAAGCCTGTTTGATTTAAGGGCAATTTCTTGTTTTCCGTCGCCCATTCCGCTAATTTGGTCAGCAGAATTCTGGCAAACAACTTGGCATCCGTGTCTTGTAAAGTGATCAACCTATAGTTTTCTGCAAGTGCCCAGTTTGCTTTCTTAAAAATTGGGGTTATTAGGGATCCTCGCCATGACTTGGGTACAGTTCCTGTTAGGATGACTTCTGTGTATAATTTCTCTAGGATGGTCGCCCATAGTTCCGAATTTTCTTTAAAGAGTGCAAACGGTATCCCATTAGGTCCGGGAGCACCATTCTTCTGTTTTTTTATACATTTGATTATCTCTTCTTTTTCTATGGGTATTTGCGTATCCAAATCATTATGCTGAGAGGAAGATTCCATGTCGTTTATCATTTTTGCCCCCATGACGCATTTCTGGTAAAATTGACTGAATAGTGTCCTGATTTAGATGTTTCCTCAGGAAAATCTCCCATTCCTGCTCGGTTAGCGGTGATGAGACTACTTGCTTGTTGTGTCTAGCAAGTCCATTGATAATTTTCCAGAAGTCTCTTGGATTCTTCTGCTTACTGGCGTGCAATACTTTTGCCCAAATTGCCTGTTTTGCTTTATTTTTCTCACCCCATATTAGCTTCTTCAAATTTTGATTTAGTAGCTTCAAGTTTCCCAGATTTTCTGCTTTTACCCCCGGTTTCTTCATTGACCTAATAGTCCTATTTCGGTCTTTCTTCAATTTCATTATTGTATATGGCAAGTTTAAGTGATGATCCTTATCCCTGTCTGATTCATTCCAACTTTGATTCTTATTTGACTGTGTTTGACTTTGCGTCCTGATTAGCATCCCAGTGAGGTATTCCCATTGCTCTATTACTGATTCTAGTGCAGTGTCTTTAAAGCATGATTCCAAGAGCCTTTCCACCTGTTCATTCATTACTTCTTTGTTTCCAACATTCCAAAATATTTTTTTATAGTTAGTTGTACCAATATGCCCTTGGACCGTCTGGTAAGCCTTGTTTGTATTTGTTCCGGTGTTCATTATAATTATTTGCTGGGCGTGGTCACTTTCATTTTTTTTCTTTAGTTGGTACAAGGTAATATTGTGAAACATAAATAATGAGGTCATGGAGTAATCAATCCTGGAATGTGCATTATACCCAAAGTAACTATATGCAGGAGGCACATCCGGTTTTATTCTGCCATTTAAAATTCGAAGTCTCATTGCTTCAATGTCCTTTATGAATTTTTTCCCCATTCCGTTCTTATTGGAGGTATTATCTTTCCCTAGATTCTGCTCTGGAATTAGCCATTTGTGATTTTGCGATTGGGTTGTAGCATCTCTTATGTGGGTTGACATAAGATTGGGATTAAAGTCCCTGGTAATCAGAAAATCAGCCAATGGATCCTCCAACATCATGGTGATTAGAACATTGTTCAATGATCCGCAAATTGTCTCCCTGCTTTGATTATTAGGCAATATGTAAACAGTGATCACATACAACGTTTTGGATTTTTGGTTATTTATTTTGTAGTTTAATTTAACTATCAAGATGTTCGTGCTATTTACTTCCACTTGCTCATGGTGAACCTGTAACATATTAAAGATAAATATCGCCTGACCCCCACTAGCTCGCCCGAACCTTTGCTCTTTCTTTGCGTGTTCATAGTAGCCAGCGTATCCGTGTAATAGAAATGGGTTGATTTCCCAAGTTTCTTGTAGTACTATAATCTGAAATGTACCCACTAAGGAATCGATATGTGCGTTATGGATCTTACCTCTTAACCCATTAATATTCCATGAACACATTCTTATTATTTCTGTATTATTACCTATTGCTCCTATTTGCAATGGACTACCATATCATTGTTTACGGTTGCTATGTAGTGCCACATTAATCCATTTTTCATTTATTTCTAAATTTCTGTCTGTGGTGTTTTGCAACAGGGTACATACATTTTTCGTGGGAGATCTACCAAGTGCATTTTTTAGGACAGAAACGGTCTGTGTATCTACTTTTTCCTGTTTTAATGATGACTCACCCCCAATAAAAGGAGTAGGATAAACCTCTGGGATTTGTTTGGTTAATACTATGCCCCAGGTTTTGAATGTCGTACGCTCGTTCATGATCTGTTCAGATATTATTGGAGATATTAATGTAATTAGCGTCGGAGTGTGGCTACTGTGTTTCCCCTCCATAAACTTAATAGAGATAATATACTCACTTACGATGTTAGTCAGTTCTGGTATTGATTTAAATAGTCTGAGTAAGTTCCCACGGTTAAGTATATTGTGCCTGCCTCTTGACTGAAATTCTGGTGTAAATGTAAGATTTTCACTGATTTTGGGGGTTTGGTGAGTAGGGACCTCGTTCATCTCAATTTGGTTTGGTTTATAGCTAATTGTTTTTTCCCTTCCCTGCCTTTAATCTGTAGATGATCCCATTCTTGTGTTTTTATAGGACCTTTCCCCGCCTTCACCACTATAGGGTCCCCATCTTTTTTTATTCTCACATCAGTGCTGTGGTTTTGGTGAGGAATCGTTATTATGGTTGATTTGATAGGGCTACTTCCATTAATTTTATCAGAGTAACAATAGCTTGGCGCTCTTTCTTCTTCTTTTTGCTTTATGTCCAGTTTGGTTACCTGTGACAGGATATCTGGGGTCGTATTGCCCTCTTTCCCTTCTAGTACTTTATTATTCTTCCTTGTTTGGACTTGTGTTTCATTTACGTTGGGGCACGTTGTTTGATTTGGTCAAATTTTTGGGGTTTTACCAAATATAGGAAAGAAGTTGTTTCTATCTTTCATTGTATCCTCTGAGGTTATTGATATTTGGTCATCATCTGACTTACTTGTAGCAGTCCGTTTCAGTTTTTCATTTTTTCATGCTTTTCGAAGTTTTTTTCTTTGACATTTTGACATTGTCGAGAAACCATCTGTTTCAGTATTATTGTGGATTTGATCCTCTTGGTTAGCTTTACACATAATTTCGTTCCCTGGTAGGTCCATAGCTTGCTGGATTGATCAGTTAACTATTTCACCATGTTGTTTTGTTGAATGTTTTAATTCAGTGCCTTTCGGGCTATCAAACCCATTCCCAGTTTCATTTTTATTCTTTTCCTTTGTAGTAGCATTATCCGTATTAACTTTATCCTTACTGACTTGGATGTTTCTTTTAGTGTCTTCTATTATGCTTGTTAAAACTGCCGGTAATACTGCTAGTTTATCCATGATAGGTACGTAGATACAGTCAGACGTTGTTTTTTCGTTTTCTGACTGTACTCTGATTATCAAGTTGTTTAATTGGGCAAGTTTGTTATCAATTCCCGCCACATTATTTGCCATCATTTTTAAGAGGTCAATTTGAATGTCCATTTTATTTGATTGGTACTGGAGAGCTTCTAACATGAGTGTCGAAGTTTGGTAAAAGATATCCCATGGTATCCCTGCTTCTTGTTGTTTTATTTCCCCCTTAGTGTGTTTAATACACTGGGGATTTTTAAGTTCCACCTTATTTTTATCAATAGTATTCGAGGATAAAACGTTTTTTTCCAGAGGTCCTTCAAGATCTTTCCCCAACAATGTTGTTTCATTGAGCTTGTCTTTGCTATTATCCCTCCCCTGGTTGGCCCTATCTTGATTTTGGAATGTTTCAAATTGCTCCGGGGGTACACACAACCGTTTATTGATTTCATCATTGACTTCAATGGGGAACCCTGGTGATGCTTGCTCCAACCTAACTCCGTAATGTTGGTGATTAGTTTCTTGAGTTTGTGAGTACGATTTATTTGAGGGAGAGTCATCATTATTTACCTTTGCAATTGCCTTTGACTCTGTCTCTGTCTTTATATTGCATTTTGCAACTCTTTTGGGGGTTCTTGCTGAGTTATCCATTGCATTTGGTCTCCAATCAGTATTTCTAGGTCCTCACCTTGGTTTTCGTCACGGTTTTGTTCTATTTGTTCCGTTTGCTGACTGTTTTGTGTCCTGTTATGGGTTTCGCTGCTAGTAGGTTTCATGGGGGTCTGTAGTTTGTCATTGTTTGATTCTGATCTCATTAACATCTGAGCTCCGGTTGGATCCTTCATAAATTGAAACTTATCCGATATTTTACCGGATTTCTCGAACATCCGTGCAATCGGGGAGACAAGCGACTGGGTCAGTCCTGGTGCATTGGTTTTCAACTTTTTTGATACCGTAGATTGCTGCCTCTTTTTTGCTTGTTTTGTTGTAGTGCCTGCAGTCCTTTCCTTTCCTGATCTCATAATATTGACTTTATTGTATATGCTAGTTTCTTTGTATCTGAGTGTATTTAATTTCGTAATTGACACCCAGAGGTACACCCTAATGCTCCCCTCTCTCGCTGCTCCTACCTGATGACTCAGATCCGCACGATCCACAGAGATCCGCACGCCCTCCCAAGCCTGTCTGCTTCTTCCGTGCGCTGCTGTGTAACCATTTCCAACACATGCACAGTACGCAGTGAATATTAAGCAGCTGCCGTCAGGGAGGGGCAATGACTGCGGTTTTGCGGTGTAAGGCAGAGACAATGGGATGGCTTTATCCAACTCAGAATTAGCTTTTTTGCGCAGGTTAAATGCAGGTTCAATGCAGCTTACTGAGGCTACATAAATGCACGTCAGGAAAGTTCTGGAAACAGTTCAGTAAAGTTATGGAGCATGCAGCTTGTAGTTTTATTAATATAAGTAGTACTATGATTGTTGGGGCTTACCGTTCCAGTCCAATGCCCAGTAATTATCCTCCTTGTGTCTGTCAGTCCGCCTCTTCCCCATCCGTTTTATTTGCCGAGTATTTCATAATCTGTATCCTGGTTTATATCCCGTAATCAGTGTCCAATATCAAACCCCTGTCCTCTCCCCAGCCTCAACCACAGCTCTCAACCCCCAGTCAGCTGTCAGGTCGCTTAAGTACTACAGGGGGGGCTGCAGGGGCTGCAGGGGGCAAATGGGGGATACGGCCTGGCTACTTACAAGACAGGAAGACGGAAGGCAGGATGCCCCACACGGGACCACTGGTAGCCACTAGGAGCCACAAACGCGGCACACGGCCTGGTACTCAGGGTCACGGGTCATGGGAACAGAGTGGGAACTAGCCGGAACCACTGCAGGAACCGCTGCAGCACTTGGCGTACAATCCCACGGTCTCGCGAATCAAAGCGAGTCAGGGCATAAGACCGACCGACTTAACGGGAACTGCCCGTGACTCCCCTCTGACTTGCCAACTCCGCTCCACCCAACCCGTAGGGCCGGACCCACCGTGCCCCTCGGCCCCCGGGGGCCCGCCGATAGGTAGTGAGGAAATGAGGCGGTGGCAAGCGGGGTGGACCTCCAAACCTCCAGGCCTCAGCGTGGTTACAGCGGCACAGCGGCAGCAGAGATGAGCGAAAGCTTCTGAAAACCACGGGCAGGGCAGCAAACCGATTCGGCGTCTGATCAGAATGGCTTTCCGGCTTTTTCTCACTCGTGTCTCTCTCTGCTCTCAGTATCCCACAGACATTTCACAATGCATATAATTTAACGATTGGTCAATTCTGTTTATTTGGTTATTGAAAACAACCATTCATTACAAAATAGGATTTCGTCCTTCAGCATACAATATGTCATTCTTATCAAATAGATAAAATGTGGGAAATTTCATTAATTCCATATCTCTCTGTGAAATGTGCCTATCTTTCATTTATGTACGCTACTTATTATTCCAGACACACCACAATAATCTCATAACTACTTAATACCTACCCTAACATATAGTTTTGATTTTAATCATACTGCTAAGTCAATGTATTGGTCCACTCGTATGGATACTACCTCAGTCATCAGCCTCTCCAAACAAATATAGGCTCGTCAGCATTGGAAAACATGCAGAGGCAATAGGTGTGGCCTTGGCAAACAGGTGTGGTGGTCACATTTCACTTTATATTTTGATGTAATCATGTGTCACAAAAAAAAAAGAAAATATGCCACCACCTAAAGATGTCCAGGTTATGCTAGAAATACAAGATTTGCATATGTGGATGATTTACTAGTGATGTTTTCAACAAGCCTTCCAGCTTTACCATGCATATGATTATTATTATTGTTTGTGAAAGACACAAGAATAAATCACCACCTTACCGCATATCATACTCTCAGACATCTACAATGTTATAATGTTACTTGAGGTACTTGATGCCAACAAAGCTGTAAAAGAGACAACAAATTAATTACCATTTTACTAGCAAAATATATCACTGGTATTCAAAGTAAATATACAAACGTATATTAATAAAAAGCATACCTTATACCATTTCTATCTTTGAAGAGAGAGGAACTATGTTTAGGTGGGTGTGACCAAAATGCACTAGCGTTGTGCAGTAAAAGTGAAGGGATACATTTGGAAAAGTGGGCTGACCCACTGCCGAATCCTGTATTATGTGATGGGCAGAAGCAAAATGTGAAATATATTTAATTGACCAATGAATGAAGCCAGCTAACCAAATGCCCTTCTGTATGTATATTCCATATGAATTGTTTGGCAACACAATATTCTGGTGAGACAGCTAGCGCAGTTTCAAAGGCCAGACCTAAAGAAATACTTGTCAAGAGTGGTTTAATGCATCTTGTATTTGTGGTAATATAATACATAATCAAATGAAAATGCATCACGTTTTGAGTGATAGTCCATCATTGTGCACTTTTGATTTTTCACTGACAGTGTTTTGCTACAAATTGTATTAAAACAGTAGATCTTGGTCAAAAGTAAATATTTCCAACACATTCCTTATTTAGGAGTTATTACTTAATAAATGTTGTTCTAGCACATCAGATCAATGTATAAGAACTTACATATGTTTAGGTGTGTAAATGATATCTACCTCTTTATCACTGATCTTCTCAAAGATAAATACCTTTGTGATGTATATCTTATTTTTTCTATTTTTTAGGATCCCTAAAATAGCTAGTAATGCTCAATTTATTAAATGGAACAATAGCATCTTCAAGGAAGTTGTTCAAGCCATCAGTTTTGAATTTTACTACTTTGTGCTAATATTATAAAGTATACCTAATTCTTGTGTTCTCATATGTTCTTACACATTGTGGAATACTCTAACCATCTTCGTAAAAACTTGTTGTCCGGATTTTACGGTCTGGCTTGACAGCACAGCTGTCACCAGACAATTATGTGTGCATCAATATAAAGGAGCTTTGGCTCCATCCACATGTTTTGAAGCCAGAAGTACATGTTTTGATTGGGCAGTAGTTGTGTACTTCTACAAAAAGTGCTTGCCCTCCACCAGCAGTGCTTTTTTTTTATCAAGCTCCCTAAACTTACACTTTCAGGGGCACACAAATGATATTGGAATGCAATAAAAGATTGTTAGAAATGGGGTTTCTGTTTGGCTAGGGTATGCACCTAAGCCAGGCAGAATCCACCACTCTAGTCAGTGGAAAGGTGTTACGGGCCCACGATAACCCCTGCTCACCCCCTTGGTAGCTTGGCAGAGCAGTCAGACCTACCCCAGAGGCACTGTGTAAAGCGTTTGTGCAACACACACACACACACACACACCAGTGCCACACCAGATACACCACAAAAGAGACTGCACACCAGGTTATAAAAAAGAAAATCACATACATTTTATATAAACACATAGACTACAATCATATAAATCATAAATCATTTTGCCAACTGGTCAATGGTCATCACAGCACAGTTAGTGCAATAAAGTAAACACTAATAGGTTGGACATATCATGAAAACATCATCACCACTGTGCATATAATGTACACTCTGAAATGTTACTCGTTATCCTATCATTGTAAGGCATAAAGCAGCATATGTCATAACATCAGGGTTGGACATGCAGCAGTTAGGTTAGGGAGCGAAGACACATAAATCATCCCACATCACTGTTCCATATTATGCAACTTGTGGCATAAGCAAGATATCCTTCTTTACATCAGGGCCCAGAAATGCACAACATATAGAATTAGTTCAGCATCCCCAAGGACACATCAGTACTATCCAGACCACCCTAACATGATAGAGCACA
This sequence comes from Lissotriton helveticus, assembly GCF_964261635.1. Classification (NCBI taxonomy): domain Eukaryota; kingdom Metazoa; phylum Chordata; class Amphibia; order Caudata; family Salamandridae; genus Lissotriton; species Lissotriton helveticus. Next base: position 760,790,266 of record NC_136063.1, on the reverse strand, counting down.
GTTCACCAGTGCTCCCATTATACCGCAGAACTAGATTCCATATGGGACACAAGGGGTAGTACTGCTCACTTCTTAGCAGTAATACAGTAAACTGTTCCTCAGGCGTATGTTACCAGGTTACCGGTCCACCTGCCCACATACAACAGGGATTAAGGTACTTGAGGGTTTTCCAGAATGAAGTTGAGGCCTCCACCACAGACTCTCCCGTAAGGCCCACAACAGAGAATTAGTGTTCCCAACAAGCAACCGCCCCTCCTGGTACCTCCAAACAGATAGCTGGGAAACACACCCGCTGCGGAATCCCAAGGGGAGGCCTCTCTCTGTTCCCCCTGTCTTCAGAGACACAAAGCATGGTAGCCGTTCTCCCCAGAAACTGAAAAGCTGCTCAGGATCTTGGGTGGGCCTCGCACATGGGCCCTTGCTGAGGAGAGATTCACCGATTCAGGCAGAGCTGGGACGCAGCAGTATCCTACCCACTAGGCAGTCCCTTGGCCATGAGGACTTACGGGAGACGCGACTCTGGGGTGGGTCACCACCACGAGGTTGTGCTTCCTGGTTGCTGTGGTGACTGTCTCGTCAGAGCCCTTCCTGCTGGTGCAGTTAGCCAGCATCTGCAATCAAGCCTGACAATCCGGGAGAGGCCGGTCTTCAGGGTTGCAGCAAGGGGCATTAACACAACACCCAATCTCACTGGTACTGCTGGCACGAATGAATGCACACAGCCCGCGCTGGGTTTACCTGGGCACAGCGCTTCCTCGGATGATGAATGTGAGCACCTACTACAAACATTGGGCCAGAGAGTCAGAAACAAGTAGAAGTGCTTCACCAGGCTCTGGTTGTTTTTTAAGCACTTCCTCATCTTAGTGATGAAAAATAAAGTGCTTCCCACGCTCTGTGAAAAAATAAATAAAGCGCTCACCATGCACTTTCTTGGTCCAAAGGTGAAGAACAGCTCAGTCTTTTGCCTGCTGCAGACAGGAGCACCAACTGCAGGCCAACCCACCCCTGACACCATAGAAAAGGGTAGTGCTCCTCACACAGCGCTTCAGCTCTCCTTGCAGGCAGGTTACTTTGGGATCCAGAAAGTATCTTTCCTGAAGTCTTTGATTTTCCTGAGACTTCCAGGAGGCAAGCACAAATAAGCCCTTGGAGATTCTTCACAAGCAGGATCCCACTGCAAGCCAAAATGAGTCAGTACTTTTCCTCTACCACAGATAGAAGCAGCAAGTTCAGGCCAACCCACCTATGAAACAGAAAAACTAGAGCTGTTCACATAGCTCTTCAGCTCTTCTTCTCAGCAGGGTTCTCATGTTTCCAGAAGTGATCTAAAGTCCTGGGTTTTTAGGTCCAATACTCATACCCCATTTACTCATTGTTCTTTTTGTTTCAGAGTCTCCGAGCTCAATACAAACCTGTCCTTCATGGTCCAACTTGACCACAGGGGGTGGAGACAGCATTTTCCAAAGGATACACAGCCTATTTGGGTGCTAGCGAACAGCCGCGGCCCGTGGAGGGAGTTCCGTGTGGCCGGCAGGTGGGGTGGGGGAGGGGCTGGGTGGGGGTTGGTAAACACCGGAATATGGATAATTGCAGGTAAGTAAACAATTACATTTAAAAAACGAATTTCGTTGCGTGCCCTGCATCGCAAAATGCGATGCAGAGCACGCTACGAAATTCGTTGTATTCATTAACTGTTTACTTATCTGCAATCATCCGTACTCCGGTGCTTACCACCCTCCACCCTGCCCCTCCCCCACCTCGCCCCGCTTGCCCCACGGAACTCCCTCCACGGGCCGCAGCTGCTAGCAAAATTCCTCTCACCACTCTAAATGCAGACCAGGTCTATTCAGCCTGGCTATGAGTCATCCAGGCAAGGCAGGACACACCTCAACGCCCTTTGTGACAGTCTAGAGTGAATGCACACCCCCAGGCCCTGTCACTCCAAAACCAAACGGTAAATCACAAACAGGCAGAGGCACACAGAATGGTAAAGCAAGAAAATGCCCACTTTCAAAAAGTGGCATTTTCAAATACACAATTTAATAACTACCTTCATTAAAATGAGTGTTATTAAATTCTGAGATCGGAGAGCCTAAACTCCATTTCTCCATCTTGTACCTATGGGAAGTTACACTTGTAAAATGTTACAAGGCAGCTCCCATGTTAACCTATGGGACAGACAGCTTTTCAATAGTGAAAAACGAAATGCACAGTATTTCACTATCAGGACATTTAAAAACACACCAGTACATGTCCAACCTTTCATATACACTGCACCCTGCCTATGGGGGTGCCTTGAGTCTACCTGAGGGGTGTCTTACATGGAGGAAAAGGAAAGGTTTGGGCCTGGCAAGTCGTTGCTCTTGCCAGGTCAGCATGGCAGTTACAACTGCTTGTTCAGACACTGCAGTGGCAGGTCTGAGACATATTTACAGGGCTACTCAAGTGGGTGGCACAACTAGGGCGGCAAACACACTAGTAGCATTTGCATTACACACCCTGGCACACTCAGTGCACTTTACTAGGGGCTTACCAGTAAATCAAATATGCCAATCATGGATAAACAATCACAATTACAATTTACACAGAGAGCATACGAACTTTAGCACTGACCAGCAGTGGTAAAGTGCCCAAAGTCATATAGCCAACAAAAAAAGGGCCAGAAAAATAGGAGGCAAAGTGCAAACAATTTGGGGATAAGCCTGCAAAAAGGGCCAGGTTTAACAAAGATAACTTATGTTGGTTTTCTCTGGCAGCAGCACAAAGAGAGGAGGGGTATTATTAACCTACATGGACTTTTTTGGGTCCGCTTGACAACTGTCACCTGGCCTTTTAACCTACACCAATTTTTTTCTACCGTTCTTTGCTTCCTGACAAATTCATAACTATTCCCATGCTATTTACTTGTAGTGCTTCACATTACCACCCAACATTCCTTTAGAGTCAGCTCTCTTGGAAGTGCCAATGCTTATTTTGTTTTAGTGTGTCTCCATACACCAGCTCCACACTACATAGATTTTACATTGGAGACTATTAATTGATTTAGTCAGTACACAATCATGACCGTAACCAAAGCAGAACACTGCCCCGATCGCTTGTAACATCGTCACCCCTACTTTATTAACATGATTAGACCACTGCATGGAAATACATACTGGTGAGCCAGACGAGAAGTGCAAAGGGGTGAGTGGGTAAGACCTGAACTAAATGAATATATTTAGGATAAACAGGCTTTGCTGCAGCTCATTGGATGCCAAGTTAGCAATCTTCCACAGATAATCACGTCGAAGAAGAAAATAAAGATGTGAGTCATACTAACAGCAAGCCGATAAACATGTGGATAATCCTGCATAAAATGTAGCAGCAAAGGGAACGTAATGGCTTGGCATATGGCCTTTTTTTTTGTTTAAATTTGTTTATTGGGTTTTAGGTCGCATTTTCATGTACAATACAACAGTGATCAATCAGGGTAAACAAGCAATTACAAACATTGAAGTCCTAGAGATGCAGTTTGAGACGTGGATTCCGTTAGGCATTGCACATTTCGGGGTCGTTGTTTGTCTATCGTCCCCAACTGTGTGTTTTGGTGGCGCGTATCACTTGGCACCCCATCGTAGTGTATACACCCCCCATGGGCGATACCATCTCGGGCCTAGTAGACCGTCCCCTGCACCCGTGGGGGGGTGAACTTGTGTCGCGTCTGGTACTGTGGGGGTGGTGCTATGGGCCTCAGAAATGCGAGTGTAATTCGCAATAGTATGTGGCATCGTAGTGTCTCTATGTGGGTAATCAATCAGCGAATAATATGTACAAGTAGCACTCTGTCTAGTTCAAGCTTGCCTCCTTACCCAGGAACTATGGGGGGGAACCGAGTAACTTGGGGGAGGGGTGGAAGTGAGGGATGGGCGGGAGGGGGGGTTTTCTAGGTCACCGTGTCTAAGCACAGAGTGCGTATTCTCGGGTCATTAGGTATAGGCCTATAGCGAGCGTCGGTGTGTTGAGTCCAGGCGTCCGAGGGTCGTTGATTGTGTTCTCTCACGATAGGCATGTAGTCTCCGTGACATGTTTATGGACGCATGTGGGTTGGTGTCATCGGTCGTACCTGGGATTGTGTGGCTGTGGGTGACTCCTGAGGGCGTGTCGCCTGTGTGAAGGTGTATAGTAGTTGGGCCCACACCAGGGATATGGGATGTTTGCGGTGTCCCCGCACCTCCTCCTCCCGGAGTATCTCTTCCTCCGCCTTACCCCATTTATGTACCGCGCCGACCCATGCCGCCTCCGGTGGTCCCGCAGGTGCTCTCCAGTGCATGGCGATACCGGGTTTCGCTAGGAGGATTGCTAGTGATAGGAATCGGTATTGCGTTTTCTCAGTTTTCCGTTTGCGGAAAATTCCGAGTGCGCATGCCTCCCATGTATTCATGGTGGCAATGGTCGTGACCTCTTCTAGGGTTCGGTGGATCATGTCCCAGTACCGTCGAATAGTGGGGCAATCCCAGAACATGTGCCTGAAGTCTGCCCCCAGGGTTCGACATCGAGGACATTCGAAGTGAGTGTCCGGGAAGAATCGTTGGAGGCGGCTCGGTGTGAGATAGGCTCTGTGGAGGACGTTGAATTGTATGTTGCGGAACCTCGCGTTCCTGGAGACTTTTTTGGGAAATTCCAGGGCTGACTTCCATTCCCCGTCATGTACCACTCTGCCGAAGTCTGTCTCCCATTTCTGGGGTAGAGACTGAAGGGATGGGAGGATTAACGAGCGCACCGCCCTGTAGAGCCATGTTACTAAGTGTCTCCCCACCCCCATGTGTAGGATCGTGTGAATCACTGGATGCGTCGTGGGTTCGCCGGCCTCTGGGTTCCAGTGCACACCGCTGCTATCCAATATTTGCCTATGGAGCAAAAACTGTCCCGGGGGTAGGTCATATCGGTCCATCATCTGCTCGAACGTCTGCAACTGTCCGTCTTCGAACAGAGATCCGACCTCCGTGACCGCCAGCTCTGTCCAGATCCAAAGTGCGCCCGGGGAGTAATACAAGTCCCTGCGAGGGAAACCCACCAATGGTAACAGAGGCGAGTACGGTGGCTGTGTTTTGGACATGCGATGTATGCGCATCATACACGTTCGGGCAACCGACACCTGTAGGGGTCGAGTCCGTAGGGGTTTAGTGCCTGGTAATAAAAGTCTGGCGATCGCGGCCTGCGAGAGAGGACCATCAGCTGTGATGGTTTCTCCTACGTGTCGTCCCGCCGTCCAGTAGGACAACCACTGGAGCTGGGCCGCCAGAAAGTATGCCTCAAAGGCCGGCGCCCCCAGTCCCCCCTCCGTGGTAGGCAGGTAGAGTGTGGAGAGCGCCACCCGTTTACGACCCCCTCCCCATATCAGGTCTGTCAGGAGAGTGTTCAGTTCTCCGAAGAATGATCGAGGTGGGATCACTGGGAGATTCGCAAAGCTATACAGCAGGCGGGGGACCATAATCATTTTTGCCAATGCCACTCGGCCTATGGGCGCCAGTGGAAGTGTCTTCCAGAAGGTGACCGTCGATCGAAGACCAGCTAGCGTTCTACGATGATTTCCTGTGTATAGGTCCTCCGGGGTGTGGTACAGCCGCACTCCCAGGTATCGGGGGGCGTCAGCATTCCAGGCGAGTGATTAGGTACCCATTCGAATTCCGAAGGGGGCCATATGAGGGCTCAGCGGGTATATGGACGATTTCCCCCAGTTGACCTTTAGGCCCGACACTGTCGCAAACTCCTCTAGCGTTCTGATGCTCGTCAGGTCGCTCGTGGCATCCCGAACATAGATCAGAAGGTCATATGCATACAGGGATACGCAGTGCCACAGGTGCGCTATGGGGATACCCCAGTCTTCACCCTCTCGTCTTAGGCGTATCGCCAGAGGTTCTACCGCCAAAGCGAACAGGAGGGGTGACAACGGGCATCCTTGTCTAGTTCCTCTGTCTATGGTGAATTCCGGGGAGATATAGGGGCCGATTCGGACCCTGGACTTGAGTTGTGTGTACAGGATCTTGGTGTAAGCGATTAGGCGGGGGCCAAAATTGTTCTTGGTGATGACTTCGAACAAATAAGGCCATAGGAGGGTGTCAAATGCCTTCTCTAGGTCTAGTATAAGGCAAGCTGCATTCGGGAACTGGGTTCGAGTCGTGTCTTGGACGTGAAAGAGCCTACGGAGGTTTTGGGAGGTGTTGCGTTTTGGTCAGGATGGACCAGTTGGGGTACGACTTGGGCATACCTCGTCGCTAACAATTTACCTAGGATTTTACAGTCTGAGTTAAGTAATGTGATCGGTCTGTAGGACGATGGGAGTTGGGGATCCCTGTGTGGTTTTAGGAACAACACTATTAATGATTCTCTGAGGGAGCGTGGGAGGATTCCCGCTGTGAGTGCATCCTCGAACATAGTCGTGAGACGTGGGGCAAGGTGAGCTAAGAAGGTCTGGTAATACTCGAGGAGGAAGCCGTCCATGCCTGGGGCCTTGTTTCTGGCAAGCGTCCCTATCGCTGCCTTAACCTCGGTCCGAGTTAATTTCCTGTCTAGATCCTTCCTGAGCGCTGGCGAGACTTGGGGGATTGGTAACGGGTGTAAGAAGTCGGACGCCACGAGAGTGTCGTCTTGGCTGGAAGTCTGGTATATGTGCGAGTAATATGTGTAGAATACCTGCATGATCGCTACCTGGGAGGTCTGGAGGTGACCGGCCTGGTCTGTAATTTCCGTGATAGGTTTTAGGTCGGGGTCCTGTCGGGGTCCTGTCTAGCTAACCATGCTAAGAGTGTGCCACCCCTGTTGCCCTCCCGGTGTACCTTACTGGCGTATTTTCTGAAGTTGTATTTACGCAGGTCCCGCAGTGTCTCAGCGTATTTTGTCTTAGCCTCTGCTATTTGTAGCTGGGTCACCTCGCCGCGGTCATCCGCTTGCAGCATGGTTGCTAGCTCCTGTTCTGTGGTGTGTAATGCGTGTTCTAGTACTTGGCGCACTCCTAGCACTTGCTGAATGCAGTGTCCCCTCGCCACTACTTTGTGTGCATCCCACTCCACAAGACTAGAGGACGCCGAGCCCGCATTGAGTCGGAAGTGTTCCCGCAAGTGTTCCCCGTGTTCATGTGTGAATATCTGGTCTGTGAGGCACTCCCGAGGGAGCTTCCAGGTCGGCACTGGGGGGTGGGGCGGTTTCCATCGGAGAGTCAGAACATGGGCATCATGATCCGATAGCACTCTGCCTAGGTAGTCTGTGTGTCTGGCTTTGGCGTGTATAGCAGGTGAGCAGAGAAATCGATCAAGTCTCACTCGAAGGTCATGTGGAATGGAGTGAAACGAGTATAACTTCGTCGTGGGGTTCAGTGCTCTCCACGTGTCCGTCAGTGTCCAGTGTCGAACCCACTCATTGAAGAGTTCCGTCTGTCTGTATATTGGTGACCGTGGTGGCGGGGGGCGGGACCGGTCGAGGGTCGTGTCTAAGACACTGTTGTAATCCCCTCCCAGTAGCCAAGGGGTGTGAGTGTGGTGTGCCAGTGTGTTCGTGAGGCGAGACCAGAAGGCGTTCTGTTCCACATTGGGGGCATAGATACTGCCCATCAGGATAGACTGTCCATCCAGTTGCCCTTCCAGTAGGACATAGCGTCCCTCCTTATCTACCACTCTGGATTGTTCATGGAAGGGGACTCCCGGTCTGACCCAAATTAGCGTGCCCCTGGCAAATGCGGAGTACCCCGTGGCACAGATCATACCCCTCCATTTCCTCTGCAACTTGCTGACTTCAGCCGTCGTCAGGTGAGTCTCCTGTAAGAGTGCTATATGCACCTGTTGCCTCTTCAGATAGGCATAGACTGCATACCGTTTGCTTGCTGTATGCAGCCCCCTGACGTTTAATGTGATAAAAGTAAAATCCGTGTTAGGGGGTTTTGTCATGTGTGGATGTCAATCGTGCTGGTCATTGCCTCTGTCACCCCTCGGCCGCTCCCAGAGTCACCCTCGCTCGCATGACCTCCCTTCATGTATGGTTCCATCGTGACCAGATTACCACCTCCCGTGTAGGTATCAGGGTTGAAAGGGAAGGAACAAAACACAAAAACAACATATGGGAAACTGTCCCAACTGAAGGGGCCCATTGCAAGGCAAGATGAGCCCAAACTGTACATCTCGTACTGTCTCTAGTTCGTTTGGTGTGAGGGGGTGGTGTAGCGGTGGATCCCCGATCTCGGGTCAAGGCCACCCGCCGCATTGTGTCTCTGCGTGTGTGTATGCTACCACCACTACCTTAGGCGTGTCTTTCCGGCGTCCCTCGTCGGCTGGTCACTCCGTCGTCTCAGTCTTACCGCCGGATGTGGCAGTCGCCATCAGATGAGTGTATCCGCCGTCTGCGGGGTCACCAGTGGTGGGGAGACGGAACCATCTCTGGAGGTGCGAGCGTCGCTCTGACCCTCATCCTCGGATGTAAAGAGGTGGGGGCCTCGATCCATTTCCCGCTCGATGTCCGGTTGCCCGACCTCCGCCGCTGCTTGAATGGCTTTCCGTCGGTCTGCTATGATTTGTTCCAAGTCCGGGACGCGTTTGACGTTGGGAGACGGAGGTCGATTCAACTGTGTGAGAGTGACCTTTCCAGTCCGGGCTCGCCGCCGTTTGCTGGACGCCGAACTCGACGGTGTATCCTCGCGGTCTGATCGAGGTTGACCGCGATGATCCAACCAGTGTCTCGCCTCCGCTGGGTCTGTGAAGAAGTGTGTTGCATCCTCATAAATGATCTTGAGGCGGGCCGGGAACAGGAGGGCATATTGTATCTTATGTCGGCGCAGGGCTTGTTTTACTGCCAGGAATGTAGCGCGTTGGCGTTGTACTGCTTGAGATTAGTCTGGGAACACCATCACGTTTTTGTCTTCCACCCTGAGGACTTTCGCCTGCCTGGCCGCCCGTAGAATCGTGTCTCTGTCCTGATAATGCAGAAGCTTCAGAAGGAATGGTCTGGGTGGGAGGCCAGCTCGAGGGCGTCCAGTCGGGACCCTGTGTGCTCTTTCTATCGAGAAGAACGGTGTTAGGTCCTGGGTCCGGGTGAACGATTTTATCCAGGTCTCTATATATCGGATAGGGTCTTCCTTCTCCACTCCCTCCGGCATGTTGAACAGGCGTATATTGCTCCGACGGGAGCGTCCCTCTAAGTCGTCCGTCTTGCGTTCCAGATAGTCGACCTTCTCTTGTAGGTCCTTGATGGCTTTTTGATTGAGCTGGACTTGAGGTTGCAGTTCATGGAGCGTATGACTCTCTTGCTTCACCTTATCCGCCAACTTCTTATGGTCGTCACGTAGCAGGGTAATGTCCGAGGCCAGTTCCCCAAATTTAGTTTCCATGGAGACTCGTGAGTGCTCGATGGCCGCCAGGACTTTGTCGAGCTTCATGGACATGTCCGATCCCTGCGAAGGATCTCCGGTCTTTGATCCGCGGGAGGGGCCCGGGGAGGGCGATCTTCTCTGAGCTGGCGCCGGCGTCACGGGCACCGCCCGCTGTGTTCGCCCCATGGGTGGCGTGGGTGACCTATCGGTCCGATCCGGTCTGTCAGGGGTGATTCAGGCCTCTGTCTGCAGCGACGCTGGGCAAACCCGGTCCCCGGGGTCTTCTCTGTCTAGTACTGCTCCAGGCTGGGCTCCCGATGCCTGGCTGTGGGGGGTCTGTGGTGTGCCCGTTATAGGGGAGGTAGGAGGTTTTCCGCGTGGACTCACCCCACTTGTGTTGCCGGGGCAGCCGGGGCACCCCCCCCTCTGCCACCCGCTACTCCTGGTCCCTCCGCCGGGTGCAGGTACAATAGGTCAGTGTTCACCAGGGGGTCTCGGAGCAGACACCGGGGGCCCAAGCCGGGTATTGGAGCTCACCTCAGGGGCACGCGTGGTAGTGTTCCCCGGCTCCCCCGTCGCGTGGTTCTCGGGCGGTACTCAGTGGCGGCGGCTCCGGGGCACCAGAGTTGGGAGTCTCCGCAGGTCGTGTGTGCCGTTCCGTGCCCCTCCCCCGCCAAGTCACTCCGGCGGCGCCATGTTGGATTGGGGACTCCCTGGGACCGTTCGCGGGCAGCCTCCCTGTCGTCCAGCGCTGAGCGGCCGGGTCCGCACCGGTCTCCGCGCACGTTTGCCGCGTTGGGCAACCAGGGGCCGCACCCGTCCAGGCTCCCCGCGACGGCCGGATCACTCTCGGTCCTCTGTCCGCTATATGTCCATTGCGGGTCCGGGGCCCCCGATTCCCCTCTGGATGTCATGGCGTCTTGCGTGTGGCATCACGCTCCGGATGTGACAGGTTACCAGCGAGGCGTGTATGGCGCTCCGGCTCCCGGCAATGGTAGGGACTACGCTGACCACCCGGGACTTCTCATGTCAGTCCCTGGGCGCCGCCATTTTGGGGGAGAGCCCGCCGAGGTCTGTAGGGGCCAGCGTGGGTGCACCTCGGACATACCGTCACTCTCCAATGCTCTCTAGGCGATCCCGGGAGTCCCCTACCGCATCTGGAGGCTATAAAATTATGCGGTGGTAGCTTTCATCGTCAGTGTGGCGGGTAGCCGACCGGAGCTCTAAGGGAGCCCGTCCGCCATCTTGGCCAGCCTAGCCACGCCCCTGGCATATGGCCTTTGACACTATTTGTGCGTGTAAAAATACGAGATGCACAAAATCTGTGAAAAGCCTGAGGGATACTGACTGAGAAACAATGTCCAGCACCTGATAGTTGTGACAATGTAGGGAAAAGGACCCCCTGTCATTGGTGTTAGGCTCCAGGTATCTATCAAATGACAGGGATAGATGTTAGTCATGACGCTCTGGTGGGTGGCTGATCCTCTGCTAAGGCAGAGGAGCATCGCCCCCCTGCTTTTTTTAAGTGAAAGACAGAGAATATAAAATGATAATAACTTGCATTATTATCATTTTACTTTCTCCTACTTCCACCCACAGCCTTGCGTGAGGGTGCGGGGCAGGGAGGGGTGGGGTGGTAGCACCCTACTAAAGTGCACAATGACTGCTTGGATGGCCCTCTCGGGCCGCCCAAAACAGTCATGCGCACTTTGCGTGTTCTCCATGCAGGCTGCACTACAGCCCGTGTAGAACATGCCCACGCCTCCAGTCTGAGTGACGAAAAACGGCACTCAGACCAATCACAACGCTGCTAAGGCAGCGTTGTGATTGGCTGACTGGGAGCTTGTGTGTGCTTCCTGTGGCAGAGCAGTGTAGGACTACGGAGGAAAGGTGCGTTTTTAATTTAAAAAATCATTGCCGCTTCCCCCGCGTCCTCCCACTTACCTCACGCATCCTCCCCTCCTCCCGTCCCCCTTCCTCCAATTGGTGCTGGCCGCACCTGGTGGGTGGGATATGTAGAGGTATGCTCGCAAGGGGAGTGAACACACTCATTGACCACAGCACATCACCATGCAGTAGATCAGCAGTGTGAGCCACCCGTTATAGGCAAGCACATAAGTCATGGATTTCATGTCATTGCTTCTACAAAATTATAACCAGGTGATGTAGCAGAAGGTACACAACTTCAGAAATGCCAAGGGTATTGGAGCATGCAGGAGCAGTACAGGATGCTGTGTATGTGTGCACTGTCACTGTGGGCGTCCATTGAGTACTGAGAAATATTGTGCACAGTCACTTCTGAGATAAGACGGCACTGATCAGTCTAGATCTGCAAAGAAACCTGTGATCAAGCGCCACATTTCCAGTCACAGTCCCCAGTTTGCATTTCTGACACAAATACAACCTTTCTTTCAACCAATGAGGCTCGATCAAGTGGTAATGACACCTGCTTTACTGCTTTTACTTCTGCCAAACTGCTTGTTTGTGTCATCAAGCACAGTGGCACTTCCATCTCTGGGCGCCTCACCTAATCGAGTCGAGACGTCTGCTCCTGCTCTCCCCATCATGTTGGTTTGACTGCATAGAGAGTTCTAGCGACAACTTCATTAAACTATTGTTAGAACTATCTCATCCCAAAGTACCCTGAATTATCAGGCGATAAAACAGTCAGAGAAAATATTGTGGCTTCATGGTCACGCTTTACACTGGGATGTCTGGGATGGAAAATGTGTTGTGACAGTCTTCTTGACAGGTAAAACCCTGCACAATTCCACTTTTCAAACTGGTTTCCTGGGTAAACTGTTCCATATAATACCAAAAGGGATATGAGTGGGGAAATCTTTTGTGCACATCAAGGCCAGACTAGCGATTGTGCTCCGACAAAGGTAGCAGAGGATTACAGGGTAATTTTTTTATATACTATTTTCATACTTGATATTTCTTCGTTTGAAGCAAGAACACAAAACCTTATAGTTCATTTGCTCTTTGAGCGGAGTAAGCAAGTCCCTTCTCTCAGTGCTGGGCTAATAATATCTCAAAGTCTCTCTCCTTCAGTTCTCTGATAAGTCTTCTTGAGATAGGATACAGTTCCTGGAAGGTAGACCAAGTATTAAAGGAGACACTCTCATTTAGATTTACTTCCTCCACTCTTTCTCTCTCTAAATGGTAACTAGCTTGTTTGTAAGTTTGAGGAAAAGATTAAAAGTAGACTCCTCCCATCTTCTTGCTGTGAACTCCTACATGGTATGCATGTGAAAACCCTTCCTACCTGGCCTTCCATCTGCAGCACCCTACTTAACAGGAACCACTACTAGACCCCCCAATGGGCATACATGGCACTTTGCTTCTAAAGCATGGAACGGCCAGCCACTACACATAAGAGTTTCCTCCTCACTTCACGAATTCCACAAGCAGCTGAAGACTTGGCTTTTCGAGTATTCCCACTAAGCCTTAGGTGTGCCTAGACTCACAACTGCTGAGTGCCAGGATACCCTCCCGGGTGATAGTGCGCGCTGCAAATCTGCATATCATAAGATGGCAGCTGCGGCCCGTGGAGGGAGTTGCGGTAGGGCAGAAATGCGGGGTGGGGTGGAGGAGGGACAGGGTGGGGGTGCTAAAAACCGGAATATGGATAATTGGAGGTAAGTAAACAATTTAATAAATAAAACAAATTTCGTAGCGGGCCCTGCATCGCAAAATGCGATGCAGCCTGCGCTACGAAATTCTGTTTTATAAATTAAATTGTTTACTTATCTCCAATTATCCATATTCCAGTTTTTAGCACCCCCACCCTGCCCCTTCCCCGACCCGCCTTTCTGCCCCACCGCAACTCCCTCCACGGGCCGCGGCTGTAAGATGGGTGTTCCAAGACTAAAAGCACAAGACCAAATTCTGTTCAGTCTCCTTACGGTAGCAGTGTTATTTGCTTCTATGCAGCAATCTCACCCCAATTCTGTGAGGCTTGTGAAGCAATGATGTGTATTTCCCTAACATGGTCTATGGTTTGTCTTAAATATGTTTCAAGGCATGTTTCTACCTCTCCTTCTATAGTCGCCTTCTGGTGATGGTATATGATGTCTACCCCTTTACAATGCCACTCTGGCATTTCTGTGGTTTTCTGCATGCTAATGGCTGCTTTTAGAGTAGGATGGCTCCAGGACCCCAATTATAGCCCTGGGGCTCCATTCTAGTCGTGGTCTCCTGCAGTGTAGACTTGGTTGCAGCCTGTTTGCCAGCGCTGATTTATATTTTTCAGTCTATCGATGGTTCCAAGTGCAATTTGTGCCTAGTCTGTAATTTGATTTGATTTTTATAGCAGGACCCAGACAAAGCCGGTAAAGATGCCAACATCATAAACTGGAAACACGAGGAAGCAGAAATTACAAATGAAAGACCGCACAACGTTGTAGAAATAGGAGACAGCCAATTTAAAAAATAAGATAACCATAATATTAATGCTGTAAAATATGCTTTGAAGAGAATACCCAAAGCTTCATAATACCTAATAGGACTACGGTAGAGCAGTTTGAAAGGCTAAAGAGAGAACTGCACCACACAGATCGTTAGGCTAGCTAAGAGAATCGAAAGAACTTTTCAGTTTACCGTGAACTCACTACTAAGGAGGTTGTTTTGCTTTTTTTAAACAAGCCTCTCATCATAAAGACTTCCAAGAGCTTTTTTGTTTCCAAGAATTTAAAATCTCTGATACCAAACAATATCCACAACCACAAACATTCCCCTTTTCTCTACATTGTATTCCATATATCCGACGTCTCCCAGTACACCCCCCAAACACAGATGCCAACTGTGTTAAAGAATTCAGAAACTACTGACAGGTTGCTGGAACTTTGTTCACACAGTATTTACTTATCGTCGAGCAAGTAAACAGCAACATGTCTCCCTTAAATTCTGTTCAGATGAAGAGAAGCAGAGCATGAGGATATTTCCAAATGTTTAGAGGAGCAGACAGTAATTGGAGAATTGAAGTATGGTAAAGATAAACAAATATGAAAATGACATATTTTACTTTTTAGCTACTTAAGGATTGATTGGTTATGGCCATCCTAATGAGCGGTCTGCTTGGGGCACAGGGATGGGGGGTGGCAGAAGGGGCAGATGTTGCTGTAGTAGGGTTGCCTTCTTAACATCTGGGTGAAATTTCCAGTCTATGGGGATAACAAATTTAAAAAAAACACCAATTTGGAGGAGTACCACAAGTTTTTGGGGTACCAACCAGATTGTGATTGCCAGGCCATTGGTTTCAGGCAGGGGTATGCTGGGAGACCATTTAGATGAGATATATGGGAGAAGTGTCAAAACATATGGGCGAACAGTTTATGTAATGGACTCACAGACCCATCCAGTCCAGCCTCAAAAAGAGACGTGTCTATTAAGCAATATAATGTATTTATTGATGTGCATATGTATTGAGGTAGATTGATTTACTGACTGTTGTAATCAATTACTTTGCACATCATTGGATCATTGAACAAGTCCTTGGATGTACGTAAATGTAGGCGTGGGTGAATCTTACATATATGTTGAGCGCCTGGCTTATACCTGCCGTGGGTGCCGTTGAGCTCAGTACATGTTGAAGTTAAAGAGTACTCAGAGATCTCTAGCGCAAGGAAAAGGAGTGCGAAAGTCTGGCATGTAGAATGTGTGGAGGAAACTAGGGCACATAGGCCCTGATTACTATTTGCATTGTATGGGGGTCACAGTCATATCACATGTAATTTTACTGTTACCAGCTGTAAAAATCACCCCTGTACTGTGCAACCCCAGGGAAAGGGGGGGCGGATTTTCCTGGATGCGAAACCACATGGAATTTACGATTCAGTGGGGATTTATCACCTTCTCTGATCAGGTGGCAAATGTATGCGCAGTATATGTTGGATGGGGGGTGGAGAAAAGTGGAGGGAAGAGGAAACATTTTTCTAGCAAGGGGTTGAATTGTATGCTCTCCTGTTAGAAAAAAACATGTAATCAAGCATCGTGTCATGTAATTTTTTCGGCGGCTGGAATTACAGGCTGGAAAATTTGGTCAGTGTTCCCCACAACTTAATGTGGAAATTAGGTTACTGGTTAATGGGGATGAAACCATACTCGTGTAGCAACTACAATCTCTGTCAGGGTGAAACACAAGCAAAACCCAAATTAACCTATGCTCTACCCTCTGGTAGCTGGCACAAAAGCAGTCAGGCTTAACTTAGAGGCAATGTATGAAGTATTGATGCTGCACTTCATACAGTACTAAAGTGAAAACAAAATTCAAAAAACATTCCACACACGTTTATAAAGATAGAGCAACATTTCCAAAAATATTTGACAGCAAAATGTCAAAAATCGAATCAGTAGAACTGGTGATATGCAATTACAAATATTTCAGGCAAATATAGCGCCTAAAAGCACAAAGTGCCACTCACGGTTATCTAGTCAAGCCAGACAGGGTGAACTTTACAAATACAGGCTAACCACGATGAAATGTGGATCAAATATAAGGACCAGGTTAGTCCCGCTGAAAGAGTTGCCTTCAAAAGTTCAATGCAAAGAGTGGTGGAGGGGGCTGTGAGGAGCAGGGAGAGCATTGCGGATGGTCATTGATGTAGCGCGAGGAGCTGGCTGTGTGTTGTGTATAGTTATTACTGCAACGCAAAGATCCTGTCGGGTGTCGTGGACAGTCATTGCTGGAGGTACACTTTGGCAGTTAGTGTGGGCTGTCGACGCTGTAGCTTGAAGTGCATTTCTTCCATAGTCGGGTGTTAGAAAAGGGGGTCTCTAGGTGGCAAGTTTGTACCTTGTCCAAGTAGGAACCCTTCCGTCTAGTCAAGGTAAGGGAAACACACTTCTAAAATAATCCCTGCTCACCCCTTGGTAGCTTGGCATGAGCAGTCAGGCTTATCTCAGAGGCAATGTGTAAAGCATTTGCATATAACACACAGCAAATAAAGTGAAAACACTACAAAAGGTCACCACATCATTTTTTTAAAACAGCAAATATTTATATGTGTAAAACAAGACAAAAACGATATAAATCCAGCATTCTGTAATAAAGATATGAAAATTGCAAGGATCGGCTTAACATATAATTCCTTGAAAACAATAGCGCTGTCCTGGGCTATCACAGCATCGTGAACAAACAAATCCAACAGTTAAGGTTGACCGTGATGTCGCAGACCAGCTACGGTGTCGGGAAGACCCGCAAACAGTACCTTGGAAATAAAAGGCATTGTGGCAGTTGCGATGAGCTCTGAATAGGCGGCATCGTCTGCGTCAACAGGAGTCGGTCCCAGAGGTCGGTGCAGGAGTTGTTGGGCCCTTGAAGTCACACACATTGCAGATCAAGCTCTGTGAGGTTGAAGTCAGGAGCACTGTCATTGATGGCGTCGGGCTGCGATGCAAAGTGGGATGATGCAACGTATGTGCTCACAGGTCACGATGCAGGCAGTGGCTTGATGACAGCATCCAGCGTCGCTGGTGAGACGGTGGCTGTGGTGTGAAAAAAGGCAATGCAATGTGCGGTGTCCACAGGTCATGGTGCAGTCAGTGGCATCGTTGTCGCTGATGCGCCATGGTCGGTAGACAAAAGGTTGTGATGGAAAGTGGGAAGATGCATCACGTACCCACAGGTCACGGTGCAAGAAGCGGCATTGGCTGGCGCAGCTGGAGCTGATGATGTCAACATCAGTGTGCCAAGGCTGCAGTGTGGGATGGGGTGATGCTTCTTATGCCTCATGAGCGGTGTCAACAGGTCACGGTGCAAGCAGCGGCATCGATGTCGGCATGGAGCTGCTTCGTCGGTGAGGCCCGGTGGTGATGTGAAGCGAGGTGATGCATAGTGCCGTGTCCACAGGTCATGGTGAAAGCAGTGGCTCGGTGACGGCCTCAGGAGGCGACGTCTAGGAGACCAGGGTTGCGGTGCAAAGCGACGCGATGCTCACTGTGGGGCCTTCGGATCATGAAGCTGGCAGCAACGTTGTAGATGGCGTCATAGGGGGTTTTCTTCTGTTGCAGCACAAAATACACAGTTCCCAGTGTTATTAGCAAATGAACTTGAAGCCTTTGATGTTCCTGAGACTTCCAACAGGAGGCAAGCTCTACTTCAAGTCCTTGGAGAAACTCAGGCGATAAGTTGGAGAAACTTTAGCCCAGTCCTTTCACTGCCGGAGGCAGAAGCAGCAACTGCAGGCCAATCCAACAATGGAACACACAGCAAAGGGGCAGCACTCCTCCTGTTAGCTCTTCCAGCTCTTCTTCTTGACAGGTCCCTTAGTCTAAAAGAGTTCTAAAGTTCTGGGGTTTTAGGTATAATACTTGCACCCCATTTTCCCTTTGAAGTCTTTGTTCAGAAAGTCTCTCTGGCTCAGCAAAACCAGGTCTGTCCTCCTTGGTCCAGCCACACCATAGGGGGTGAAGACAGCATTGTGCAGGGCAGCCACAACCTATTCAGGTTTCAGTGACAACGCCTCCCACCACTCTAGCCCAGGATGGCCCATCAGCATATGCAGGGCACACCTCAACTCCATTTGTGTGAGTGCCTTGAGTGATTGCACAAACAGCTCTGTCAGTCAAAACCAGAGGGTGAATCCACAAGCAGGCAGAGGCATGCAGGATAGTTATACAGAAAAGGGGGTGGTGATGAACAGAGTGTCTGAATTAAGCAGACCACTCTTACCCAGTCCAAAGATCAGGGCTTGATCCATCACCGTTATTTATCTCACTGCCCCATCCCAGCTCAGAACCTGGCTATATGCAAATTAGTCTGTCCCTGGCCCAGTGCATCATGGGAACAGGGCAGACCAAACTACAAAGCCAATTCTTCACCAGAAAGGAGACAAGCTACCGGGGACCGGTTTCTGGCATTTCAGCCTCTTCGGCCCGGCTTGCTTGAATCCTGATGGAGCAGTGAGAAAGGGACTCATGTCTGAGTATACCCTGCCACACCTATAGTGGCCAAAAACGATACAGAAAAGGGGGTGGTGATGAACAGAGTGTCTGAATTAAGCAGACCACTCTTACCCAGTCCAAAGATCAGGGCTTGATCCATCACCGTTATTTATCTCACTGCCCCATCCCAGCTCAGAACCTGGCTATATGCAAATTAGTCTGTCCCTGGCCCAGTGCATCATGGGAACAGGGCAGACCAAACTACAAAGCCAATTCTTCACCAGAAAGGAGACAAGCTACCGGGGACCGGTTTCTGGCATTTCAGCCTCTTCGGCCCGGCTTGCTTGAATCCTGATGGAGCAGTGAGAAAGGGACTCATGTCTGAGTATACCCTGCCACACCTATAGTGGCCAAAAACGATACAGAAAAGGGGGTGGTGATGAACAGAGTGTCTGAATTAAGCAGACCACTCTTACCCAGTCCAAAGATCAGGGCTTGATCCATCACCGTTATTTATCTCACTGCCCCATCCCAGCTCAGAACCTGGCTATATGCAAATTAGTCTGTCCCTGGCCCAGTGCATCATGGGAACAGGGCAGACCAAACTACAAAGCCAATTCTTCACCAGAAAGGAGACAAGCTACCGGGGACCGGTTTCTGGCATTTCAGCCTCTTCGGCCCGGCTTGCTTGAATCCTGATGGAGCAGTGAGAAAGGGACTCATGTCTGAGTATACCCTGCCACACCTATAGTGGCCAAAAACGATACAGAAAAGGGGGTGGTGATGAACAGAGTGTCTGAATTAAGCAGACCACTCTTACCCAGTCCAAAGATCAGGGCTTGATCCATCACCGTTATTTATCTCACTGCCCCATCCCAGCTCAGAACCTGGCTATATGCAAATTAGTCTGTCCCTGGCCCAGTGCATCATGGGAACAGGGCAGACCAAACTACAAAGCCAATTCTTCACCAGAAAGGAGACAAGCTACCGGGGACCGGTTTCTGGCATTTCAGCCTCTTCGGCCCGGCTTGCTTGAATCCTGATGGAGCAGTGAGAAAGGGACTCATGTCTGAGTATACCCTGCCACACCTATAGTGGCCAAAAACGATACAGAAAAGGGGGTGGTGATGAACAGAGTGTCTGAATTAAGCAGACCACTCTTACCCAGTCCAAAGATCAGGGCTTGATCCATCACCGTTATTTATCTCACTGCCCCATCCCAGCTCAGAACCTGGCTATATGCAAATTAGTCTGTCCCTGGCCCAGTGCATCATGGGAACAGGGCAGACCAAACTACAAAGCCAATTCTTCACCAGAAAGGAGACAAGCTACCGGGGACCGGTTTCTGGCATTTCAGCCTCTTCGGCCCGGCTTGCTTGAATCCTGATGGAGCAGTGAGAAAGGGACTCATGTCTGAGTATACCCTGCCACACCTATAGTGGCCAAAAACGATACAGAAAAGGGGGTGGTGATGAACAGAGTGTCTGAATTAAGCAGACCACTCTTACCCAGTCCAAAGATCAGGGCTTGATCCATCACCGTTATTTATCTCACTGCCCCATCCCAGCTCAGAACCTGGCTATATGCAAATTAGTCTGTCCCTGGCCCAGTGCATCATGGGAACAGGGCAGACCAAACTACAAAGCCAATTCTTCACCAGAAAGGAGACAAGCTACCGGGGACCGGTTTCTGGCATTTCAGCCTCTTCGGCCCGGCTTGCTTGAATCCTGATGGAGCAGTGAGAAAGGGACTCATGTCTGAGTATACCCTGCCACACCTATAGTGGCCAAAAACGATACAGAAAAGGGGGTGGTGATGAACAGAGTGTCTGAATTAAGCAGACCACTCTTACCCAGTCCAAAGATCAGGGCTTGATCCATCACCGTTATTTATCTCACTGCCCCATCCCAGCTCAGAACCTGGCTATATGCAAATTAGTCTGTCCCTGGCCCAGTGCATCATGGGAACAGGGCAGACCAAACTACAAAGCCAATTCTTCACCAGAAAGGAGACAAGCTACCGGGGACCGGTTTCTGGCATTTCAGCCTCTTCGGCCCGGCTTGCTTGAATCCTGATGGAGCAGTGAGAAAGGGACTCATGTCTGAGTATACCCTGCCACACCTATAGTGGCCAAAAACGATACAGAAAAGGGGGTGGTGATGAACAGAGTGTCTGAATTAAGCAGACCACTCTTACCCAGTCCAAAGATCAGGGCTTGATCCATCACCGTTATTTATCTCACTGCCCCATCCCAGCTCAGAACCTGGCTATATGCAAATTAGTCTGTCCCTGGCCCAGTGCATCATGGGAACAGGGCAGACCAAACTACAAAGCCAATTCTTCACCAGAAAGGAGACAAGCTACCGGGGACCGGTTTCTGGCATTTCAGCCTCTTCGGCCCGGCTTGCTTGAATCCTGATGGAGCAGTGAGAAAGGGACTCATGTCTGAGTATACCCTGCCACACCTATAGTGGCCAAAAACGATACAGAAAAGGGGGTGGTGATGAACAGAGTGTCTGAATTAAGCAGACCACTCTTACCCAGTCCAAAGATCAGGGCTTGATCCATCACCGTTATTTATCTCACTGCCCCATCCCAGCTCAGAACCTGGCTATATGCAAATTAGTCTGTCCCTGGCCCAGTGCATCATGGGAACAGGGCAGACCAAACTACAAAGCCAATTCTTCACCAGAAAGGAGACAAGCTACCGGGGACCGGTTTCTGGCATTTCAGCCTCTTCGGCCCGGCTTGCTTGAATCCTGATGGAGCAGTGAGAAAGGGACTCATGTCTGAGTATACCCTGCCACACCTATAGTGGCCAAAAACGATACAGAAAAGGGGGTGGTGATGAACAGAGTGTCTGAATTAAGCAGACCACTCTGACGCCTGAAATGGCAGAAACCGGTCCCCGGAAGCTTGTTTCCTTCCCAGTGTAAGAATTGGCTTTTGTAGTCTGGTCTGCCCTGTTCCCATGATGCACTGGGCCAGGGACAGACTAATTTGCATACAGCCAGGTTCTGAAACTGGGATGGTGCAATGAGCTAAAAAACGGTGTTGGATCTAGCCCTGATCTCTTGACTGGGTGAGAGTACTCTGCTTAATTCAGAGACTCTGTCCATCACCACCCCTTGTTGTAAATTATTTTGTCCACCCTAAGCGTGGAAGGGTATACTCAGATGTGAGTCCCTTGCTCATTGCACCATCAGGATTCAAGCAAGACGGGCCGAAGACGCCTGAAATGGCAGAAACCGGTCCCCGGAAGCTTGTTTCCTTCCCAGTGTAAGAATTGGCTTTTGTAGTCTGGTCTGCCCTGTTCCCATGATGCACTGGGCCAGGGACAGACTAATTTGCATACAGCCAGGTTCTGAAACTGGGATGGTGCAATGAGCTAAAAAACGGTGTTGGATCTAGCCCTGATCTCTTGACTGGGTGAGAGTACTCTGCTTAATTCAGAGACTCTGTCCATCACCACCCCTTGTTGTAAATTATTTTGTCCACCCTAAGCGTGGAAGGGTATACTCAGATGTGAGTCCCTTGCTCATTGCACCATCAGGATTCAAGCAAGACGGGCCGAAGACGCCTGAAATGGCAGAAACCGGTCCCCGGAAGCTTGTTTCCTTCCCAGTGTAAGAATTGGCTTTTGTAGTCTGGTCTGCCCTGTTCCCATGATGCACTGGGCCAGGGACAGACTAATTTGCATACAGCCAGGTTCTGAAACTGGGATGGTGCAATGAGCTAAAAAACGGTGTTGGATCTAGCCCTGATCTCTTGACTGGGTGAGAGTACTCTGCTTAATTCAGAGACTCTGTCCATCACCACCCCTTGTTGTAAATTATTTTGTCCACCCTAAGCGTGGAAGGGTATACTCAGATGTGAGTCCCTTGCTCATTGCACCATCAGGATTCAAGCAAGACGGGCCGAAGACGCCTGAAATGGCAGAAACCGGACCCCGGAAGCTTGTTTCCTTCCCAGTGTAAGAATTGGCTTTTGTAGTCTGGTCTGCACTGTTCCCATGATGCACTGGGCCAGGGACAGACTAATTTGCATACAGCCAGGTTCTGAAACTGGGATGGTGCAATGAGCTAAAAAACGGTGTTGGATCTAGCCCTGATCTCTTGACTGGGTGAGAGTACTCTGCTTAATTCAGAGACTCTGTCCATCACCACCCCTTGTTGTAAATTATTTTGTCCACCCTAAGCGTGGAAGGGTATACTCAGATGTGAGTCCCTTGCTCATTGCACCATCAGGATTCAAGCAAGACGGGCCGAAGACGCCTGAAATGGCAGAAACCGGTCCCTGGAAGCTTGTTTCCTTCCCAGTGTAAGAATTGGCTTTTGTAGTCTGGTCTGCCCTGTTCCCATGATGCACTGGGCCAGGGACAGACTAATTTGCATACAGCCAGGTTCTGAAACTGGGATGGTGCAATGAGCTAAAAAACGGTGTTGGATCTAGCCCTGATCTCTTGACTGGGTGAGAGTACTCTGCTTAATTCAGAGACTCTGTCCATCACCACCCCTTGTTGTAAATTATTTTGTCCACCCTAAGCGTGGAAGGGTATACTCAGATGTGAGTCCCTTGCTCATTGCACCATCAGGATTCAAGCAAGACGGGCCGAAGACGCCTGAAATGGCAGAAACCGGACCCCGGAAGCTTGTTTCCTTCCCAGTGTAAGAATTGGCTTTTGTAGTCTGGTCTGCCCTGTTCCCATGATGCACTGGGCCAGGGACAGACTAATTTGCATACAGCCAGGTTCTGAAACTGGGATGTTGCAATGAGCTAAAAAACGGTGTTGGATCTAGCCCTGATCTCTTGACTGGGTGAGAGTACTCTGCTTAATTCAGAGACTCTGTCCATCACCACCCCTTGTTGTAAATTATGCAGGATAGTTAAGCAAGAAAATGTTCACTTTCTAAAAGTGGCATTTTCTAACACACACTTTAAAAACCACCTTTACTAAAAGATGTGTTATTAAATTCTGAGCTCAGGGAACCTAAACTCAAGTTCTCTATCTCTTCCCAATTGGAAGGTACAAGTGTAAAAGTTTACCAGGCAGCTCCAATGATCACCTATGGAAATATGTCCCTTTTTTTATATATAGCACAATCCTGACCCAAAGGTATCTGGTATCAGAGTGCTTTCCATGAGCACCAGTTACGCTACACAAAGACACATTCTTTTTTTTGTTAGGCATGGGGAGATTAAGTGATTTGCCCAGAATCACAGGATGATGAGCGTCATTGCCAAAATGCGAACCTCTTTCCCCAGATCTAAGATCAACCGCCCTAGTACGTTCTGCCGCATCCTCTCCCCTTCCCTATATCCGTTCAATAGTGAAAAGCGAAATAATATTATTTTACTGTCAGGATATGTAAAACACACCATTACATGTCCTACCTTTCACATACATTGCACCCTGCCATTGGGGCCACCTTGGGCCTACCTTAGGCGTGCCTTACATGTAGTAAAATGGAAGGTCAGTGCCTGGAAAGAGGGTGCACTTACGAGGTGGACATGGCAGTTAAAACTGCACGTGCAGACCCTGCAGTGGCATGTCTGAGATACCTTTGAAAGGTTCCTTGTGTGTATGGCATAATTAGTCCCATAGGTCCAATAGTAGCATATGATTTATAGGGCTTGGGCACACCTGTGCACTTTACTAGGGACTTATTAGTAAATCAAATATGCCAATCAGGAATGTATCAATCAATAATACAATATACACTGAAAGCACATGCACTTTAGCACTGATTAGCTGTGGTAAAGTGCCCATAGTTCTTAAATCAACTAAAAATAGATCAAAAACAGTAGCCCAAAAAGCAAAAAGTCTGGGGGTAGACCCGCTAAAAATGACAGGTCTAACACCGGCCATCACAGGCGGTCACTGTGGCAAGAAGAGTAAAGTTTACTAGAACTTTGCGTTTGCAAGTGTTGCGGGTTGCAAGATTGTGGCACAAACAGGCCTTTGAGCAGGACCTCCACTGATGCTACACCAAGTATCCAGGACCTTAGGGATAAGAAACTCACTCCAGCAGAGGCCATCAAAGCTCAAGCTGGTCCAGTTTCAGGTCCAGGCTGCAGGTCAGCTGCACAGATGTGTAGAGACTCTTGAGCTTGTTATGTACCTGTAACTTATAACAGGAGGTCAGTTAGCTGAACCTTGGGGGTCACTTCAGCCCGGAATGAAGGGTACAGGTCCAATATTCCTTCTCATCAATCAGGACAACAGGTAGCAGGGCAGCAGAGTATCAGACCTTCTGGCAGCAAAGCAGCAGATCAGTCCTTCTTCTGTAATATCCACAGGTCCAGAGGTTTACCGAAGAGTTGGGTCTGAGAATCCATTATTTAAACCTGATGCCCACTTTGAAGCAGGGAGAGGTTTTGAAGGTTTCCATCTATAGAGATGCTTGGAATTTCCTGCCTCCTTGTCCTGTCCCCAGCTTGTCTGGGGTCATAAATGATTAGTGTCAAAACCCTTTGTGAGTGTGCTAGGCAGAGCCTTTGTGATGTGCAAGTGTATTAGGTGAGAGCTTTTCCCTCTCATCGAGTCACAGATGGCCCACCCTGCCAAAACCTAGTCCCCCTGTGTCTCACTGTTTGGGGTCAATACACAAATACCAACTGCCAGTTACACCCAGTCATGTGACCCAGAATACAGGATGCTGGCACCAAATGGTTGTGAGAAGAAAATGCCAACTTTCCAAAAGTGGCATTTTTAGTATTGTGACTTACAATGCAACTTTATTATTAAAGAGGTTACACTTCTTTAAACACCAAACTCGCTATTCCTACCTGCTCCCAATTGAACGTTTGTTTTCTGGATTACTTGTTTGAGGAGGAGAAAATAAGGACTATTTTATGTTGACTGCTGGCAAAAAGGTTTCATTGACCATAAATAACACTATATGTTTCAATAAGTGCATGAGTGCTCCAATATGATTATGTTTAATTTGATTAAGGAGGAGATGCCTTAGATGTTGTGGTACTCTGCTTACTGTCAGTGTGGCAACAGATGTCTAATATTGTATAAGCACCAATACTTGATCAAGTGAGACTATAACTTACATGTGGGGATGTGCAACAGTAATACCATAGTTGCGCAGCTTTCTATATGAAGAACGCAGTGTCCTAAAACAACACCAAAACAAGTGGATAGAGTCCGAACTTACAAAAGACAGTCATCAAATCAGAAAAGTGACCTGCAAGTATATTATATTCACAGTACCCTATTAGTTACTACAGCGATCCTGTCTCCACCCCACAGAGTTTATAGTTTATGAAAAGCATTCTGAATACTTAATGGCTTTTTCATCAGGTCAAGATCAAATTTAAATAAAAACAATACATAGCAAGCAATGTTTGTCAGATGTTATTCAACAGTGGTGTTCAGTGTGAAATATACACTATCCCATCCTGCTGCTAAATGGCTATCTTAGGAGTTAGGACTTTATAAACATTGTGGTAAGACATTTAAACTGATCTTGCCTGATTTGGGTGTGGGAGGTTTGGAGCCTTTTGTTAAAGTGCTCCACCTCTTCACTAAGCTCTCAGCTTGGTTTTGCCATAAAAGACCAATTAGCTATTTATTTCCTCTTTGTCCATTGGCAAGACAAATTACAAACAATATAAGTAGAAGACTTATTTGTCTATATATTGGACCTTTCCATAGTTCCGAACATATTGACAATGAGTGGTATTTGATGGTCTTCAAAGTTACTTTTTAGGTTGAGCTACCAGACGCCACAGCTGTCTGGTCACGAAAGATATTTTGGGCTGACGAAGAACACAGAGGGGCTTGCAGCCCATAAATTGCTTACCATTGGTTGGCTTTACTATCACTCTTAATTGCCTGCTTCCTAGTCAGTGACTTGCTTTGTCAATCTTATTTCTGTTCCTTCCCTGGAGCATTTGCAATTTTTCTGTATCTTCCGCTGCCCACGTTTAGGGAACTTCATTTTTCTTTTGTCTTACGCATTCCACACGACTATATGTATTTTCCAGTTGTCTCCCTCATGTGCTCTCTCACCCGTGCTCTGTGTTGCTCTCTCTCGCTCGCATGCTTCTCCCCCACGCCCTCCTTGATGGGCTCTTCTTCAACTTCTTCACTCCTCCATGTTGCTTGCTCATCTGTGTGCTTCTTCGCGCAGCTCTATGTGGCCCTCTCTTTCACCGAATTTGCTTTCAAACCACACTTCACGTTGCTCTCTCTCTTTTGCCCATTTCCGTTACACAGACCCTCCAGCTACATCCTCCATGTTGCTTCCCCTCCCCACACTCTCTGTGCTACTTCCCCCCACCCGTGCCCCTCATTTTCCTTACTTATGCCTTCACAGCCCCAATGTTGATTCCGCCAACCCTCTCTTTTGCTTACGACTCATTTTGCTTCTCCCTCATTGGCTTTAATGAAATGCTTTTGTGAATGCAATTTTGAATTGGTAAATGAAATGAAAAAAGGCACCCAAGTCATTTTGTAGGCACGCGCATGTGTGGGGTGTAATCCTACAAAATGTCACAGGTGCCTCCATCATAGGCTTTTTTTCTTGTATAGCCACACCACACAGCATCCTGGATGCTGTAATTCATGGCTAAAAATCATTGGCAAAATCAATTGATCCCAAATACAAGAGCTATTGGCTTTGCCAGTGCTTCTTTAGGAATTAAATATATCATCATTGTGCTGTGAGTAACCATGCCAACCAGCATGCAACATTACGGGCCCATCCTGTTTCCAGAATACTTTGAACTTGTAATTTATGGCATCATCCCATTGGATCGCAGATGCCACATAATGACACCTAAGTGCCTTCCATTTACATCAGTGTTTCTGCCAACCTACATGTACACGACAAATTTATGCGGAAAAAAGAACAGATCGTTTACTGTACGGCAAGATGTGGATAGGGTATAAGTATAAATAGAGTCATAAACACATCCCGGTTAATTTGCCTCTTTTTACCCTGTTGGTATATGATCCGCCAGCAGTGATAACTCACGATCATTGGGTATTTTTTGTCCTATAATTGTGGTTGTATGTGAAACACAAGTCTACAGGCTGTGCATGGGAAAACCCTCTCCACTTGTGCCTATTATCGCCTTCAAATCCTGTGAGTATTGTGGGGGGGGAGCATAGTCTAGGCCAACAAATATTCTCACTTAAGATTTTCAGGCCTCTGAACTCTTTCGACATGTAAATAGTCGACCCTCCCAGAGATCCTTACACTTCCAAAAGATCCTCGTAGGTCATTTGATTTTAGTGGACTCTGCATCAAGCAAAAGGGAAGCCTATACCTACAGATTTTCCACAGATTTACCAATTATCAGGAGAGTGTGGTGTGTCAGAAAGAGGTTACCTTTATACCTCACATCCTTCCATTTCCAGATTATTTCTCCTTATGTAGGGTTAAACCTTACATATATAGAATCTATATGTGTAGTGGTGCTGTTTCTATCTTCTCGTGCTCAGATTTCACTGCTAAAAACTTTCTACTCTGCTTTACACATTGTTGTGTTCCTTGTACTTGTCCTGCTTTCACAACATGGGGGCATATTATCAAGACAGGCGATAAAATTATCACTGTTTTAGCAGCAGAAAACTGTCACTAAAAGGCGATAATGGGCTTGATAATATGCTCTATGGAATTCCAATTGAAGCCCATGTTAGATGTCCTTCACATTTTTTTTCCTGCACCCCAACGGCTGCGTCAGGTTACGTTAATCATATGCAAGGTAGGCGTTGCTCTGCAAGATCCAATGTAAAACTGATGCATCCATATTTACGAGTATTTGTGAAAATGATGCATCATGGGCAAGTGATGCACAGAGTCAAAAATGCATCTAACTCCCTGCGCATCGGAAACCAGACATAAAAATTACGCATTGACATTGGTACATAAGCATAACATTCCCATAGCACTTTGCCAAGATTTGCTATGCCATGGAGCTGCTCATACTGCAGCTCGGAGCAGGAAGAAGACGACAATGATCCCCACCACCACCTCCACTATCACCAAGGAGACAGGGCAGAAGGGATCGGACATACCGGCAGACGATTACCTTTGTTGACCTCAGGGAGGAGGAGGTCATTACAGGCTCAGGAGGGAATCCATTGTCCTGCTCCTACTCCAGATTGCACCAAGGCTGCAGACAACACACCAGAGGTGCACCAACACCCCTCTGCAGGCCAAGCTGATGACAGTACTTAGCATTCTGGTGTCTGGACCATTCAAACCCATCACAGCCAGAGTGGCTGGAATGTTTCAGCCATCCTTTTCAGCATTCCTACCCTCTCTACTGGATGCCATCATAAGCCTCACACCCCAGTACCTCGTGTTCCCCAACACACAGCAGAAACAACTGAAAACAAGCAAGGCTTCTATACCATTGCTGGATTCTCACATGTGTTAGGGGCAATGGCCTGCACACATGTGCAATTTGTGCCTCCTGCAGCTACATCCCACCTTCACCACGATAGGAAGCGCACATATTTCATCAAAGTGCAGGGGATTATGGACCATCTGGGAATGTTCATCAATTTGCTGGCAAAGTACCTCTGAAGGGCTCATGATGCATACATCTTCAGACATTCCCTCACAAACGAGCATTGCAAGAATGAGTCATATGGGCATGGCCTACTTGTTGGTAAGTAAATCTCAAGCACATGACTGACCTCATGACAGTAAATTATGTAGAATAAAATTGCCACATTTGTGTTGGGTGCATATATGGCAGGTGTGGGCCTCATACTTGCAGCATACTACATGGTATTTGTGCAATACAAACCGCCAAGCACATGGCACACGTGCAATACAAACCTCCAAGTCACACATGTCAAGACCTGTGAAGCCGCTGTGAGTTTTATGTATAAGAGGCCTGTGCTGCTGGAGCACAAATGTACATGCTACTCTGGTGGAGCAGTTCTCTCAATCATATCTATGGGACAATGCAAAGTCACCCTGTGTGTTTTTACATGGCCTCATAGATATGAACTAAGGCAAGGCAGTGACAAAAGAAAGTTACCCCCTAGAGGACACTATTTTAGGTCTAGGACAACGGAGGAAACAAAACAATACATATAAATGAAATGTCCTACTAGACCTGCATCCCTTCCTTAAGGACTAGAAATAGCTCTAAAAGCTTCCCATGTATTATGTAGCTTGTGTCAAACTCATACTTTTGTATTGGTTTATTATTTTTAGTTTTTTCTTTATATAGTAATTTCTTTGATTTGTAACCTCTTTATACATTTTGCTTTTCTCAATTGATTTTGTACATAAAACAATCTGTGAATACATGCAATATATATAGAGCTATACAATATGCTCCAATATTTAATGCCTGTTCTTTGATTATTCAATTGGATGTTACATAGAGTATAACTCAAATGCATACAATATGTACATAGCTGTACAGTTTAAACCAATATATGATGACAGTTCTTTAATTAATTATTATTTCCTATTATGAAGCAATAATACAAAGATTTCTAACTGAAGAACACAAGGCAACTAATCTCTATATGTGAACAATATGTAAAATAAATAATGCTGCATATTGGGCCTGATTCACAAAGGCAAATTAAGACAAAATTCTAACTTTATGACTTGTGGTATTTACAGAGGTCATTTATGAGTTGTATCATTACATCTGCAGTCGGGCCGGAATCTCCTGCTTGGGCTGGACTCTCCACACTTACTCTCCTGTTAGGGACGTCCTATCCGGCTCGGGTCGGATGAAGTGTAATCAATGGGCCGGAATGCAATTTTTACAAAAAGAAACATTAGGAACATGTGATAAATGGTAAAGAGGTATAAAAAATGAATTTGGGCAGGGAAAACGGTGTGGCCACACTGTGCATTACATCTCAGAAAGGTTTGCTCCTTTTCTTTTGATGCAAGATAGTGCAACTAATTGACCCCATGTGCTGGCCTGTGGCAGCAACATGTAAATGCGGCCCTCTGTGTGTTTCTAAATGGTGGAAATATTCTGAGTAATGCAACACTATGCAAAATGCTGTGTCACAATACAGTTTTGAAGGAAGGGCCTCCATTTCTGTTGTCTGTGTGTCCACAGTTAACTTGCATGGTCATGAGGCAATTCATGTATCCAATACCTGTGCCAATAAAAAAAAATTCAAACATTTGACCCTCCCCAGACCATGCGTATCATTGGAAAATTACAATAATCATCATATATACACTCCTGCCATACATTGTGCACTCTATTTTCTGCCACAGAAACCTACTCTATCAGTCCTCCAAGGATACTGACTGTGCAGCAAGGTAGACCCTCATGCACAAAGTACAGCTCACAGGTCACACAGCAATGCATACACCATACATATAAAGTGGCTGTCTTGTTGCAATGTTGCCCCTTGTCTGCCAATGAAGGCTGCAAACCCAGGACACTACATCATGTTGAGAAATATGTCTTACACTGTCCTCAATCAGTGAGGCAGTGCAGTTATGAGACTTTACCAGTTGCACTGTACAGCGCAAAACTCACACATATCCAATCCAATCCAAAAAAGCTTTATTCTATTTATTAGGTCATCAAAGCACACAATATACATGTAAAACAATTTCACATGATTTCCAGGATGAATTCATTTAGGGAAAAAGAACATTTTAAAATCAATATAAACTTTCTAATGTAGAGTTATAAAACCTTTTTAAAAACACTATGTACAATGTAAAATCTTATTTAAAAATTAATAAATTAGTTTCATAATTACTTTGAGACAAACTATCCAATTTAGTGGGAGGCGAATGGCTACTCGAACATGAGATATGGCGAGACAGGTATATTTAGTGGGCTGTTCTCTCCTTGAGGTACTGCGCTCTAATTGCCCATACCCACCCCAAGAATTTTGCCATGGCAACAACTATCACTTCGGCTTTAATAAAGATTTGGAAAATTTAAGCTGTCCTTGTAATTTTGGTGGTAAACAAAGCCTTTTACATTTTATGTTTTTCTGTGGTTTTTATGTAAAATATACTAAAGATTACCTAATCCCATATTTTAGAGAGAATGCCCTGATGGATTTTAACTTATCATTTAGAGATTTAATGATGCTAGGCACTGATGATGTAATCTTCAGAGTTAGCCGCTTTTTCCAATCTGCTGTTCGTTCTCGAGCAACAATGAACATGGTCTGATAAAGTTTGCACTACTTTTGCATAGTTTGCACTCTTGTATATTTGCACTAGTGGTTGTATTTTTGCACATATTATAGCTAATCAGTTTGTGTATTGCCTCTATTGTAGTATATGCATGGCTAAACATAATACACGTTGTACCCTAAAATAACGTTACTGGAAGCTTATTTTATTAAATTAATTGTGCCACTTTCTATCACTTTTTTTAAATGATTGTTTTATTGCTTTTATTAGGATGAATTGTTGTGATGTACCTGTACTTTTATGGATTGTTTTTATATTCGAATAAAGATCTTTTGACTTTGACTTTGAACTATCACTTCAGATGTGTCCCTTCTTAAAATTCTTTCTGCCTCCTGTGCCCTTCTTGTTCCTAAGAGTTTACATATTGGGGACAACTAAATACACAGCGGAGCTCTGTAGCCATTACATTCAAATAGTACATGGAATAAAGATTCATTTCCAGACTGCCACACCAAGCACAAATCATCACAAGATACTGACCATTTGCTAGTGAAGGCTCTTGCGGGCAGCGCAAAACCCTTCAAAGATTGAGAGTGTCCTCTGAAGCCCACTCATGGTTTTAGAGAGAATCAATGTGTCGTCCACAAACATCAATAAGGGGACCTTTTTGCCTGCCAGTACAGGTGCATCCGTATTAGTTAATTTCATACAGTTCACTATCCCGTTTATATACAATCAGAAGAGGGTCGGGCCAGAACACATCCCTGGCGTACTCCTTTATCCACTGGAAAAAAATATGTTACCTCTTCCTGTTTGCCCCAGCGAATCCTGGCCTTATTGCTTTCGTGCAGTCTGATAATAAGAGACAACAAGTCAAGAGGTAACCCTATATCTTTTAGTGTCAATCAGAGCTTCCCTCGTGGCACGAGATCAAATGCTGCCCGAAGGTCAACAAAAACGGCTTATAAACTCCCCTTACCCATGGTCACTACTTTCCAATGCAAAAGCATGAACCTGAATACTTGATCTATAGTGCAAGTAAAAGCACAACATCTTGCTTGGAGGGGGGATAAGATACCGTCTTCATCGATCCAATTCTGCACTTTATTTAAAACCAACCTGCCCATGACCTTTTGGAGCGAATCGATAAGGCTGATGGGCCTGTAGTTCCCTGGGCACGCTTTGTCTCCTTTTTTAAAAACCGGGATGATCTCCGCACCTTTCCAGGAATCTGGAATCGGCGACCCCTGAGCTATCGCACGTGACAATAGGAAAATATATAGACTCCACCTTGTAAATGTAAATGTAAATGTACATGTATTTATATAGCGCAAATCACCGACCCGGTATCTAAGCGCTTGCTTAGGGAACCCGTCCTGGTATTCCCCTGTGAGATACCCCGGCAGGGTATCCACAAGGTGAAAGCCAGGCATCCCGCCGCGAGGGGCCGTAGTGGAGATTAAGCAAGCTATTGCCCAGAGTCGCAGAGTGTGACCCCATGAGTTGAGTAGGTACCGGAGCGAGAATTGTCGAGACCGTGGAATTGTTTTGAGCCCGAGACCCGCCGAGGCGGGGAATCGAACCCTGGTCCACGGCCGATCTCAGCTTCCGGGTCTGCTGCCTCTAACCACTGAGCCACGCTTCTCCTTCTCCTTGTTGGCAAGAAATACATCCCCCGGTATTCCGCCCAGACCCGGGGCGTTTTAAGGCCACCTCAACATCCGCCCTACTAAATGCTTCCTCAGTAAAAAACTGTTTAGCAATATTGACTTCACTATCATGCTCACTTGCCGCATATTGTGGTTTAAAGTGGTTAACCCACTATAATTGTGAGACATAGTTATGGGGCTCAGCAGCCTGCCCTCCTCGGTTCCATTTATAAATATTCCAAAATTGCTTTGGATTCCTATTATCACAGGCCTCCTTCAAGTCATCCCACCTTTTACTGTCCCAGTTCCTTTTTGCTTTAACTATTGCCCCTGATATGTTGCCCTTGCTAATCGTACTTGTACTAGGTCCCCTGATTGTGTAGCGTCTCCCAACTCTGCACACAACCTTTTACAATAGGCACTATACCATTCCTGCACTTTAGGTATAAAAACCTTTTTGGGTTTACTATCTACTACAAAGTGAATACGCAAGTGCCTAAAAAATTCATTATGTATGGTGGTTGGTGAGTTGCGATCAGGCAAATTGGACATATTGGATACACCAGCATTTAGATCGGTACTCGCCCTGTTTAACTCATTTTCAATGCTAGACAGCACTAAGGGTAATTCTTTTAATTTGGTCCATTTTAGTCGTCTCTGGTCATTTGAGGGTACCACATCCTTAGACATATAACTGTCTTCTATATCGCTACAAGACTTTTAACTAAACAGGTCCATTTCCACACAAAGAGGATTATGGTCGCTTTCCAATCTATCATGTATTATCATATCCCTCACTGTGTGCCACAATGCTAGGCTAACCAGGACATAATCAATCCTGCTTGAGCTATAGCCATTATTAAATGTAAGAGCCCCCAATTTGTCGGACTTTGTACGGTCATTTAGTGCCCTTAGACCATTTTCCATACATATGGAATTGACATGGATCACCACATCAGTCCGTCTTTTTATTGGCTCAAGCTCCAGCTTTGGGACGCCCCACCTTAGATCTTCCTCATCTAGTGTGCTGCCCTCCTCATTCAAGAGTGGCTCAAAGGTTGTGATAAAATCTCCCACAATAATCAAAGGTAGGCATGACTGTTTACTCTCCAGAAGATCGTCAAGTGCCGCTAAAACACCCAACCTTTTCCCTCTTGAGACACGCACATACACATTGTATATTACTGCAATCCCCTTAGAGCCCCTAGACAGTCTGACTGCCTGGGTGTCATGGTTGTTGGTAGGGATGGTTTGAAAATGCAGCCCCCTATCTTGCCTCACCCATATTATCAGACCTTCTGATGGTCTACCTTGTAATCCTTTGATAGCCGCAATATAGAAATTTAAATACCCAGCAGAAAAAATGGGGGCCTCTGACCAGGTCTCTTGAAACAGACAGACGTCAAACCTCTCAATGAAAGCATGTCACTCAGGGGATCCCACCTTGAAACCTAATCCTGCAATGTTCCATGTCATGAGGGTATTTGTTACTATTGCCCCTTTGTCCGCCAATTTTGTATTTACTACTGGTATGCTTAGGCTTAGGCTACTTTCTTGTATAATCCCTACATTTTGATTAATTATCAAGGGTTACACTTCTGCGACTAGTTCCAGTTCTCCTAATCAGGAATCAGACCCAAATTAAACAGTTTTGGGGGCCACCTCCTTAGCCAGATCACCCTGCTTCACCTTTACCATTTTACCCACAAGTCAATCAAAAGTTTCCAATGTTGATTCCCACCTACGCCTGGAGGGGACAAGCCCATGTTGCCGAACATTACCTCCTCCCTTCGGTGGGCACCTAAACTGTATGTTTGATAGTCCTGGTGCACCAGTGCGAAATTCTAGGGCGAAAAGATTTTCCGCTATGTATGTATTCGCCATCAGAAGCTCAATACTATCCAGAGAATTTGCTGTCGCTACTAACCTGCGGGCTCTAACTATGTCTTCCCTAATCACCGCCCGGCACCCTCTCACATGCGTTATCTAGTGAATTGATTTGTTTATTAGGGAATCCTCACTCTCTGGCCTATTGGTCACGGGACTTTTTGGGACATTCACCATGACATTTTTTGACTGACTGTACGTTTCCATGGGACTACATGCCAAGTGCATGCTTGCCTCCCTAGGCCTTAGCTGGGTGAGCTGTAGTGCCCTAGTGTTGTTCTGGTGTACCTGTGCCCTGACAGAGTTTGTCGGTAGATAGGTTCCGACATTATTGTTAGTAGAATTTGTCTGGATAGGACTTGGGGCAGCACGCAGTTGTTTTAAAGGTTGCGGTTTAACCCCAACCATAGGCCCACCTGAACTAAATATGGCACCAGAAGCCAGTGTTTGGTTTGAACGTGGGGGGATGGATGTGCCTTCCCTTCTAGCCTTTGGTTGCAATTGGCCCATGGTCAAAGTTTTCACTAGCACAATTAATTCCTCAATCTGGCCTCTCATTACACCCATTTCTTTCTAATTGCACCAACCTGTATGGTTAAATCTTGATGGCTCTTACATGGTTCAGGCCCACCCTGGTGTGGATTATTCGGGATAGTTGAGGTACTTGCCCCCCACCTCCTTCTAAATCACTATTATCAATATCTTGTAGTGGGAGGTACCTATTTGTGCACTGTACCCCTGGAGCAATTTGATCTATGTTAGCTATATACTCGTTGGGCAATTCCCCCTCCTTAAAACTTTTGTCTACTTTTCTTGCATTTGTTCTATGGAACATAGCCGGAATGGTAGTGATGGGTGCTTTATCCACGTGTACCTGCTTGTTAGTAGGTGGGTCACTAGATGCTTGCCTCGATGGCTTTAGCTCAAGGATAAATGCAAAAACAACAGTTGATGGATAGAATGCAGAACAATGTCATACATTCACCCCACTACAGAGATCTGGGCCTAAATTCATCGTTTTGTTGCACTCCACACCACCCCAGTTCAGACATGGCCATATGCAAATCCGCCTTGACCCTGTGCCTCATGGGAACAGTCCAGCCCGAACTGCCAAGCCATGTCTTTCCTGGACCGGAATCAAGCATCCTAGGACCAGTTTCTGGCTATCAGCCGCCTTCAGCCAGGATAGCTTGACTCCAGTGGTGTGGAGAGCATGGGACTCACGTCTGAGCATACCCATCCCACTCGGGGTGACAAATGCAAAAACAACAGTTGATGGATAGAATGCAGAACAATGTCATACATTCACCCCAGAATAGACATCCGGACCTAAATCCATCGTTTTTTTGCACTCCACACCACCCCAGTTTAGACATGGCCATATGCAAATCAGCCTTGACCCTGTGCCTCATGGGAACAGTCCAGCCCAAACTGACAAGCCATGCCATGTTGTTTTGCATTTAGCTCAAGGATACCCTCACATTCTTCTATCAGGAAGTCTATCCTATCTAATACACAGTTACTGCTTGCATGTGTTTGGAGTTTCCTTGCCCTTTTGCTTTTACTTCCCCTGCTCCGATTTGAGCTAGTGCTTCCAGTTTCCCCCCCATCCTCCGCCACACCCAGCAACTTTCTTTTACCCATTTGTAATCTTGTCAGGCTTGGGTAGGTAGGGTTCGATATACAACACTTTAGCTCAACTTACTATGATGTAACACTTATTAGCTAGGCAGTGCGATGGCGAAACAGGTCCAAACTTTACAGTTTTCTGCGAGGGATTGGAGTCTCCAAATAGAACAGTCACCACAAAGATAGCAACAACAGTACCTGTGGGCGGTCCCAATCACAACTAAATCACCAGTTCCATGCTCTGGCCAGCAAAAAGAAACAAACGTTGGAGGGGTGGCCCAGCCCAGCCTCTTCCGGCCGCTGACGGGCCCGCTCTTGGCCCGGGTTTCGCCCAGGCGCGTCCCGCAGAGGGGTTAGGCTTCTCTTTATAGAGCGATTGTGACTCCTCCCCCTCTCACCTGCTGCACCTGTGGGGCTGGAACTGGGCTCGAAGGGTGCCCTGGGACTTGCGGTCCCACCGGAGCAGGCAGCAGTTTTGGCAGATGGCAGAGAGTGAGATGCGGCGTAGGAAGCAACACAGCCTGGGCTTAGGCTCCCGCCAGGCACAGAACCCGCAAAAGATGGATTTACTCTCGGCAGGCCCCCTTCAGTTTCAACGCGTCCCGCGCCGCGGAGGGGGAGGCTGCTCTTTATAGAGCGATTATGACTCCTCCCCCTCTCACCTGCGGCACCTGTGGGACTGGAACTGGGCTCGAAGTGTGCCCTGGGACTTGCTGTCCCACCCAGAGCAGGCAGCAGTCTGGGCGGATGGCAGAGAGTGAGATGCGGCGTAGGAAGCAACACAGCCTGGGCTTAGGCTCCCGCCAGGCACAGAACCTGCAAAAGATGGATTTACTCTCTGCAGGCCCCCTTCAGTTTCAACGCGTCCCGCGCCGCGGAGGGGGGGGCTGCTCTTTATAGAGGGATTATGACTCCTCCCTCTCTCACCTGCGGCACCAGTGGGGCTGGAACTGAGCTCGAAGTGTGCCCTGGGACTTGTGGTCCCACCAGAGCAGGCAGCAGTCTGGGCGGATGGCAGAGACTGAGATGCGGCGTAGGAAACGGCACAACCTGGGCTTAGGCTCCCGCCAGGCACAGGACCTGCAAAAAATGGATTTACTCTCTGCAGGCCCCCTTCAGTTTCAACGCGTCCCGCGCCGCGGAGGGGGGGGCTGCTCTTTATAGAGCGATTATGACTCCTCCCCCTCTCACCTGCGGCACCTGTGGGACTGGAACTGGGCTCGAAGTGTGCCCTGGGACTTGCTGTCCCACCCAGAGCAGGCAGCAGTCTGGGCGGATGGCAGAGAGTGAGATGCGGCGTAGGAAGCAACACAGCCTGGGCTTAGGCTCCCGCCAGGCACAGAACCTGCAAAAGATGGATTTACTCTCTGCAGGCCCCCTTCAGTTTCAACGCGTCCCGCGCCGCGGAGGGGGGGGGCTGCTCTTTATAGAGCGATTATGACTTTTCCCCCTCTCACCTGCGGCACCTGTGGGACTGGAACTGGGCTTGAAGTGTGCCCTGGGACTTGCTGTCCCACCCAGAGCAGGCAGCAGTCTGGGCGGATGGCAGAGAGTGAGATGCGGCGTAGGAAGCAACACAGCCTGGGCTTAGGCTCCCGCCAGGCACAGAACCTGCAAAAGATGGATTTACTCTCTGCAGGCCCCCTTCAGTTTCAACGCGTCCCGCGCCGCGGAGGGGGGGGGGCTGCTCTTTATAGAGGGATTATGACTCCTCCCTCTCTCACCTGCGGCACCAGTGGGGCTGGAACTGAGCTCGAAGTGTGCCCTGGGACTTGTGGTCCCACCAGAGCAGGCAGCAGTCTGGGCGGATGGCAGAGACTGAGATGCGGCGTAGGAAACGGCACAACCTGGGCTTAGGCTCCCGCCAGGCACAGAACCTGCAAAAGATGGATTTACTCTCTGCAGGCCCCCTTCAGTTTCAACGCGTCCCGCGCCGCGGAGGGGGGGGGCTGCTCTTTATAGAGGGATTATGACTCCTCCCTCTCTCACCTGCGGCACCAGTGGGGCTGGAACTGAGCTCGAAGTGTGCCCTGGGACTTGTGGTCCCACCAGAGCAGGCAGCAGTCTGGGCGGATGGCAGAGACTGAGATGCGGCGTAGGAAACGGCACAACCTGGGCTTAGGCTCCCGCCAGGCACAGAACCTGCAAAAGATGGATTTACTCTCTGCAGGCCCCCTTCAGTTTCAACGCGTCCCGCGCCGCGGAGGGGGGGGCTGCTCTTTATAGAGGGATTATGACTCCTCCCTCTCTCACCTGCGGCACCAGTGGGGCTGGAACTGAGCTCGAAGTGTGCCCTGGGACTTGTGGTCCCACCAGAGCAGGCAGCAGTCTGGGCGGATGGCAGAGACTGAGATGCGGCGTAGGAAACGGCACAACCTGGGCTTAGGCTCCCGCCAGGCACAGAACCCACAAAAAATGGATTTACTCTCTGCAGGTCCCCTTCAGTTTCAGACATATCTCTCCCCTTGTGCACTGTCAACACAGAGGGCATAATCTGCTGCCATGTGTAGAATATCAAGTCCCACAATGACATACGCTCACTAATCTTTCCATGGCAGTAGCCAATGGACAACAGTGACTACTAATGTCACATTTAACTATGTGTAAATGAATGAGACGGCATCATATGCCCTGCCTACATTTGGGAAAGTCTGACATGTATTACTTCAGAATTGTCAATAGTAGTCCCAAACAAACATCATAGAGGAGTGTGAGAGAAGTGTCATCTCAATTGCTAAGTGGCTCTCCATAATACGACAGATTCACCACATTCATGGCATTGGTAATCCCAAGTATTAGATATGGTAAGTGTATCACACAGGCCAGTATACTTGTGTGTGTAGTACAGAGTTAGGCATACCAAAAATGAGAGTGCATGTATGCCAAACAATGTCAGGACACGTCCCATACTGTTTGCAAAGTGTATGAGTCAGTCAGGGCATAACAGAATGTACATGAATGTGGACACCATCATGACTCTTTACTGATTGTTCGCCTGCTATCTTTTCAACTGACCAAGGATATGGCCTACAGCAATGGGTCATGACCCCACATGCACATCCTTAGACCGAAGACCAGCAAAGGTACATCCAGCCACTTACCAGGACCCGGTCCAGCGCTGGTCATCATCTTGTAAATTCAAATATTTGTGCATGCCAACAACCTGTGCCAAATACAGGTTCGTTGGGAAGACAGACACCAAATAAATACTGCAGGTTGGCCCAGTTTGGACATCCATCCAACCACTATCAAAATGGTGTGACACAGTAAATAGTTTGCAATGACTGTGTGTTTGTGTCCTGTACAACAAGCCTTGTGTACAGCCTCATACTTGTGGAGGATACTAGAGTTAACTCTTAATCTGAGGACTGTGAACTGAGGCACACAGTATGTTCATGAGAACACAGTCCAACCCCTACAGTGTACATATGCTACATCAATGTCTGCAGACACCTATTAAATCCATTTTGACATCTCACATCACTCATATAAATGCAAAACTCAACGGTGCCAGTGCAAGAGTGGCTACTTAGTACCAATGTTGCCACACTCGACCCACTAGGCAAAGATGCAACTGGAACAAGGATGGATGACTCCTACCACGTTGGCATGTTGCATGCAGATACAAATGATGGGATCACTCCTACAAGTACATTTTGGTGTGCTAGTAAAAACACAAGACAAAGAGTCAGAATATGAAACATTTGTCCAGAAGCACAAAATGCAAGATGAATGCAGCCAAATTACCATGCACTGATGCTTCCCAAGTCATAGTGCCAGATTGTGTCACAAAATGCCCTAGTGACCATCTTGTGTGAATGCATACCCACATCCTAAGTTGAAGTCATCACTCAATATAGAAACATACTGTGATGCTTGCAAGCATATCACTCCTTGGAATAAATGAGACTCGGTTTGGATGCACAGGCTGGCCTCGTGAACACCAAAACATAGAGAAATATTTGAGGGGAATAGAATGTACTTAGGCACTGTGCAAGTGCCACATATATCCTTACAGACCCACGCCCATACAGCAGATGTTTGTGTACCATAACATGATACAGTGATTGTTGGTAATGACTCTCTGGTAACTCAAGTTGGGCACATATTTACACGTGTCATATATGCCAAGATACATCCCTTGAAAATGTAAACAGTCAATCTGTCCCCTGGATGCTACATACACTGTAGACTGGCTGAACCAGCCAGTGTATGTCACTCCCTTAGCGGGAAATGCATCCACAAGATGTCTTAGGATTGCAATGTATACAGATGTGGGCCTATGTACCATAAGCTGGTGCCGTTGGGGTACTACTACTCTTGAACTTCTGGAGGCACAGGCCTCTCAACCATATCCATGAGGCCATGCTAAGTTACCCTGTGTGGCTCAACCTGGCCTCATAGCTATGGAATAAATTAAGGCACACCAATAGGCTGCCTTGATTTACTCTGTGCCATGGGTGTGTTGCAGAGGCCTAGCATGGGTTTGCCAGGCAACACATATGGATATTCAGGATGACTCATGTAAACATACGGGTGTAAACCTGGGGCCGTGGAAAAGGCCTAAACCTGCACCCAATCTGACACCAAGTTGCATGAAAGTATGACGTTACAACGCATGCCGTTACAATGCAGTTTTTACATCGCAACATTCATTACAATGCATGATTTTACATCGCATTCCATCACAACTTATTTTTAGAAACTACATTTACAACGCATTCCATTACAACATATACCATTACAACACATACCATTACAAAGTATATTACTTTTAGGGCAACAGTAGGGTAAGTGTTGGATAGTGTAGGGGTAAAAATTACTGTTCCCTATTACTTACCTTACATTGCATTGTAATGGCATGCCTTGTAGTGACATGCGTTGTAATGGCATGCGTTTTAGTGACATGCGAAGTAATGGCTGCGTTGTAAATGTTGTTTCCCAGTTGCATTATAGTTTCTCTGCACCTTCCTGCACATTAACCATCAAAGGACTTGTTTTTCATGGTTAGAATGCAGGACACATGGAAATGGAAAATCAAAGGTGATTCCTAAAAATATCTCCTTCTCATGCCTCTTCTGGGGATGTGCATGTTATTTAGGACTGCACCAGGTTATTGTGAATCTGAGCTCAGTGTCAAACTCCATGGGTGTTGCATGTGAACACCCACTGCAAGGTACATTCAAAATCTCCTTGATGCAGAGTATAGCGATGCAGTGCTTTGCGCTGCCTTGCCTTACTCAATAATTATGAGGTCATGCCAAGGCATGCATGGTGGCTTCGCATTACTCCATCTCCATGAGTGAGATTTCTGCATCCCCCAACTTTGATTAAAAAATGACTCACTGGTGGGGCAGAATCCTTGTGTATGAGCCGAGCCCCCTATTGTTGACCACTCCAGAACACTCATGGTCATATTTCATACCATTTCGTGTCATGTTTGCATCACTCTTGTTGCATATCCATGACACAAATTGCCAGTAGGGCAGTTAAAAGCCAGGCAAAGGGCAATCAGCATCTTTCATCCTGGAAGTCGTTCCATGGGGTGAACATGGGTGTTCCCATGCATCCACCCATGGGTTTCATGCAATCCTGGCTTTCCTAAGGTGACTGCATGATTTCTCCATGCATCACGGAGGATGGCGTAACGATGAGAGAAATAGGTTGGTGACCTTGTCATTTCCCCTAGCTATGTGTGCTGCAATCTGCAGCACCCACAGAAATAGGGAAACACCTCGGGAGCTTGTAAATGTGCAGAACTACTTCCTTTTCTTGCACAGAAACAATTTTCCTTGCAATGCCGTCATGCAGGCACTTGGTTCAAGGGTACCTGTGTTGGTGCAAGGCTGTCTGAAGTGTATCAGTGCAAGGAGTGTGAAGAAATGTTCCACGTCTTCACATATATGAGCAGTTCTGTCCTCTCCATTTCACGCAACACAGTACATTAACTTGACCTGCTGCCCTGGGTTGCATCAATGATTAGTCATCAGGCCCCTTCACATGCATGCCAATTTGAAAAGGCAACTTTGTGTGCCTCAGTTGTCATACCTGGGGCTGTTCTGTAGAAGTGCTGTGGAGGCACGATGTGTGTTTCCACATATATTGTGCACCCCGGGGCACTTTGGAATAGCCGCAGGGGCTGCAGATGATTGTGCGGTCCTCATGAAAAGGCATTAGCGCTGCCCCACTTACGGTGCCTGCTCTATCTCCAGAAGCTGTTCCGTCTTGTGCAGGGGGCGTGGCCCCAGGGAAATAAGGAAATCCCTTTGCCTCTGTATATATGCGGTATGAAAGACGTGGGTCCAAAGGTAAAGAAAATGTCAGGCGGTGCACTGACAGTGCGCCCCCTGATGACAGATCTCTGGAGGGGAGAAGGGGATCCTATGGCCGCATACAGACATCCCCTTGCAGTTGGGTGCAGCCACTCACTGTATTTGCCTGCAAGGGCATCTTCTATCCCCCATAAATTTGCAGACAGTTTGCCACCAACACTGTGCAACACGGCACAGGTTTCCAAATGCCGATCTTACACTTGGATGAGCTGCGCCCTGGGCAGAGAAAGTTTGCAGCAGCCTGGGGAGAAGGGCAATAAATGTGATTGGGTGCACTTTCTAATTTTGTGCATGGTGCACCTATTGTAAGGTGTGCTGTTGCGCAAATAGAGAAATTGCGCCCTATGTGTAAAAGGGCCAGTAATGCGAGAAGTCACACATATGTGACCTGTCAACAAGCACATACAATACATTCCAAGACATAAAGCATGCCACCTGAACTATTCACAGGAAAAACACTGATTCTTTCAATGATTTAACATGCATTGCACAATACATTACACTGGTTCGGTTCTTAAGCTTTATTCGATTTTCTTTAAAATCATAAAAGCGTACATTTAAAAACACTCATGACAAAAATTACATAAAAAAACACAAAGTGGAAGAAAGATAAAACATTAGTCCATGTTGCATGAA
The DNA here is from genome assembly GCF_964261635.1 of Lissotriton helveticus. Lineage (NCBI taxonomy): Eukaryota > Metazoa > Chordata > Amphibia > Caudata > Salamandridae > Lissotriton > Lissotriton helveticus. The sequence continues at coordinate 760,746,798 of NC_136063.1, read as the reverse complement.
TAAGTTCCTTTGTTTCATTATAGAATTCATGATTTTCCATACCCATGGCCAATGTACATTGTTACAGGGTGGTTGAAGGCGGAAAACTCATGGCCACACAGTGCACGCGTATTTCTGCCCTTCAGGTGAGCTGACTCTGCCCTTAGTTTTAGTCTAGGAGTATATGCCACGCTTGGGTAGAAGTCGCGTAGGTCCCAGGTGGATATAGGGCCAACACCTTCACGGGGGTACAAAGTTCGCAGGTAGGGAACGACTGAGCTACTCTTAAATTTTATTAGAACAAGGTCACCGTCAATATCCTTTTGTAAGGGGCCTAGCCAGCCCACCCTTCTAACAGACATGATGGTACCGTCAAGACCTAGGGGCAAGGGCCTGTTTTTAGTTAGCCAGTATGTGACTTTGTTAAGTAAGTCTTGTTCCCGCTCAGTTTTTCCATTTTTGATTTCTGGGACTCCCGCAAGAACACACACAAAGGGTGCAGCCTCCGGAGGTAGCTGTATGTGAGTTGCATTCTTATTAGGCTCTACTTTTGTAGCAATAAATCGCAAGGGACCCGGTTTGTGATTAACTTTAGGTGCATTGGGGGGTGGAAGGATAGGGACTAGGGGGAGAGTTTGATTGTTCATTTTAGTACCAATTGGGTTGGGACAGATTGATGTTAAAGAATTTTGAGTGCGGGTTTGGTTGGCCTTTAAACATTCCTCTATTCCCAACAACCTATCCTCTAAGGTGGTAATTTTGACAATCAGTGGAGAAATAAGAGAGCCAACCATTTGTTCAATCTGGGCCAAAAAGTTAGAATTGAAGGAGGTTATCCATTGGTCTAATTTTTCTTCCAATTTTTGAAGGGGGTTAGTAGCAGTCAGTGGAGAGCTAAAACATGTTTTTTGTTGTTTTGATTTGTTCCCTGTGTGCTTTACCCCATCCCACTTCCTTTTGCTAGATAAGGACTGTGAAGAAACTGTTTTCGGTGTATTAACATTTTCGGGTTGGGCCTGGGGGCTGGCAATTGGGGTTGACAAACTGGTTCGTTTAGCGAGGCAAGGGGGGCACTTTTGTTTTCATTACTGGGTTCCACGGTGACATACCTTGTTTTGCAGAGGGAATTTAGTTCATCCAGCAGCTAGAGGTGTTGCGCTATGCCATTGGTTGGGTCGGGCGATTGGTTGGTGGATATGCTAGGCTTGGCAGATTCATTCATATTGGCGGTGGACGGAGATGGCCTGCATAAAACTTGTGACCCTGGGTGCAAGCCTCTCTGGCAGATAGATTTATTGGTCACCCCCTTGTGTGTCATCATGGGGTGAGCAATTGTGCAATTGTTAAGCTATAACAAGGTCTCAAGAAGTTCTGAGGATATTAAAAAGTTTTCAACAGAAGTTTAGTTTCTGATACTTTACCAAAATGTCAGGAAGGTCATAAAATTATTACCTTAGCGGTGGAATGGAGTCAGGGGGTTTGGCCCCGTCCTCCTCATGCCTCTGAGGGCCCGCCCTTTGCCCGGGCTTCGCCCGGCGCAGACCCGCCCGTGGCCCCGCGACACGGGTACTGGAGTCCTTTAGAAGCGCCTCCTGGCGCCGGAAATCCGTGTGGCGGCGTGTTCCGCCGCTAGGGCGTCTGGGTACTGTAGTTCCTGGGCCGATTACGCCCCCCCTCACACTGCGGCCGCTGGTCTGGGCTTGCGGCGGCGGAGGGGAGTGCTGGGGCGTTGGAGCTGTGGTGGTCTGGTCGCCAAGGTATGCCCCCCAAAGGTTTTCGTATCCCCCGCTCCACCGGTACTGGAGTCCTTTAGAAGCGCCTCCTGGCGCCGGAAATCCGTGTGGCGGCGTGTTCCGCCGCTAGGCCGTCTGGGTACTGTATCAAATATTTCTTTTTATTAGCATAGAATTTTTTTTTTTTTTAAGTTCTAGAAAGTTATTACATAATACATTTCTTTATCATAATTTAGTTTGAAGTTGTCAAAAAAACACATACAAAAAATATTGTAACATCAGCCTTAGGACAACGGAACATTAAAAAAAGGCACACAATTCACTCACTCTTCCAGTCAAACCAAAATCATACCCATACAAATCCACACAATCACATTCAAGCAACAACATCCAAGAAAAGCGCCGACGCGTGTTTCGGAAAAGTGCCAATACAAGCTTCCTTCATCAGGGCGCAAAATACAGATAATATGGATATGCGTGGTCTCTCTCGCGATCCGACAACCCAATCCTGGGAAGGTGTCCTAGTAACAATCGTGGCTGGAAAGACTTATCATAAAACCTGTCTGCAACAGGGCCCCCCTTGAGTTGTCAAAGGGTACAAGGGCTAGTCAAATTCGCCCTCTGTAGTGACACAAGAGTTTGTCACTGCCCGGATACAAGTCAGATAAGGCTAAGAACCGATGAAAACGAGAAGAGCTCAGCTGATCGTCGTGAGTCCTGTTAAAATAATCTCCCCGAAGTGCACACAAAAGTATCAGTTTTCTCAAGTAGCGGTTTTCGAATGGAATTAAGAAGTCAGAAACTGTGCGGCACCTCAGGAGAATAAAAATGCAGGACCTGAGAAAAATTTGTATGACTGCACAGACGATAGATAGAAGCTTGAATTCAGGGCGGTATATAAAAATTGGCAACCTAGGCATGAACGATAGGCAACTCGAACGATGGGTAGTTTGAAGCTTGAATTCAAGGCGGCATGTCAAAGTCGGCAGCCTGGGAATGAACGATCGTCCTCACCAGTGGAGGAAAGGACAACAAAACCCCTCGACTTCGCAGACCGGATACACTGTAAAACACACTTTTGGCCAAATGCGTCAATTTAAACTGATGCATTGGCCTACTGCATTCGGATTGCATGCACTGCATCATACGGAGGACCCACATCAATGCCAATATGACAAAAATGTAACATTGTAAATATACATGTTTGGGGCATAAATCAAGCATGGCAGATTTATGCCAGGATACGTCAGAAAAAACAAAGCGTCTTGTGAAAATGTAATGCATCTACCCAGGAAATTATGCAATGCCTCCGCCATGCTACAAACCAAGTGTGAAGTTACTTTCACTTTCCCTTACAGTCTGTTTGTCGGTGCTGAGTGCTGGAGGTGATTTTTGGTGGCTTGGGACTTTGAAGGTATTTTTGGTCTTGTTGGTGTCTGTGCAATCCCTGTCATGTCCTAAAAGTGCCATTTTTGTCTTGTGATTGTATTTTGTATTGTTTTTTGTAGTGGATTGTTGAGTGTTTCACTTAATAGTGGTTCATACTTGGAGGGGTAGAGGGTACTTAGTGTTAGATAGGTTAGTGTTTATGTTTAGACTGCTCATTTTTTTGAGGGACATGTCGGGGGAGGAGCAGATCCAGTAACCTATCAGAGTATGAGTTCAAGGGCCTCCTGTGGCTCATAGGATGCTACCTGCCAAACATGTTAGCCTCAGGTGGTACGGTCATCCAAGGATACACTACCCACGACGTAAGGAGCGGTTTGCCAAAGTCAAGTTCCATTTTGATCATGCTTTTGGGGTCGACCACACCATCCGTCAACTGAAGCACCGATGGGCAAATGTCATCAGCTGGGAGCAGTTTTTGATTGATGATCCCGGCCTGGAAGTTTGTGGGACTGTGGGTAAGTACAGATATACCAAGTACTGATAGATGTGTCCCCTTGACAGATACCTGTCATTGTTATCTTGACTCATGTGGCAGATATGTGTTAGCAAGCCAGGCTACTGGCCAAATCTGTTCAGTTTCAATCATATGGCAGAGCATTGTTCATAGTGGCTGATCAGTAACCCAAAATGACCATGCTGTGCAGGGGAGGTCCAAAGGTTTTTGGGGACCCATCCGGCAATGTGTATGAACTGTTATTACCTGTGCTGGCAGGTCATTACTGAGTTCAAAATGGGGGCCCACCCTTCATGTATGTTTCAAGGGAAGCACACTCACATTTCACAACGGCCCAGGTTGGAGAGATTCTGATTTGTACCACAAATGATTTTACATGCAAGTAAAATTATTGATGTGTAATAATCCGTAGTGCACCTGTACAGGGCCATGATGTACAATGATCATTCACTGTGCAGTAGTGACATGTAATAAGCAAAGTGGAGCCAAGGAACATGAATGGCTTCTGTCTGATGTGAGGAGCATAGCAAAGGACACGTATTGTTTTGAGAAAGTGTCAGCTACATAGTTTGCCTGCTGAGTGTTGTATGCCCATTTACTTGGTTCACAAAGTCATCAAAGGCAGGCCCCCTTGCACCATGTCACTATGAGTAATTTGTTTGGACTTGGGGACTTATTTACCAGCCCCGTGTGCCACAGGAATGGCACATTTTGTGACCTTGTGGTGGTGCACAGGGCTTAGCCCTATTGACAAGGCCCCATAAGGCAACCATGTGTAGCTTTTTATGGCCTTCTAGATATGGAATAAGGAAAAGCAGTGCAAGTCACTGCTTTTCCTTACTCTGCATCAAAGAGGCGTGCCATGGGTGTTGTTGTGGGTCTTCCTATGCAACTCCCATGAACTTTGACGCTGCCCCAGGTATTCAATATTTCGTAAACCTGGGGTAGCACCAAAACCTTGCGCCTCTGTAAAGCAGCCGTAAAGAGGTGAAATGTTTACATTTCTCCTCGTTTTTTCCTCTTGCCATGTGTGCTGCATTCTGTGACGCACATGGTACAAGCACAACACTTCTTAAGATTGTTTTTGTGTGGGAAGGTGCCCTTCCTGCACAAAAACAATCCTGCTCGGCTTCCAATTGTGCTGCGGTGCAGGCAGAAAGGACAAAAATGCACTATATCTTGTAAAAACTTTGCTTTCCTGCCCTTTCAAATTGGCATAGGACAGCACAGCAAAATGACTTGTAATGCTGCCCTAAGCCAATTCTTTGTAAATATGCCCCATGGTAAGTAGTCTGTGCAGCTGAAACCTCATATTCCTGGTTTTCCACATTGACATGCAACATGCCATACCGTTCTTCTTAATTACTGTGGTAAATAAATAAATAATACCCTATTTTTGACTAGACTTATAGCATAACAGATAGCTCAATAAAATAAGAGTCAAGATTCGAGGTAGTAGGAGTTTCTGCAGGTTTATTACAGCATAAGGACAGGATCAGGACAACCTGCATGGGAATAGGACAATAAGGCCCGGCAGCTGCCGGGGCTGGGTCTGGGATGAGCGCGCCAACATTCAATAACAAAACATTGACTTATATACATAGCGCAAACACATAGCATTACATTGCAGTAGGCGTAGCAGTGGGTGGAGCAGAAGGCGTGACGCGTAGCAGTCGCGAGAGATAACAGTAAAAAGAGGTGTAACTGGGCGTATACATAGACATGTGGTGCAAACGTAACAGAATATGTCATGAATGGGCGGAAACTTTGGAGGGGGCTACCTAAGGAGCCGGGACCTTTAACCTAATGGTGCGCGAAAACTGGCAATGACGTGTTACTAGGAGAAGCTGGGGGCTACGAACTCTGTGCTAGGAGCAGAGACTAGAGTCTGAAGGGTCGGAGCGACATGTACCTAAACCCTATCTGGTATCTGATGTTTAGGGAACATGTTGATATAAACTAGAAGTCATGAGGGGAAAAGCTAACTTGATTCTAAGACTGGACCATGCATTATTCTACACGTAGTGCGTGATGAAGAATATTAAATGACCATTAAATACAGTATTTCTCTAACATGGAGACGAGAAGGCTAGACAATGACGGAAACTATTGATGCAGTTCAGTAGCTTTGGAATGCAGAGGAGGAGGACTGAACTGATAACTGGAATCATAACATACTCTTGGCAGACTCAGAGGCAGAGCCAAGCTGCACCGGGCACTGCGAGGCAGGAAGTAAGTGAAGGGTCGAGGATACAGGTGGGGGCTGTATCGCTCCTTAGCGAGGTTTTCAGGAGACTGGAGCTGAATCTGTGGTCTGGGCCCTTTTGAGGCCTAGAAACGGGGACTTTATAATGGAATAACGTGCACACTAAGAAACGTGGCAACATTACTTTACATAGGCTTGATATTCGTAGTATTCACGAGGACTGGAAAATGACATACCAGAGGTGGACACAACTGGAATTGCGTCATTAATCAGGCATGGGGAATAACATATGCATATTGGTCATGCACACATAACATATGATGGATGAAGCGTAGGGACACAGAACATGGCAAAATTTACTTTTCCACATTCCCTCCTTGTCACTACGTTTCCATCAGGAAACATCAATTTTCATGATACCATCTATCATTTCATACAGTATCATTTGCTCGTCTCGAATTGTCTTGGAACGGGATTTAGAACGGGGCTTGGGACTAGGAATACAAGAGGTAGCACACATGCTGCAAATCGCAGGGCCACATTGTATACAGAGGCAGCAGCTAAATATGATCGCTACTGCTATACTTAGAAAGGACAGGACTTTCCATCCCCATGCGGAAATTATATTCCAGAACCAACCGGACCATGTCCAGGTGCCTGGATCTTGATGTAACAGATGGGCAATCTTATGGAGTCTGGTTATAGCTGAATAAACAGACGGCGCGTTATTTGGAATGAAAATGCAGCAACTAGATCCGATGACTCTACAGGCCCCGCCCCTATCGGCCAGTATGACGTCAAGAACGAGACGATTTTGCAAAACGACAAATCTCATAGCAGATTGTTCTTCGGTTAAGTTACCTAGAGCAGAGGCAGTTTCATTTACTACAGCTTCAAGGGTTCTTGTTAACCTACGGATCAGTTTACTATTCTGGACAGGTCCTATAAAGAAGAAGAAACCTTTATTGAAATCTGTATACTGTTCTAGAGTAGTTTCAGTATAATCGACAATTGGGGACTCCCTTCTATGTCTAATGTGTACTAGATGTGTGTTTCTGTGATAATCAGATGGGGCTAGGAAAACAGGTGGCAGTAGGAAAGCAATGTAACAGGTTCCCTCCCAATCGAGGGGCAGACGGACATATGCGGTTTGACCACAAATAAAATAAGAATGACGTGAAGCTTTGAAAATAGATTTCCCACTGTCACTATATTTGACAACAGTAGTACATTCACTATGACCTATGTGTACAGAACCATAACTACGGACACATAATTCGCCTTTGACAGGTAGTACTGAAATAGCAGGTAAGTCTGGAGTAGTATCAGACTGAACATTCAGGACCATGAAATTCGACGAATAATTACCTAAATTATATACTTCGTTTTCTAGATCTAAACCTGTTCTGTGGGGGAGACCTTGCTTGTCTGGAAAACATGTACTGTTAAGAAAAGACATATCTGTTGAGGATGACGTTAACGTGGACCATGCTCCACACGAACCATTGTGTGAGAATGGATAAGGAAAAAGTGGCAGAACTCCTTTTGGTGTCTGAAAAGGGGGGAGTCGACCACACACCCAACAATTAGTGGCATTGCTGGTCTGGTGTGAATAATGTAACATACGGATAAATGTGTTGTTGCGCATAGCGAGGCGGTAAGAATATTCGTGAGGAGGCAGATCACTAAACGTGTGCTCTACTGTAGCATTAGCAGACATATTTACATGAGGAACTGGTAAATACAGGAAAAATGCGTAGCTGGTGCAGGAAATCATTATGCTGAGAAATAATAGGAAACTCAGAAAAACGATACAGTGAAGTGAACTTCGACTGACTCTCTCACTATGGGGGTCTATTTTATACATGTCAGAAACAATCTAACCGTTTCACCTAGGGGAGGACTTATACAATCAAACTGACTGACTTATTTTACTAGACCTGAGCTTCAACTTATACTCCTGTTGCGGAGTTTTCTCTAACAAGGGAGGGGTTGTAATAATGTCTTGTGCGGGACAGTCCTTAAGAGCAATATTTTGGCAGTCTTTCGAATCCTGGAAAATGTTTTTAGACGTTGGTTTCAATCCTTTGAAAAGTTTTACATGAGAAAGGTGGACCCACCCCTTCCTGCCTTCCAACTTGACGGCAGTTCGGGTGGTCAAGAGGACCTGACGTGGCTCCTTCCAACGTGGTTCCAGCGGACTTGATCTGTCAAAATTTCTGATCATCACAAGGGAGCCTGGAACGATCTCGTGCGGTGCCACCTCGGTATTGTCTGGAAATGCGGCGGCAACCTGTGAACGACATGAGTTGAGGGCAGACATCAAGGAAGCTAGGTAATCTGTCAGCATATTACATGAAACATCGGTAATACTTCGGGGTCTAGGAGTACCCCACATGTTAGGGGGGCGGCCGAATACGACCTCATACGGGGACAGACCTGATCTGGAATGTGCGACCATTCGCATATAAAATAAAGCGACTGGCAGAGCTATTAACCAGTCCACACCTTTGTCCTTACAGACTTTTGCAATACGGATTTTCAGAGTCTGATTATGCCTTTCGACTAGTCCAGCTGCTTCTGGATGGCGTACACAATGAAACTTCCACTGGTACCCTAACAACAGGGAAACGTGCTTCATTAACTCTGAGGAGAATGGCTGACCGTTATCAGAATATACGACTCTAGGGAGTCCGTATCTAGGGAAAAATTCACGAACCAACTGCTTGGCAGTGGTCGCGGCTGTGTAATCTGGGACTGGATATGCTTCTGTCCACCTGGACAAAGCGCATACAACTACAAGGACATACTTGAAACCTCGACATCGCTCCATCTGAATATAATCCATCTGGAGGACCTCAAAAGGGTGGTCAGGGGGCTGGAAACCACCTTGTTCCACCGGGACACTTTTACCTGGATTAAACTGACAACATATCATACAGGTACGGACTTTCTGCTTGGCTGCAGCTCGTAAATGCTTGTTGAACCAAATGTTCTGGATACTGTCTAACATAGCTTTTTCTCCTAAATGTGCTGGACTATGTGCGGTATTGATAATGACTTGAACCATAGAATCGGGGAGAAACCATGTGGCTCTACCCTTCGTTAACCATCCTTGATCTGTCTGGACCCCTCCTTGTTCGGACCATTTCTTGATTTCATCGGGAGTAGCATGTAACTGTATATCTATGACATCTTGTGTAGGGTCCTTAACTGTCATGCATGTAATCGGATCTGGAGTATGTGTCAGATTAACTGGAATGTCTGGAGTCTGTGCTGTAAGCTTGGCTGTGCGGTCTGCTAAATCATTACCTTGGGAAATAATGTCAGTGACTTTCGTATGTGCTTTGCATTTCATGATAGCAATAGATGTCGGTAAATGTATGGCATCTAACAGGGCTTGAATAAGGAGACCATGCTGAATCTTGGTTCCATGAGAAGTCATGAAACCTCTCTCCTGCCAGAGCACTCCGAAGTCATGTACAACTCCGAATGCGTAACGTGAATCTGTGTAAACATTAACTTTCAGGTTCTTGGCATGTATACAGGCTTGTGTCAGAGCGACTAGCTCTGCTGCTTGAGCGGACAGGGTATCAATACGGTGTGTTTCAATAACTTCAGTGTCGGTAGTCACTGCATACGCGGCGACTAGTTCTCCTGTACTAGTTCTCATACATGAACCATCCACATAAAGTGTCAGGTCAGGATCTGGTAACGGAATGTCTGTCAGGTCTTGTCTTGGCTTTGTCGTAATGTTAACTACTTCCACACAGTCATGTGGGTCTGGATTTAAACTAACTGATGGTAACAGTGTAGCAGGATTCAGAACGTTGCAGCGTCTAATTTCTATGTGTGGCTGGAACAGTGTCAATTCATAACCTGTTAAACGTGCAATTGTCAAGTGCTGAGTTTGTGTTCGGTTTAAAAGAACTTCTACTGAATGTGGGACTTGTACTGTCAGGGAGTGTCCTAAAACTATGGAATCACTTTGTCTGATAGCTAGTGCTGTGGCTGCAACTGACTTGAGGCACGCAGGCAACGCCTGGGCGACTGGATCTAATGTGCTCGAAAAATAAGCACAGGGCTTGTATTGACCTGCTTGATCTTGTGTGAGAACAGATAATGCTGTACCTTCCCGTTCAGTAACGAAAAGTGTAAAAGGCTTACTGTAGTTCGGTGTAGCTAGAACTGGAGCTTGACATAGGGCTTTCTTTAACTCGTTAAAACTAAGTGTATGTTCAGATGTCCAAGGGAGGACAGTCGATACGGCTGCCTCCTGTGTCGTTAACTGTAACAGTGGCTTGGCTAGAAATGCATACTGGGGAATCCATTGTCTACAATAAGAAGTAAGGCCGATAAAGGCACGTACCTCCTTCTGGGTTCTGGGCTGGGGAAGACTCGCTATTAACTGGATACGGTCGGGTGTCAACTGCCTACCCCTCTTGGACAGCAAGTGTCCTAAGTATACCACTTGCTGGACACAGAATTGAAGCTTCGAAGGTGACACCTTGTGCCCCATCTCGGCTAGAAAATACAGAACTGTAAGTGATGCTCGCTCGCAAGCACGTTCAGAACGGGCTGTGATCAGTAGATCATCGACATACTGGAGCAGGGCAGTGTCAGTTGGCATGTGAATATTGTCTAGTTGTCTCTTGAGTGCTTGACTGTAAATACTAGGACTTTCTGTGAAACCTTGAGGAGCGCGTGTAAACATATAGCTCCTTCCATTTAAACAGAATCCGAAAAGAAACTGGCTGTCTGGATGAATTGGAACACTAAAAAATGCATTCTTGAGGTCTATGACAGTGAAAAACATGGCTTCGGAATCAATGGCTGTTAACAGGGAAGAAATGTCTGGAACAACTGGGTACTGAGGAATAACACATTTATTAAGCTCTCGTAAATCAATCACTAATCGATATACTGGGGGTGCATTTGGATCAGTACGTTTCATGACTGGAATGATCGGAGAATTGCATACATTGGAGTCAGTTTCTACAACTACTCCTTGAGCCATGAGCTCGTCAATAATTTTGGATAAGGCTGCTACAGCCTCAGGTGGCAATCTGTACTGTCTGATTCGGGGTAACACTACACCTGGTTTGAGAGTCACACGATGGGGTGTGATTTGCATGTAACCTACATCAGTTGGACCTTGCGCCCATAAATGCTGTGGAACATTAGACAATCTTGAATCAAAATCTCGTAATACATAGTGACCCTTAAAGTCACGTAGGAACAGACGTATTCCCTCTGGGGAACAGCAAATAACTGCACCTAACTCTTTCAGTGTCTTAATACCTAATAGATTTTCTGGACATGACTTAGTAAGTAACAGGTCAGTAGTGCGGGACAATGGACCTACTTCTAGAGTAACTGGCTTAGATATCTCATTAACGATGGGTTTTCCTGAAAATCCAAGGGAAACATTTCTTGAGCCTGAGAGCGGAGCCCCTGGAACTTCGGCATGACTAATTGTGGTCCTACTTGCCCCTGTATCAATCAAAAACTTTCTGTCTTTCCCCAATACTTGACTGTGAACATAGGGACCTTCTTGATCTACAGGTATCTCGATGAGAGGCAAGCCTACCTCCCTCTCTAGGCTGTTTCATGAATATGACTGGTACTCTGGATACTCGGACTGTGCATACTGGTACATCTGTGATGTGACATGCTGTGTTGCAGCAATGGGCTGCGGTACTGTAACTGTCTGTGGTGCATTCTGTGACTGAGGAGTCTGTGAAACTTGTTCTTGTCTCGGCGGACGTGGTCTTTCTTTAGTCTTACCAGTAGCTATGTTGTGTTTCAGAACTGCACACTCGTTTATAAAATGACCTGGCTGTTTACAATAATTGCAGTTCCCTTTAACGGGAGCTGCAGGATGACTGGCTTGATTTGGACCCCTCTTCTGACTGTCTTGAGGAACAGATTGTGCAACTAGCACTTTCATTTTCGTGTCTTTCATACGTTTTCTCTCGTGTTCTTGCTCTTCCCTGATTCTATTCTGGTGATACTGGAGCATCTGGAGCATCTGGGACGGAGTATTAGCTTGCCAGGTGCTTTCGACTTTCAAAACTCGATTTTTAATTTGTGGACTTGAATTCTCGACTAATTTGGTGACGAAAAGATGAGGGTATGACTCACTACTTGTCTTGAGACCACTATTAATACTGAAACATTTTTCAAATCTAGAATAAAAATCACTAATATCCTCGTCTTGCTTCTGTTTACAGGCTGAGATTGCATCCCAGTCTTCTTTCCTAGTTGTCAATAATCTGGGTAAAACTTGAATCAATAATTCTGGTAAATCTTTACATTTATCTCCAAGACCGGTACCTGGTACTCGTGCCTTGTCTTCAGCTTCTAGAGCTGCCCAATCGATCTTTTTCTCTCCCACCTCCCATTCTTTTTCCTTTAACTTTTCATACACCCCTGCGGGTAACAGGACCTTTAACATTTTAATGATATCTGGGTAAGTGTATTCTCCCATACGGAGCATGTCTTTTAATTCTCTATGGAACCCTGCTGGATCTTTGTCATGACAGGGAATTAATTTCTTCATTTCAAGAAGTTCCATCTTTGATATTGGAGTGTATACAAACACTCGTTGCATTACGCCACCCGCCCCTTGGACTGGGTGGACTTCTCGTAACGGATTCTGTCTGTCTATGTAGAATGATTTACTTTCTGGGGGTGAGACATGAACAAAATGCGGGTTCAGGAACGTTCTATACTTGTGACGCTGTTCTAGAATAACATAGTATATTCGCCTGGAACTGGATCATAGACACATTCGTTAAGGGCTTGCCTGATTTCTGTAACAGACTTATTACTTTTAGGAGTACGCTGTGATGCTTGAGCATGTAATTCGAGTGCTGATAAACGCTTGTGTGGCGGCGGGGTTTGAGGAGTAGCTCCTCCTGCGGCCCCTAAACTGGAGTCGTCTACTGAGGCTCTACGTCCTGGCAGAGTGGGAAATGGAACTGTAGGCTGGACCGGGGGTACCGTAACAGGTACTCCGGTGTCTGGAGAAGCGGGAAGTGCCTGATTTACAGGGACTGGCGGAGCACGAACAGGATTTGCATATTCGGGGACTGTGTCGTCCAAATAGGACGAAATAAAAATATCAGCTGCGGTCGGTTTGTGACGTAGCTTGGTCGGAATTAATGGCGGCGGGAAATTACTGGGTGCCTCTGGGGTCGCTTTTGGCAGGCCTTCGGCAAGGAGAGGATACATACCCTTAATAAGGGCATGCCTCTGTCTGTCTGACTGTTCGGCTTTGACTTGTTCACCTATCTCGATTAATTCTCTTTCTTGGGCTCGTTCTTGGGATTCTCTACTTAACTCTGACTTTCTGACTTCCTTTTCCGTTCTTTTATGAGCTTCCTTGCGCCATAACTCGATGGCATCTTTCTGTGACTGTCTGGCTTTCTTTTTCCATAATGCTTCTTCTACTCGCATGATACATTCGGCATCCCATGTACCCGATACGGGCCATCTATACTTTTCTTCTAACTGTTTGGTATACTCTACCCATAAATCTAGATACATTATGGCGCTTATGCCATGTTTCTGATACATAAAATGACCTGGACTGTCCCTAGGCGGGACAGGAACTGCTTCTTCTAACAGACCCTTTCTAGTTTTTAACTGACGTAACTTGGAAAAGAGCGGCATGACTGAACTGTAATCTGGACACAATACAATACACAAAAAAAAAACACGAAATCACATCGCACTCATACCACAACAGGAAAATACATGAAGAACATTTATAAATAACAGTTCGAACAGAATATTACCTGAAATACTGAGAACAGAAATAGAACAGAATTCTCGAGAACGGAACAGACTAGAGTTACTGGATGCACTGCTGTAACAGTACGGAACATACCGGTCCCATAAAGGAACGCATCAAGACCCGTATCCACCTAGGTGAACACTTCGTTTGTGGGCTTGGGTACCACCAACCCACGGACCAGGAGTCAATTTAGATTGGTCCTGTCTAGATACTACCCCAGCAATGGTACTCACCGGGCAGCACGGAACGGAAAGCCTCGAACGGGACTGGACTACGACGGACTTCGGACTTCGGACTTCAGTTACGGGTGGGCCTCCGGATACCTCGGACCTTGGACTCTCGGCTTGGGCTCTGGTCGGGACTCGCCGCGTTCCTCCACCGTCTCGTTTGGATGCTGGACCGCCTCCTCCGTCTCCTCCGTGGGCCTGAGGGATACTTGGAGCAGAAATATCTGCCAGTGCACGGTATGGTTCCGTCACGACTGCAGAGGGTCAGGGGGTCGGCGTGGCTTCACCGACGCGTGGGGAAAGGGCAAGAACCTGTTCGGGCGCCATTATGTGGTAAATAAATAAATAATACCCTATTTTTGACTAGACTTATAGCATAACAGATAGCTCAATAAAATAAGAGTCAAGATTCGAGGTAGTAGGAGTTTCTGCAGGTTTATTACAGCATAAGGACAGGATCAGGACAACCTGCATGGGAATAGGACAATAAGGCCCGGCAGCTGCCGGGGCTGGGTCTGGGATGAGCGCGCCAACATTCAATAACAAAACATTGACTTATATACATAGCGCAAACACATAGCATTACATTGCAGTAGGCGTAGCAGTGGGTGGAGCAGAAGGCGTGACGCGTAGCAGTCGCGAGAGATAACAGTAAAAAGAGGTGTAACTGGGCGTATACATAGACATGTGGTGCAAACGTAACAGAATATGTCATGAATGGGCGGAAACTTTGGAGGGGGCTACCTAAGGAGCCGGGACCTTTAACCTAATGGTGCGCGAAAACTGGCAATGACGTGTTACTAGGAGAAGCTGGGGGCTACGAACTCTGTGCTAGGAGCAGAGACTAGAGTCTGAAGGGTCGGAGCGACATGTACCTAAACCCTATCTGGTATCTGATGTTTAGGGAACATGTTGATATAAACTAGAAGTCATGAGGGGAAAAGCTAACTTGATTCTAAGACTGGACCATGCATTATTCTACACGTAGTGCGTGATGAAGAATATTAAATGACCATTAAATACAGTATTTCTCTAACATGGAGACGAGAAGGCTAGACAATGACGGAAACTATTGATGCAGTTCAGTAGCTTTGGAATGCAGAGGAGGAGGACTGAACTGATAACTGGAATCATAACATACTCTTGGCAGACTCAGAGGCAGAGCCAAGCTGCACCGGGCACTGCGAGGCAGGAAGTAAGTGAAGGGTCGAGGATACAGGTGGGGGCTGTATCGCTCCTTAGCGAGGTTTTCAGGAGACTGGAGCTGAATCTGTGGTCTGGGCCCTTTTGAGGCCTAGAAACGGGGACTTTATAATGGAATAACGTGCACACTAAGAAACGTGGCAACATTACTTTACATAGGCTTGATATTCGTAGTATTCACGAGGACTGGAAAATGACATACCAGAGGTGGACACAACTGGAATTGCGTCATTAATCAGGCATGGGGAATAACATATGCATATTGGTCATGCACACATAACATATGATGGATGAAGCGTAGGGACACAGAACATGGCAAAATTTACTTTTCCACATTACGCCATTTAAACTTTGCCTTATGCTCTATGTTCAATCTGCAGATTGGATGAGACATTTACTACGTACATGTACTGAGCTTATTTTGTACACAGTGAGCCTAGAAACTTTCACAGAACATTGCTCAATGTTTTTATGTTGTAGGTGAACCTGAGCTGTCCACAGACAGAGAGGTGGCAGCATTCCGGGAGCCCAATGCTACTAGTGAGCGTCATCTGAATGTTTTCAGTGCTATGTGAGGATTGTGTGTGATTGCCCCTGGAATATATGTTTTTGGAAACACTTAGTAGATCACATGTATCCGGATATGTGTGCACTGTCATCCTGCATCATTGGTACCAAAGTAGTCCTCATATAGCTGCATCTCAGTGAAATATAAGAACGTGAGGCAGAGGATGAAAGGTCAACATTACTTGGTATATTTAGCTGTGTGTGATAGGACAACTATGTGAACCTGCATTTAGATAGCTCAAATGCAATCTGCTTGTGTGCTGCATGTTGCTACTGAGGTCATACACATGTACATGCATGTTCATACTATGAGCCAGGGCCACAAAGGAAGGGTGGGTTCATTCCTCAGTGCAGAATGGTTAGGTATGACTAGATATGGCACATGTTGACAGTCCACAAAGTGTGATGCTGTCAAAGGCATGACTCATGTCCTCCTCTGCTCAACAACCACTGAGCAACACGTGCTAATACTGTTTGAAGGATGTAGCAAACGAAAGGACAATGTGTATCAACACCTACATGTGTATGCTGTGTTGTCAGCATACAGAGCATTACACTGTCAGCATACTGGTGCTGTAACCTTTACTGTGACATCAGGACACATGTCTTCCTTGATTATCTGTAGGAAGAGACATGCAAAGTACAGCATAGGATATTCCTACCTGTGAGAACTAGGCATTCATGCACACACTCATCACATGGCAGTGGGTTGAGCTGATGTGCATCATGATCACAATCTACACTGATTTGTGGGAGCAGGTACTAGGGAATGTATAGAGCCACATGGTTTAGATGGAATCACAGTACTTGGAGCTTGTTGCATGGTTCCATAAATTCCCATGTGCCAGGATTGTTGTAGTACCTACAGGCCAACATGAAGGGTAGATAGCTTGCCACCATCCATCTATGTTTCAACCCAATTGCACGTTGCTTGTACCACCACATTAAGTACCCAGTGTGTCGATATGTGCCATGACTTGTGCACTCAACACTACATATACTACTCGTTCTCAGTAATATTTGGTGTACAGGTATATTTGTGCATGGGTTGACTTTTTGTATACATGCCATCTTGTAACAATGGTGCCTTTGCCTCACCTCATTACTTTTGGAGGAGCTGCTGTTTCGGTCTCCTGAGGGGCTTGAGACCTGTTCTCAAGTTCTTTGACGCCCCGACCAGGCAGCTGGTGATCCAGGCCACTATCATCTCTCGCCTGGATTATGCCAGCTCTCTCCTGGCTGGGGCCAACCAGGCTGAACTAACCCGTTTACAACGGGTTCAGAATGCTGCGGCGAGGGCGATTGTTGGTTTACCCAGATTCTGCTCAGTGACAGGTGTCCTTCGCTCCCTACACTGGCTCCCGGTTAGAAAGCGCATCCTTTTTAAGGTCTTGTGCCTTGCTTTTAAAATCTTGAGAGGTACAGGCCCGGAAATCCTGTCGAGTTGTCTGTCTTTTTATGTCCCTGCCCGGTGCCTCCGCTCTCAAGGTCTGGCCCTTGTGGTGGTTCCCAGATTCAGGCTTAGCCGCATGGGAGGCCGCTCGTTTAGGGTAATGGCTGCGTCAGCATGGAACTCCCTGCCCGTTGAAATCCGCCTGCTGGAGGACCTTTTGACTTTTCGGAAGGCCTTAAAAACCTTCTTGTTTTAGTTGTTTCTTAGTCTCTGTTCTTGCCTCTCGTTGTGTTACGGGCTACCTTGTCTCTGCGCCAGGACGCTCCTTGGCTGGAGTATCTGTGCGCATAATAAATAGACGTAACATAACATAACATAGCATGTATATCAGAGGACTGATTGTCATTTTAACCAAACTTAACTCAATAAATCAAGGTTTATATAACAAGTACTCACCCTTGAGGGTCTCATGGGGCTGAGGGGAAATGGAGGAGCTGCTGATCCGTCTGGACGCTGGTGGTTCACTCGAACAGCCAGGTCTTGAGATCCTCCCTGAACTATCATTGTATGGTGTGTACATGCCACATGTGAGGTTTTTGTTTACTAAAGGATATCGTTGAATTGAGTCTGTTCAGTGTCATCTGAGTCTGATACTTTTTTCCATCCTTTACCACCACCTCAGGCTTGTTGCCTGGGCATACGACAGGATGGGTTGGCGATATGTTGATGAAAAGGCAGCCAACAAATTGCCCACTGTCCAACAGGCCCAACAAGGAGTATCCAAGGCAGGACATGGCCAGGCAACTACTATGCCCCATAGTGGGAAGATGGATTAATTCCGGGAACCTCCACAGGATAAATCCCCTTTGTGCCACATGCTCCAACAGCAAACCTTGGACAGCAATCTGGCACTAATCCACAGGTAATGAACAACCTGGTAGAACTCAAAAGACGTATGGAGGTGTGGAGCAGCAGCTGGGCATGATCATGCACAGTATTAGCAGTTTGCAGCAGGCGGTGGACTGGATTGCTGATCAAATCTGAACTTCACAGTTAAATCCTACCCTTTCCTATTTCTATTTACATGATAATTATATATATATATATATATTACCTACTGGCGGTCGCCAGTAGGTATATATAGTTAGGATTTTTTCTCTATGGGATTTTTGAAAATTCTATGTCTAATAACTTTGGCGTTTGTGGACGGAATTGGCTGAAATTTTCTGGAAAATGGAACATTTTGTTTCTGAGTAGCCCTTGGAAATTTGGGGGGGTTTCGTCAAGGGGGGGCCGAGAAAAAAGGGGGGTCCCAAAACGTGTTTTTAACATTGAGTTTTCCATAGGGCGGTTGGCCTCACTTTTAGCCCGAACGGCTGAATGGATTTCCATGAAATTTGGCAAAATTGTAGGGACTGGTAGCCCGATGTGCCTTTTCTAGGTCTCAATATATGTGCTCCAGTGGATTTTGAGAAATTAACGTTTAAAAAAAGATATATATCTGTAAGCGCGCTCCGGGCAGCGCTCCGGTCCGCGGACCTTAAGCGTACCGGAACTTCGCGTAGCTAAGCTGATTGGCTCTCCGGTGTCTGTCAACATTCTAAACAGTCCGGAGCGGCCGCCATCTTGTCTCTCGGTAGGATTGAGAGACAAGAGGAGGCCAAAACAAAGGCGAAAATGACCATAAGGGGGCATACTAGATCCTCCCTGACCCCCTAGGTTTAATGTGGAGGTTTTAAAAGGGCCCCGCGGGGCAAAAAAAACAAAAAAAAAATTTTGTTTTTTTTGCGTGGGGAGCGCCCGGTCCGCGAACCGGGAAGCGTTCTGGGCAGCGTACTGCAATGAAAAATGAATGATAGACTTTTCAAATGCTGTATGTTAATTGATTGTTGTTTTTGTTGATTATTTTTTATTTTCTTTATTTTTTAAGCATTTTTTTTAATGTGATTGTGTTTCATAATTTATTAAACTTTCTAACATTTCATTGTCAGAAATTTCATAATTATCATGGAATATACATTGTAGTCTCTGAGGGTGTAAAATGTCCTCATTTGCAAGGAGGTTATCTACTGCTTGTACACATTGCAGTAGTTCATTGTCCCAAGTTTCATCGAAAAATTCAATGTCAATTTGATCAATTGTATCAATCAATTCTTGGCTGCTCTCTTGCAGGTCCATTTCAAAACAAACTTGGTTTTCGCCTTCCATTTTGCCTGAAATTTGGATTAAAAAAATATATATTAGTAGAGATAGGGCAATGTTGGGAATAATTTTAGATAGGCATTTTTTATCAGTGAATTTATCTTTGGGCAGTGTATAGTATCAGAGTGGAAGTAGGAATATAAAAAAGTGTATGTGATTTAACGTAAGTAAATTCATAATTATACAAGAGAAGCCTAACTACATCCATAACTATAACAGAGAAGTCTCTCTAAATCTATAACTACTACAGAGGGATAGTATATATCTATCAGAAAAAGTTTACCATATTAACTTATAGTGCACAATATACTTCAGTTTTAAAAATAAAAACTTACCTTTAGAAAGAAGTTGAAGGAATTAGTGAAAATACTATTGAAATGTACAGCAAGAAGTAGTAGTCAAAATGGCTGTGTTTTCTTCTCTTCCTTTATATATATTCAGGTATATAACCAATGAAATGTCAGGTAAAAAAAATAGAAAATGAAAGTAACATTTTCATTGATTGTCAATTCCAACACTTCAGATGTGTTTTGTGAAGTAATTTACCTCAGGGTATTTAGAGAGGTCTACAGGCTAAATGACTAAATGGAATTCCAATCAAATTTGTGAAAATGGTAGGGATTGGTATGTAGTATGAGCTAATCTATATTTGGTGAAATTGTCTCCAGTGGCTTTTCTGTGAACTACTTTCCCACCTTTTTTGATGGTGCGCTTCCTAGAGAGCGACCCGGTACGCGAACCGTTGAGCGCCCCGGTTCGCGAACCTTAAGCGTTCCGGGAGTCCACCATTTTGTGTTTCGGTCGAATTAAGATACAAGATGGAGGGCAAATAATGTTCAGAATGGGTAGAAGGGGGCACGGTAGAGTTATCTTGACCCCCTAGGTTTTCTGAGGGTGGCTGAGGAGGCTTATATGTGCGAAAAAAAAACATTTTTAAAAAAAATTTCGCGAGGTTAGCTCCCAGTTCGCGTACCGGGTAGCGCCCCAGGGAGCGTACTTTGTTGGAAATTAGTGAAAAATGTTAGAGTAAAATAATTATTGTGAGTGATCAGATGTAGGGTAGCTCTGAGAAGAGCTTTTGGGTTTATGGTACATTTAGGTACTTATAAGTAGGTACCAATGCACATTCTTAAATTCAGAGTGAAAACTCTGTTGCCCTCATCTGAGAAGTGAACTCCATCTCCTCTGTAGATATCTTGCATGTAGTAACGCAAGTTATTGTTGTACAGGGAGCCCATTCCATGGTCTCTCATGTAAGCTGAAACAGATTTGTTTACATGCTTCCTCGACTTCTCAATTTGTGGATAAAATTGGTTTGACCACCTCCATTTCTGTCTTTGGCATATATTTGAATATACCAAGGCAGTCTGAGGAAAAAGTGCCATTAATTGCTCAAAGGTGTCCTTTAAAAGCATTTCCAGACCTACACCAGTCAAAGTGCCCAAGTCATTACCTCCACAGTGCACAATTAACAGGTCAGGTTTGGGCAAATGCATAAAGGTTTTCACCAATGGTATCAATTGGTGACATTTTAATCCTCTGTGGCCAAACCACTTAATTTCCACATCTTGTAAATTGAGGTTAGGTAATTTCCTGTTTTCAACGTACCTTTGAGCCCAGTGAATATAACTATGTCCAACAATCCAGACAGAAAACATGGTGAGAGAAGGTTCTCCTGCAGTCAGATGAAGTGTGGCAATGAAATGGCAGTTGAAAAAATGAGAGTTTAAAATGAAAAAAACTGTGGAGTTTCTGTGTTCATGAAGCAGTAACAGTGATTGGTGGATTTTGATTGCTGAAAACAGAAAGTTAGGGTGCACGGATGTGTTCTTTGAAAGATGTATTTTGAATGGTCAATAAAAAATCATTAAATGAAAGAATGCACTGGATATGCAGGTGCACTGAGAGTTCAGAGTTCAATTGCAACAAAGTTGTGTGAACTTGCAAACACCAGAAGTCTTCCAAGAGGTGGTTGCCGTGCAGAAAAGACAGAAAGGGCAGAGGGGGGAAGGGTTTTCATTTGAAAAAAAGTGAGGGAAGAGTTTTGATTGGGTGACATGAGAAATATGTGTGAAGAATTACAGCATTTCTGTGCTTTTGATAGCTGCAGACTCTGGAGTGCATACCTTTTGCTCTGCTGAAGACAAATTGGTGTGTTTCTGAGACTGTTTTCAAACTCAAAGTATTTGCTAAGGTGAGAAAATATTTCTTTACTTTAGAGAATAGTGTGCTTTAAGGAGAAAATTATGAATTATGTGGCGCAAATTGCTTGTAAATATGCTCCCACCTGTGCATGGAAAATTTAGATTTTGAATGTTTGTGTTACATAGCCATGTTAAAAGTGACCCAACCATGCAGGAAAGGCAATCAAAAAACGCTTTTATGTGTCTTAAGGACATTTTAAGTAATTTTCCCATGTGCAGTGTTTTGAAATTATGATTTGAAAATCGTTTTTGAGGTAAAGGAATTGTTTTTAAATTTATGACAAGGACATAATGGTGTATGCTTCTTTATAAGGCAATTGACTGTCCCTGACTTTTCTCTGTGGCGCAAATTGCTTGTAAATATGCTCCCACCTGTGCATGGTAAATTTAGATTTTAAATGTTTGTGTTACATAGCCATGTTAAAAGTGACCCAACCATGCTGGAAAGGCAATCAAAAAACGCTTTCATGTGTCTTAAGGACATTTTAAGTCATTTTCCCATGTGCAGTGTTTTGAAATTATGATTTGAAAATCGTTTTTGGGGAAAAGGAATTGTTTTTAAATTTATGGCAAGGACATAATGGTGTATGCTTCTTTATAAGGCAATTGACTGTCCCTGATGTTATTTTTCCCATTTTAGTGTAAGACCTTTGTGTGTGGCGCAAATTGCTTGTAAATATGCTCCCACCTGTGCATGGCAAATTTAGATTTTGAATGTTTGTGTTACATAGCCATGTTAAAAGTGATACAAACATGCTGCAAAAGGCAATCAAAAAACGCTTTTGTGTGTCTTAAGGACATTTTAAGTAATTTTCCCATGTGCAGTGTTTTGAAATTATGATTTGAAAATCGTTTTTGAGGTAAAGGAATGTTGTTAAAATTTATGTGCGCCATATGCCCCCAAATTTCTTTTTTAGGGGTGCAGCAGGGTGTTATTGAGACACCCCTGCAGCTTTGGAAAAATTCCTAATTTGCGATGAGCAAATTGTTAATCGCAAATTGCACCTTCATTTATATGAGCCTCCTAGCCCATGGAAATGAATGGGTAATTTGCAATTAGCAATTTGCTCATCGCAAATTTGGAATGGTAAAGAATCGCTATTTATTCCTTAAAAATCGCTATTTTGGAAATGCAAAATAGTTATATGATACATATGGCGGTTGATGTCTAAGAAGATAAGAAGCTTAGGGATACATTTATGATGACTGGCGCAATGAAGTTGACATCACTTACTTCATTGGTAGAGCTTTACATGTATTATGTCCTCTGTATTCTTCATCAAGCGTAACTTTAATCTGCAATCCTGAGTAGGCCTCACCTTAAACAAACCTCTGGATAGGCCACATCTTATTGTCATCCTGAATTAATCATTTAAAATGCTAGGGACAGATTTATGATAGGTGTATGCCTCTTTTGCGCCACTTAGAAAACACTGTCCATGGGGAAATGACTTAAAATGTCCTTAAGACACATGAATGTGTTTTTTTAAAACGTTTGCAATTTTTTTGGGTCACTTTTAACATGGTTATGTGACTCAAACAGTCAAAATCTAAATTCGCCATGCTCAGGTGGGAGCATATTTACAAGGAATGTGCTCCATGGGGAAAGGTCTTATAATGTAATATGGGAAAAATGACATCAGAGACACTGAAATGCCTTATAGAGAAGCATACACCATTATGTCCTTGTCATAAATTTGCAAACCATTACTTTTCCCCAAAAACGATTTTCAAATCATAATTTCAAAACACTGCACATATGGAAATGACTTAAAATGTTCTTAATTCAAAATTTGCTATTCCTTATTTTGCGATTGCACTGAAGGATTTGCAAATTTTACGATTCCTTAAATGCAATGTATCAAACAAAAAATATGTAAAAAATGATATTAAGGATTTGGAAACTACCACCAACTTCTAGTTTGTGGTAATTTGCGAATTCTTTTCAAAAAGCTTTTTTTTAAAAAAACAAAAGGTCCCATATGACGCCAACACATGCCCTTAGGGCATGTAGGTGTGCCATATGCCCCCAAATTTATTTTTCAGGGGTGCAGCAGGGTGTTCTTGAGATACCCCTGCACGCTTGAAAAAATTCCTAATTTGTGATGAGCAAATTGCTAATCGCAAATTAAACCTTCATTCCTATGAGCCTCCTAGCCCATGGAAATGAATGGGTAACTTGCAATTAGCAATTTGCTCATCGCAAATTAGGAATGGTAAAGAATCGCTATTTATTCCTTAAAATTCGCTATTTAGGAAATGCAAAATATTTTGATGATACATATGGCAGTTCATCTCTAACAAGATAAGAAGCTTAGGGATAGATTTATGATGACTGGCGCATCACCAGGGATGTGCCAGTCATCTTGCGCCGCTGTTCCGCCACCCATGGTGTGCTGCATTTACAATGCGGCGCAGCATGGGGCAAAAACGGCACAGATGCTTGACGCATCTGTGCCGTTAAGGTGGCGCATTGCTGGAGTTGTATCGCAAGTGCGATGCAGCTCCAGCAAGGCTCAGGGGTGCACCATCTCCACAATGTTGCGTCAAGACCTATGCCTGCTTCAAGCAGGCGCAGGGTTTTGACGCAGGTTTCTCCTATCTGATTGTAAATGCGGCACACCATGGGTGGCAGAGCAGTGGTGCACGTTAACTGGTGCATGCATGGGGATGTGCCATTTAACATAAATCTGCCCCTTTACATTTAAGTATGTGCAGGGGACACAGAGTCGGTGAGGCTTATCCAAGGTTAAGAAGAGATGAGTCCTGTTCAGTGAAAAATTAGACATAGGCTTCACCTGCTCAGCATCGCTGGACATGGCTAAATAATAGCTGCAAAATGTTACTCTTGTTAAACAATTTTACTATTATAATCTGTGAGATTTG
Source organism: Lissotriton helveticus (assembly GCF_964261635.1). Taxonomy (NCBI): domain Eukaryota; kingdom Metazoa; phylum Chordata; class Amphibia; order Caudata; family Salamandridae; genus Lissotriton; species Lissotriton helveticus. The sequence goes on along the minus strand of NC_136063.1, from coordinate 760,722,494 downwards.
TCTCTTACTCTGCAACATCTCATTGTTGTTATCTTTCTTTAAAGATAAAGACAACCTCAACATGAGCGACAATCTGCAATCAGTTGATTTTGACCTCATCATTGAACTTGTAATTGAAACATCAGTGGATGTTGATCCCTTGGATGATTTAAATCCTGAGGATGAAGAAGAGCGTGATGAGGATGCAGATTTGTCCGAATTATATGATATAGGATGGGAAGCTGACCTGCTTGAGCCTTTGGAAATATAAACATTTATTTTTAAAATTTATAATTAATAAAAAGTAAAAAGGTAAACCGTTTAATTTAAAAATAAAGACACCTTCAAAAGCAGGTTATGTGTAGTGTCTTCAATAAAATATTAAAATATGCTCATAAAATTAGATCAGATTCACATATAAAATAGCATAGGTAACATAAATATAAATGTCATTTCTTTTCTGGTATTTCTGTATTGTAAATTTGCCAACGACTAAAAAATCTTCTAATTAAAATGTCAAGTAGTGTGTTAAGTTTTTGATCACTGTTACTGATTTACTGTTTGGTAATAATGGTTAATAACATTATTTATTATATTTTTCCACAGATTCAACTGCAGATCATTTCAAGATTTCACCATGCCTACAATAGAAAGACAGAGAAAGGCTGCAAAACGTCAAAGACAGCAGGTGAAAAAAAATACGCAGCAGTCCTCTAACAAAAAGATTTGTCAAGTCACGAAGAAAGCACCGGGTAAGAGCACAAAACAATTTATAAGAAATATGTGTAGTAAAAAAAATATTACTACAGAAAATGTTTCAGTCCATAAAACGAGAAGGAAATCAAATGGAAAGGAAAGGCCAATGAAAAATGTTACTGCTAGAGCAAGAGATAACTCTGTGCATGATAGTAGAAGGAAACAACAGTTTAGGGAGATTCGTAAACGAATGTTCCGGAACAGGATAATTGGCAATTTGTTAAAAAATATTAAGAAAGGTCAACAGAAACTGGTTTTTTATAAGACAAAAAAAAAGTTGAGAAAGTTATTGATCAGGCATTTGAAATTAAACGTAAGTTATTTATTTTGATAATCAATAGAATTAGGAAGCTAAACAAGGCAATTTTTGATTTCAAAAGAAATAGTAGATGGAAGAGAATAGTTAATCGTAGTAATTTTTGTGAAGTTTTTTCTGGAGAATGGATGCATAGTTCAAGCTGTGAGGCATTTTTTAATAAGGAGAGTTATTTCCAGGATAATGATTTGGTGCATGCAGTTGACACCAGTGGTCGTGCTTATGAAGTGAAAGATGGTTGTCCAGTTGAAAAAGAAAAACTTGTGACAACAGAGGCAGAAGAGGTGTTAGGTAATGAGGTTTTAGGAAGACGTGCTAAGGGTCCTGTGTACACCTGGAAGTGTAGTAGTATTTGCAGTGTGCGACAGGATTCCATCAATTTGCTTTGTGATTTTGTACGGTCATTTAATAAGAAAAGTTTGAAGCAGAAAATGATGTTGTTGCAAGAATTAGATCCTTGCAGAGTAAGAGAAGTGACAGGTTTGCATGGACATTCACTGGCTTGTCTTTCCAGGAGAGTATGCCAGAGTGTTTTTCATCATTTCAGGATGCTAGCAGTGCATCATAACAAAGTGAGGAAATTAGTTAGAATGTTGTATTATGCTAAGAGTCCAGCAATTATGCTTAAACAATTATGCGCTGCTCTTTTGCATGGTTCTGAAATAGATGTGAAGAATATATGTGAAGAAATTGAGTTTTGTTACTTTGGAAGTAAAGAGGAGAATGTTGAAATTGAGCAAGAAGAAGAGGGTCATGTGGAAGATAGTGTACAGGTTTCCAGTACAGATAATTTCCAGAGGGAAATTGCGACGTTTGAGGTGAAATCAAGTGAGAGGCCTAATTTCACTTGTGTGTGTTGTCGACGCACTTATTATAAGAATCAGACTAAGTTAGTGGATTTATATGCAAAAAGTGAAAGGGAAAATAATAGTGAATGGAAGGATTTTGCAACATACTTGATGGTAGAAAATTGTTTTGATTTGGGATTGGATCAACGTGTGTGTAGTTATTGTTGTTGCAAATTAAATCAAATCCAGATGCCTGCTAGAGCAGTTCATAATAATCTGGAATTGGTTGAGATTCCTTCTGAATTGAAGGATTTAAATACTTATGAATCTATTTTGATTCAAAGTATCCATCCCTTTCAGGCTATTGTAAGAATGGAGCCAAAGACAGGGAAATTGCCTCCATCAGATTTACAGAGAGGATTAAAGGGAAGAGTTGTTTATTTGCCTCTAGATTTGAAGAAAAACATTAACACAATTGGAGTAGAAAAAGTGGAAGAGGAACCTCTGGTTATCTTAGTTAATGGGGTTCCGACAAAGAATAAGAAAATATGGCTAGATTTAGTAGATGTTAGGAAAGTTAAAAAGGCAACATTGTATTTGAAAAAAAATAATAAATACTATAAGAATGTATATGTTGCAGAAGAGGAAGTAAGTGAGGAAGAGGATAGCGATTTGTGTGCTGGTCAAATTGAGAAAGTAGAACCCTCTACTAGTGAAGAAATATATGAACATTATAGTGTTCATCCTTTGCATTCCAAGGAAGTCATGGGGAATGCTATTGAGTTGTTTCAAATGAAACAAGCCAAAGGGAGTCCCATTAGTGTTTGGGAGGAAAGTTTGGAAGCTCGGTGTTTCCCACAGCTTTTTCCAACAGGTCAGGGAGGAAGATATGATGAGCGACCTCATCAAATTCCTGCTTCTGAATACCGGACTTTGCGATTGTATGCAGGAGATGCTAGGTTTCGACAATGCATTCCTTATTTGTTTCATCTCCTGTTTGAAAGCGATCTGTCTGGACTGTCATATGCAGTGAACCACATCTTGAAAAGTGGTATACACATGCAAAACATCTCGGCAAGTGACTTTATGGATAAAGTCAATGTCCAAGACAGTATTTTGGATTCTCACCTGATTAATCTCATGGCGTGTCAGCGTGGTACTAATGAGTACTGGTACCGTCGTCATGGTGATTTAAAATGTATGCTGAGGAACTTAGGTACTCCCACATGGTTCCTCACTCTGAGCTGTGCCGAGTATGGCTGGGAAGACTTACTTGAATTTCTACGAGAGGCAAATGCTAACGTAGATAACATCGAATTCAAGACACCTGGAGAACTGTGCTCTTTGGATCCAGTCAATGTATGTAGGTACTTCAATCATAGATTTGAAGCTATGATGTCTTTCATCATGAATAAGAAGAATCCACCTCTTGGAGAGGTGTTGGATTTCTTCTGGAGAAAGGAGTACCAAGCAAGAGGTGCTCCTCATATACATATGTTGCTGTGGATCAAGGATGCACCTAAATTTGGAACGGATCCAGAAGACTCAGTGATGAGTTTCATCCAACAGTATTCTACGTGTGCTGTTCCAAACGCAAAGGAGAAGAAAAGCCTAAGAGAAAAAGTTCTGCATTTCCAAAGCCATCGATGTGGAAAGTACTGCCGTCGTAAATTCCGAAACAAGGACAAGTTCTACACTAAATGTCGTTTCGGCTTTCCACGACCGGTGATTTCTAAAGGAAGAGTAAACAGTTTGATGTCTTCGCTGCGACACAATGTCATGAAGAAATCACCTAAAAACACTTACAATTTGAAGAGGAACCAAGAGTCCAAGTACATCAACGACTACAACCCGGTGATTTTGTCCATGTGGAATGCTAACATGGATATACAGTTTGTGGCTGATAACTGTATGGCTGTGGCTCGGTATGTGACGTCTTACATCACCAAAAAAGAGAAGACAGAATTGAAGGATATGTGGGAGGACATTTCCCATGAAAAGAGCCTCAGCAAGAAGTTGTACAGTTTCAGTCTGAAGATGTTGTCGCATCGAGAAATCGGAGCGTACGAATGTTCTGACCGGTTGTCTTCAGCAAGTCTCTATGCCAAGTCCAGGAGTATCGTTTGGGCGAGTCTTGGTCTTGCAGCAACGCGTAATCGAGTTCTCAAACCTGTGCGGGAAATTGAGTATTTGGCGGAAGAGGAGCCAAACAGTACCGACATTCTGAAGACAAACATGTTGGATACATATTATCCAAATCGAAGCAGTCACCTCGAGAATGTTTGTCTGTATGAGGTTCTGCAAAATTACATATTCAAGAGGAACATCAAAGAAGATACTGAGAAAGGAGTGTATGCTGTAATAGGAAGTGAGGGATGTCTGGTCAAGCAAAGAAAATGCCACTTGGTAAACCATCGAAAATTGAGTGGTGAATCTCCTGAAAAAAAGGAGTTTTTCTATTTAGCACTTTTGCAACTTTTCAAGCCTTGGCGTGCAGAAGAGGAACTGCTTGGAGATTTCCTCTGTTACGAAGACTCTTTCAATGCCGCCAAGGAGACCATAGAATGTCCTGCTTTTCCCAAATATGTAGAAATGTTGAATGCGGAAATTGAGCAGGAAGCAACGATTGCAGCCGAGATTGCCAGAGACAGTTCTCAGGACAGTCAGAGTTCTGCTTCATTGAGTCAGGATCCACTAGGAGGACCTGTTATCGAAAATGAAGCTGCCACTGCTATGAATGAAGTGGAAAGAGCCATGGCACATGCTCAAGAGGATGCGGTTAACTTAGAAGAGTTGGAAAGACAACTCAACGTTGAGCAGAGGAAAATATATGACGAAGTTACCATGCAAATTGATCATGGATTAAGTCATGATAAGAAAGAGTGCTCATGTACGTCGTTGAAGCCTGTCCGACTGTACGTGAGTGGAGAAGCGGGAACTGGAAAAAGTTTCCTCATTAAAGCAATTTCATGCTATTTGCAGGAAAGGACAGAGTCATCGCTGTCTTGTGTTGTCACTGCTCCAACTGGACTGGCAGCACATAATATTAAAGGGATTACTTTACATCGTTTACTGATGCTGCCAGTGGAGCATGACAACAAATTACAATATCACAAGCTATCTGGAGATGCTTGTTTTGAAGTTTCAAGAATCTTGAGGAAAATGAAACTTCTTATCATTGACGAAGTAAGCATGGTTTCCAATGTCATGCTTGCCTTTGTGCATTTGAGGATGCAAGAAGTTCTCAAAACAGAGTATGATGTGTTATTTGGTGGCAAACACATCATTGTTTTCGGAGATCTTCTGCAGCTGACACCAGTGAAAGGGCAACCTGTGTTCAAAATGCTCACGCATGAAGATACCAGGAAGTGCCTAGGCAGCATTGGCAACGTCAATATATGGTTAAACTTCAATTATGCTGAACTGCATGAAAATATGCGTCAGGCGAAGGATGAAGTTTACAAGACTATTCTACAAGATGTTAGAATTGGAAAAGTGACCGAGCATGGGAAAGAAGCTTTACATGCACGATTACTGTCAAATTTATATCCAGAACAAGATGTTGTGCCTGAGAATATTTTTCAGAAAATTACTGAGAAGAAATCTGGAATATGTTTGATGCCAACTCTTGCAGAATGTGCCAAATTTAACAACAAAATGTTGCATTTAGAAAAGCAAGAGATTGTGAAACTGGAAGCTATTGATAGAGTAGAGCATATGGGATCAACAATTATTTTGTCTGAGAATCTGAAAACAAAATTGGATTCATTAGAGAAGAGTATATCTAAAACTGCAGGTTTTGAAAAGAATCTGAATGTGTGCTTGAACTGCCGTATAATTTTAAGAAGGAATTTACATGTTGAAAGAGGTCTGGTAAATGGATCAATGGGTAATGTTGTTGATTTTGTGAAATACAGAAATAGAGATGGAATTGAATTTTTAAAAATTAAATTTGATGGCATTGAGGAAGTACAGCTAATTGCTCGTTGTTCTGCTAGATTTTTGCTTGTAAAAGACTTATATGTTCGCCGTAAGCAGTTTCCTGTTTGCTTGGCATATGCGGTGACAATTCATAAATCGCAAGGTTTAAGTGTAGACAGTGCATTGGTGAATATTGGCAGTTCTGTGTTCAAGGAGGGTATGGCATATGTGGCATTGTCACGAGTTAGAACTTTATCGGGATTGTACTTGATTGAGTGTGATGTCACAAACATTTGTGCGGATCTAGATTGTGTTAAGGAATACAATAGGTTAAGAAGAGAGTATGCGCCACATTTGCCTCAGTATCCTTTGTTTGAGAAACGTGTGGTAGGCCGGAAACGAAGAAATGAGAACAATACTGGGGAGGTTGTAGCAAAAAGACAAAAAGTCAATGAACCTAAAATTACAAGCAGAAACAAAAAGGATTCTGTTGAAGATGTTGTTGGTTTTCAGTTTGAAAACAGTTCTGGTGTCAACTGCTATGCTAATGTAGTGGTTAATGTTTTGTTTTCTCTAAAAAATGTAAAAGAAGAGATTGTGGTCAATTCTGATCAAAGATTTTGCAGTTTGTTAAATTCTGTGTTAGAGAAATGTACCACTGATAGAAGAAACATAGAAAGTGTGTCTGAAATTCGAAATCTGTTAGACAGATGTTCAGGCCAAACACAATTCTCTCAAAATATTCAGCAAGATTGTCAGGAGTTTTTAATGTATATGCTTGATGTATTACATGCTGAAGGTGTAGATGTAGATCAGCTGTTTGGGCTTTCTTATCAATGGCAGCATGACTGCGAGAACTGTATGGTATCAAGTACTACTAGTGTAGACTCAGAAAGATTTATATATTTAACTTTGCCAGACAGTAAATCAGTCTCCTTTAATAAGCTAGTAAAAGCAGCTGATCACAACATGGAGTGTAGCCAATGTAAATCTGAAATGATGTCCACATTATTTATACGAACATATGGCCAGTATGTCATTTTAATGTTCCAACGATGTAGGCCTGATGGAACAAAATTGACAACTTTAATTAAAAATTTTGTAGCTTCGCAGTTGTCAATATCAGGAAGGACTTTTGTAACTGCAGCAATTATATATCATGACGGCCCTTCAATAACATCAGGACATTACACAGATTATTTAAAGTCTAGAAATGGCTGGTCATTCTGCAATGATTCTGTTTTAATTTTCAAAAAAAAATTGCCGTATGACCTTAAAAACTCTTACCTGGTGTTTTTAAAACCAAAATTTTAGGGAAATAATCTCGGGATGTGCTCTGTGGAATTTCAAGAAGTTCTAATGGCTCCTACACAATTTGGCCTTGAGGATAAGTGTAGTTCAGAGACATAACTTCTAACCATAGGACTGGACATTATGGAGAAATACGTGCACTTTGAATGAGTTCAGAAAAACTGTTTCTTTTTATAAGCTAATTGAAGCAGCCAATCAAAACATGGAGTAGAGGGAATGTAAGTCTGCAATGCTGTCTACTGTTTTACATTGCTTTGTGATTAAAAGTGATGTAGAGAATTAAATAATTGTAGTAGTCATAGAGGTAGTGTAAGTCTGCTTGTATCAGTGTCATAGGAAAAGTAGAACATGACTGAGCAAGAAGGGGAAGATATTACTATTCCAGGATTGTGAAAATGATCTTCAACATTTTAATTCTGAAAGTTGCGGAAATGCCAAATGACGGGATTGGCTTACAAGAAATCCAAGAGTTATAAATGGCTCTGACCAGATTTGGCCTTGTGGAAAATTGTGGTAGAGAGCAAGAAGTCATTTATTGCATGTAACGTGTTTTTAAAAACGATGGAGATTTTCTTTCAGAAAGTGGCGGGCTGAAAGTAATAACAGCACAAAAGAGTGTAAGCTGTTCATAGGACATCCTTGGACGTCATGGAAAGTAAGTTAACTTTAAGGAGTTCTGAATTTTGATTTCTGATGTTGTATGGGTTTTTTAAACACAATCATTTTGATTGTGTTTTTTTTCCCCCGCTGTTACATGATGAATACCTTCAAGTCACTGTTTTTAGTGAATTTTGATACATTCTGAGAACAGCAAAAATAAACCATTTAACATGTATAATTAATTCTGTACTGTTTGCATTTATGATGTATATGTAGAACTGTGTAGGAGGCATGGAGAAGGTGAGGCTTCTGTAAGTGTCAAAGTTGTTGCATGCAGTGCTGCATTTCTGCGTATTCTTTCATATGCTAGACTACATCTGCACAATGAGATACCTAAGCAAAGGAAACACAAGTGATGTGATTGTGAAATGAGCAAAATAAATTGCATGTATTTCAATTACATCACCTGTGTTTCCTATCATTACGAATCACATTGTGCAGATCAAGTTTAGGTCTGTCCAGGGAAACATAGGAGGTTTGGACTTTGTTGAAGAGTGCAGTGGACATGACTCACTTCATTGGTAGACCTTCACATGTATTATGTCCTCTATTCTCTTCAACAACTCGAAATTTCATCTGCAACCCTGAGTAGGCCTCACCTGAAACAAACCTCTGGATAGTAGACATCTTATTGGCATCCTGAAGCAATTATTTAAAATTTTAGTGTGTTGCGACACTTTTCTGAAACAACAGCAATGCAAAAGATGCACCATGTTTTAAGATAGGCCTCACTTCATCTGCATCAAGATACTGTTAGTTTAAAATGTATATCTTTAGGACTGTGTAGGGGGCATGGAGAAGCAGAAGCTTCTGTAAGTGTCAAAGTTTTTGAAAAACTGTTTGTCCTTCAATCTTTTCCCTTGTCTTTTCAAATTTTTAAATACATGTTTTAATATTTTTCAAATGTTTGTTCTCTCTTTCACAGATTGAAAGTATAAAAACAAAAAGTGAGTAATTTAACGACAATTATAAGGTAAATATTTTGTACTGTTTTCGTTACATTTATATCACATTTAACTACTATTAGTTCCACTGCTTCATTTCTTTAACCCTCAGTTTCCTGCCTTTGCTACTTCCCTCATTCCTTTCTCTATTACCTACTTACTCAACTCCTTCCACTCTTTTTCTCAGTCCCTCTCTTCTCATAGTTCCTCACTCTTGTTCACTCACTGCGTCTCTATTACTCTTACTGTCTTTGACTGATCAGTCTATCACTACTTGTTCATAATGCTTTCTCTGTGTAGTTGAAGCACACTAAGGGGAATATTATGAACACAGCCAATAAAATTATTGCTATTTTTATTGGCAGAAAACTGGTGCAAAAGTGGTTTTAGTGGCAGTTTTCTGCCACAAAAGCAGCTTTAGCGACACTTTTCTGCCAATAAAAGCTGCAAAACTTTTATTGCCTATGTTGATGATATGGCTCTATGTTAATTACATTTCTTTGCTGTTTCAATTAATCTTTTTCTGTTATTTTTTGTTTTCTGTTTTCTATTTTTTCTCTCTGTTATTCCTCATGTTTTAATCTTATTTTGAACATTCACTCACATTCTCCAAGAAACTCTTCTTTGTTAATGTTATACTCTCTTTTTTTTTCTTTCACTTCCTTATCTATTTTGTTTTTCACAATTATACCCTCTTCTGTCTTTTCTTCGGTAAATAGATCTATTAAACAGTATCTCTTCTTTACTCCCTATAGCTGTCTTTCTTTTAACATCACTCTCTGTTTCCTTTCCTTATACTTACACTTTTTTATTTTTTTTTATTTTTTTGGTTAGCTCCCGGTCCGCGTACCGGGAAGCTAACCCGGAAGCGAACCAAAAGAAATAGAGCTTGCCAGAGTGCTAAACATTCTAGCAATTTTTTGGGAAAGGGAAGGTAGTTCTGAAAAGAACTTTTTTTTTGATATTTTTGTTGTTTTATATATATATATTTTTTTTTTAACATTTTTTGTTTTTTTTTGTATTTTTTGAACGATTTTATATTTTTTTTGTTTTTTTTTGGGGGGGGGGGAAACAACAAAAAACAGGCGTTGAAAATGGCTCAACAGGAGCAAAAAAAAATTACTGGGGGCGGTTAGGGCAATCATGGTGTTCATATGCCAGGTTGAGTGCATTGATGCTCATGTTGCCACAAGCTAATAATGCACGACAGTGCATACATAAGTGAATCATGTGCCCAAAATTTTCTTGAATATTTGGCACAGTTTCCCGTGCCTCTTCTGGTGTTAGAGAAACCGGTATTGTTGGTCTGGCCACAGGAGTTGGTCTGGGATTGTCGTGCATATCCCTTAATTCCGCCCGGCTGTAATTTAGGGGATGTTTCCTCGTCATGTGCCTGTGCATAGTGTGATTGCCAAAGCTATATTTTTTTTCCGTCCCTCTGGACAATTGTTCCTTGCATATCAGGCAGGTGACATACCTTGCGTTGACCTTTTTTGGGCCACGAGGCATTGAAAAAAACTGCCAGATGAAACTGGCTTTCTTTCTGGAAACCCGGGGCAACTCTTCTAAAAATTGTGGTTCTTCTCCCTCCTCATCCATTTCTTCCTCTTCCTCCTCAGTGTTGGTAAGGACCTGGGGAGGTGGTCCTCTCTTCCCATGAGGAGGTGGTGGTGGTGGTGGGGGTGCACCAGCTGAAGCAACCAATGAAGCCATTTTCACACAAGCAAAATAGGTCTTCCAACAAGCAAAATAGGTCTTCCTCTCACAATGATGAAAGTCATAGTGAGGAAAGAAGGAGGGGTTTTCATCATTTGGGAAAAACAATACTTCTCAACCAATGAAAAGTGTTATTTTTAAGTCACCTGACCTAGCATTCCATCATTATGAAACCAAAAGTGAAATGAACCAATGAAAAGTTTTATTAACAAGTCACATGACCTCTCACGCTTATGTTACGCGCTGCGGAACGCTCCCCGGTTAGCTTCCGGGTCGCTAAGCTTCGCGCCCCGGTCCGCGCCCCGGGACACTTCCGGGTGCGCTAACGCGATACGTCACAAGACGCATTTCGCGGCTACGCGATACGTCGCGCTTTCGCGCCGCGGATCGCTTCCGGGGAGCTGCGTTTCGCGCCTCGGTCCGCGCCCCGGGGCACTTCCGGGTGCGCTAACGCAGTACGTCATAAGACGCATTACGCGGCAACGCGATACCGTCACTATGTTGATTTCTTACCGGTTCGCGGACCGGGTCGCGGAATTAAATTGAGCTAACGGGAAGCTTCCCGGTTCGCGGACCGGGAGCGAAACAAAAAAAATATTTAAAAAAATTATTAATAAACATATAAAATATATTTTTGGATTTAAAGAAGAATACACTTTACAGCTATAGATATTAGCTTTTAAAAAACCAATGAAATTCACTGAAAAAACCATAGGTTATAGACCATATATAGTTAGGAATTAGCATTTACAAAACCTTGAAAATTCACTGAAAAAACCATAGGTTATAGACCATATATAGTTAGGAATTAGCATTTACAAAACCTTGAAAATTCACTGAAAAAACCATAGGTTAGAGACCATATATAGTTAGCTGGACATTTTATTGACATAAAACCAATGAAATTCCATATATAGTTAGTTGCACTAACTATATATCGCGCACCCGCAATCCACTGCTGATGATGTCACATATTACATCATTCATGACATGGTCAGTGACATCACTGATGACATCACTGATGACATCTCAAATGACATCACTGATGACATCACTGATAACAACATCCAGTGATTTTTTGTTTCTGTAAAGTTTAAATATGTTTTACATATTGAAGAATGAGTGGATGTGTAAGTGTCTGGACGAAGGATTTAGTAGGTGCATGACTGACTGTATGAGTGAGTGATTAAATGTGTCTCACTGAGTGCATGGGTTAGTGACTAAACTGTCTTAATTTGTGCATCATTATGTCTGTTGTTCTGTAAACTGCTGCATGTGTTGATCAGTAGCTATATGACTAACTATATGGGTTATTGATTGATTGCCCAAGTATTTGTATGGGAGACTGAGTGTGTGTGTGGCTAGCTGGGAGGTGTGTGACTCTGTGCAGATCAATGTGTACTTGTATCAATGATTGTATAAGAAGGTAAGTATGTGTTAGTATATGTTTGAAAATGTAAGGTGCTCTATGTTTAACTGTATAGACAAGAAAATGGAAGTGTCATTGATTCTTTACAGGACTGACTAGGTGTGTGAGTAAATCTATTGGTTGAGTGGCAGACTGTGAGTGTCTGTATAGGTGTATGAGTGCATATGATAGTGTTGTAAAGATGAGTGATTGTATGTATGAATGATTGTATGGGTGAATGAGTGAAGGTGTGTGTAGACGTAGCAATCAGTGAGTGCGTATGTAGTAACTAGTATTGGTGTGTCAATGGTTTCAAAAATTATACTCTGTATTTAACACTGGGTGAAACAGAGGTTATATTAAAATGTGAGGAGATGCATTGTATTGTCACATGAATGATATCATCAGTGATGTGGTCATTGATGTCAAATGAGATGTCATCAGTGATGTCATCAGTGATGTCATTTGAGATGTCATCAGTGATGTCATCAGTGATGTCACTGACCATGTCATGAATGATGTAATATGTGACATCATCAGCAGTGGATTGCGGGTGCACGATATATAGTTAGTGCAACTAACTATATATGGAATTTCATTGGTTTTATGTCAATAAAATGTCCAGCTAACTATATATGGTCTCTAACCTATGTTTTTTTCAGTGAATATATATATATATATATATATATATATATATATATATATATATTCACTGAAAAAAACCATATGTTTCACCCATGTTATAGTTAGCTGGACATTTCTCTCATACAAAACCATTGAAATTCCACCGTTATAGTTAGTTCAGCTAACTATAACTTGATAACTTGCGCACCCGCAATGCACTGCTGATGACGTCACATATTACATCACTCATCACATGGTCAGTGACATCACTGATGACATCACTGATGACATCACTGATGACATCTCAAATGACATCACTGATGACATCATCCACTGAATGTGTCTTTCTGAAAAATAAATATTTTTATATATGTATATCTAAAGGTCGATGGAAGAATAAATGGATAAATAAGTATCTAAATGGATATATATTTTTTTAAATTTCATTGTATAACTGACTTATTAAGTGCATCTTAGTGAATACATGTATTAGCGAGTAATGTTTAAATATGTAAATATCTGTATCAGTTTCTCACTTTCTGTATAAGTGGCTGCATGGGTTGTTGAGTAGCTACACAAGTGTCTATATGGGTTACTAGTTGGTTTTTGAGTATCAGAATGAGTGCCTGTATGGTTTGGTGGCGGGTATTACTTAGGGCACAGATGCATGAATGACTGACTCACTGTTTGTATGTGTTTTGAAGACAGCATGTGTGCAGGACTGTAAGGGTGGATGAATATGTGTATGGTTGTGTTACTAACTGAATGACTGCCTCAATAGTGTCTTTATGACAAAGTACATATGTTTTAAACTAGTATATGTGAGTATTGATGTATATAAGTAAGGTTAAATGACAGTGACAGATTGAAAAAGTTCCTGTATAAATAACTATGTGTTTCTATAACTGATTGTTTAATAGAGTAAGTATGTGCAAACAAATGGATGTTTGATAGTTTATTTGCATGTGTGAGTATGTGTGTGAGTAACTGTATGGATGAGTATCGGTGTGTAACAGGATGTATAGGTGTATGAGTACATATGATGAGTGAGTACATGTTTAAGTGACTATATAGAACTGTTGGTGGATGAGTGGATGTGTATGTAGATGTTGGAATTACTGAATAGGTTGTTGTAACTGGTATTGGTAGCTTCATTTTTTTGAAAATTTTAGTATCTATTTTTCAATGTGTGTATTATAGGTTATATTAGGGTGAGAGGAGGTCTGCCACTCTTTCACATGGATGATTTCTTCAGTGATGTCATTTGAGATGTCATTTGAGATGTCATCAGTGATGTCATTTGAGATGTCATCAATGATGTCATCAGTGATGTCACTGACTATGCCATGAGTGATGTAATATGTGACGTCATCAGCCGTGCATTGCAGGTGCGCAAGTTATAGTTAGCTGAACTAACTATAACAGTGGAATTTCAATGGTTTTGTATGAGAGAAATGTCCAGCTAACTATAACATGGGTGAAACCTATGGTTTTTTCAGTGAGTTTCTAAGGTTTTTTAAATGCTAATTCCTAACTATAACGTGTGTGAAACCTATGGTTTTTTCAGTGAATTTCAAAGGTTTTGTAAATGATAATTTTGAAATATACTAATTATTATATTTCTTTCTTTTGATAGTAATTTCCTACATTTTTATTATAAATACTTATATTTATTTTATTTTTAAAGTTACATTTCATATTTTTAATGTAAAATAATAACAAAAGTAAATTCAAAAAGAATGCAGTGCTAGTGAAACTGCCTTGGTGAATTTGTAAGTATTTGTTAGAGGCAGATTTACAACACCCTTGTGCCTCTTTTACACCACCGTTGCATCACTTTTCTGATGAAGCAGTGGTGCAAAAGATGCACCACAATATGTGGTATTTAGAATGTGACGTATCTGGGAGGTACGTCACATTGTAAATCCCTGTACCAGAAGGACAAATTCCTACATGGGGGGGGCGTTCCTGCGGAGAAACACCTCCTAAAAGTGGCTGACTACAATCTACAAGAGTTCACTTTGTCAATTTTGGGCTCATGCTGTGTCAAAACCCTGCACTACCTTGAAGCAGGTGTAAGGATTGACACAGCCGTCTGAGCTCAGGGCCCCCAGACCATTGCTGGAGATACGTTGCACTTCCAACATAACTTAAACAATGCACCACCTTTACAGCACAGATACATTACATATATGTGCCATTTTTATCCCATGGTACACCGCATTGTAAATACGGCGCATCCATGGTGGTGGTATCACGGAGCACAATAACGGACATATTCCTGGGGATATGCCAGTTATTGTATATGTGCCCATTAGTGTTTTAATGTAGTGAAAGGATTACTACATACCAATGAATGAGTCACTACAAAACTAAAACAACAGTGATAGAGTGTTTGCTGGAAGTGTAACAATACAAACTAGTAAATTGAACGTATAAAACACAAATTTGCAAGTACATAGAAGACTGCATACATCGTCTACAAGGATTTTGAAACAGTCTATGCCCTAAGGCCTACTTTAATGCATGAGTAGTTAGATAGTGAGTGGATGATTACAAGACTGCAAGGAAAGAACCTGATTGAATTTATAACAGCCTCAGTTGTACCACAGTATACAGATAAACACATACTGCTGAATGGCTCACTACAATATTGAAACAGTAGTGTGAGAATGTTTGCTGGAAGTATTAGGATACACATTGCGGAATTAAACGTATAAAACATAAGTTTGCTGGTGCATAGAACAGTGCATCCACAGTCCATAAAGGTTTGAAACAGCCTATGCACTAAGTCCTCTTTTAATCCATGACTATCTAGATGCTGACTGGATCATTACACTTCTGCAAAGAACGTTCCTCACTACATTTATTACAGCTTCAGTTTTACCACCGTACAATCAAAAAGAACATACTGCTGAGTGGCTCACTACAATACTAAAATAGCGGTGTCAGGGTGTTTGGTGGAAGTCTAAGGATACAGACTGGGGAATTGAAGGCATAAAACACAAGTTTGCACCTGCATACAAGACTGCATGTATACTCCAGACGGATTTTAAGCAATCGATACCCTCAAACCCACTTTGCATATTTTAAATCAATATAAACATTTCAATAATATATAACTGAATCTATAACTGCTTCACTTTTAGTACAATAAATACATTAGTAGATAGTGCTCAAACCTTTATTATTTTTCAGCAATAAATGTATTCTTGTAACATCTCATAATTTAACAGACATTCCAATACAAGTTCATCAGATATGTCATTCAGATCAATTTCCTCGTCAGCAGGTAATGATTTAATGTGTTCTAAAATTTCAACATAATTTAAAACTTCAACAAAATCTGCATCAAAGCTTTCGTCTTCAAAAGTACAATTCATGTCTGCAGCACTAATTTCCCCTTCTTCACTCTCATTGCCTGTGACAAATACGATTAGTTCTTCAATTATACTCAAAGTAATATCCAAAATCTCCTGAGTATGAGGCTGTTCTCTTTACATAATTTTTCCTTTATGTTCTTGCTCCTTGTATAAAAATATAAACAGTTAATTTTATCACTTTGCGTAATATATAATACAAATCTACCGTGTTCACCTTTTTTGGCTTACAAAAAATACTATATAAATACCAATATCTAATAACATTCCATTAGTAGAGTTTTAGTCCTTTGCAAAATTATACAACTCTAATTACTTATAAGTATATCCTGTTCCTAGCTTTTCTTACATTTTGAAAGCAGTCACTCCTTATGACTATAGGAAAAGACTCAGGCTGTTATAGTAAAATACACTACTAAAAAATGTAGAATATGTCTATTCACCTTACCCTTTCCAAAACAGTAAATGTGTTTTACTATAATGGAAAATATACTATTCATTGTCCTGAACAACAGTGTGTATCTGTGTATATTTAGACATCATTATCACACTACTTTTTAAATACTTCATGTGTTTACTCTATCTCTATTCCTCATCTATAACTTAGTCTAACCCTACTAATTACCTACCCCTTCCAATTTCGAACTAGCCTCTCCTCAAGCATTTATCTGCAACCTTGTAGCTTACAGTTCTTTATTTTTCTCACTGCTTTTAACCTATAATTACGTAACATTCATTAACCTAAGCCTCTCAGTTTATTGTCTAATGTTTATATTATTCATTTCCTTGTGTTCGTCTACTAACTTTTCTTTATGCAGTTGCTAGTTATCTATTCTGTCAATCCTTGAATATCTTATGTTTTTCACTAATGTTCCATCTTCATTCAAAAGTCTTTCTAGTAGTATTCCTTACTCAATGCGTTCTTTTCCCTTAAGACCTTGCTTAACACGAATTTTATTGTTTCTTGTTTTAAGTTAGAGAAAATGCATTGACTCAGTACATTCAATATTGTCTATAATGTCAGGTAAGTTTACTTATTCACTGACTTGTCAAACAACGTTCTTTAACTCTCACAGAAATATTTCCACTTTCTCTTCAGGAATGTCTAAGGAGCATTTGAAAATGGGTCTGAACTCCGGAACGTCTTCGGTGAAGTGCGCACTCGTTAGTGAGCGCGCGCCTCACCAAGGATTCCCCACAACTCTGTGGTAAATGACTAGATCGCAACCGCGTCTTTCAGCCGCGACACGTGCAGGGAGTTGCGATGAGGCAGGCAGTGGGGGAAAGGGAGGTGGCAGGGTGAGGGGTGATAAACAACGGAATCTGGATGATTGCAGGTAAGTAAACAATTACATTAATAAAACAAATATCGGGCATATTATCAACAAAACGCGATATCAACAAAAGGCGACACATTATCCCCGCTTTTATCAGCAGGAAAGTTGCGATAAAGTGGCGATAATCCATCTCGTTTTGTTGATAATATGACCCGAAATGCATACTTATGGCTTCGTGGTGACGATCACGCATGGTTAGGAGGTCGTACATGCATGTTTAGGCTCTATTTTTAATTTATTTTTTTAAAGAAAAATCGCAGCGTACGCGGACAGAAATATGCACAATTATGAGTTGAGTTGAGAAATAAGGAAAGGGGGCAGGATAGAAACGTTCTGAACCTATCAATCAATCAATCAATCAATCACTGCATTTCTAAAGCGCTCTACATACCCGTGAGGGTCTCAAGGCGCTGGGGGAGGGGGCGCTGCTACTGATCGAAGAGCCAGGCCTTCGGAAGGCTTCTGAAGGCCAGCAGGTCCAGGGTCTGTCGTACGCTGGTAGGAAGAGCATTCCAGTGTTGCTCAGGGAGTGGTAGACTTATTGTTCGCGTACAAACCACGTATGGATGACCTACAGCTGTAATGTTGAAAGTCGTCACGTAAGCGTACGTAAGCAATAAAAATAAAAATAATTTTAGATATTTATGAAGTGTATTTGTTTATGTGTTGTGTGGCTCTAAAAAGACCCGTTGTGTTTATTGTTAGATTTTAGTACCTACAAGTAAGTACCGATGCAGTCTTACGTTTATGAGGAAGACTCTGTTCCCCTCATCTGTAAAATGTACACCATCTCTCCTATAGATGCCATGCATATTGAAACGCAGATTGTTGTTGTAAATGAACCCCATTCGATTGTCTCGGAGAAAGGCAGAAACAGATTTTTTCACATGTTTCCTAGCTTTTTCAAACTGTCGACAATAGTGGTTGGACCGCTTCCATTTCTGCCTTTGGCATATATTAGAACATACAAAGACAGTTTTGGGGAACAGTGTCATCAATTGTGCAAAGGTGTCCTTCATGGGCATTTCTAGAGCTACCCCAGTCAAAGTGCCTAGGTCATTGCCACCACAGTTCACAATTATGAGGTCAGGGCGTTGGAGCTGCATATAGGATTTCACCAATGGCATCAATTGGTACAACTTTAATCCTCTCTGTCCAATCCATTTAAGGTCTACATTTGATAAACATAGGTCCTTGTGAATTCTTTTCTGTTGTGCGTACCTTTGACTCCAGAAAATATAGCTGTGTCCCACAATCCACACTGTAAGCATTTTGAAGAGAGGTCTGGATGCACTCTGATGGCGTCTGTAAATGAAATGGTAGTTTGAAAAGTAAGATTTTTCTAAAATGGTGGACAACATGCAGTTTTCAAAAAAAGAAAAGAAATGATTGGTTGCTTGACAACACTTTACAGAAAACTAGGTTCCATGTTTCTGTTTTTTAAAAGCCTTATTTTTATTGGTTAAGAAAAAGTGATAGAAAAGAACGTTACATAAGATAAGCTGGTATATTCTCCAGTCAAGCATTCTTGCTGTTTCAATTTGCAACAATGTATAATGAACTTTTCACCTGTGTGCTGAGTTAGGTGTTCCGTGAAGTGTTTCTATGGTAACTGGCAGATTGTGGAATGGGGGAAGGGTTGAAAGTTCTATTAATTGGAAAGGTTTGGAATGTTAAACCAATAGAAGTGTGTGTTTTCTTTTGAATTAACGTGTACAGGATTTTAATTGGTTATTTATATGCATGTATGCGTAAAATGAGAGGGAACATTTTCAATTTGACAGTTGTGCTGCAAACACTGAACTCCAGAGATTTTGTAGAAGAACATCCACTGTGTGAGTGGTATTCCTGTTAATCTAGAATTCAATTTGAAAGGTGAGTTGAAAATGTTGTATGGGAGTGCGTGTGTGCCGTGTATCTTTGTACATTAACGAATTATGGGGTATATTATCAAGAATCGGCGATACAATTATCGCCACTTTATCGGCAGGAAACTGCAGATAAAGTGTTAATAATGTTATCGCCTGTCTTGATAATATGCTCCTATATTCGTCCGTTGTTAATCGTTTTATAGTAGTAAATGTGTTTTGCTATAATGCATGCTGTTATGTTTTTTTCTTTAATATCATTTGTGCCTCTCTGTACATTAAGGGATTATGGGCCATATTATCAATAAAGGACGATACATTATTGCCGCTTTTATCTACAGGAAACTGCCGGTAAAGCGGTGATAATGCTCTCGATAATATATCCTTGTGAATTCCCATAGAAACCCAAGTTATGGTGTTAACCTGGGCTTCTATGGAAATTCATAAGGATATATTATCGAGACCATTATCGCCGCTTAAGTGGCAGTTTCCTGCCGGTAAAAGCGGCGATAATGTATCTCCCTTCACTGATAATATGGCACTGACGGGCATATTATTAAGGACCAGTGTTATAATTATCGACGTTTTATGTGCAGGAAACTGCCAATAAAACTACGAAAATGGGCTTGATAATAGGTTCTTGTAAATTGCTATAGAAGTCCAAGTTCTGGTGTTAACCTGGGCTGGTATGGGAATTCTCAAGGGCATATTATCAAGCTCATTATCGTCGCTTTATCAGCATTTTCCTGCCGATAAAAACGACAATAATCTATCGCCTTTTGTTGATAATATGTCCCGAAATTCGTTTTTATTAATTTAATTGTTTACTTACCTGCAATGATCCAGGGGGCATATTACCAAGGGGGGCGATAGGCAATTAACGCCGATTTAGCATCCGTTTTCGGCCGCTAAGCGGCGATAATTTTATCACCCTATTAGCAACCTGTCGCTAACTGATGTTAGCGACAGCTTTTAGGCGATAGCGAGCAGTTTGGGTCCGGCTTTGCATGTCAGCGATGTTTATCGCTAATGACGTGCAAAGTGGACGTACCCAACCAGTTACCGACTGAAAGCAGTCGCTAACGTCGCTATCGCCTATTAGCAAGGCAGGCGTAGAGTTGGAAATATTCGTGCTAACCGCGAATATCTCCAAATACTAACACCTGCCCAGACCAGTTCTTAGCCATGTTATCCAATGGGAGGTGGATACCATGACTAAGACCATTTCGTCTCTAATGCGTGAATATCGCTGTATTCTCAGCAATATTCACGCATTTTGCCTCTTTCGCTGGATATTTTAGCACAATGGAGAAAAACGTTGCTAATAGTATGTTTTCTCCGCTAACATATCCAGCGATAGGCAGCAATAAAAAAATCGTCGCTAACCGTATTTAGCGATAAATATCACTACTTGTTGGTAATATGCCCCCAGATTCCGTTGTTTATCACTCCTCACCCTGCCCCTCCTCCGCCCCGCCTGCCTGCCCCATCCCAACTCCCTCCATGGACCGCAGCTGGTTCTTTATTCCGTTATATTGTACTGTCTATTTATATTCTCTATTTTCATTAAGTTTTCCTTGTTTCATACTCCTTGTTCTTTTGTTGTAAGTCCTTTTATTTTTATAGTCCGAGGTTTGTCCTCATACTCCACCCTTTGTTCATGTAAGTAATATAATAGAATATTTGATATTTTTTTTTTGTAATGTTATATATATATTTTTATTTTAGGTTGTGTTTATCGATACTAAAAATACTGCATCATGCCAACGAAGTACCAAAAGAGGAAGCAACAAAAGAAGAGTGTGTATTTGAAGAGAACTCACCAAGAAGATAAGATTTACATGAAGAGAGATGTCCTAACAAACAGAAAGAAAGTCCTGGTAAGAGCAGGAGCAGTTTTTTAAGGAAAATATTAAAGACTAAGAGTAGTGTTCAGAAACAGAAAAATGTCTTCTTTAGTGTATCAGCAACAAAAAATAAAGAAAAGAATAATGGGAAATCAAGTGCAGACAAAACTGTATATAGTACAAGGAGAAAAAATCAATTCATAGAAATTAGGAAAAAAATGTTTTATAATAGATTGGTATCAAATTGAATGAAAGAAATTAAGGTATATAAGAAAAAACAGTATTTTATAAGAAGAAGAAAGCTATAGAAAATGTAGTTGAGAAAGCTTTGGAATTGAAAAGAAAACTGTTTATTTTAGTAATCAATAGAATTAGATCACTAGATAAACCAATCCTTTTAATGAGGGGCAAAAGTAGGTGGAGAAGATTAATTAACAGAAGTAATTTTTGTGAGGTTTTTTTGGGTGAATGGAAACATAGTTCAAGTTCTGAGCCTTTTTTTAATGAAGAAAGTTATCTTCAGAGTAATGATTTGTTGCATGCAGTTGACACTACTGGTCGTGCTTATGAGATTAGAAATGGTTGTCCCATTGAGAAAGAGAAAATTATTCCTAGAAATGCAGAAGAGGTGTTAGCTGGTGAAGTTTTAGGGAGACGTCCTAAAGCTCCAGTGTACACTTGGAATTGTAGTAGTATTTGCAGTGTGCGACAAGAATCTATTGATTTTTTACGCAATTTCTTACGTAATTATACCAAGAAATGTGTTAAACAAAAGATTAAGATGTTATAAGGACTAGACCCTTGCAGAGTGAGAGAAAATACTGGTTTGCAAGGTCATTCTCTGCCTTGTCTTTCTAAAAAAGTATGTTGAAGTGTTTACCACCATTTCAGGATGTTAGCAGTTCATCATACTCAGATGAGGAAATTAGTCAGAACATTGTATTACGCAAAAAGTCCAGCACTAATGTTAAAAAAGTTGCACAGTGCTCTTTTGCGTGGATCTGTATCAGATGTAACAAATGTTTGTGATGAAATTGAGATTAGTTACTTTGGTACTCAGGAAGACAGTGGAGAAAGTGAGAGATTAATAGAAGAAAATATGGAAGAGAATGTATGTGAGTGTACAAGCTGGAACAGGAAAAAGTTTTTTAATTAAAGTAATCACAAGTTTTCTACAGAAAAGAACTGAGTCGCATTTGTCTTGTGTTGTCACTGCTCCAACTGGATTAGAAGCTCACAATATTAAAGGAACTACTTTACATCGTTTATTAATGCTACCAGTAGAGCATGACAACAAATTACAATACCACAAGCTATCTGGAGAAGCTTCTTGTGAAGTTTCAAGAGTGTTGAGGAAAATGAAGCTTTTCATTATTGATGAGGTAAGCATGGTCTCAAACTTAATGCTTACCTTTGTGCATTTAAGAATGCAGCAAATTCTTAAAACAGAGTATGACGTATTATTCGGAGGAAAACACGTCATAGTTTTTGGATATCTTCTACAGCTTACTCCTGTAAACGACAGCCAGTGTTTAAAACACTGGTGCATGAAGATACTAGAAAGTCTTTGGGGAGTATTGGCAATGTAAACATTTGGTCATATTTTCAGTATAAGGAACTTACTACAAATATGCGACAAGCAAATGATGTTGATTATCGAACTATTCTTCAAGATATAAGAATTGGAAAATTCACCGAACATGGCAAACAAGCTTTACAGACACGATTACTTTCCAATTTGTTTCCAAATACAAATATTGTCCCAGAGAAAATATACATGAGATTTACAGAAAACAAATCTGTAATCTGCTTAATGCCAACACTGCGTGAATGTTCTATATTCAATAAAGAAATGTTAAAGTTGGAAAATGAAGAAATTATAAAATTGGAAGGAATTGATAAAATAGAACATGAAGGAATCAGTATTATTTTGAGTGAAAACTTTAAGAGGAAATTGGAATGTTTAGAGAAATCGATAAGTAAAACTGCTGTTTTAGAAAAGAATTTGTATGCATGTGTAAATTTTAGGGTAATTTTGCGACGTAATTTGAATGTGCAAAAAGGTTTAGTAAATGGAGCAATGGGTAAAATTGTTGATTTTGTTAATTATGTAAATAGAGGTGGGATTGAATTTTTGAAAATCAAATTTGATGAAATTGCTGAAGTACAACAAGTTAGTCATTGTGCAGCTCGTTTTTTGCTTGTAAAAGATTTGTATGTCTGCAGAAAACAGTTTCCTGTTTGTTTGGCATATGCGGTGACCATTCATAAATCTCATGGTTTAAGTGTAGATTGTGCTTTAGTAAATATAGGAAGTACCGTGTTTAAAGACGGTATGGCATATGTTGCTTTGTCTCGAGTCAGATCTTTATCTGGATTGTACTTGATTGATTTTGATTAGACAAAGGTTTCTGCAGATGCAAACTGTGTGAAAGAGTATAATAGCTTAAGAAGAGAATATGCACCCAATTTAGGTCAATATCCAGTGATTGAAAAGCGTGTAGTAGGTAGAAAAAGAAGACTAGAGAATATCTGTTGTGAAACTGTACAGAAAGAAAAAAAACAAGATGAAGTTGCGCTTGCAAGCAAAAAGAAAAAGGACAGTGTTGAAGAGAATGTTGGTTTTCGGTTTGAAAATAGTTCTGGTGTCAACTGCTATGCTAATGTAGTGGTTAATGTTGTTTTTTTCTTGAAAGTTTTCAACAGTAAATTGTAGAAAATCGGGACAAAAGATTCTGTTCATTGTTGAATTCTATTTATGACAAATGTAGTATTGATAAAAGTAAAATACAAAGTGTTTCTGATATTCGAAATGTTTTGGACATATGTTCTGGTTCTAGTCAATTTACGCAGAATATTCAGCAAGATTGTCAGGAATTTTTGATGTTTATGCTTGGTGTCCTGGAAGATGAAGGTATAGATATTGAAAACCTTTTTGGCCTTTCTTATAAATGGCAACATGACTATCAAAATTGTTTGTTTACATGTAGCACTGACATAGACACTGAGAGATTCTTATATTTGACTTTAAATAACTGTCAATCAGTGTCTTTTAACAATCTAATTAGAGGAGCAAGTCAAAACATTCAGTGTAGCCAATGTAAATCAGAAATGTCATCAACATTACTTATACAAAGATATGGACAGTATGTTATTTTAATGCTACAACGTTGTAGAACTGATGGAACAAAATTGAAAACTTTAATAAAAAATGTTGTACCTGGTCAATGTTCAATATCAGGAAGAACTTTTAAAGCTGTTGCTATTATTTGTCATGATCGACCTTCTACCACATCTGGACATTACATTGTTTATTTAAAATGTCTGAAAGGTTGGATACAGTGTAATGATACTCAATTAGTTTTTAAGCAACGTTTGCCCAAAGAGTTACTAAATTCTTACCTAATAACATTTTAAGATCCAAATTTGCCCTTTAGGATTAGTGCTGTTAATGTAGATTAGTCTGGTGTTGAAGAGTATTTTGTAAGTGAGGCTGAGGAGCTTGAAGGTTATCCTTTTGTTGATATTGAGTCAGTGTAGGTGTATCAGGTGGTGGGTGATGTAGGTGCAGCCAGGGACATTGATGATCACTCAGGTGGAGGTCTTTTGGATTTGTTGTAGTTGTTGTAGGTGTTTGGATAGAATTCATTTGTAGAGTGAATTTTTTTACCACAGTGTAGTCTCCTGCTGATGAGGGCCTGTGTCACTCTTCTTCTTCCTTTGGTTAGGATCCACTTGTAAATGTTGCGGAGCATGTGGAGGGTGTTATAGCACTGCGAGGAGACGGTGTAGACTTGGTTACACATGGAGAGGGAGGATTTGAGGTTGAATCCTATGTTGTGGACATGGTTGGTAGGTGTTGCTACTGTTCACAGTGTAGTCAGGTAGCAGGAGTTGTCTGAGGCTGATGGGGTGAGTCTGAGGATGAGTACCTTCATCTTGTGCCAGTTTGTGTTTACAGTTCTGCTCTTTTTGTAGTTGGTGACGTCCTTCATTGTGTCGTGGAGGTTGCTTTTGGTGGTATGTGGCTTCTTGATGAGGAAGAGGATGAGCTGAGTGTTCTTTGTGTACAAGATGTTGTTGAAGTTGTGATGGTGGGCTACTTGTGTGAGGGTGGCCATGTAGATGTTGAACAGTGTCGGACTGATGGATGTGTCCTGGGAGACCCGTAGATGATGTCGGTGGTTTTGGATCAGAAGGCTGGGAGGCAGACGTTCAGGATTACTATTGAACAACTTCCAAACAAAGCACTTGACGCATACTATTTGGCCGTAAGGAAAAGTGTTAAGGACTTTTTGCTGTGTATTTTGTCACCATGTATTTGTAAGTAACATTATTTACAGTGTAAGAAAATGTATCATAATGTATTGATATTTTATGATTGTTTGCGGTATGTTATATTTACGTAAGAAATTGCTCTTAGAAAAAAACATTTAAGATATGTTTTATTTCTATTTTTTATTTTGTTATTGAGAATGTTGACTGGGTTTTTTAAGATATCCTTATGGATTGTCTTTTTTTTGCCCGCTGTTATGTGATGAGTACTATTGAACTCACTATTTGTAGTGAAATTCAATATATTAAGAGAACAGCAAAAAAGGCAAATGAAATGTTTTACAAATTATTTTGTGTTGTAAAATGTATATTGTAACTGTGTTTTTTGTATCTTTAAAAGGTGATAATTTTATAATATATAATTTTTTTTATTATTTATTATGCTTAAGGTAAGTACAAGTAACTGACTCAGCCGCGGCCCGTGGAGGGAGTTGTGGTGAGGTAGGCAGGTGGCGCAGGGGAGGGGCAGGGTGGGGCGTTATAAATAGCGGAATCTGGATGATTGCAGGTAAGTAAAGAATTAAATTAATAAAATGAATTTCATACCGCACGCTGCATCGCAAAATGCGATGCAGGGCAAGGAACGAAGTGGCATATTATCAACAAAAGGGGATACATTATCGCCGCTTTTATCGGCTTGAAAAATTCCGATAAAGCGACGATAATGGGCTTGATAATAGGGCCTGGAAATTCCCATAGCAGCCCAGGTTCTGGTGTTAACTTGGGCTGTTATGGGAACTCACAAGGGCCTATTATCAAGCCCTTTATCGCCGCTTTATCGGCACTTTTCTTGCCGATAAAAGCGGCGATAATCCTAACAATGTCTTTGTGTTGACGAACACGCGTTGTAATGGCTGAGACTTATGTCCTTCAAATTCGTTTTTAGGTATACGTGTGACCAAGTCTGATAACATAAGAGTTTAAGGACAAATGCCGTGGTGTCTATGCCTCGAAATCTCGTGGGTCACATAGAAAATAGGAGGACGATAAAATGAAAGTAACAGATATACTAAAAACAACGGTGAACAACTACTAAAATGGCGGTGGACGAAGTACCTCATAAACGTTTCGCCTCAGCACTACGTTCCAAATAAATGTAGATAAAATACGATTATTAATATATTACAAAAGTACAGCAGCGGATGACACACACGACCCGGGAAAACAAAGCGGCAAATGTATTACCTGAAATAAAGAAAGGTTTGTTTCTTGAACTTGAAGAAAAAGAAAAAAACGTGGGTTTCGAAACGAGGCTGCGCATGCGTAGAGAATACAGCTGCTACACAAAAAAAAGAACGTTTTGCATACTATCATAGAAATGAAGGGGCATTTTATGAACAAAAGGCGATACATTACCGCCGCTTTTATCCCCAGTAACTGCTGATAAAGCCGCGATAATGGGCTTGATAATAGGCCCTTGTAAATTCCCATAGCAGCCCAGGTTCTGCTATTAACATGGGCTGCTATGGTTATTCACAAGGGCATATTATAAAGACCATTATCGCCGCTATATCGGCACTCTTCTGCTGATAAAAGCGTCGATAATGTATCGCCTTATGTTGTTGATAATATAGCCAGAAATTCGTTTTATTAATTTAATTGTTTACTTGCCTACAATCATCCAGATTCCATTCTTTATCACCCCCCACCCTGCCCCTCACCCGCCCCGCCTGTCCCACCGCAACTCCCTCCAGGGGCCGCGTCTGGGCTTGATAATACGCCCTTGTAAATTCCCATAGAAGCCCATGTTAACACCAGAACATGGGCTTCTATGGAAATTAACAAATGTAAATGTAAATGTAAATGTACAGGAATTTATATAGCGCAAATCACCAAGCGGTTTCTAAGCGCTTGCTTAGGGAACCCGTCCTGGTATTCCCCTGTGAGATACCTCCGGCAGGGTATCCGCAAGGTGAAAGCCAGGCATCCCGCCGCGAGGGGCCGTTGTGGAGATTAAGCAAGCTATTGCCCAGAGTCGCAGAGTGTGAACCCGTGAATCGAGTAGGCACCGGAGCGAGAATTGTCGAGTCCATGGACATTTTAGGACTCAAGACCCCGCCGTGCCGGGAATTGAACCCTGGTCCCGGGCTGACTTCTGCTTCCAGGTCTGCCTCCTCTAACCAGTGAGCCACACTTCACAAGGGCGTATCATCAAGACCATTTTTGCCGTTTTATCGGCAGTTTCCTGCCCATAAAACATCGATAATTTTAACACCGGTCCTTGATAATATGCCCGTCAGTGCCATATTATCAGTAAAGGGCGATAAATTATCGCTTTTATCGGCAGGAAACTGCCGCTAAAGCGGCGATAATGACCTTCATAATACGGCCTTGTTATTTCCCATAGAAGCTCATGTTAACACCAGAACATACCCTTCTATGGGAATTTACAAGGACGTATTATCAAGCCCACCCTCCCAACATTAATAAAAAACTCAAGACAATACAGGTACCCGGAGCTGGAAGGTCATTTAGATATTAATGCCCCAGAAAGGTGGTGATCCCCGCGACATGTACGGGGAGAGAGAGAGAGAGAGCTCAAAACATACTTTTTTTTAAAAAAGACCCGAGAAGTGCCGCTCCCTGAGACTGTGGGGAGCAGGACTGTAACACCCCCCCCCGCATACTTCAAAATAAAACCAGAGCAGTGCCATTCCCCAGTGCTCGGGACACCTTACAAGCCCCCATTATGCAAAAAAATTGCCCCCGTAATTTGCCCCCGGGACCTGATGAATAAAACGGACTTCTATTTTTTTTTCACCTTCTCCACCGCATACAAGTACGGGTTCACCCGTGACCAAGGCGAAGGAGTCGCTGAAACGCGTTGGGTTTTTCCATGTTTAATTTTCTTGATGCTGCAACTGAAAGAATAAAATACTTTTCTGTGATGCACGCACGAGATTGGGAGTGAGTAACTTTGGCTGCTGCTGTTGTCAAGGAGAGTGCATTGCGTAGCTGTCGCGGCTACACGCTGTGAACCTGTATTTACACAGGGGAACTTTCGCCCCTGACTTGCACCGTTGTTTGAAGGGTCCCGGCATTTCGGAAGGAAGTGGAACTGCATATATATATATATATATATATATATATATATATATATATATATATATATGCAAAAACAAGATTTCTTGTATAAGAAACACGCCGCACACCACTCTTTAAATTCCGCTGTTTATTTCTTGTAGGTCTCCCACCTACGCGTTTCGGACTGCAAGAGTCCCTGTTTTTTTTTTTTGTTTTTTTTTGACACCGTGAACAGGGACTCTTGCAGTCCGAAACGCGTGGGTGGGAGATCTACAAGAAATAAACAGCGGAATTTAAAGAGTGGTGTGCGGCGTGTTTCTTATACAAGAAATCTTGTTTTTGCAAATATTGCGAGTGTGTCCCTACTCTCGCCGCCAGCACCGGCTTCACAGAGCTCCCCCCACTTGGGACATTTGCTTGATAATATATATATATTCTGTCAATCCACCAATGGAGGAAATGATTGGTCTCCCTGGGGGTTTGTCCATGTTTTTATGAACTTTTGGCAAATGGTAAAATGTGGGTAGAATGGGGTTTACGGTCTTTAGAAACAAATATTCCTCCAATTCCAACATCTGTTTACAATGCCATTTTCTTAAAAGCCTCAATATGGGAGAGGAAATGGGAACTCATCTTGGATGAATTATCCGTTTTTAGAATCTGTACAATAGATCATTTGGATACCATGATTATTAGATAATGAAATATGAACTGATTAATGACACGGATAATATAGGAAATTTTGAATTTTATTGTAAATTTTGTTGTGGGTTTTGAATACTTATGTCTGTTGTGGTTCTGAACATACAATGGCTAAAATTGAATATATGAGAGATGTCTTCTGAGGGGGACGAGGCAGATGGAATTTTAAGCAGCCATGAGACTGCAATTGCCGATACACGGCAAGATAACAACATAAACGGTATCGTTCAAGCTGCCATGGCAAATATACCATGAGCGCTAATTGAAATATATGCAGTTCCATTGCTGAGCCCTATCGTGAGAAGACCTCTCAAATAACAGTCAATCTTGAGGTTATAAATCAATGGGAAGTCTAAGCCGATACACGGCTAAAATGTTTTGCTACAATTCATGAAAAAGATAATTTACAATCATGTTTTAAGAATGTATGCAATTTGCAATTCTAAATTGTTTTTGACTGCTCTAAGATGGCGTTACCTCAATGTGGCTTGCAATTAGTCCGCTTTTCATTTTTGCAACCAAATGTGTTTTAAAAATGGCGTGGCGAGATTCTCGATGTTGAACCACTGACGAAGGGACGCTGTCCCGAAACGCGTTTGCTTAAAGAATAAAAATACTGTTGCTGCACGAATTTTGAGCCCGTGAGTGCTGTTCTTCTTTCCCAACCCGGCTGGGTATGGGTGAAGGAGTTTGGAGCTGCAATTTAATAACGCGGTACACCGCCGCGTTTTAACGGCACCCGACACTGAGAGTGACCCACGGTTTCGGTGTTTCTGGAGCCTTAATATATATATATATATATATATATATATATATATATATATATCAAACAGCAAAGTCCAAATAACGTACGCTCTCGACAACCAAAAATCCACTCCAGGTAGGATGAAAATAAGGGGTTTATTCATCTCACAACATGTTTCGGCTCTCAAGCCTTGATCACGTGAAAGAAAGTGTAACACACAGTGCCTTAATAAAGAGTTGTTCGAAATAACGTATTTAAACATCAACAGAGGACTATCTGCATTGCAGTGGCGGACATCTTGAAGTGATCAACACAGTGCATTGAATTACCAAAGCAACTTGTACGTGTCCATCATCACATAATCTGATTTCGTAAATGTAAAAATATAAATGTAAAAAGTAAAGCGAGAATAATGACATCCCCATGCAATATATGTTCTTGCCCGCTTTCATGTTTAAATACAGCAACAGAAGCCAATAGCTTAATGTGATGGACACATTATCATGTATTCACATTCCATGCTTGGTTACAAATGCGCTGATTCATTGCGCTCTTTCCATGCGACTGGTTGAAAAGTAAACATAAATCTTGCAATATTCAGACAGTCTAGTCCTGCTATATATGTATGTACATGTATCAGTTACTATGTAAAATACACAACTCATATTTATAGAGTAAAAGAGATGAGTTTAAAGAATAAAAATACTGTTGCTGCACGAATTTTGAGCCCGTGAGTGCTGTTCTTCTTTCCCAACCCGGCTGGGTATGGGTGAAGGAGTTTGGAGATGCAATTTAATAACGCGGTACACCGCCGGGTTTTAACGGCACCCGACACTGAGAGTGACCCACGGTTTCGGTGTTTCTGGAGCCTTAATATATATATATATATATATATATATATATATATATATATACATATATATATATATATATATATATATATATATATATATATATCAAACAGCAAAGTCCAAATAACGTACGCTCTCGACAACCAAAAATCCACTCCAGGTAGGATGAAAATAAGGGGTTTATTCATCTCACAACATGTTTCGGCTCTCAAGCCTTGATCACGTGAAAGAAAGTGTAACACACAGTGTCTTAATAAAGAGTTGTTCGAAATAACGTATTTAAACATCAACAGAGGACTATCTGCATTGCAGTGGCGGACATCTTGAAGTGATCAACACAGTGCATTGAATTACCAAAGCAACTTGTACGTGTCCATCATCACATAATCTGATTTCGTAAATGTAAAAATATAAATGTAAAAAGTAAAGCGAGAATAATGACATCCCCATGCAATATATGTTCTTGCCCGCTTTCATGTTTAAATACAGCAACAGAAGCCAATAGCTTAATGTGATGGACACATTATCATGTATTCACATTCCATGCTTGGTTACAAATGCGCTGATTCATTGCGCTCTTTCCATGCGACTGGTTGAAAAGTAAACATAAATCTTGCAATATTCAGACAGTCTAGTCCTGCTATATATGTATGTAATCAGTTACTATGTAAAATACACAACTCATTTATAGAGTAAAAGAGATGAGTTTAAAGAATAAAAATACTGTTGCTGCACGAATTTTGAGCCTGTGAGTGCTGTTCTTCTTTCCCAACCCGGCTGGGTATGGGTGAAGGAGTTTGGAGATGCAATTTAATAACGCGGTACACCGCCGCGTTTTAACGGCACCCGACACTGAGAGTGACCCACGGTTTCGGTGTTTCTGGAGCCTTAATATATATATATATATATATATATATATATATATATATATATATATATATATATATATATATCAAACAGCAAAGTCCAAATAACGTACGCTCTCGACAACCAAAAATCCACTCCAGGTAGGATGAAAATAAGGGGTTTATTCATCTCACAACATGTTTCGGCTCTCAAGCCTTGATCACGTGAAAGAAAGTGTAACACACAGTGTCTTAATAAAGAGTTGTTCGAAATAACGTATTTAAACATCAACAGAGGACTATCTGCATTGCAGTGGCGGACATCTTGAAGTGATCAACACAGTGCATTGAATTACCAAAGCAACTTGTACGTGTCCATCATCACATAATCTGATTTCGTAAATGTAAAAATATAAATGTAAAAAGTAAAGCGAGAATAATGACATCCCCATGCAATATATGTTCTTGCCCGCTTTCATGTTTAAATACAGCAACAGAAGCCAATAGCTTAATGTGATGGACACATTATCATGTATTCACATTCCATGCTTGGTTACAAATGCGCTGATTCATTGCGCTCTTTCCATGCGACTGGTTGAAAAGTAAACATAAATCTTGCAATATTCAGACAGTCTAGTCCTGCTATATATGTATGTACATGTATCAGTTACTATGTAAAATACACAACTCATATTTATAGAGTAAAAGCGATGCGCCAAACAATGCTCTATATTGTCAGCATATGTGTTCTCCGACAGGTACTATGTAAAATACATTATTGTACGTATTTCCTGCCAGTTGGTAGAAAACTGAGCTCTCTGACTGCAGGGCAGACAGTAAGGTGAAGATGCTACCGCCATATAATTAGCTTCTCTCTAGTCCAAATGTTGTGACACAATGGATGAAGTGAAGTAGTGCTCAGTGTCTCCGCATGTGGAGAAGGTGGACGTGCCCGTGCAAGTGAATACAGTGATGAGCCTCTGCCAACTCATCTGTAAAATAGCAGGGATAAACAAACGGGTGAGTGTGATTAAAAAATTAAAAACAAGCGAAATTGTCATTCTAACATTTTTCACAAAATGCATATCGAAAAAACCTTGAAGAAAATAATGGAGAGATACTAAGATATATAACCCTTCTATTTGGGGGATAGAGAATGTAGTTCCTACAGTTACCCTGAGATGTCAACAAGTGAAACCAGATCTCTAAAAGGAGACTGGAAAAACTAAAAGAACTGGAGAAACTATGAAAAGGTGAGGGAACTCAGGTCTAATAACTAGGGTCAGAATAGAATTACTTATGTCCTGAGATGTATTTCCAACTCTTCGTCATGATTGAGTCCCCCCGGATCCTTAGTTTGGAACTGTATAATGTATTTGGATTCTCTCTGTCTTAGTCTCAGCCCCATGTCACCTCCCCTGGGATGCCTATTGATTTGTTCGAGGATAAAAAATCTCATTATAGTTAGTTGGACATTTCACTCATAAAAAATGATAGAAATTCCTCTGTTATAGTTAGTTGAGCTAACTATAACTCTCGCCCCGCAATGCACTGCTGATGACGTCATATATACCTCATTCGTGACATGGTCAGTGACATCACTGATATATTAAATATTTTGGAACTCTATTATACTTCTTTTTTTAACTTTAAAAATTATGTAATGTTTTATATCTTCCCCCAAAAATATGTATCTCTTTTTTTTTGTTGAGAAAACTGCACTCCCATACGGGTAGCGTGCTAAGCTCCATCACCACGCAAATCCAATCCACCATATTGCTAAACTTGTAAATGATGCGCATTTTGTATCTGACGGGTTCGTGACACCTCGTACAGCGTAACATCATACAAGCATGAAGCCGCCCCAGTTGCTACTTTTGTGTCCGACGGGTACGCAGTACCAAGCCACGCATTACTTCATGTATGTATGGGATCGCGCCTGCTCAGCGTTGCGTATGCGATGATTGCATGCCGCCAGGCCCTGTGTAACGTCACAGACGTATGGTGTTGCGCCAGGTACGCCATTCCCTCTTTTTTTGTCTCAAAAGTATATCTAAATAACTTTAAAGAGTATATGACAGCAAGCCATAATCTAAAACATTTTAAACATTTATATATTTCTAACTGTAATAAACTTATATTATGATAAATATATTTTCTCAAAATCGTGTCGGGTGAGGCCTCCTTGCACGCTCGGTGTGCGATTGCCATGTGACCTTAAAAAAAAGCATTTGATTGCTTCATAACATTTCCCATTGTAACAGTTGGACAAGACCCCACCCATTTTAGTCATTCTCTCTACAGCGTTTGATGAAAGGCACCTCTTCGCCTTAAACAGCTTTTTTGAAAAGTTTTTTTTATGTGTACACATATCTTATACTACACACAACATGCAACGATCATCTTGATCAATATTCATGGTCTGTACATTAAGCCTTCCACGTGTGATGGCCATGCATCTGAAACGTTACATCAAAAAACAAATGTGTGCTACACGATGCCCCTGGTGTGTGTGTGTGCACATTATTGTGCTGCCTTCGGCCTGGGTATTGGTGGCTGTAAGAAGTATCACCAGCCATGGGCAGAGTGCACATCCTAGATCACATGTGACAAACAGTAAACAGTAATGTGTAGATTTGTATTGCTGTACGCTCTGTTGTCTGGCTTTACCAATATAGTAGTGTGTTGTATGTGAGACTTTCAGATTCACGTTTGACATACATTGCTTGACTGTAATGAGCATTATCACTGTGTATGACATAGCCTCACTGCTGATCCTCCCTCCATCCGAGCACATTCACATGTGTACACTTTCAATAATACCGCACACCATTGACATGCAAGTCTGCGCATATTCACAACCTTGACAATGACATGTGATATTCGCCATTCAATCTTTTCGAACAGCATCTCATTAGCGATAGTTGCTGCCCTCCCGATACATGCTGTATTAATGTAAATTGCGCATTCTGCGACATCAAAACTGCAAAAGAAACACATAAGTACACTTCCTGGTCAGGCAGGAACTGAACAACGCCCAGATCCCCGGAACAATTATTCACACCCCTATGCTGGCCTGGCATACGCAAGCCCAGCCCACTTTGCATACGTATAAATAGGATAACGACAACGCCACATGTCCCAGATCTTCCACACTGCCTCAGGTGATATGGCCGCATCCACCTCGCGTATCACAATGACAGCAGGTGAGCAGAGGGGCCTGGGTGCACAGTGACTCCAATTGAGCGCGGTGCTGCAGGAGGGGTGGGCTGCATCAGCCTGAATGCGCAGGTGCGAACAAGTGAAGTTGCCCTGTGTAATGATGTGATCTCTGACCTCATTCAGTCACATCTCTGTCTCATTTTAATGACCTGCTGGACCGTACTGTAGTGATGAGTTCAGGCCTCAGCAAGGCCCAAAGGTAACGAAAGGGTTCGCCCTTTTGTGTACAAAGTCCTTAGACTTACAAATGAAGTTGGCAAGGAAACTGGAAATACAAAAACATAGTTTAATAAACCTTTAAAGGTGGTGATACAACCTCCACAACACTTCTACAGTATTGTACAGAGTAGCACACTGAATACAAGCACATGGCCCCTTTTATACACAGTGGAAGGGGTTCAGCTTACAGCTTAGACAGAGGTTACAACCACGTAAGGACATTTCCAAATATATCAGTGGGTGGAGCTAACAGTATTTCTAGAACATGGGAGGGCTGTGCTAATAAGGAACAACTGTTACTTCTGCTGAGCATACGCAACACTCTCAAGAAGGACTAATAATAACTGTTGCTAGGTAGAATCCACAGTGTAACTGGCAGAGAGGTAGGACAATCAGAACATTGAGCACATGGCAATGTAGGGCATGAAAATGGTGGACTCGAAATACAAAATGAAATCCCTATACTAGATATTTGGACTGATGCATTATGGCTTCAGCTAATGCTTAATAATACCGCTGTTTTATTTACAACAGACGACCCTTTCAGCGTTAGCTGAAGCCATTCCATTTCATAGGGTAGTCATCAAACTCATCTTGAATGTCAATGCTCATAATGTTAGAAATCTCTTTAGTTAGACTCTTTTGATAAGCAGCTTCGGAAACAGCTTTCTTATTGGGTATACAAGAGGTAATGCAAAGAGAACATATCATAGGACCACATTGAATACACATACAGCAAGTAAAAAGAATTACTACTATTATACAAAGGCCAGTGAGGATCTTCCAACCCCATGTAGTAAATAAGGTCCAAAACCAACTAGAGAAGGTCCATGTACCATTATCTACATGTATGTCAGCAGCTATTTTATGCAGTTTATTTATGGCATTATAAACAGAAGGCGAGTTGTCTGGGATGAAGACACAACAGCTACTTCCAATAAGTCTACAAGCTCCTCCTTTTTCTGCTAATATGACATCTAACACCATTCTGTTTTGCAGGGCAACAATTCTAGTAATTTGCAACTCTTCAGTTACGTTTCCTAGTGCTGCAGCAGTTTGGTTGGTCACTGCCTCTACAACTCTAGTTAATCTTCTTATCTTTCTACTGTTTAGGGCAGCTCCAACAAAAAAGAATAACCCTAGGTTAAAATCTACATATTGCTGCAAACTAGTGTCGGTCTGGTCCACATCATCGATAGATAAAGTACGTTTGTATCTATTCACAGTGGCATTA
The DNA here is from genome assembly GCF_964261635.1 of Lissotriton helveticus. Lineage (NCBI taxonomy): Eukaryota > Metazoa > Chordata > Amphibia > Caudata > Salamandridae > Lissotriton > Lissotriton helveticus. The sequence continues at coordinate 760,686,462 of NC_136063.1, read as the reverse complement.
TTCAACAATTTCAAGTCTTTATGATAAGTGGCAGGTGCTAAAAACACTGGTGGTAATAAAAACGATACATAGCATACTCCTGACCAGCCAGCTGGTAATCGATAATATCCTCTATTACCGCATACAAAATATGTATTATGGGATGCTAAAAATGTGCTATTATTCAGACCATCTATATTTAAGACTTTAATACAATCACTAACACCTACAGGGATGTTCCCAACACTTTGTACGCATAAGTCCGCTTGTGCTTGTGCAACTGAGATCACAAATTTTTCACTTTCGACAGTGTCTCTAGTGTTCATAAAAATGTAGGGAGTAGACTCATTGTCCGGTCGATATTCTTCCCACTCCCATATTGTTCCATTGGCTTGTGGATAGCCTTCTTTATTCTGGTGACATTCTTTGTTTAGTCTAAAAAGTAATCTTCCAACAGCAGGCTTTCTTGTGGCAAATAGAAGAGTATACCAGGCACGACAAGAACCATTATGAGAGAAAGGGAGAGGTATAAACGGTGTTCCCCCCTTCTTCTGGTGCGCTGGCATCATACCACATATCCAGCAATTTGTTTCATTTGTAGCAGTGTGGGTATGATGTAGCATCTGAATGAAGGTGTTATTTACAAAGGACAAGCGGTGTTTTGATTCCTGATAGGGGAGCGTATAAAAGAAATGCTCCTCTGGCACCGGTGTAGAAACCACATATAGATCACGGGCAGGAATTACATCCTCAACAAACCACGTGATAATGGCAACAACTGCCACACTAGCAATAAATCCGAAGGCGCAGATCACTTTCTTTCTCTCCATGTTGAACAAATGTCTCGCAAATCTTCCTGAAACTAAAAAAAAGGCTGTCAGAACTCTTCCCCCAAGGCGGCTGTTGTTTTCTTCACCAACGGGCCAAGACGGGTGTCACTACTCTAATGCAAGGCTGATCCCCCCCCCTTGCCTCATCGGCTCTCCGTTGCACCAACCAAGAGGCCGTTCTGACAGCAGTCTAAACAGCAGAAAACTTCTTCCTGGGTCGAAGGTTGTATTTTCTTACTCCAGAAGTCGTCGGGTCCGGGAAGAACTCCTCTTGCTCATCAGGTACCACAGCAGGGCCTTTCTCTGTAGTCAGGATTTCTCGATGGTCAGTCAACACGGCAGGCTCCACCAATCCGGGTTGCACTCTGCGACAATGAAGGGAGTGAATCCAGTTCTTCCGGTTGGTCACTCGGACGGCCGTTCTTGTTGCGAGCAGAACCTGCTCGGGACCGCACCATCGGGGCTCCAGGCCACTCGTCCTCTCGAACGCCTTGATGAGGACGAAGTCACCGGGTCGGAGACTATGACCCTCACCTGTGGACCGGTCAGGGAGTGCTTCTCGAACCTGTTGATGAATAGAAACCAAGTTATCAGTTAATTGTGCCAGATAGTCATTCATCAATACACAAGGTACATCATATACGGAACTTGGTTTAGGCACTCCCCAAATATTCATGGGACGACCAAACACCACTTCATACGGTGTAAGGCCGGTTCGGGAGTGTGGTACTGATCTTATTGACAACAATGCCAAAGGCAAAGCGTCGGGCCAAGTCAGAGAAGTGGAAGCCTGGATCTTTGCTAGTTTAAGCTTCAGTGTTCCATTGTAGCGTTCCACCAAGCCAGCCGACTGTGGATGGAACACTGCATGAAACTTCTGTTTTATCCCCAGACCTCTCAGAACGTACTTGATAACGTCTGCTATAAAATGAGGCCCGTTATCACTCCATAATAGTCTACAAACACCATACCTAGGGAAGAACTCCTTAAGTAGCACCTTTGCTGTAGTCATTGCAGTATTGTCCTTAGTAGGGTAGGCTTCAATCCATTTACTGAAAGCACACACCACCACCAAGACGTACTTTAGATTATTACAGCGTTCAAGTTGGATATAGTCCATTTGCAGGACTTCAAAAGGTGCAGTAGGTATTTTAAATCCTCCTGCTGGAGTCCGTGTTCCTTTCCCTGGGTTGTATTTAAGACAGATCATACAGGTCTGTACCACTCTCTTGGCCGTGCTAGCAATCTCTGGATGCTCCCAAACTTGCGCAAGCAATTTCACAATCGCTGAAGCTCCAACATGTGCTAGCCCATGTGCCATTTGAACCATAGGTTGGACAAAAGCTGTGGGCAACTTCCACCTATCCATTTGTTTGTTGCGCCAACAACCTTCATCATCCAGTTCTCCATTTTCAGACCATTGCTCTCGTTCTTTATCAGTAGCAACTCTCTGTATTTTCCTCACTTCTTTCCTAGCATCATGCCATCGTTCTGCTTGTGACTTCACAACATACATTGAAGTGGAGTCAGGTCTCATTGCAGTTTCTCGTGCTACTTGGTCAGCGAAAGCATTTCCTTGCCCTACTTTGTCAATAACTTTCTTATGTGCACTGCATTTCACTATAGCTATCTTCTTAGGAAATGTCAGGGCAGTCAAAAGATTGTGCACCAGTTCTCCATACATAATTTGTGTTCCGTGTGATGTCAGAAAACCTCTTTCCTTCCAGAGCAGGCCAAAGTCGTGCGCTACTCCGAAAGCATAGCGGCTATCTGTATAAATATTCACACACAACTCTGCACTAAGCTCACATGCTCGTGTCAATGCTATCAGCTCCGCTGCCTGGGCTGATTTCTGTGGTATGCGTGCTGTTTCCACGATAGTATACAAAGTAGTGATGGCATATGCTGCCGAAGTCGTACCATCCGGTAGCTTCAGGCAGGAGCCATCCACCCATAATTCTCCATCTACATCTGAGAAAGGCGTATCCTGGAGATCGATACGACCCTTTGTCTGTTCCTCAGTCACAAAAATACAATCATGTGCTTCTTGTGCCTCAGGCTGAGTCGTCAGGAATGGTAACAATGTTGCTGGATTTAACGTAGCACATCTCCTCAATGTGATATGGGGAGCCAGCAACGTTAGTTCATATCCGGTCAGACGGGCACTTGTTAAATGCTGCGTCTTTGTTTGATTCAAAAGGGCGTCAACAGCATGGGGAACCAACACTAACAGCTTGTGAGATAACACTATTCCCTCACTCTGACGTATTGACACAGCTGTCGCTGCGACCGAACGAAAACACCCCGGCAATGCCCGAGCGACAGGATCGAGCAATGCCGAGAAATATGCACACGGACGCTGCCTGTCCCCGTGCATCTGTACTAACACAGATGACGCACATCCATCTCTCTCATGTACATATAATGTGAAAAGTTTCGTGTAATCAGGAGTGCCTAACACTGGTGCTGAACAAAGGGCCTGACGTAACTGTTGGAAAGCGTTTTCACATTCATCTGTCCAAGGAAGGGGAATTGGAGTGTCTTTTGTCAATAGCGCTAACAGTGGTTTGACTATATGTGAAAACCCCAGTATCCACTGCCTACAAAAGGACGTAAGACCCAAAAATGCTCGAACATCTTTCTGTGTAGAAGGTGTTGGTGTGTCCAGGATGGCTTGGATACGATCTGATGTAAGTGCACGCCCCTCCTTAGACAAAAGGTGGCCTAGGTAGGTCACCTTAGGTCTACAGAATTGCAATTTCTTCTTAGATACCTTATGATTGTGAGAAGCCAAAAAGGAAAGCAAAGACAACGTACAAGTCTCACATTGCTCAGGGGTGTCAGCAGCCAACAAAATATCGTCGACATATTGAATAAGCACTACCCCCTCAAGCAAGACAAAGGAATCCAACTGTCTTTTCAATGCCTGACTGTAGATACTAGGGCTCTCAGTATAGCCCTGTGGAATTCTACAAAATCTATACGATCGATTATTCAAAGTGAAGCCGAAAAGGTAACGGCTATCAGGGTGAATAGGGATCGAAAAGAAGGCGTTCTTCAGGTCGACAACCGAGAATGTTGTCGCTGTTGGTGGGACCAAGGTAAGGAGTGTCGTGATATCAGAAACAACAGGGTATTGGGGCACCACTATCTTGTTCACCTCCCTCAAATCAATAATAAATCGATATACCCTAGTATCAGTGTCTTTCTTCAAGATTGGTAAAATAGGACTGTTACAAACATTGTATGGGACTTCTTCCACCACCCCCACTCGAATGAGATCCTGCACAATCTGTATGAGCGCCTCCTCACCCTCCTGTGAAATCCTATATTGAGGCAGGCGTGGCAACACAGCTCCCTCCTTTACACTAATGCGAACCGGGGGAATGACCATCTGTCCCACATCAGTGTCTGAAGTAGCCCACAACGTGTGAGGTAAAGAGGCTAATGCAGCACTTTCAGCGACCATACACACTCTCTCTTTTGCAGGGTAATTGTCATTTAAAATCACGCGTACTCCTTCAGGGGAGCAGCGGATTGTGGCTCTAAAATGTTTCAGCATGTCTAGACCCACAATGTTGTCAGGCGTGTTTGAGGAAAGCAAGAATGGACATGGTGCTGTAAATTTGTCGACATGAAATGCAAGGGGTTGGGATAATGGGCTAAGAGAAGGTGTTCCATCGAACCCTACAGATGTGATCGTTAAGCCAGACAGGGGAGCCCTCGGAACCAATTGTTTAGACAAAGCGCTACGAGTAGCCCCTGTATCAACCAGAAACTGATCAGTAGAACCCAAAACATGTGCTGTAACATAAGGACCCCTCTGATCTACTGGTACTTCAACTGATTCCTCCCCCCATCCTACGCAATCCTATGCATATTGGGAATCATGACTTTCGGGGTGCACATAGTCAGACATCTGATACTGATTTCGTCTATCAAAGGTATTAGACCCTCCTTGTTGTTGCTCCCTAGATTCGAATCTAGCCCTGTCATTTAGGTTACCTCGTGGTCCAGAAAACCCCCCACGATTTCTCCCAAAACCTCTACCCCGTCCCATAGCCCTGTGTTCTCGCGCTAAAGGACACTCATTGGCCCAGTGGCCTCGTTGCTTACAATATGCACATTGATCTTTAGCCAAGTCTGTGCGGTTATATGTAGAATCATAAAAACCCCGACCACCTCTATTATTTCCTCTCTGGGGTGGTCCATACACTTGTGCTAACATAACTTTTGTTTTCAAATCCTTAGATTTCTTATCTTCATTACTTTTTGCCTCTAGTTCCTGACGCTCGTAATACTGAGCCATTGTCAGGAGGGATGCCGGAGTCGAAGTCGTCCAGGAGCTTTCACTCGCTTTCAACCGAGCTGCTACTCCTGGTAATAAATTCGAAACATATTTGTCTACAAACAGATGTCGACCCGTGTCATCCGTCAGAGACTGACCACTGAAATCGTGAAAAGTTTCTTCAAATCGCGTAAAGAAGTCAGAAACTGATTCATCTATCTTTTGCTTGCAAGATGCTAACATAGTCCAGTCAATCTTTTTAGGGGGAATAATCGTCTTTAATTTAATCAAAATAGCAGCAGGGAGGTCTAGAATGAGCTGGGGTGGTTTCTGCGCAGGTTTCCTAGCTCTGTCCTCCTCCTCAATGTCTTCCCATTTAGCTTTAAACGTCACTAAATCATCAATTTTCCGTACTGATCTCCACATGTCAGGGGGTAATATAAGACCAAAGAATAAATCAATGTCAGCTAATGTCATAGTACAAGAATTCAAAGCCCCCTCAACTTCCTCATAAAAGGCAGCAGGATTTTTCCGTGGGTCAGGTAACGCTTTCTTTAAGGCCATAACATCCGCTCTATTCCAAGGAGTATATACCCAATTATAGATAAAATACCCTCGGGCATCAGCTGAATCTTTATCTGAACTAGTACCCGCTCCTTTAGGAGGAACATACAAAGGCGCTGCCTCTCGCATAGGTTTAACATGCACAATATCGACCTTATCTGAAGAAAAGATAGGTGATTGTTTCCCGTCGCCACTCAAACCCGTCTCTTTGTCGTCCACCGTCTTTTGTCGCTTTTCTTCTCGTAACCGAGACGCCTCATCCCGCAATACGAATAACCGTCGAACTGCATCAGCTGCCTGGGAAGGAGAAAAGAGACCTTTACGCAATTCTTTCTTATCTTGTATTATGTCATCAGGTTCAAGAACAGGAGAATATTTTCGAAAAGCCCCGACTACTTCATCAGAAAAGGTTTCAAGAAAATACATTTTTTCCCTGTCCGGCCATTTTTCAAGAGACAACAATATTTCAGCAAGAGGAATTGTACCCATAAGAATACGATAAGAAATTTGTCGGAGCTCCGCCATACGATCAGATGTTAGCTTAGACCGCGTGTCTACCTTATCTTTAAATGATCCAGAATCCTCATCTTCCCCTTTCGGAGCAGACAGGCCAGCATACGGAGGCGGAGAACGATCTAGTAATGAAAAATCATCATCAGCATTATTAAGGACAGGATAAAGAGGCCGACGAATGGGATATTGGCCAGATATCTGCAATCTACGTTCCTATTCCCGTTTTTCTTCCGCATCTTTTTGTTCACGTTGTCTCATTTCTTGCGCCTTCTCACGCACATTCTTCCTCTGCTCTTTCTCAATCAGCGCATGTTCACGTTTCTCACGCTCACGTACTTCTTTCACCCACATTCGCACACTCTCAAACATATCTTGTCTCGCTCGGCGCTTACACAGGCACTGTTCCACATACTCAATTTTGCGCACATCAAACGAACCATACAAAGGCCATCTCAACTCAGGATCCTTCTTGGTATACTTCCTCCACAATGTGCTGTACATTATAGGGGAAAGACCAAACTTAATATACATGTCCCTATTCGGCGTCCCTTCTGGGGGAGCCGGCTGCGATTCTTCAAGACTTAACCGGTTTCCACAGCAGCACCACTTACGTAGTGCGCTAAAAGCAGGCATGCTAGAAATATTGCGAAATACACAATATTATACAGAAAAATGGCACTTAATCGTTGCGCCGCTCACAACCATATGTTGGAGAAAAATCTCCACATTGCCTACCTATATGTGTTGCAACGCATATATACCCATATTCATAATCATAATATGATCGATCATCCAAACATCTCCATATCCATATCCATATCCATAAGCCACAGCAAGCGTATCCTAAAACTGCCTTGCTAATCACTGGCTACCATAAACACTCACAGTAATTACCATACATTGGTCCTTACCAAGCACGAGCGTCCAGATTCCACTTGCCAAGTTCCACAATTTGCTCAAACAGCTTATCCACAGCAAACCGACAGAAGAGGTCTCAGTCGAAGACCGGCGCCACCCAGATGGTCAGATCGGAAGGAAGGAAGAAATACCTCAGGATGCCAGGACTAAAGACGCCGCTGGCAGTGATCACTTCCCCGGCAGAGTTCCACTCCTTCGTCACGACCAGTCCTTCGAGCCTCCGAGTCGCCGATGAGCCCCACGTGACGGGCGCCAATTGATGAGTTCAGGCCTCAGCAAGGCCCAAAGGTACCGAAAGGGTTCGCCCTTCTGTGTACAAAGTCCTTAGACTTACAAATGAAGTTGGCAAGGAAACTGGAAATACAAAAACATAGTTTAATAAACCTTTAAAGGTGGTGATACAACCTCCACAGCACTTCTACAGTATTGTACAGAGTAGCACACTGAATACAAGCACATGGCCCCTTTTATACACAGTGGAAGGGGTTCAGCTTACAGCTTAGACAGAGGTTACAACCACGTAAGGACATTTCCAAATATATCAGTGGGTGGAGCTAACAGTATTTCTAGAACATGGGAGGGCTATGCTAATAAGGAACAACTGTTACTTCTGCTGAGCATGCGCTACACTCTCAAGAAGGACTAATAATAACTGTTGCTAGGTAGAATCCACAGTGTAACTGGCAGAGAGGTAGGACAATCAGAACATTGAGCACATGGCAATGTAGGGCATGAAAATGGTGGACTCGAAATACAAAATGAAATCCCTATACTAGATATTTGGACTGATGCATTATGGCTTCAGCTAATGCTTAATAATACCGCTGTTTTATTTACAACAGTAGGCCTGAACCAGCGGGTAGTGCTGCCCTATAGACACGTGTAGAGCGAGGTACTGCGGGAGGGGTGGGGTACATCAGACTGGGTGCGCAGGTGTGAACAAGCGATGTTGCCATGAGTAATGATGTGATCTCTGACCTGATTCAGTCTCATCTCTGTCTCATTTTAAGGACCTGCTGGACCGAACTGTAGGCCTGAGCCAGCGGGCAGCGCTGCCTTACAGACACGTGGTGTTGGCTTTTAGGGCACTGTAGTGAGCTCATTACTAAGTGTAAATGCACACATGCTTTCACCACTGCATTCCACATGCACATTATGCTTCTAGCATACGCTCTGTTCCTTTGTATGTAAACGTTGGCATAACATATTATTATTTAACCTTGTGTATTCTTGTGACCTCCAACTCCTCTTTGAACCACGATTACCACTAACAGTTGGTAGATCGTACTTCAAAAACGAAGGATGCATTCAACTGGTGTTTTCTATTAAGCTTGAAATAAACCTTCATTTACCTTCAGAAGCTTCCACCTTTACATTATTTATCCCTTTTCAGACACTGAATTGATTGAGCCAAAATGGGTGGAGCGGGTGCTCACCCCGTCATGATGCCCTCAGCATTCTGACGCCTTCCATCGTGGTATCAAGACACCTTCCCCGACCAGAGACCTGCTCTCCCACCCTTCAAAGGTACCCCGGAGTCGGAGCTTGCACCGGCACATCGTTGGACACACCGGTGGTGTCAGGTGAGCAGTAAAGCCTCGGTGTGCAGGACCTACAATTGAGCACAGTGCGGGGGAAGGTGCTGGGGTGCACAGGTGCAGGCAAGCGATGATCCCGTAGCTAATAATGTAATCTCTGGCCTCATTCATATGTTTCATTTTAAGGACTTGCTCGGCCACACTCTTTCTCGCGGACCCCAGCGTCGTAGACAAATGGGTGACAGAACGTAAACACTGAGGGCTAGATGCAGTAGGCCGACGCTCTGTCTCCTCCTCCCTCTGTTCTTTTGACTCTCCCTCCCCTTCTCCCTTCCACCCACTCCCTCTCCCTCCCATTCTCACTATCTTCCTTTCATTCGGCTACCTTTCTTTTCCTCTTCCACATGGCACACATACTTATATTTCATTTTTGCCTTTCAGGTTTTGTACGCTGCTTCCGGAGGATTCCCTCCCATGTATTTCATGTTATACTGTTGTTTGTTCTAAAAAACTTGTGTTTCCATTTATTTGTGTTGTTTTAATAAAGGTTATTTTTTTCCAATAAATAGGTGAGTGTATAGGTCTAACAACACTTGTCTGTAGTTTATTGTGAAAATCGTCTGTTTATTGGAGGTAATGAGGGAAAACATTTGTAAGTTTGCGGTGCACCTACCAAATATAAACCAACAGACTATTACATAAATGAAACCTGCGTAATTCTACAACTGCAAGGTTTGCACTTTCTACCACCATAAGTACTGCCCGTGTGATTACAGAACCAATAAGGCACTGCCTTGGACCACCGTGGCTTCAGGGACTGCCGAGGCCCACCCTGCATATTTAAGTAAAGCCCCGGAGGGTAGCGATCCCCGGACTTCAGTTGGCCTCAAAGCCCCCCGAACAATTATTAAACAATACCCAGGAAGGTGGCGATCCCCTAGGCTGCGAAAAGTCTCTGTGCCCTTCCGCGCCTAATTTACATGTGACATTAAGATCCCCAGTCCTACAGAGACCCCTCAATATAATAATAGGGTAAGCCACGGAACATTACCCACCGGGAGCCTCATTTAAATCAATGAGTGAGACCCCGTTTTTTTTCTCCATTTTTACCATCCGGATCCGCTCTATTGCGGTTTTCCTCCACTCGCTTCAACTAGTTAAACAAGGATTTGCTATCACAGAGTGGAAGCCATGCACCCGCCCTCTATTAGCAAACATAAATGTCCCGCGGATGCACACCCCGGGACATTGTATGAGCTGCGCCTGGGAGGCCGCACTCCCTAGGACCATGATGCATTGGTTAGTATAAACACATACTAACACTACTTACACATGTGTAGTACAGTGACCAGAGTGAAGAGGCAGAGGAAGAGCAAAATCTAAAAATATAAATCCTACCAGAGGTCCTTTGACATAGTTTAATGAGCCGATGACCCTGGGATGAGTACTTCGCTTCCTGCTTCCGGTATGGTATAAACCCACGATAGTGGTCAGTAGTTCGCTTTCCACTCCCTGTATGGTATAAACACCTACTAACACTACCTGCACACGTATGCTACAAATACCAGAGCACATACTTTACAGCAATGAGCTCACGGTTTAGGCTCTTGGTTTGATACCCGAGTGTAGCAGCATATCATCTCAGCACCATGTCACTCTGAGCAACACAACACTTTCAGACCGGTAGGAGTGACTACTTTGCTTCGCACTCCCCCACAGAGCTTACAGTGCTCCTACCATCCTTTCCTACTTTTTTCACCCTTTTTTCCCCTTACTCGCTGCAATGGAATCACAAAATGGCAGGCAACACTTCCTAGTTGCAACCTCTCGCAGCGCTCGCAACCAATAAGCAGCAAGCTCGTGCTCGTGCTCGTAACGCCTCAGCCAATCAGATGGCAGAATTCCCAAATATCAATTTCTGTAAAATTTCAATTATTCTCAAAAACTGCTGAAAAGATTTACACCAAATAAACAAAAGCGTGCTTTCTAGACCAACACCCTTCTCCCTGCCAAATTTGGGGTAATTCGACCTGTAGCCCTGTCTAAAGTTTCCTGTGGAAATAAACATGGAGAAAACACGTTTTGGGACCTCCCTTTTTTTTCAGCCCCCCTTGATGAATAACCCCCAAACTTTTAACGTAAGAGCTGATATGAACAAATAATTGATTTTGAGAATTTCATGAAGACTCATCAAACTGCGCCAAAGTTATAAGCAAAACAAAAAATGTTCTTCCTATGGAAACTAGGTCCTATATATATACTAGCAGCCCGTCCCGACGTTGTACAGGTATGAATTGCTGCTGGCCAATTGTCGCGCCCATTGGCCACGCCCCCAGAACACAAAATATTGCCAAATAAAAATGACCATAACAAATGCCTAAATCCTAATATGTGAGCGTCCTCCATAGAACTTCTGGCGGGAGGTGTGTCTAAAAGTGTATCTCGGTGCTCGCCGTCAATGAGAGAGACCTGTGCATTTTTCAAATGGGTGGTGAAACAATATGAGTATGATGCTGGAGATGTGGCCCGCCGTGCCAGCAATGTACTTACTGCGGGGAGGGATAGGTCCTTTCTTGCTATTTCCGTGGAGGCGGGACTTGTTTCCGGATGTGCGTCGCGCGAGGCCTGTGCGCAACAGAAGTGGTAAATCTCCAGTGTGCGCTTCAGGCGTCACCGGACGATAAGGCGAGATTAGATTTCCTGCACAATGGCCCCTGTTTGCGCTCCTTCCGGCCCTTGGGAACAGCGCCATGCCTGACCTACATACAGTAAAGCTGGTGCACGGCACTGGGAGCGCGGGGCAAGCACACCTGGAGCTGGAATGTACGCTCGCTTTTTTTTCCCGTAATGCCGCGCCCCACACACGCCCACGCCTCCAGCACACAATATGAGACATGGCATGAAGGGCGGAACGTACCACACGTTTTCGTAATGCCGCGCCCACAGCACACGATATGAGACATGGCATGAAGGGCGGAACGTACCACACGGACCCAGCGTTTGTCACGCCCCCAGCATACGCCCACAGCACAACGCAGACACGCCCACAAGGGACTACTTTGCTGGCACGGTTCTTTTACCTTTTAAATGTATATGGTGGCCATCTGCATAGCCTATGTCCTTCTGCTGCAACTGCCCTTTCCAATGCTGTATTGGGTGTTGTGATTGGTGCTGTGGTTGCTGTGGTTACTGAGATGACCCGCCCCAAAGGTTTGGGCTCTTTCTTTATAATATTAGTATGGATATATATATATATATATATATATATATATATATATATATATATATATATATATTACCTACTGGCGGTCGCCAGTAGGTATATATAGTTAGGATTTTTTCTCTATGGGATTTTTGAAAATTCTATGTCTAATAACTTTGGCGTTTGTGGACGGAATTGGCTGAAATTTTCAGGAAAATGGAACATTTTGTTTCTGAGCAGCCACTGAAAATTTGGGGGGGGTTTGTCAAGGGGGGGCTGAGAAAAAAGGGGGGTCCCAAAACGTGTTTTTAACATTGAGTTTTCCATAGGGCGGTTGGCCTCACTTTTAGCCCGAACGGCTGAATGGATTTGCACGAAACTTGGCAAAATTGTAGGGACTGGTAGCCCGATGTGCCTTTGCTAGGTCTCAATATATGTGCTGCAGTGGATTTTGAGAAATTAACGTTCAAAAAAAGATATATATCTGTAACAGCGGACCGGGCAGCGCTCCAGTTCGCGTACTTTTCGCGTTACGGAGCTTTGTGAAGCGAAGCTGATTGGTTCTCCGGCGTCTGTAAACATTCCAAACAGTCCGTAGCGGCCGCCATCTTGTCTCTCGGTAGGATCGAGAGACAAGAGGAGGCCAAAGCGAAGGGGCAAATGACCATAAGGGGGCATAGTAGATCCTCCCTGACCCCCTAGGTTTGATGTGCAGGTTTTAAAAGGGCCCCGCGGGGCAAAAAAAAATAAAATAATAATAATCGAACGGCTGAATGGATTTGCACGAAACTTGGCAAAATATTAGGGACTGGTAGCCCGATGTGCCTTTGCTAGGTCTCAATATTTGTGCTCCAGTGGATTTTGAGAAATTAACGTTCAAAAAAAGATATATATCTGTAACAGCGCTCCGCTTCGCGTACTTTTCGCGTTATGGAGCTTTGCGAAGCTGATTGGTTCTCCGGCGTCTGTAAACATTCCAAACAGTCCGTAGCGGCTGCCATCTTGTCTCTCGGTAGGATCGAGAGACAAGAGGAGGCCAAAGCGAAGGGGCAAATGACCATAAGGGGGCATAGTAGATTCTCCCTGACCTCTTAGGTTTGATGTACCATTTTGCCAAGTTTGGTGTAATTCCGTTCAGCCATTCAGGCTGTAGACGTATCTAAATGTCCTATGGAAAATTGCATGGGGAAAACACATTTGAAAGTGTTGAAATTTAGAACCAATTAAAATGTTACTTTGGTTTTGTATTTGTGTGTGATGAAAGTTAATTGGTTATGTATATATCTAAAATGAGAGGAAACCACAGCCATTTTGTGATACTACTGTCTGAGGTATATTTGTGAGGAATTTTTGGTGCTCAATTTCTGGTGTTTGATTTACACAGTACTAACACTTCTCCTACTTTTAAAAAGGTGAGTTGTTAATTTGTAAGGGGAACTATGTTGTACACTTTAAGATAATTTGAAAAATGTTTTCTGTTATTTATTTACAGTCCTTCTGTTATACTAAATACTTGATAAAGTTAGTTTTATATTATGTATTACTAAAAACGATAAATGAAAGTGATTATTTTTTTCTGCAATTTACAGCAAGCAATTTCAAAATGAAATGGCTCACAATGAAGAGACCGTGGCAATTTCTTTTGAATTATCCACTACATTGATTGAAATTGACAGCACCAATAATGAAATATTCTCACAAGGAGGAGATGACTTGAATGATTTTTTTGATCAATCTCTTGATGGCGAATTTATCGAATGTTTGGAGACCATAGAGTTACAAGAATCATCATTGCAGACTTTTCATGAGGAGATTCCTGATGAGATGATTGAAGAGGAAATTCCTGATGAGGACATGTTACTAGTTCTTTCAAATTTTGAAAATTCAGAAGAATAAATTTATATTTAGAAATCAAAAATTGTTTGAGACATTATTCATTTTTATTTTTAATTTATGAGGTTGTAGCGAAGTGATTGTAGTATAAAATGAGACTTATAGTATAGAGTGCAACATTTTTATGTTACATGGTAAGTTTACTCATATTTACTTTCCTTCTCCCACTATATTATCTCCAATGTGTATTTGACATCTCTTCTTCATCTCCGGCCTCCTTTCTCTCACTGTCTGTGTCTGATGCATCTTATCGCTGCCATTTTGTGTAATTACAGAAGAGAGTAAAATAAAATAGTTCGGAACGTGAAAAGGGGGCAAAGTAGAGTACCCCTCACCCCCTAGGCCTTCTCAGGCGGTCCCAAAAGGATCAGTTTCTGTTTTCCTGAGAGATTATGGTATGAGTTCCATATACCACAATAACTTGCATTACAACATGCAAGATATCTATCTCCTATTACCAACTTTTGGAGATATTCGCGCTAAGCGCGAATATCTCCAAAAACTAACACCTGCCCTGAGCAGTTCTTAGCCATGTTATCCAATGGGAGGTGGATAACATGGCTAAGAGCATTAGCTCGGTAATGCATGAATATCGCTGACTTTTTAGCGATATTCATGCATTGCGGCCGTTTTTTATCGCATTTGCGATAAACCTTGATAATAGCAAGGTTTATCTGCGATAATTTCTGACGATGCTTAGCGGTAAAAAATTCGTTGCTAAGCATCGTTAGCGATAAATATCGCTTAAGTTTGGTAATATGCACCAACGTCTGTTAACGTTCGATTCGAAGGAAATGAGGAAGTGTTGAAAAACATTGTCTGCGCCATCTTGCCTTTTTTGAAATGCCACACTTTTGTCGTGCACGGCAGCCATTTTAGATGCCTTGACCAGACCCACTCTCTGCACGCTGTTGATCCGTAGCATGGCTCCCCACCCTCGCAAGCATCTTCCCCAGGCACTGGTCACCCCCGCTCTCTGTCTTATGCATCGGCAATAAACCTCCCCCCATCTGCGCTGCTCTTCCCTGAGAATCACACTCTGTGCCCGCCCGACACCTCCCTTTCGCCCTATTCACTACCGCACCCTCTGACACTCCTCTTCCTCTGTGTCCGATTGTCCAGGCTATCAGCTAGCCCTGCAGATGTAGTTTATGGCCCCAGCTGTAAAGAATCACCCCTCTTCAAAGGAGTTATAGTAGATCAAGGCCCACACCCGATGAGATCCGTCAAACCACACGCGTTCCTACTATCTGAAAACCATCCTGTATTGTGATTGGGGAGGGGACCGAGCCTGAAGCGGAAGATTCCAGGGATGACTCTTTGTACATCAAAGTTTTTACAATTATGTGTCACATTAAAAATATATAGCACTCCAACAAAGTAGTAGGAATATAAAACTTTAATAACTTAAAAATATATACAACAAAATAAAAACAGTAAAAACATTTAAACAATGAAGAGACCGTGGCAATTTCTTTTGAATTATCCACTACATTTAATGAAATTGACAGCACCAATAATGAAATATTCTCACAAGGAGGAGATGACTTGAATGATTTTTTTGATCAATCTCTTGATGGCGAATTTATCGAATGTTTGGAGACCATAGAGTTACAAGAATCATCATTGCAGACTTTTCATGAAGAGATTCCTGATGAGATGATTGAAGAGGAAATTCCTGATGAGGACATGTTACTAGTTCTTTCAAATTATGAAAATTCAGAAGATCTTGCCTGGGTGCCGCACTGATTTGGGTATCCGGCGTGGGGCGTCCCGGGGGGTGGGTTGTCAGTAGCGGTCTGTTGTGCGAATAGTTCCAAGGCAGCAGAACGCGCTGAAATCTGGATGGCACGAAGGTGATGTCTAGTAAGTTGCCGCCCAGCAAATAACGGCGTGGGGTGCCGCGGGGGGGGGGGGGGTGAGGCAGTCCAAAGTTCCCTTAAAAGGGCAAAGGAAAGGATCGGTGGTTTGAACCATCAGTCAAAAAGGGGAGGGGGTGCAACAATTTTTCCTACCGGGTCACACTGTGCTTTCACCGGAACTGAGGTCTGCAGGTTTCTAGTCATTCAAACTGAGGCTGGCGCCAGCATGGGAGCGCCGACGTCCCGCGGCTACAGTTTCGTCACTCCACGGTCGATCATGGCAGTCATTCCCCATCGGGGTGTCTGCGGGGGTCGGGGACTCCCGCGGCTCCTCTAGAATCTTCAAGGTCGTGGAGGACTACGGTGGTGGAGTCAACCAGTGACCGGGCCATTTCTTCATGCTGGGCCCGCTCTTGCCAGGTCGACCGCCATTTTGAGAGTTCGGTAGCTACTGGCGATCGCGGGGTCAAATGAGCGGACGGGCTCCACCCTGCCGGGCGAGACGTTGCAGCATCGCCGCAGTGGAAGAACCCTTTTCCGGGCGCCTGGATCGCTGAGGGTGCAGCTGGGAAGCCTCCACCTGGGGAGGCGGGAGAGGCCTGTTCGCACCGTCTCTCCCACCCAGTGCACCCCACGGCGTCTCGCTTGACATTTGTTATGGCCGGACCAGGCGATGAGGACGAGGGGGGGGGGGGTCGAAGGCATGTGCAAGACATCCCCCCCCAGTGTTGTCGCAGCCATTATAAAAGAAAGAAGAAATGTCCCGTCCGTCTTTGGGCCGGACCTCCGGTGGATGGCGGCCGGACGCCCTTTGCTCTGGCCCCATGAACGGGTTCCTTGGCTCATCCGGTGGGGCAGGCCTTGGCGTGTGGTGCCTCTCCTGGGCCTTTCGTGCAGTGGCCTCTCCACTCCCAGGCCCTCCATGGATGCTGGCCCAGACTGGGAGAGAGAGGGTCTAACCTGCAATTCTCCACGGTTACCGCCACCGCGGCCGGATCCCGTCGGCCTCTGCCTCTGGTTGATGGTGGCCGGACTGGGAGAGAGAGGGGAGGGTCGAGGACACGGACATTCCCCCCCCTGCAACTCTCCAGGGTGGTCGTAGCAATCCCCCTGGCCGGGTCCCGCTGGCCTCGGCCTCTCCTCCGGCTACACCCTACGTGATGATCTCCTGGCCGACGGTTGGCAGCAGGACCCGCCTTATATGTGTTGCTTCCGGCTGGGCGTAGCCGGAAACCTGTTTCTCAAACAAAGGATATTGAGGCAAATGTGGCGCATACTCTCTTCTTAACCTATTGTATTCCTTAACACAATCTAGATCCGCACAAATGTTTGTGACATCACACTCAATCAAGTACAATCCCGATAAAGTTTCCAAAATGGGGCGGATGTCTGCTGACTTGTATCTTTCCCAGTTTGCCGTTATTTGGGCGTGGCAGGCGGTGGGACAGACACGTTTTGGGGCAGTGAGGGGCGATGAAGCCTCGTTGCCTTGTGGCCGTTGCAATGTCACACTTGGTTTCTCTTACTGTTTTCAGGTTTCTTATTACGGGCTTACTTCTAACGTTTCTTGTTTCTAGGACAATAATAGGTTTTATCATTACGTATTGTTATCGTTTCTTTGTTTGTTATTTAATAAAAAGTTCATCAGTGGCCTACTGATTTTCGTTTTCCTATTCCTTTCTTTCCAGGTTGTTTTATGCTAAAGTTTCTGTTAACAGGATACAGTGATCACTTCGTTATTATTGCATATGTCCTTTTCACTAGGGGTGCTCTCTGGTCGGGCCAGATGACCTATCTCTAGTAAATGGTCCGGGTGAAACAGGTGCATCAATCAGTGGGGAGTAGATAGGCATGACAGATTACAACGGGGGACAAAGGTCCGCATTACCTACCCTTTCACTACTTGCAAAGATTTTCCTACGATTATTTGCAAACAGGGAATACCTCCAAAAAGAACCAATTCCCAAACAGTGAATGTTCGGGCAAACAATCAATCAATGAGGAACGAAATAGGCACGACGTGTTAAAGGTTTGCGTTACCTACCTTTCACTATCTGCAAAGGGAGAGAGAATATTCCTATTCTTCCTCGTTTGCAGGCAGAGAAGATCCTTAAGAGAACCAACTTCAAACAATTCAATGCTCGATTCAAACAATCAACAAGGGGTACTGTGAACACAAATGAACGCCGCTTATGTACATACACATTGCTATTTTCAACAGGTTGTTCCTAATGTTTCTATTTTAGCCAGGTCAAAAAGAGATCCCATTAGTGGCCTACTGATTTTGCTCGATTCCTTTTGTTTTTTTACACGATTTTTCGCTATCTGCAAAGACTAAACAGAGTATTGCGACTCTGTGCTTGTTTGTAAATAGAGAATGAACCAAAGAGAACAATCAATGAAATGGAGAGAGAAGCAGGCACGACGGTTTACAACGGGGGCAAAGGCCTGCGTTAACTACCCTTCACTATCTGCAAAGAGAGAGTACTCCTAATAGAAATGGGGGGGGGGGCAGCATTCAAAGCAGATCAGTGTGTATAAACACGAAAATGTTTTTACTTACCACGTACTTGACATTCGACAGCTTATGATATTTGCTATTAAAAAACCATTGAAATTCACTGAAAAAACCATAGGGTATAGACCATATATAGTAAGGAATTAGCATTTACAAAACCTTGAAAATTCACTGAAAAAACCATAGGTTATAGACCATATATAGTTAGGAATTAGCATTTAAAAAACCTTGAAAATTCACTGAAAAAACCATAGGTTATAGACCATATATAGTTAGGAATTAGCATTTAAAAAACCTTATTTTACTCACACAAAACCATTGAAATTCCATATATAGTTAGTTGTACTAACTATATATCGCGCACCCGCAATCCACTGCTGATCATGTCACATATTACATCATTCATGACATGGTCAGTGACATCACTGATGACATCACTGATGACATCTCAAATGACATCACTGATGACATCACTGATGACATCTCAAATGACATCACTGATGACATCACTGATGACATCTCAAATGACATCACTGATGACATCACTGATGACAACATCCAGTGACTGTATTTTTCTGTAAAGTTAAAATATGTCTTGAGTGGATGTATAAGTGTCTGGATGAAGGATTTAGTAGGTGCATGACTGACTGTATGAGTGAGTGATTAAATGTGTCTCACTGAGTGCATGGGTTAGTGACTAAACTGTCTTAATTTGTGCATCATTATGTCTGTTGTTCTGAAAACTGCTGCATGTGTTGTTCAGTAGCTATATGAGTAACTATATGGATTATTGATTGGTTGCCCAAGTATTTGTATGGGAGACTGAGTGTGTGTGTGGGTGGCTGGGAGGTGTATGACTCTGTGCATAGATGTGTCGGCAGTTGATTCACTAGATGTATGGGTTCAAAAGTGCATGTGGAAACAGCTGTCTGGGCGGTTGACTGTGTGCATCAGTGTATTGGTGAGTGAATGGATATCTCAGTGCTACATGTCAAAGTAAGTACATATGTAAAACACAGTACATGTGAGACTTGACATATATAAATAACTGTGCATAAGAGCCAGTGAATGTGTGAGTGGCTGTATGCATCATTGTGAACTTGTATCCAGGATTGTATAAGAGAGTAAATATGTTTTAGTATATGTTTGAATAAGTAAGGTGTGTATAACTGTATAGTTGGGAAAATGGAGGTGTGATTGATTGTTTGCATGACTGACTAGGTGTGTGTGTAACTTCATGGATGAATGACAATCTGTGAGTCTGTGTTTACACTGAGTGTATCTAAGGTTATATTAGAGTCTGAAGAGGTTCATCGTATTATCACATGAATGATGTCATCAGTGATGTGATCAGTAATGTCAAATGAGATGTCATCAGTGATGTCATCAGTGATGTCATTTGAGATGTCATCAGTGATGTCATCAGTGATGTCATTTGAGATGTCATCAGTGATGTCATCAGTGATGTCATTTGAGATGTCATCAGTGATGTCATCAGTGATGTCACTGACCATGTCATGAATGATGTAATATGTGACATGATCAGCAGTGGATTGCGGGTGCGCGATATATAGTTAGTACAACTAACTATATATGGAATTTCAATGGTTTTGTGTGAGTAAAATAAGGTTTTTTAAATGCTAATTCCTAACTATATATGGTCTATAACCTATGGTTTTTTCAGTGAATTTTCAAGGTTTTTTAAATGCTAATTCCTAACTATATATGGTCTATAACCTATGGTTTTTTCAGTGAATTTTCAAGGTTTTGTAAATGCTAATTCCTAACTATATATGGTCTATAACCTATGGTTTTTTCAGTGAATATATATATCTGTATATAAAAAACATAGTTTTCAGGCCTTATATAGTTAGGAATTAGCATTTAAAAAAACATTGAAGTTGCTCCTATATAGTTAGTTGTACTAACTATATTTCGCGCACCCGCAATCCATTGCTGATGATGTCACATATTACATCATTCATGACATGGTCACTGACATCACTGATGACATCACTGATGACATCTCAAATGACATCACTGATGACATCACTGATGGTGCATTCATGTGGCCAAGAGTTGATTTTGTAAGTCAGATCCTGCACAACTCTACACATTGACCAACCTTGCTTAAATGTGTGAGGGCTTGTATTCCCATATAATTCCTATGTGTAATTGCTCATTTGCTTTGATTGGATACATATTTGACTTCATCTTTGTAGACAGTGGTCACTGTGTACCAAATCTGAGAGGATGGGCCCTGTCACACTAGGCAGGTTGTTAGCACTGACACTAACAGCAGTTGATAATTGTCAGAGTTGGGTATTTGCATAGTATAACACACCCTTTGACTCAGGCATGATCACTTGTACATGTCTCCTCTGCCTCCCCTCATTTTGTGCCAGTGACTAGACTTGATCCCACACAGTGATGTTACCCATATCATACATTGACTCTCATGTGCCTACAACTCCATCAATATGAGAGACCATAGCCAATAGACTGACATGGCTGGCTGTTATTGAGTCTGTGAGTCAAGCTGTACCCCTCATTTTAGAAATTTTGAAATTGGTGACATGTATCTACCCAGGTCCAGGTTTGCAGCATAACTAGGCACATTCACCTCAGTGTCCAACCATCGCTGACTCCTGCCCTTGCTGTGGCAGACTAGTTTTTCAGGTCCATTGACAGATCTTTATTTCACAGACTCCTACTGAGACATATGTGGCATGGAGAGACAATTTCTCGTCAGAACCCCCCCATTACATGCTACATCTTCCGCCAGGACCACATCACCTGTAGGAAGATGGACTCCAATGGGCTCTCCTCTGTCATCCCTTCCCAGCTGCACTACAAGTATGACACAGTCAGGCACAGCAATGCATGTTTATTAGTTGGGCTACCTTGCCAAGCACATATTCTATCTGACCTCATTGCTATGCAGTGTCTCCCCATTAATTTGTTCTACTCTGCATCAGGGAGGCATACCATGGGTGTTGCGGTTGGTTTACCAATGAAACACCCATGGGTTTTGATGCATTTCCAGATTTACAAGCATATATACACCTGAGAATGCGTCACAAGCCTACGCCTTCCCAGGGGTGCAGTAACAGTTGATTAAGTGACAGAGGGTGTCCCTTCCTGCAAAAATACAACCTGATGTCAACACAGGCACACTCACACCATGGTGCAAGGGTGCCTACATTGGCGCACTGTAGCCATTTGTGCTACAGCACAGTGTAAGAGGACAGAAATGTGCTGTATCTCATAGATATGGTGCACTCCTGCCCTTTTCTTTTGACACAGAGCAGCGCAGCAAATTGAAGGGGAACACTGCTGCTGCTTTTGGTACAGGGGGTGATATTGCAGTACTGTTGCGCTGCTAAACCAGCCCCAAGTATCAAAAACGGCCCCAAGTACCAAAACCAACCCCCACCCTTCTGGCCCACTGGGAAATCGCCCAGTGCCCGCTAAGGCCAGTCCGGCCCTGATTGTGGCTATGACATATGGAGGAGAAATTCTACACTTCTTGCTTCTTTAGCAGCATAAGTCATTCAAGTTAAACCTGTTCCACCACGCGTTCACCATATTATTTATGTCTACGCTGGATCTTCATTCTTTAGTCAAATTGTCTTTGTCAGTATTCCACTAATGGTTGCAGCAACCCTGCACCATAAATGAATTGCAGCTATTCCTTATCGCATCTGCCCACAACCAATCTGTTTCCTCTGAGGCTAAGCATATCTCTCCTAGGCCCCTTCAATTCCTGCATTGATACAGCTCTCCAGGCATAAAGATTTTCCCTTCCCATATGTTTTCTCTTTTCCCAGGGAAATATATTCACTCGTTTTCTGGATCGGTTGATTTGTCTTACAAGACGGTTGTAATTTCCTTCTGTGATAGATGCATGCAGCTTTCTCTTCTGTAACTGGCACGTTCAATGCAGACCTTTCTTAAAGATGGGTTGACCTCTGCTCTCTAAAGATCAGAGAAAAGTGCTTCGGGCAATAGACCAAGAGGCACATCTCAAGGGAGCGAAAACGAGTGTTCTTTATTAGAAGCAACTGTTTAATAAGTGTTTCAGATACACATGCTGAGCAAACAACAATGTAGTCGGCTATAAATAAGTAGCATGCGTTCGTTAAAAGGGGTTTTAAAATCAAACCATTAGTAATGCTATTGAATTGAACGCTTGCAAGGGTAAACAAGGAGGGCCTTTATCTTATAAACTCATTGGACTCGAAATTTTCAAAAGATCTGTCAATGAAAAGGGATAATTGTGCTCAGCACAAATGAAAATCCCATGAGGAGTGGCAGCACTATAATGGCGTTAATTGCCACTGCAAACTCAGCATGAATGGGATGTGACTCCATTTTAATCAAATACCGTGGTACGCTGTTTGCTAACGTTATTGCTGAGTGAAAAGTACGAGTTTTAGCCTTTTTAACTTGACTAATTGATCACCATACTCATATTGGCTCACACAGGTTTTATTATAGGCGGCTGCAGCTTTTTCCTTCAAATGGCGAGTCAGGAGCGCTCTTGCATTAATTAAAGAACAATATATTGCCTCGCTATTGGCTCCTTTAGACAAAATCTCCTCTGCGTGGAAATTTGCCTGCTCCCCTGAGGTTTGCCACTTCCCTCAGTTCCTCTCTAAACACAGATAGTTCAGGGGTGCTCCAAAGACGGCGCCAATATAGCAAGGGTCTAAGGGGCATATTACCAACGATTAGCGATATTTATCGCTAACGATGCTTAGCAATGATTTTTTTAACGCTAAGCATCGCCGGAAATTATCGCAGAGATAACTTGCTATTAGCAAGCTTTATCTCAGAAGTGATAAAAATCCTTGCGCTAACTGCCAAATGAGAGATTATCGCTGGAAAACCAACGATAATCTCTCGAAGTTTGGCGTTAGCTTAATGATAGGGTCTCACAAACTTAGCAATGATATCCACCTTCCATAGGATATCATGGCTAAGTCAGGAAAATACCAGGTGTAAAAAAAGCAGTGCTAACCGCGGTTAGCGCTGCTTTTTTTATCACTAACAGGGTTAGCGAAATCCTTGATAATAGGAGAAATGTCGCTTAACAACATTTCTCCTATTATTTTTCTCTGTAACGCCCGCCTTGCATCTCATTAGAAATGCAAGGGGAAGCGTAGAGAAAAAGGGTGCTAACATGCGAATTTGCGTGTTAACACCCTGTTGCTGATAGGGAGATAATTTTATCTCCGCTTTCTTGGCTTTTAAATCCCTTGATAATATGCCCCTAAGTGCGACCTCTACTGCAATCTGGCCAACTCCAAGATCCATTTAAAGCGGTGTGAGCGGTGTACTTTTGGGAAGTCCCTGAAGTTGTCTAGCAAACGAATTCTCAATCTTGGAAAGTTGGTCAGATTGCGATAGCCCCAAATTTCACCACATACAAGGCAGCTCCTCTGGCTTGTGCCTTATATATTTCCAACACCGGCCCCATCGTTTTATGTGTGCACTTCCTCTGCAACTTCGCTAGCCCCCCCCCCGTTGTCTGGGCCAATTTTAAACATGCCTTCTTGATTTGTACACCCCATTTCATCTTCTCGTTAAGGGACAATCCCAGGTAATTCAGCAAATAAGTGACTAACGTTCCTAACTACTAAGCTAAATTGCAAAACATATAACAGGCATTTAAAATTTTTACCACAAGCAGTTCCATGAAAAAACTTTCTTTGACCAAGTTTGGGGTCTGAAAGCTGAGCATTTGTCCCTCCCCGTGCTCAATTTGGCATTCATAATTCATCCTGCAGCTGACGAAGCTGGTCTGATGCAAATATTGTGGCTCTGTTAGGAAGATAAGTCTTCTCTGTTCTAGCGTATTAGGTATGCAGGCCCGTGCATACTTATTACAGCTAATTTAGAGATAGAGAAATAGAGTGTAGAACTGTAAGCAAGTGACATAGGGTTTCCTGGGGCTGAGCCTGTCTAAAACCGAGGCTTATGTAGTGCACCAGAGAAGGGAGGCTTCAGAAAAAAGGGCCCTACACCAGATCATCCATAGATAATGGTCCAGAGGTAAGTAAGTCAGAAGCATTGGTGTAGAAAGCAACATGTGAGGGCTCATGGCTGATAGATGAAAACACCATGGGTGGGAGAGCACAGGTGAGTAAAGAAGGGCCAACGAGAAACAGGATTTTTTGGTGCAGGTGCAAGCCAGAATGAGCCTTCTTACTGGGGAACATGTGGACATATCCTCAATAGTGATTCTTACAAGCTTGCCCACAGTGTACCTCATCGAATGGCACAATATGGATTTTACTCTTTTTTTAATACCCTGGGAGCTAGGAGACATGTGAGGAGCTCAGTGATGGAAGGAAAGCAAGCCCCCAGCTTCCAGTTTAGAGGATAGAATAAAAAAGATATGGTCAATCATGTAGTAGGAGCAATGTTACCATCTTACGATGAGGTTGGTTGATAAAGTGAATTAGATCTGGAGTAAATTTTTAACTAGAATTGTTGAATTGTGTCAGTTCATGATTGCATCTGCTAGTTAGTAATGCATTTCACTGACACTAAATACTGTCTACAGACTAAATAAGACATACCATGTAACAACAGAAGTAAAAGGGCCAGTACTCATGGGAGGTTACAAATGAAGACAAGGCAGTACTATGGAGAGACTAACAAGCCTATTAACGAATCAGAAGCCAGCATTTACAAAGGACAATGACACAAGCCAATCAAAGATATGGGCGGAGAGTGGGCGGAGCTTCAAGCCCATGCTCAAATACAGCATTCCTCAGAGCAGCACATACGCTGCCCACTCTCAACCTAAAAAGCAAGTCACTAAGATTTGGGGACAGCAATCCCAGAAAGTGCAGTTAAAAGGCAATAATGTATTAAGGGAAACATTGCCAACTAACCAATATGAACCTTTCAGTCACCAGTTCTGGTGACATTATCGGTCACAGTGACCTTATTTTATGCTCAGTAATGTCTCATATCCTTCCACCTATCTTCATGACTTAACAAGATTGACAGAGGTCCGTGGAAGTGCATCTCCAGAGCACCTCAATATGTCCATAAAACCCTGTAGCTTTTTAACAGTGGTTCAATGGTGATTTGAGCAGCCATACATGTTGATGTGGCTCTATATATACGATATGGAGTGATACCCTGAAACCAGTCCCAGGATGATTGTTTATGGTCCAAGAAGGACCTGAACTGGCAGTCGGCTGGACTGTCCCCATGCGGGGCAATGTCTAGACTGATTTGGATATGGCTGGATCCAAACTGGGGTGGCATGGTGAGCAAAAGAACAATGGATTTAACCCAGATCTCATGACTGTGGGTGAGTGTTTGAAAAGTTTCAGCACTCCTTCCATCATCTTGTGGTATTTGCTGGATATGTTCAGAACCTATACAACAATGGTCAAAATAAATGCAAACTCAAAATATGCCGCTGGCAGAGCAATGGTCAAAATCAAGCTACAATGAAAGAATATAATGATGTATTTATTTAAGCCTTATTGCACCTGATCAAATTCTCAACAATGGTTAATATCTTCTTCAAAGTGCATTAGCTACGACTAAATGCCCATGTGCCATTATGGACTGAGCAGAAAGTCTGAGTGCATAATGAGGGGAAGGGTAATTAGCTGCTGTTCCAGCCAACAGCATGTGGGCAGGAAGGTTAGTAGCACCAGTCCCAATACACAGGCAAGCAGGCCAGCCCTCCCTACCTTCCACATGACCTTAACACTCCCACTAAATTCAAATAAAGGGAAATCAGAGATGCCAGTGCCATCTTTTTAAGCTTTCTAACTGAATGACCCAATCTCAAAATTCTATACAGGGTTCAAATATTTAAATGTATACTAAAGATGTAAAATGATGGTGAAGATTGCTGGAACTAATCAGTATACTATCTTCATGCTATTACTCGAATACATTCATAAATGTCTCGTGAAGCATGCTGCTTGCACGCTAAATGTATAGGCGTAGGTTCTCTCTCTTGTAGCATACACAGGTTAGGCACACAGAAAGTATCTTCCCAACTTTAGGGGTCACAATGGAGGAGGTGATACTAAGTATTATGCACATGCTGTGTTGCTGTGTAGCTAGGTTCATGCCATACCTGTACAGGTCACATCTCCCAAGCAGACCAATAACGAGTTACACTTAGTTATTTCATGCACAGGTTTTGCTGCTTAGGCACATCTCAAGCAGATATATAGTCACCTTACAGTGTCTCTTACACGGAAGTGGAAAACGTGACGTCCTGGCAAGGTTGCTAAATAGAGAGGGGTTGGATTCTGCTGGCTTGGGAACACATGACAGGTAAGCACATGGAGTTTGTGGTAGAAGTCTGCCATGGAAAGAGCGTAGGTGGGCAGCATTGTAACAACAGCTTAGCAGTCTGTAAGTGTGACTACCAAATGCAGCAGGTTGTTATGTAGCCTCGTGGCAAAGGTCTCTTGTTTGTAACCAAATGAAAAAAGTACCTCCCATTTGCTGAGGTAGTGAATCCCAGCGCTTGGTAAACTACGTAAGGAGGAAGCTGTTTTTTGGCACTTTTTTATAGCACAAACTCAATCTGAAAGTATTGAGGCGATTTACATGATATCACATTTTTCTATACACTATCCCCATCCAGGATCAGTGATGTGCAGACCGAGTGGAAATTTTTTATTTTTTTTTGCAGGCGCCTCATTCTGCACTTTTATTTTAATAGCAAAAAGCACCTTTCTTTTGATGACCCGCGTCTACAGAAAGTGGCGCAGCCCCCGATTACGTGAAAGCACGGAACAGGTCACTTGTAAAAAAAAAATTGTCCCCAAAGAAAATGATAAAGGACTACAGTGTAAGGAAACTGTAGTTGGCCGGTGTTCCTGACTAAAAACGGAAGTGATGTATGGGGAGAACTGGCCAATAAAGGGCGAGGAAATAAGAGAGATGGGATTGTGAACCAATGGGAAGCACCAGGTGTAATTACACTCCGTAGAGTGATTACAGCAGGTCTTGCAACTAGTGAATGCATGCTGATGCGTGACCTAAAAATGAGAGCAACTCCTGTAAACCAAGGGGACATGGTCTAAATTGAGAAACAGCAAGAAAGCTCCCCCCAATAACAAATGAATTTAATATGGCTATGTGTGTACTGTGCACAATACAAAAATACTTAATTTAAAAATATTTATAGAATGTATTACATAAAATGTTATGAATAAAAAGGTATATAAATACATACATATTTTTATATTCACAGCACATTAATAATACAAGTAGACAACACAAAAAACACAAATAAACAAGATTGTTTTTTTAGTTTATGACTCCTTACCTAACTCATCATCATAATGTTTTTATATACTAATCATTATATTAGTATAATCAAAGAATTGCAGTGAGTTCCCAATATCCATTGAGGCGTTCCAGTGGTCTCCTACATTTCAAACTACCTTCTTCAGGACAACATTAACGGAAAGTCTTCTGAAGCATGAATTTAGGAATGTAGCATATATCATCAGACTATCATTTATAGTGCCATAACATCTTAAAATCAAACAGACAGACACACAATTATTTGCACAGAAAGCACCTTACCATATTTATAAGACATCTATATATCTAATTGCTCTTCAATTAGATAACTTTTACCATTTGAGACACATTTAGCCACACATAAACTTCCAATCACCCCAGATCAAAGGTGACACTTGTATGGATATCGATCTCAAAATTAACCCAATCATCATTAGGTCTCCTAAAGGGTTCACTTTCAACAGAAGAAAAACATCACTTACCCAGTGTCATAGAGAATGATTATATACTACCCTAGAGCTAGTGTTTTTTGTTATATCAAGGACAAAATTGTCCCCAAATAAAAAAACGGCAATCAGATAACATAGTAAAAGTTTAAAATATATTTGGATTACTCATAATTATACCCAAGCCCAGTGACCATATCTGCATTACTACTGTTGCATCATTGTTGGAAACATCCCCTTTATATTACTAAAAGGGATAAATCTCTAATGTATACTACCTTAATCATGTGGCATCTGTCCAGTATTTGTTGCCACAGAGATTAATCAAAAAAGGGGCATTACTCAAACTTAATATACAAAAAGCAGTGAGTAATTATGTTCTCAGAAAGTATATTTACCAATTATTCAATTTTTTATCCTGAGATTAATCCTAATTTTTAATAATATGTATTTTAAAAAGGAGGTATGGTATCCTTTCCTCTAGTATAAAACTATTCTGTTTGTTTTAGTAGTGTCATCCCTCAGCCAATGCAAGGACGACAACCAGCAGAAGTGACTTAAATGCAGCCATATGGCACACGCAATAATTAAGGTTCCAGTCTTCTAATGTTGTACTCGATCTTGAAAGTTATGAGTCGCTTTATTAAAAAAACAGCTTTGATCCAATTTAGCCAACATGTGTTTTGTCGTAATCATGACTTCATCAGGACTACAAATCTGTGTAGGCGGAGTCTTATGAAAAATTCCAAGTCCTATTTGTGTGTCCACTGCCAATCCAGAACTGTCAATATGCTAGCTCATATGTTGATTATCCAAAATGATTTCATGGTCTGGTATTTAATCCACTGATACAATAAAAACTGCTCTGAGCCAAAAATCCTGCATACAGGTCAGTATCGGCTCTCTCCTAGAATATTCCGTAACTGTTGGTAATTAGTTACAATTGAAGCACTGAGCGATTATCCCGTAGTAAGTATATGACGGTTCATGGCAAACACTTTAGCTAAATTGGATACAAGTAGGCGGATCTCATTAACAAATAGGGGGGCAGTCCCAACATATGTAGGATAGCAGGTAGGTATGTCTACTCTACTGGGTTGAATGCCTTTGTGGTATCTGATATTACAGGCACCGCATTGAGTTCAGTGCTTAACTGGTGCAAAATGGAGGACAACATTTTAAGACTATGTGCCGTTAAGGCGCCAAGTACAAAACCCAAGTGCAAGGTCTGGGAGTAGGAGAAGTTAGCTCTTGGAAATCTCTTTTGCCAATATCTTAACATAGCAATTAATGAGCGATAGGGGTTTTATGAGATGAGGAATTCTGCTGGTTTAGCGGGCTTGACCAAGGCTAATACTAAGGTTTCATGCAAGGTAAATGGGAGCATTACATTATTGTATGCCTCCTGTTGGAAAGGGCCCTTTTTACAGGGTTATCCCCAAACTTTTTGATTCTTCCTCCTTTATTTTTCCTGACTTGTGGTTGTTGGCTATGGGACTCTGGGCACTTTACCACTGCTGATCAGTGCTAAAGTGCATAGGCTCTCTGTATAAATTGTTATTATGATTGGTTATCCATGATTGGCGTATTTGTTTTACCTGTAGGTCCCTAGTAAAGTGCACCCAGTGAGCCAGGGCTGGTGATTCAAATGCAACTAGTGGGTCTGCAGCACTGATTGTGCCACCCACATGAGTAGCCCTAAAATGGTGTCTCAGGCCTGCCACCGCAGTGCCTGTGTGCAGTTGCTAACTGCCATTCTGACCTGACCAGTGTCCCCACTGGCCAGGGCTAACCCTTCCCTTTCTGTACACATTGGACACCCCTACGGAAGGCCCAAGGTACCCCCCCAGGCCAGAATGCAGTGTATGTGAAAGGTAGAGCACATACTAATGTGGGTGACATGCTCTGATAGTGAAATACTGCCAATTTCGTTTTTCACTATTGAAAGGCAATCTTGCCCATAGGATAGAATGGGGAATGCTGTGTATACTGTTTACCTACATATCTTCCTATAGGAGCAAGATGGAAAATTGAAGTCTGGTATCCCTGAACTCAGACTTTAATACCCCATCTTTTAGGAAGGATGGTTTTTAAATCCTGTGTTTGAAAACAGCACTTTTAGAAAGTAGCTGTTTTCTTATCTAACCTTTATGTTTGCCTTTCCCTGTTTGTGAATTGGCTGTCTGGTTTGTGAGTAACAGGGGCTAGAGTGGCTCCAGGAGGCTGGGTGAGTCAGCCCTAGGCTGAATAGCTTCATCTGCATCTTGAGTGGTGGGAGGGGATAGCACTTGGGCCTGAATAGGGCTGTGCCTGCCGTCCACAATGCTGGCTCCACCTCCTGCTGGGCGGTTGACGACCCTGCCCCTCTCTCTTAAAGGAAAGAAGGAGTCATGTAAACAGAGTGCTCCAGGACTGACCAGAACTGGTTTAGACTAGGCAAAGGACACTCTGCCTCCAGAGAACAAAGACATTTTTGGTATAAAAAAGGATACCCAGACCTCAGAACTTTAGATCATCCTGGAATCAAGAAGGAACCTCTGCCAAGGAGACAAGCTGGAAGACTGAAGAGGAAGGACTGTCCTGCTGTGTGTTTATGGGCTGACCTGCAGTTGCTGTTCTGCCAAGGAGTGGGGAAGGACTTTGCTGTTGCTGGGTCCCCTTGTTTGAAGTGATCTCTAATTTCCTGAGGAAAGCTGGCCTCCTGTTAAGAAGTCCCAGGAACAAAAGGAATTCACCCTCAGCTTCCTCCCTGAACTCTGCTGTGTGAGTTCTGACCTGCCTAAAGTGCTTGATCCATTTGTGGGGCCTCTGGAGCTTGTTTCCTGCTGTTTGGGGAGCTGGACAAGAAGAAAAGAAGAAACTCTACAATTTGCACGCATTGCTCGCTTGCGGAGCGCATCGTCGACAGTGCGAGAAGATTTCCATCGCTACGAAGATCGTCGTAGCGCCTGTTGCCGCTGCAAGAACTGATGCATCGTTTGCTTGCGGAGCGCATTGCCCCAGTGTGGGGAGATTCCTGTCGCTGCCAATATCGTCGCAGAGCCTGTCGCCGCTATGAGAACAGTCGCACTGCTTGCTTGCGGACCCCATCCCGTTGCTGCGAACATCGTCGCAGAGTCCAGTGCCAATGCATTGAAGGACCGCGGCAGAAGAGGATCAACGCTGTGCCGCGCATCGCCCCAGCACCAAAGATCGTCACCACCACGAAGATCGTCGCATCGTGCCTATGCGAGACGCTTCCTACCGGAGGACCTGCACCCCGGAATTCATACAAGGTATCGCATCGCTCCCCATACAGACCGGATTCATTGCAACCCACCCACTGCATGCATTGGGGTTTTCGCAACGCCTCCCCAGGGTCTCAGGAGTGACGCATCGCTTGTTTTTCGACACTGCAGTTGCCGCTAGGAACTTTTGTCGCATCTACAGGTACTTTGGGCTAAAAATGACGCAACTGTGGATTATTTTTACGCAAACCCTAGAACTCTTTTAAAATCATATTCTTGAACTGTGTATGTTGGATTTTTGTTGTTTTGGTCTTGTGTAGTTTAGATAAAAATACTTTATTTTTCTAAACTGGTGTGGAGTCCATTTGTGACGTTTTTCACTGTGTTACTGTGAGTGTTGGTACAAATACTTGCCTTTGATAAGCTTGTCCGCTCGTGCCAAGCCACTAAGGGGGTGAGCAGGGTTATCCAAAGAGTGTATCCCCGTTACCCTGACTAGAAGCAAGTGTCCCTATTTGAACATTGGTACCTACCTCTGCCAACTAGAGACACCCAGATCTAACACCTCCTTATATCATATAAGCAGATTGGGAACAAATATGTCGCTATATGCCTTAAAAAAACTTGCAGGGAGACCATCAGGCTGGGGGACCCTTCCCATTGGAAAAACTTGGTTCACTGCTTTTATTTCTTCACTTAAGAAAGGTTGACAGAGATATTCATGTTTTGAGGCAGTGAGCCATGTGAAAACGTGTCTTGCAGAAAGTTTGCAATCTGATGCATAGTGAAATCATAGAGCTGTGCGTACTATGAACAATTCCTGTAACTTCTTCTTTATCAACACATGACGATTATCCCTCTTATCCCAAGTGCACATTACAGCACTTCCTGCCCAGGGCTTGCAGATGATGTTTGCTAAGGTGGGGAGATCAACCTCCCCATATTAACGGGCAGTAGCATATTAGCCCAGAAAGTTGACTTCTCTTTTGGCTATCTTGTTATATCCTGTATTTTTTTTATCTGATCTCTACTAAAATATTTGTGTCTGGTGTATTTCGTCAGTTTCTCTGTAGTTTGCTGATGTTACGCTCCAGTTTAGAGATTTGAGTACATCATTGCTTTTTGAGATACGGTGACCACAGATAATGACTTTAAGTGACTGTCTCGTTGTGCTCATATCCAGGGCCGATTCAATGTGTATTTTGGAGTATTTTTAAATTGTGTGGTGTAATTCGTCATGCAGCTTGTTATCTTTAGTAAGTATGGGGACATTCACCAATGTGTGCACACAGTTAGCATGCCTGGTATGGCTAACTGCATCATCATTCCAAGCATGGTCCGATAAAGAGCGTACAAGGAGGTAGACACCAGTGACCCATGTATAGCAGAGGAGAGCCAGTAATCAAATGTAGACCATCGGTTTTGGACTGAGGATATGAATGTTCTCTCCTGTGTTGTTGCATTTCTCAATCTCCACAGATCAACTAAGGCTTGATCTGCCATTATTAATTTAAGGGCTGTGGATGCTCAAATTGTACATATGTTGAAGTGTGCAATCTAACCATGTTGACATGTAGTATTGTTTTGAAATCCTCAATTTGAATTAGGGGAAGCACTGCCGACCACAATGATTGTAAAACTGAAATAAATTTGTATTGGGAAAACATACTCTTTCCAAGGTCATATGAGTACCTTTTAGCATGCCCTGTATAATTCTATAATGTCCCTGAGTTAGTCACTGGGTGTAAATGTTGAAATCTGATCCCCCTTCTGATGAAGATTTACACTCCCCGGCATAAGTTGAATAAGAGGAGGTGTACATGAGTGAGGCTCCGCTAGCATGTAAGTGTCTTTCTGAGCTCTTTATGTAATGACTGTCTTGGAGCAGTGTGGTGTACGCATAAGAATGCAGATACATCCCCCAATAAGGCACTCCAAATCGGGTCAAACAAATTGATTCCAAAAGTTCTTCAGTAGTTCAAAGAATTTATTTTTCCATGAATAGTTCTTTTAGAAATCTCGTTGATATTCAATTCATATCGACGATAAATGCTTTATACAGGTTCCAAATGCTTAATACAACCTCCAATGCATTTCGGGCGGAACGCCCTTTGTCAAGGAGAGCTAAAACGAAAGAAGAAATATACCCGTGTTAGGGTGAGAAGGAAATATAAACCGGGTGGGATGGCGGTTATTATTAATTCTTAAGTGACGATCAAATTAAGGTGGAGGGCAGACGTTTGTGGAAAGTGATATGGACGGTGAATATTAAAAGTGCAGCTAACGGGTAACAGGTAGACCAGTCGGTGCCGATGGTGCATGGAAACTGGAAAGGTTCTGTACGAATCTAAAGATATGAGACTTACTTCTTAAGATGAGCGAGAGGATTTGTCACTCCTTTCCGAAACTTTGGAAGTGTTGGTTAGTTTGATGTTTGTATGTGAATATAAATAAAGTTTAAGGGCAGGATGTGAAAGGGGCGGGCTAACACGTGGTAGACAAACGAAAGACGTTACTGTGGTGGCCATCTTAGTGTTACTGTGGTGGCCATCTTGGAGTGATGTGAGGGATAGAGGGTGAGTGCTCAAATCAGAAGGATGAGAAGGTTAAAGATAAGGTATAGCGTGATATAATAAAGAGCAATCGGTAATATAATCAATATGCAGTGGTTACAAGTAACAGCTGTATTCAACCCGATCATTAAGACCATGTGGTTTTAATGTCTGTAAACGAAAAATCCATTCAAGTTCTCTCTTAAGCAATAGCTTGCGAATGTCTGTGCCTTCTGTAGGAGAAATAAGTTCAAGAACGATAAACTTAAGTTGCGCAACTGTGTGATGAAATTCCTGAGACTGTTTTGTCTTGGAGCAGTGCCACTGAGATATCATATCTAGCAAGATATGCCCAGACTTGTCCTATTTTATGTGGGTTTTTTAGGCCCCTGACGTTCCACATTAGGGGCCTCATTTATGAGGTCTTGTGTCAGTTTTGCGCTTCCGATGCGTCACTTTTTGTGACGCATCGGCGGCGTAAAACATGCCTCCTGTTGCGTACTATTTACAAAGTGACACATCTAAGCAGATGCGTCACTTTGTAAACCCCTGCCCTACATCATACCTGCGTCAGGTATAACGTATGCTGGGGGGGCATTCCCCCGCAAAAAATCTCGTAGAAGTGACGCAGTGAAATCTATGACATTTCACTGCATCACTTCTAGGACGCTGTTGCGTCAAAATCTTGCGCCTGCCTCACAGCAGGCGTAAGACTGACGCAGGCCCTTTCACATGGGGCTTGCCGCATGTGAAGGACGCATTGCTGGAGTTGCGTCACTTTTGTGACACACTTCAGCAATGCGTCACTTTTGTGCTTACAGATACGTCAGAAATACTGATGTATCTGTAACTCCTTGCGACATGATGCGTCATACATTAAATATGACTCATCAGGTATGTTGCAAGGAGTGCGCACTGAGAAGTGACACATCGCTGCTTTCACACAGCCATGTGTCATTTCTCATAAATGAGGCCCTAGGAATTTAAGTGTGTGTCCTGGCATAAAACATTAAACCAGTATTGCTAAGATGCTGAGTGTACCATGTCTCATTTCTATGTCTTCCTCAACCATCAGTGTATATAGTTAGTAGCTCTACTGCCATGTACACCATGTGCGTACTTGTTATGAAGGAGTTCACATTGTAATATACCCCCTCCCACTTCCCACACTGGATAACCCCAACTCGCCAATGGCTAAGTTAAACCACCCCTCCTACCCTCTAGAGAGGATCAAACCAAACCCGGCCAAAGGTTTCTAACCCTTAGGGTGCAGAATAGTGGATTAGCCAGGGGGTTACCCATGGGAATCGAAAATGGTGCCTCCGGAACCTATGAAATAACGGAGTTGGCTAGGGGTTCAACCAATTAGATAGCAGTGAATATCTAATCACATCTTGCACCTCAACTAATGAAACCATCAATTATCGTTTATCCAACCGAATGAAGGGAGGAGTATTACAGTTCACTTACGAGTACAGTGTGGAGTTGTACACAGGCCCCAGATATCAGTAGTGTTTAGGTAAGGTATATGAAGCTTCTTCATAATGGTTTGAAAGTTTTGCCTCTCTCTGGCCTTTGGTGAGAGATTTCAGATATGGTGAACCCACTTGGGGTGTTGTGAAGACCATCTGTTTTCTTGATGCTTGATCCTTAAGCATGCTGGGTACAGCATAGCATACCTAATCCCTGCCTTTTGCCTTTGGGATTTTATCAGAGATACTCTCTGCATGCGATCTGTACGGATAGTGTGAAATTGAGGTAGAAGGCAATGTTGTATCTCTGAAAATAAAGATCTCTTTTTTCTCTAGCCAAGCTAAGCATGGTATCATGGTACCTGTAGTTAAGAAGCTTGACTGCATTTGGGTGTGCTGGTGCCCCTAGGGAAGGCCTGGGCGCAAACGTGTGGTGTGCTAGTTTTACCATCAACATATTCAATAGGTTGTTGGCACCAAAGAGAGCTCACAGCATTGTTTCAACAAAGGGTTCAATTTTTCATAT
Organism: Lissotriton helveticus; assembly: GCF_964261635.1. Taxonomy (NCBI): domain Eukaryota; kingdom Metazoa; phylum Chordata; class Amphibia; order Caudata; family Salamandridae; genus Lissotriton; species Lissotriton helveticus. The sequence goes on along the minus strand of NC_136063.1, from coordinate 760,650,828 downwards.
TTTTGCTAATCGTGGCACCCCCAGGATGTGCATATTTTTGCACCTCCTCGTCCTCCTGATCCTCATTTTCTGCCTTATTTATCGCTAACATATTTATTTATTTTTTAGTCATTTGTCTGATGTTTGATCTTCTACATCGAATATACGCTGTTCTGCTGCCACAATCCTGATTGTACGTTTTCCCTTACAAACAAGATGATTTCCAGCTTGGCCATTTCCTAATCCATGCATTGATTTAGGGTCTCAATGGACAGTAGGCTTTGTTGCATGGCCTGCAGAACTATCTTTACTTTCGGGTTGGAGTCTTTATCCTGGGCTCAGTCTCCATCTCATTAGTGCCTGCATCCTGGGTTTGTCAGTACATTTTCCCTCAAAGGTTAGCTGTGACTGTTTATTATCTTATTTGCCCATTTTCACCTATGTTTGTCCAGGCTTGGCAATTTGGGCTGGACTGTTCCTGTTGGAGCAAGGTCATGATTGATTTGCATATGGCTGAGTCCAAACTGGGGTGGCATTGGTGGGAGAAAAACAATGATTTGGGATGTGTCCCTGAGCTATTGCCAGTGGCTCATATTATTTCAAGATTTCCATCCATCACTGTGTTGTTGTTGGAGTTGATGCCTTTAGTGTGATGGGTATGCCCAGACGTGGGTCTTGTGCTCACTGTGCCACTAGAATCAAGCTGCAACTGGCTGATGGTCAAAAGGTCCATGGTTGCTTGTATTCTGGTTCAGGGAAGACTTGGCTTGGCAGTTCGATCTATACTGTCCCAGTTGGGGCAGAGGCAAGACTGATTTGCACTTGGCTGGGTCCAAACTGAGGTGACATGGTGGGGAAAAGCCTTGGATTGGGATGTGGCCCAAGATAATGACAGTGGCTAAAATTAATTCAAACATTTCATCCACCATCTTATTCTTGTTGCAGCTGTAATCCAGTGCCAGATCGAAATCAGACCAGCAATGTGCAAACCTGCTTCAACTGGTGATTGTAGCACAGTGTGGACAAGGATAGTTAATGCTACTATATGTGACCCACTCTGACTCTTACTTTAAAAAGAAACCAAACCATGCAACACCAGCTCAATATTTACTGATTTCGAGGGGATCTTTGCAAACTCTCACAGTGTGGGGGCAGAGGTAGATATACCAACCCAATGCTAATAATTGCCACGCCACTACATGAATGATGCCGAGCTGCCGATTGGCTTCTGTCCCTAGGGCACAAGGGAACATTGTGAGTCTCATTCCGAGAGACCTGCAAGCTGCTTTAGCTTCTACTCGGCTATTGCCCCCCCATTTTTAATTTCCGCTGGTGCCTCCTCCGTCACAAACCAGGCTTAAGTCAGCCCACGCAGAGGAGGTCTGAGGACGTGGCTCTCTGCAAGGTCACCCTAAGCTTTTTGTCTCTATCCCTCCTATAGTCTGAAACCCTCTTTGTTAGTTATCCTGTAGTACTGTGTGCAGTTTACCACTGGTAACCAGTGTTAAGGTTCTTGTGCTCTCTCCCCTAAACATGGTCAAATTATTTTACATCTGATAGGCACACCTAATTTATTTATAGATCCCTAGTAAAGTGGTACCACAGATACCCAGGGCCTGCAAATGAAATGCTACTAGTGTACCTGCAGCACATAGTGTGCCACCCATTTAAATAGCCTTTAAAACATGTCTCAGGTCTGTCATTGCAGTCCGTGTGCAGTGCAGAATTAAACTCTTGTCAGGCCTAAATCTCACCTTTTTATACATATAAATCACCCCTAGATAGGCCCTACACAGCATATAGTGCAGGATGCATTGTATTTATTTTTACATTTCAAATGGGCTGGTAGTGAAAAACTCATAAATTTGTTTTTCACTACTGTGAAGCCTACCTCTCCCATAGGATAAGATTTGGCTGCCTTATTACATTTAAAAAATGCTAGTTTTTGATTGGGAACCTGTAGAAAAGTCATGTTTGGCCTCAAAAGATTTGTAACATACCGTTCTGTTTAATGGTAAAATCAGATTTTAAGTCACAATTCTGAAGATGCCACTTTTAGAAAGTTGACCTTTTCTTGTCATAACCATTTCAGTGCTTAATTTGAGCCGGTGGTTTCCAGTGCTCGACACCGATACTTATTATCAACCCCGGAACTTATAACAGTCTGCCACATGGTGGTACTATATGTCTAATTTTGAGATCAGCTCAACAACAGTAGTTTATTAATTAAATATACATTAAAAATAGTTATTAACTGGTGCCCAAGTAATTCTTATAGCTTTGGGGTCCTGGAATAGACTAAAATGTCACTGTTGTTGGTGTATGATGGTTAGTAGTTCTGTTTATACTGTCACTGGCAGCGCTGGTGGGGGCAGTGGGTGGTGGAAGCTGAAGTGGCCTCCTTATGAGGGCTCTGGCACCTATTAATTTACAAATTAAGCACTGCATTTGGTGCATGCTGCCTGGGTCACATGACTTAGTGTAGTTGGCAGTTGGCCTTTTGTATTCCTCCAAGGCAGTGAGACAAAGGGGACTAGATGTTGGCAAGATAGATCATCTGACCAGGATAGGAGGGTGGAGCTGTTCACAGCCGCAATTACATTTCAAAGGGGCTTCCTCCAGCATGTTTAAAAGGAACTTGACACTAGCTTAAGGTCACCCTAGACACCTTGGAGCCTGTGTAGGGGATGGAAGGACATTTCAGAAACAGATATGTGGGAAGTCTAGATATTTCTCCCACTTCAAAGCTTGTACCAGGTATCAATATTGAACCTTCAGACCAACTCTTCAGTGGTCATCTAGATCTGTGGATATTACAGAAGGACTGTCCTGCTGCAAGAGGACTGTCCTGCTGCCAGACGGCTCCCCTGATGCTTGAGGCCTGCCCTGCTCTCTGAGAAGATAGACTGAACCTGCTCCCTCCACCCCAGGCAGAGTGAATCCCAGGGTTAGGTGGATGACCTCCTGTTCTCAGCTACAGGGGCACAACAAGCTCCAGAGGCCTCCCTGCAACTGCCTAGCAAATCTGCTGCACTGGATTTGTAACTGGACCTGCCTGAGATCTGCAGGCCCTGCTGATGTGGGTTTCTGATTCCCGAAGAGGTGCCTCCCCAGGTCCTGGACCCTTGGCTGGCATCAATTGAGTTCCTTCTATCAAAATTCCTAAATAAAGACAAGAAACGGTGGCCATTGTGCCATGCCAAATGTTTGGTGAAGTTTGATTAAGCCAGTTAAGGACTGCCTTTGGGGAAAAAACGCACCTCCTCTAAATCATGTGTGGATTTAAAATGGAAGCACAGCATTTCTGGTACCTTTGTGAACCTGAACACAACCTTCAGAAATACAGTTTAATCACAAACACACATGTACACACGCAGGCAGGCACACCCCCAGGCACGCACACACACGCAGGCGTGCACACACGCACACAAATGCTTTGCGCATTCTGAAATATCTCAATATTGAAATATCAGTGCATTGTGCACGAGTAAATACAAAGACACCATGAAAGCTTGATACTTGCCATTTTGGTTGGATAGTGGGACATCATTGTGTCCCTGTGAATGCCTCACTACAGCAAAACCAGTAGAGCTATGTTCAGCTCAATATATGGGTACATTATGAGAGCCGTTTAAATGTCTCAGTATCGGGATACCAGAGCATGGCATATGTCAGTACAGTGGTACATGGTGCTAGCTCTCTAAATATCTCAATAGCGGGCTAGTGGCCCAAGACCCCGATGAGCAGAGAGGTCTGGGGTCAGCTCGCTGTTAATTTCCAATGAAAGGGCCATGTAAGTGACCCAGTCCTGGGAAGGCTGTGCTTAGTGCATGTCAGTAGAGTGCACTTCCTGACAATCCCGTGAATCCCTCAGTACTGGAATAAAATGTCATGTGCAAGACAATTTTGAGTATCGTTTGTATTAAACTACACATCAAAAAGGAAACTACTTACTTTGCAAGCCCATAGTAGACAGTCTGAGGAGGCGTTCAGCTAGTGCAGGTCTACTATTTAGAATGTGTGTTCATAACAGGAGCAGAAAGGCTTTCAGAGGGGTGACCAAGCCCTATACTGGTCATGCTCTGTCACTGCTGTATGTACATCAAAAGGATGGGAATGGTCAAAAGAGTTTGATATATTAAATGGGAGTGAAAGGGAAATGCTTCCCCTGGGGAGACAAAGTTTCCCACGTGAATAAACATTTTTTTTTCTTATCAACAATAGGTCTATTTTTCCATAAGTGAAGACACATTTTCATGGATTAACACATTTGTGTGTGTGGATTGGTCTATGGGTGAATTTAAGAATGAGTGAATGATTGGATGAGGACGCACATGCATAGATAGCTGATTATTAATAAATAATAATAATAATATGCACATTTGTAAAGCGCACAATCACCCGTTAGGGTCTCTAGGCGCTGGGGGCCGTCGGGAAGATTAAGCAAGCTATTGCCCAGAGTCACATGGTGCTGGGCTAATCTGCCGCCGGGGCCGGGGATCGAACCGTGATCCCCAGATTCCGGAGTCAGTCACCCTGGCCGCGGCGCCAATTGAGTTTATATATGGATGAGTGCATTGATGGGTGGATGTGTGGTAAATTAAATTTACTTATTACCTCATTTCTGAATTTCTATGCTTAATAAATCATAATTTCTTGTCAATGCAAAGCGAGGAGTCCGTGGTGCTCAAATGAAGGAGGAGAAGACCAATAACTCGAGTTAAGGGGAGCGCTTCCAGCACCAAGCGGGCACAGGAGCAATCTCTCAAGTCCCTCTCTTGAAGTGGGGTGTCTTTATTTTCAACAGCAGAATATTTATACAGTCTTGGTCACGAGGCAAAATAGAGGAACAAACAGGTTGTGGCAGATAGAGGAACAAAGATCAGCAAGAGGAGCAGAGTGTGAAGAAATGGGGGCGTGTCTTAGGCTTCGTGAGGGTACTTGCGATGTGAAATAGTCTGACAGTTGGAAGGGGGAGGCTTCCTCATTTGGGGGCTTGTGCTCGTGCTTCATGTCAGAAACATGAACCATCTCTGCGGGGGAGCAGGAACTCATGTACTGGTTTCCCGGACTTGGCAGAAACCACAGAGACAGATGGTGAAAATGAGGAAGGCCAGGTGCAGGGGTGTCGTGCTCGTGCTCGGGGTCTTGGGACACCAAAGGGTGAATTAAAAACAAAATGGTGCCGGCTTTTAATGTGGGCAATTATTAATCGCGCAAAGGGGATCGCGCAAAGGGGCATAATTAGATCGCGCAGAGGGCAGCGAAGGGGCATAATTATAGATGTTATTTCCACAGATGGATGGATGGATGGGTGGATGGATGGATGGATGGATGGAGAAGCCAGAGCATGGATAGAGGGTGCCTAACTATGTGAGTGCACACAAGGATCGATGAATGAGTTTATGGATGGATGAATACATTAATGTGTGACTGCATAGATGGTTTAAATGAACTTTTTAAAAATACTTGAATAACCTTGAGGTGTGGTTTGACATTAATAGAGTATGATGAAAGTGATCTCTATCCCTTAAACCACTAGAGGTGGGCAAGCAAAACATCAAAGCCAGAGCCAAGCCAGTGGTCCGGATTGGCTCCAAGAGCCCAAATATGAGCTGAACCCACAGGAAAAAAACAGCATGGGAACTATGAAAGTATTTTCTGTAACTCACCGGGGCATATTTACAAGGAAGTGGTGGAGCGCAGCGTAGGCTCCGTGGCTTAAGGCCGCGCTCCGCCACTTTTGAAATGCAGGGCTGCACCGTATTTACAAGGATTCCAGAGGACAGGCTAGGGCAGCCCAGTGGTGAATAGAGAGATCTGCATCTAGATGGGAGGGAGAGTTGCACCTGGGACCTGAATAGGACTGGGCCTTCCCTCTACAATGCTGGCTCCACCTCCTGTTATGTGTCTGATGTTTCTGCCCTGCACTGTGAAAGGAGAGAAGGAATCATGTCAACAAAGTGCTCCAGAGCTGTGCCTTCCCTCCCCTGTGCTGGCTGCACCTCCTGTGGGGTGTCTGATGTCTCTGCCATGCACAGTGAAGGGAAGGAAGGAGTCATGTAAACAGAGTGCTCAGGAACGGGTTTGGACTAGGCAGAGGCTTTTGGGGTATAAATAGTGGGACACTGATCCCCAAAAATTAGATCACTTCAGGAACAAGAAACCTTTTGCCAAGGAGAAGAACCAAGGAAGCTGCAGGAGTTTTACTGCCCCTCTGCCAAAGTGCTGTTTGCTGGGTTGGCCTGCAGTGGTTGCTTCATTGCCAAGGAAAGGTGAAGGAACTTTTTAAGGACTTTCATCATCTACAGAATATTCTCCAAGGGCTTGAACTGTGCTTGTCTCCTGCTGAAGTCTCAGGGACAAAAGACTTCATCTCCAGCTCCCCTCTGAATTTCCTTGCTGGGAATTCTGAACTCCAGACATTTGCATGTCGCTGGGAGCTGGAAGCGCAACGCATCGAGAAGATGAGTGTTGCCGCCACAGCTGAAATCGTCGCATCGCCGGAGAAGTGAGCCTTCGCCGCATCTCCCTGGAAGCATGTGTTCATCAAAGCTGCCTGCTGTCGCATCACCGGAGAAGAGTGACGCCATCGAGAGAGTCGCCATCGCATCGCCGGAGAAGTGTGTCGCAGGCCTGTCGCGGCTCCAAAGTACAAAGTCGTCGCAAAACTGCCAGGGAGCCTAAGCATCATCATTGCAGCATCATCGCATCAAGGGCGCCATCTTCTCACATCGCAACCGGATGATCGCATCGTATCAAGGCGCCATCTTGCGCACCGAAACGGGCCCGCAGGCCGAGAATCTACGCATCACCTCCGCACCGGTAAGGATCACAACGCATCCCCTACTCTGCGCAAGCATTGAGACACGACGCATCATCTCCCCCGGATCACGGAACCACGCATCTCCCCTTTTGCGAGCCTTTTGTTTACTTTGCGTTACGCATCCAGGTATTTGTTGAGAACTTTGTCGTATTTATCATCAACTTGAACTAAGCAACTTTTATCATCTTTAAAGCAATCTTAAGTGTAGTATTGTGGATTTTTGTTGTTTGTGGTCTTGTGTTTAAGTCTATATAAAGAATACTTATTTTTTATAAAACCTGTGTTGTGTCCATCTGTAGTGTTTTCACTGTATTACTATGTATATTCACAAATGCTTAACACACTGCCTCTGAGATAAGCCTGTCTGCTCGTGCCAAGCTACCAAGGAGGTGAGCAGGGGTTATTAAGGAGTGTAACCCCTTAGCCTGACTTAGAAGTAAGGGTCCCTATTTGGTAAATACCATGACCAACTAGAGACCCCCAGATCTAACACCTTAGCTATGGCTGCAGCTGATGCGGGTGGTGTGCGAGGGCGAGTTATGTACTGTATACCTTTATTAAATGTCCCATAGGCTTTTAGCATTGCCCCCACAATCTCAGAATATCAGAGAATTATGAATAGACCAGATGTCCTGGAGTGACTCTGTTTGTTCAAAGTGGAAAGGAGCAATTGTAAAAATATTGGCTGTGCTTTAATACATATCATAGAGAGGGCGTGGCTTCAAAGTACATTTTATTGCAAACAATGGCGAAGAAGGATTAACTTTTGGCCCTGCCCTCAGTTGATTGTTTAGGACCTGCTGCACCAAAACAGAGCTAAAGCTGTCTAGGCCACACCTGAAAAAGAGAAACGTGGTTATGTGCATTCGTGTCAGATTCCAGAATGTTCCACTACATCAACTATTGTTGATTTAATTGAGTGCATATGGGCTCAGCTGTGAAACTCCTAAACGTCACAAATGTGTTGCAAACATAGGAAAATATCCTGCCAGTGCAAATGTCCGACTTCCAGGCCTATATGAATGGCGAGATGAGTTAATCGGTGCAAGGTTGAAATGCATCGACAGAGCTTGGTGTGTGTGCTCTGCGGACTTGTTTTCTGCCCTAACAATCAAGCATGTACCTTATACACTAATTATAGTAATAAGCAGTGCTTGAAACCCATGCAATTACCCAAGTGCTAACCAAATAAGAAAGACGAGTTACGTTGCATTAGAAGCAAGTAACCAATAGTTCAGCCTATTCTGTGTAGAAGTCGTTACATTGCCTTATGAATTCCAGCGGGCCGGGCCCATACTGTGCACAACCCCCGCACACCTAGCAGGCCAGGCACATTCCTAGCTTCATTTTTGCTAGAATCCATTGTGACCCCGGCACCATCGTTTCTAAACAGCCTTTTAGCCGGAGCCTGCCTGTCGAAAACAGAATTCCCCTGGGTCTCCCTGGAAGAGAGGCAGCAGATGGTGCAGGCCTCGGGCTCTCTCCTTCTCTCAGCCGGCTCCCTGCCGTTAACCCTCGGAAACCCCTTCCAAGCTCTGTTTGCTGCCGCTGCAGAGGCAGACTGGCGCTGGGCGGCACAAAATGAACCTCCCCGCTGACACCGCTTTGCGATTGGACGCTGTCCTGCACTGCACATTATGTATATGAAAGTCGGGATCTCTGCTCGATCACTTCGTTTCTCCTGCAGGGGCGTAGATATCAGTGGTGCGGCTGGTGCAGTGGCACCGATGCCCAGAGATGGGAGAGGCCCCAGTCTCTCCTGTACGAGCTGTAGCTATTTTATCGGCTGCCTGGTCGGATTTTTTAAAAGCCAGAGCGTGCCTTGGGCTTGGTTCTCCGTCTACTCTTTACGGAGGGTGGGGCTGGTACAGAGGGAGAAGAGGATAAGTGAGAAATGGAGAAGAGGAACGGAAGAAATTAAAGAAACGAAGAGGGAGAACGGTATAAAGGAAAGGGAAAAAACTGAATGGGAACATGAGTTAAAGATAAGAGAAAAAGGTTTATAAAGAGATACAAAATGGAGAAGGAAAGAGAAAGCGAAGGACCACAATCAAGGATGTCAGCGGAGAAGGGAGGAAGGAACATTGGCGTGAGAGAAAGAAGATGGGAAAGAAGAGGAAGGGGTAGTGAGGAGAGTGTGGAAGGAAGTGCATGAGTAAAATGGAGGTAGGGAGAAGAAAAGAGGTCAAATGGCAACTTGCAGCTCAGAAGTTGGGGCCCAACTAGCATGAGCGCAGCAGGTGCAGTGATACAAGCGTCCGAGGAGGCGATGGGTCTACTGTACCCTAATTATATCTGTATTTCAAAACCAATCCAGGGGACCATGTTTCTTCCTTGCACTGGAGGCGATGACAGCCAAACTCCTCCACTGCTCTCCTTTGATTCATTTCCAAACTACCATGCTCTGGACTCAGGTACTGTGGCCTGCTTCACCGTAGGGACAGAAATACATACATGTATGTCACTCAGGGGGTCTTTGTGTCAAATTACAAGTTTTGTTCTCTTTAGGATTAGATTTTTTTTTTATTTGAGTCAGTTAATTGAAAACATTCTCATGGTATTCGTTTAATTTCATTTAAAGATTAGCAGACACAATTGGGCGCTGCACATGGAAGTTGCAGTTGCAGTGGTAGTTTCACTGTAGGCCTGACAGAGTTTTAAAAAAAATGATTTTCCGCAGAATGCTTTTACCTTGGGGCTGTAGCATCCTATGGTACGCCAACATTCAAAATGAAAGGGGCTTGTCTCAGGTGTCAAAGTGTGTACAACGGAGGGTTGAGCGGGATGGGATGTCTGCAACACGTGTTCCGATGTACATGTATCATTTTTAGCCCTCAGCTTGTCCCAAGAGAAACCGCACACGAAAAACACAGAGAAAAGACAAAATCTGAGCCTGGCCTGTTTCCCATCGGAAAAGTGCGTCCGCCTGCCAGCCCAATTCTGTCCCAAACAGCCAACAGTGCGTGACAGCACGCAGACTGCGCCAGCCCCCACCTGGGATCCAACAGCACTTTCATCTCTTTGGCCTCGTCAGGTCTGCATACAGCAGGCCTCTAGACAGCGAGAGGCCTTCATCATATCTGTCTCTATTCCAGAACAGCTTTCCGCCCCGGGCTGTATCCCGCAGGGCAGCCAGGCTTGACGAAAATGGAAACAAAGGGATTCTTGACCTGATCGGCGCAAGGCGGCGTCAGCTGCCCCGACTTTCATAGTTTTTTTAGACATAGTAGAGAGCAGCGTAGCTCCCATCAGGACAGGGCCTTGCAGCGCTAGCTGGCGATCACAGCAACCTTCCTTCTGTTCAGCGGTACGGGCGGTTTGCAAGGGTGAATGGCAGGTGTTTCTCTGTGGAGATAGTTCTGCTATGGGGCCTCCTGCATGGGTCTTAGCAAGCACAGCAATCTAAGCGCAGCTCTGAAACATGTACTCTCAATTATTCACTTATATGTGCTCCTCAGTACATCTTGGCAGTCTGCCTAGCTATTACATTCGAGATATATAGATCTGACAAGTAATTTAATTGTATAGACACATCAGAAGGGGCAAATATTATGGACCAAATTACAAAATGTGGGAATTAAGCAATTTGTTATGAGCAATCTGTCAATTCTGACCCTTGAATGTGCAGTTGACACAGCCCTGCTGGACAGGACCAGGATAAGATAACAACAGTATTGTGAACTGAACAAGATGAGCGTTAACAGTAATACAACATATATCCTAGATTTTGCAAGGAACATTTTTTTAGCTGATTGTGCAACCAGTAGCAAGGGCATCACTGTATAGGTATTTGACAAGGGCAGTGGCCACAATTTCCAGCTAACTAGTTTAAATCAAAGGCAGCTTCTCTCAAATTGAATTTGTGCAGGTTATTTTTGGAGTTTTCAGGCCCTTTGATCATCCAGTTATTATTGAACATAGTTAAAGCAATGTTTCTGCACACATTAATGTATAGGCACGAGGCCTTTTCAGGGAAACTATCAAAATGGCTCGATTTAGCACAATGTTACCTCTTCAGAGTTTCATTCTGCTATTGAATTCAACTTTCACAAACAGTTAAGGCTAAAATTACGTTTTATATGGCAGTCCCTAGTAATTCAGGCCAGCTTGGCGTTGTATTAGACGTGCAGACCAAACCTCTCCGAAGGCCCTGCCTTGGCGCCAGTTTCGAAGCTCTGCTTGACTTTCTAACCCGAAATTGTTTATTTAACTAGCACAATCATCGGAAAACTTAGCTCTGGGAACAATTTGGTAAGAGGGCTTGGCTAATGCTGGCTTGTAAAACAATGTATTGGCAAAGTAGTTAGCTATTAAATCATTTGAGCTTGAGGTTCAAATATTTTCTGCTAATAAGCACGGGAGTCTTGCTCTAGAATCATACACAGAGAACAAACTACAGACATATTGTGCAGACTCTTCCATTAATTGGTAAGACGGACTATTTAAAATCTAGAGTTATTCTTCTCTCAGCAGGAGGGCAGCAGCAATTCTGGAAATATCCAGACTTTGTGGAAAGTTGAGGATTCTACAGTTATAGGAAAGAGCTACATATGTTCTCTGTTGTTTCCCAGCCTTCTTGAAGTAATGCAGGAAGTATTTAAATACATCATTTGTGGGGTAGGGCATAGCAAATTACATATGTGTTAAAGCTGCCTGTTTCAATAGAAGTAGTGCACCGTCTTGTGTGGATTTATAAAAACATATGTCAGACGTAAACACATTGTTGATTGTCGTCAAATCTCTGGAAGAGTAACCAATGGTCTCTATATATACAACTCAAACACTTATGTGTATTATAGTTTTCGTAACATTAACATAACCTTGCTAGGTGAAAAGCTTCCCGTGTATTGCATTCGTTTTATTTTCTGTAATGAGGCGGGGAGTGCTGTTGTGTATCTTATTTGTAGCAATTTATTATTACTCTATAATTTACCTTGTTATATTGAGTGGTAGGATGTTATTGGTTTTTAATCTCGAACTATAATGATGATTTTTATGTATTGTTATGGTTCGTAGTAACTACTCAATAATTGATTGTGACTATGAAATTATACTAAATCAGTCCACTTGTATGTTAAGTAACTTTGCAATGACTTAGAGCTTTCCCAACAGTTGAAGAAACATTCTGAGTTGATTTCATAATCTCTTAGATAAATTAACCTGTTAATGAGACCGCACCCTCAAAGGAAGTCCTCTTTACGAGGTGTTTATTCTCTTGAACAGGATAAAAGCATGGCTGGTTTGACAATAATAGTAAATTACTCTACACTTTTGCTCTGCATCTGCCTCACATTAACCGATGGCCGTGGAAGATGTCTTTGTCATCTTCTGGTTAAACAAGAAACTCTGACAAGACAACAGCTGTGGACTTTTTTCTAAATGAAGCTCACCCTCAAGCAATCTCTGGGATGATACAATTTCTGTACACAGTGGATAAAATGTTAACCTAGCGCTACACCCAACCTTCACAGGATCATAGCACAATGATTTTGGAACGTGTCTGTGGAATGAATTTGTTTCATGAGTGTTGGGTGTGTACTGTTCCTCTTCTTGTTAGTGAAAAAGGCACTACGACCTGCACCATCCGTGTGCCCCACACCTAGCTAGGCGAGTTCAGCCAGCATGTTGTGGTCATAACCTGCACCTGTCCATCACTCCTTGCTGACATTGTGCTGAATCTCACCTAGCCTACCTCTCTGTCACTTCCCCTTACCAGGGGTCCTACTCAGGCAACGCTACTAGTGTTCTATAATGCTGCCATAGCAATCTCTCGGCTCTTTTGGACTTTAGCACAAGGCACTTTTTCACTCCAGCACTTTAAGTCTAATCCCAGTTTTTTTTTTAACAACCCCAGTTTTAATTATGCACTAATTGCAGGAACTTTTACATTATGCCCTGCTGTAGATGAACATCATCCACAGTCCCACTATCTACAAATACTGCACCAGGTCAGTTTAAGCACATAACACTTTATAAACTAGTCTCGCTCTGCCACCTGACCCGCTTAAATGCCAGTAGCTCATTTAAGAGCAACACAGGTTTCAACCTGTATCAGCCCACATACTTAATTGGTCAACAACAACAAAAACACACACACTATGTGGTATGGCAGTGTAGCAGGCACTTGTTCAGCGCTCAACATACATGACCCAATCTGGCAGCTTTTTGCACGCTGTTGCACTTGTGTCGCTAAAAAAGCTGGCCATTTTGTCAGACATTCTTTTACATCACTATGTCGCATCTTATTTATGGCTTAATTCACTTATGAATTGATTGTCTTATTCATGGTGTCTTCTTGCCCTATTAATGTATCGTATCAATTTTAAATACAGTTTTATTATGATGTCCTTACTTTGATGGACTTGATTGTCTAAATACAGTATTATTAAACTTGAAACTTGAATATATAAATAAAATGTGTATATGCCAATGTATAATGTACACCCTTTCTGCTAATTCACATTTGTCTGATAGTTTTGTGTGCAAATTATGCATTGAATAAGATGGTTACCATCAGATAGGAGAAAGACGTAAGAGCTGTGAGGGTCAGCTACATCTCGTCTGAGGTGCACACAGGAAGTTGTTGCACTGTACAGTGAAGGAAGTGGCCCGTTTAGGGTCAACTGGGTCAGTCACGACCACCTCTCAGCTTTCCATACCAAATGAAGAGTCAGTCACACAGTAGAGAATGCAAACCAATATATGTTTTTTCAGATACACTGCCCGGTCTTTCCAGTCTCTTAGGAGTGTGGCAGAGGGACTGACATCAGCGAACATAGAGATACATTATGTACAATTCAAAACCATTGAAGACATGCCCATCATGGAATTTTCCAGGCAGATGCAGCTGAACAAAGAAGGACAGAAGGATAGGTTTCGAGTCTGAGACCGGGCACACACTATCTCCTACTCCAGGTAGTTTTGGCCGTGCCCACCACTGGACTAGTGGGAGAGGGCCTCTTTCTAGTGGGAAAGTATGAGCTAATAAGAACAGTGTATTCATTAGCAAAGCAAGGCCCAACCTTGGAGAAATGAAACTTACCACAAGCCGCTTCTCGTAAAGCAAAGGATAACTTTCGAGCATGATTCAAAATGGCCCCAGACATAAAATGGTACTGCGAATGCTAACTTCCATAGAATAATGCACAAGCAGAGATAACAGAAACATTTCATTCCAGCAAAAGCAGCCCTGGCTGAGTATTAGAGTGTAGTATAAGTGTTAGGATTTTTACAGAGATTATTGCAGTTGTAGGAACCAACCAGCAGGATTAAAGTACACATAAAAGTATAGCTACATAAACATGTCTTCCAGTGTTTGGCCATGGTCACCAGATGATTTCTCTAAGAGTTTATAAATCCAAAAAAAGATTAAGAACAACAAAGGCCAGGACAGTGTAGGGAAAATACTTACTGGTGCAGATATTACATTAACTGTTTATATAATGTGCCTACAGCCTAAATGTATACCTTTCCAAGATCTGCTGAGATGTCCTGCAGCATGAGGCATGGATAACATAGTCTCCCCAATATATTCTTTAATTTCTCATCGTAAGAGAATGGGTTCTGATCCAGAGGTTCTGCACTGGTAACCCATGAATATGTGAGCATACATGTATGCACATGTGTGCAGAATGAGCAAGGAAGACAATTTACTCAGCTTGGTATCTGCACATAGGCAGCCCTGTGGGGTACAGGGGTCAGAAATCACTAACCTTGCAGTCGGGTTGAGGGCGGTGCATGCCCAGCCTCAAGATGGTCGTGCTCTGAAGTAGCTCCATGAGCCAAAAAATCTATCCAGTACGATCCTGGTTCTCAACAACAGCATAAAACATCTCTACCATGGCTGTGGCCTCGTGAACCCTGTTGACACAGAGACTTCCTGAAATCCAGGCAGAAAAAGTGGAGGGGGTACGGCTTGCCCTGAGACCCCGGCCTATATCCTGATGTGGGGGCGGAGCACACTGGCCGGCTCGATTTGTCAGCGAAGCTGATGCTGCAGGCACTCCCGAGTCTGGGTTCCTGCGGCGGCTGCGGGGGTGCCTCCAGGCTGCAGTTTAACATCCGGACGCCAGTGAGATAGCGTCTGAGTGGGTCGGCGATCAACTGTCCCTCTGATGCGGGGGCTGATCGCATCTGTGATGACGCCATTCTGGCACTGTGGCGGAGCGGTCTACTCTCCATTACTGGGCCCTGATGACTGGCTGTGACTACTGGAGACACAGCACGCTTCTCTTATGGCAGGATGAGGCTGACATTAACACTACAGTGCGACCTGTCTCCCTGTATCCCCGCAACCATCTTTGGGCATGTTTTGCATTGCACTTTGTCTATTTCTCTGTGTGCCCAGAGCAACGTTGGACTAGAACCCTGTGGGGCCTCCAGCCACACTCCTTTGAAAAGGTGCGTAGTCACGATCTCCGTCTCCCCCACAACACTGTTACTCTGGACATAACTAGCGTGGCAATTGAGCAATGCAGGAGACCTAGTAGGCCTGCGGGGGGGCCCGCATCCTACGGCAACAGCGGCATTTAATGCCCTCGGCTGAATCGCTGCTGGATAAGGCTGGGAAAGGGGGTAGAAGTTCACCAGGACCATAGTTACCCACAGCCAATAATTGATTTCTAAAGTCACCTGAGAAACGCCACTCCCTAATGGTGGGGGCCCAGCCCACACTAAAGTAGCCTCTTGCATAAGAAAGTCCGTCATGGCCCATTAACTGGCATCGGGCGAAGGACAAAAGAAGGTCTCCAACTCCACCACAGGGAAAACCATGGGTCCGACGAAGAAATCCCAAACTAAACTGCACTTTGAACCGCGCAACACCCCCAGGCAGCAGGACATAGAAAGAAACGCCTCGGAGTCGGGGTCAGAGATGGGGGACACTGCAGTAGACTCTGATTTAAAACAGATTTTGACAGCAATGCAGCTTAGTTTCATGAAAATTGATGGGAAGATCGATGCTCTCACTTTTAGGATGGATAGAATGTCTGCAAGGCTAGACAAGCACTCGGAGAGACTGGACACTGTAGAGTAGAGAGTGTCGAATGCTGAGGACTCCCTACATACCACTTTGAGCTTTACCGCAAAGCTAAATAAACTTTTGCATTCAGTCCAAGCCAAGGCAGAAGATTTCGAAGTATGTTCGAGGAGAAATAATGTGCACATAGTGGGCGTTGCGGAATCCACGGACATACAGAACATGGAGCTTTTCGTCAAGCAACTGTTGGTGATCACTTGAGCAAGGAAACCTTTTTCACCAGGTTTAACATTGATCACGCACATCGCTCTCTTGCACCTAGACCTATTCCGGGCGCCCCTCCGCGTCCCATCATTGCACGTGTACTTAATTATAGAGACAGGGATGCAGCACTGAGAGAAGCTGGGGATTACAGACACACTCAAGTGGAGTGTCCAAGGCTTAAATGATTACAGAAAGCTCTGTAGAGTTGTAGCCTATCTGAAGAGACACCATGTAGACATAGCCTTAATACAGGAAACACATTTAGCCCCTCAGAATAAGATGCTTTCAATGAGGAGACTACAGGGCCAATTTAAAGCTGCTAACTTCACATCGCATGCAAGAGGCGTGCTCACATGGATCAACCCCAAATCAGGTCTAACTCTACATGACGAAAAGATTGACCCCAATGGCAGATTTGTGGTGGTAAGATGCCGGGCGAAAGGATTTGGGGCTCGACTCTTGAACATATACAGAAACCTAACTATGATGACCCGCATTTCTTTCAGGCAATGGCAGCATGCTTACTCAGGACAGGTGACCTGCCGCAGGTGTGGGGTGGGGATTTTAACTGCATTCTAGACCCCAATAGAGACAGATCGTGAGGCCCATAAAGGAGACCTCCTGCGTCTGCTAGTGCTATCACAGATCTGATGGAACAGCTTGGCCTGGCAGATGTCTGGCGGCAGCGCCCTAGCATGTCCCTGGGGTGCACTCACTACTCTGCCTCACACGATACCCACACACAGATTGACTACTGATTGGTTTCTAGATGTCTTCTTTCCCAGCTATCGAGCTGTGAGCCACTCCCTAAAACCTATACAGACCACTCTCCGGTACAACTGGAATTGAAAATCCCCACAGAACGGCATGTTCATTTACATGGAGATTCCCCACATATTCCTTACTTGACCAGTCATTTCGCTCGGAGATGGCTACATCCATTGAGACTTTCTTTGGGGAAAACATCGGATCAGTTCCCACCTTCTCTACTGTCTGGGAGGCCTTTAAGATGTTCATCGGGGGGAGACAATATCTAGGCATCCAGGGGTGCTAAGGTCTATACAGAACAGACTCACAAGACTAGAGGCAGAAATTGCAAATCTGGAGCGGGAACACCAGCTCACCGGTGATGTTAGAAAGTTAGATATCATAAAAAATATGCTGGAAGAGTATCAGGACTCAGCAGAAAGTGAAGGTAAATATTTAGGCCAGAATGCCACGGCACAGGAGTATGGGGAAGGCAAACGTCCTGGGGCCCTCCTAGCTAAATTGCACTGACCCCCTAGGAAAGCTGGTACTAAAGTTGAGATCCTGGAAAAGGAAGGTGGAATGTTATGCGACTCATCAGGCATTGTTGACAGATTCCGTAGATACTATGCAGAGCTTTATAGATCACACGTTTCCCCTTCCAGCACTGCCAGTGAAGACTACTTAGCACACATTCAGATGCCCTGGCTCACTGATACCCACAGAGAGCCTCTCATGGCTCCCTTGGACCCTAGAGAAGTTAAGGTTGCCTTGTCATCAATGAAGAGCGGCTACGCTCCGGTTTCAGACGTGTTGACAGTTGAATTTTATAAAGCCTTCCAGGACCTGCTAATACCGCATCTCGTTACCCTATTTGAGGAGATGATGGAGAGTAAAGTGATGCCACCCACTATGCGATAGGCAATAATTGTCGCCCTTCTTAAACCCGGTAAACCCCCCCAGCGAGTGTTCATCGTACAGGCCCTTGTCCTTGCTCAATATAGATTCGAAACTATTCGCCAAAATATTGGCTAACCGAATTTCACCCCTGATCCCGGGACTGGTGGGAGTCGAGCAAGCGGGATTCGTCCGTGAGCGTAACTTAACATTTAATCTCAGAACATCTTTGCTGCAATTCAGCACATTGATCCCAATATTAAAGCAGCAGCAGTTTTTTTGGACACAGAAATAGTGTTCGACTCCATTGAATGGTCCTTCATGGAGGCAGTACTTCGACAGATGGGGGTCGGAGAGGTCTATCTTCAGCTGGTGAAGGTTCTTTATGAAGCCCCAGTAGCCAGAATCAGGCTTGGGAACAAGGTGACGTCACCAATCCCCATCTCCAGGGGCACTCGACAGGGGTGGCCTCTGTCCCCACTATTATATGCTCTGGTCTCCGAACCACTGTTGCGTGCTCTCAGGGAATATCACGACCATAGAGGAGTGCACTTCCAGGATACCAACTAATAGTTTCTGCATGTGCAGATGATCTGCTTCTATATGATAGGGACCCGTCTACCCACCTCACCTTGGTCTTGAAAGAAGTGGTCCGATTTGGTCAGTTGACCGAACTAAACATTAACTGGACCAAATCCCTGGTCTTCCCACTAACCTCATCCACTCTTCCACCAATCATGCAATTCCCACTGACTTGCACCACAGAATCTGCTCAATACTTAGAAATCCAGGTACATACGGACTCCCAAGTTGTACTCACTAATAACTATGTGGGAGTTCTGGATAAGCTTGAAGATGACGTGACCAGGTGGATAAGATTGCCTCTTTGCTGCTGGGGCGAAGCTCCCTGATGAAGATGGTTGTTCTTCCTAGGCTATTATTCTTGTTCCAGAACATTCCCATGGTTCTGCCAATGCACATATTCATCAAGATGAGGTCCCTCCTGATCAAGTAAGACTGGGCGGGCAAACAGCCTCGTGTGAAATGGGAGACTCTCACTTTACCATGCTCCATTGGAGGTCTCAATGTCCCAGACCCAGATTTATATTATAGAGCAGCACAGTGCTCACATGATTTTGCCTGGATACCAGCCTTGCGTCCCTTCCACACATACATATAAAGAAAATAGCAGCCGATTCAGATTCTCACCCACAGGTTCTGTTCAAAGCGCCAACCAGATGACACAGTGTGCTAGATTCCCTTAACTCCACCATGCACGCCTGTCACAACCTGCTCGACAGACAGGCAGGTACATTTTTGTATTCACCGCTAACTTCCCTGAAATGGTGCACCTGGCTCCAAACAGGTATAGACAGTGAGATATTCAAAGCCCTGCGCAGGGTTAATGTCAGTGTAGTTGAGGACCTCTTCAAAGGGGGAGAATTTTGTAAATGGGAGCACATATCTGCCAATGCCCATGCCCCCACACCTTTGGTGCGATTACAGCATCTCAGAATACAGCACGCTTTGAAGATACTACTAGGGAATTCCCGCCAGGAGCCACCCGAGATGCTGGCTCTCTCCCACATTATTACATTTCCGTCTCCTGCAAAATTAGTCTCCAGAATCTACAACATTACAAAAGAAAACAGAAGATCGCAGCAGGATTGGCAAAGAGACCTAGAGCGGGTTATCGGAGACAAAGAATGGCAATACTGCTGCTAAATGACAAAACAGGTATCACTGCATGGTATATAGAATGGCAATACTGCTGCTAAATGACAAAACAGGTATCACTGCATGGTAGGCATCACCGTATATATTTCAAATACATTAACAGAATGTACTACACCCCAGAGCGCTTGTTTAGATATGGATTGCGTGAAACTGTCTCATGTCTCTGGTGCACGAAACCTGTGGCTGACTTTATGCATGTGGCCTTGACCTGAGCTGGCAGCCTAGACTGTCTTTGACCTCCAGACTGGGAGGATGACATTGCCCGACATCGCGGCCTCAGTCCGAGGACACTGCCTCCCTCTGCAGGGACCCATGCCACCTGGTAATCTTTTGTGGAGTAAACTGCAACTGAACCCGAGGGGTCTTGCTGTGTCTTGTATGCACCCATCCGGTACAAAAGGGAGTGGTGATGGATGGAGCATCTGAACCAATCAAACACTCACACCCAGTCAAAAGATCTGGGTTTAATCCATCACCGTTCTTTAGCCCACTCTGCCAGCCCAGTTCAGAAAAGGCCATATGCAAATCAGTGTGACCCTGTACCTCATGGGAACAGTCCAGCCCAAACTGCCAAGTCATGCCTTCCCTGGACCGGAAACAAGCTGCCTAGGACCGGTTTCTGGCATTTCAGCCATCTTCAGCCAGGCTTGCTTGAATCCAGTGGCAAAGTGAGCAAGGGACTCAGGTCTGAGCATACCCTGCTAACTTATGGCAAACAAAGTGGTACAAAAGGGGGTGGTGATGGATGGAGCATCTGAACTAATCAAACACTCACACCCAGTCAAAAAATCTGGGTTTAATCCATCACCGTTCTTTAGCCCACTCTGCCACCCCAGTTCAGACATGGCCATATGCAAATCAGTCTGACCCTGTGCCTCATGGGAACAGTCCAGCACAAACTGCCAAGCCATGCCCCCCCTGGATCGGAAACAAGCTTCCTAGGACCGGTTTCTGGCATTTCAGCCATCTTCAGCCAGGCTTGCTTGAATCCAGTGGCAAAGTGAGCAAGGGACTCACGTCTAAGCATACCCTGCCAACTTATGGCGAACAAAGCGGTACAAAAGGGGGTGGTGATGGATGGAGCATCTGAACCAATCAAACACTCACACCCAGTCAAAAGATCTGGGTTTAATCCATCACCGTTCTTTAGCCCACTCTGCCACCCCAGTTCAGACATGGCCATATGCAAATCAGTCTGACCCTGTGCCTCATGGGAACAGTCCAGCCCGAACTGCCAAGCCATGCCTTCCCTGGACCGGAAACAAGCTT
The DNA here is from genome assembly GCF_964261635.1 of Lissotriton helveticus. Lineage (NCBI taxonomy): Eukaryota > Metazoa > Chordata > Amphibia > Caudata > Salamandridae > Lissotriton > Lissotriton helveticus. Next base: position 760,630,132 of record NC_136063.1, on the reverse strand, counting down.
CCTAGGACCGGTTTCTGGCATTTCAGCCATCTTCAGCCAGGCTTGCTTAAATCCAGTGGCAAAGTGAGCAAGGGACTCACGTCTGGGCATACCCTGCCAACTTATGGCGAATAAAGCGGTACAAAAGGGGGTGGTGATGGATGGAGCATCTGAACACTAGCACCCGTCCATCTGACGATGGACGGGTGTGAGTGTTTGATTGGTTCAGATGCTCCATCCATCACCACCCCCTTTCGTACCGCTTTGTTCGCCATAAGTTGGCAGAGTATGCTCAGAAAGCTTGTTTCCGGTCCAGGGAAGGCAGGACTTGGCAGTTCGGGCTGGACTGTTCCCATGAGGCACAGGGTTAGACTGATTTGCATATGACCATGTCTGAACTGGGGTGGCAGAGTGGGCTAAAGAACGGTGATGGATTAAACCCATATTTTTTGACTGGGTGTGAGTGTTTGATTGGTTCAGATGCTCCATCCATCACCACCCCCTTTTTTACCGCTTTGTTCGCCATAAGTTGGCAGGGTATGCTCAGCCGTGAGTCCCTTGCTCACTTTGCCACTGGATTCAAGCAAGCCTGGCTGAAGATGGCTGAAAGGCCAGAAACCGGTCCTAGGAAGCTTGTTTACGGTCCAGGGAAGGCATGGCTTGGAAGTTCGGGCTGGACTGTTCCCATGAGGTACAGGGTCAGACTGATTTGCATATGGTCATGTCTGAACTGGGGTGGCAGAGTGGGCTAAAGAACGGTGATGGATTAAACCCAGATCTGTTGACTGGGTGTGAGTGTTTGATTGGTTCAGATGCTCCGTCCATCACCACCCCCTTTTGTACCGCTTTGTATGCACCCATGGCTGGATGCTTGGAGCAACAGCAGCTTGCACCTCTGCCGGAGGGGAAACATTACTCCATTTGGGAAGCGAGCCAGCTTGCACGTGTCACAGTCTTTTGCCTACAGGGAGCTAGTGATCCTGCACTTGTGAAGATGCCGCTGGTTGCCTGAAGGTCTAACCCAGAAGGATGAATCCCAGTAACTGTTTCCTTCTGCTTTAGGTGGTCCTGATAATCTAATCAGAGTGTTGCAAGCAGGGGCGACGTGTATCTTTCGCTGGTGTCATTTGAGTGACTTAGGGACTGGGCTACAAGGCATAGTCGCAACCTATGATTTCTTGACCATTGCAACTGTAAGTGTTAGGCGATATTGGGAACGTTGGGTTTTATGAATACCTATGAATCGTACATATATATATTGATGTCATTCTGTAGCTAATGGCAGAGTTCTACAATTGCATATAACCTAAAAGTATATATCAAGTGTGTATTTTGCGTTATTTTCAATGTATGTGTAATACAAAGACCAGTGTTTTTATACATACGGTGTGGAGTCCCTTTTGTGGCGTACTCAGTAGGTTGTGATGGTGGTGTTGTGCCAACACTTTAGACTTTGACCTGGAGGATAAGCCTGACTGCTCCGTGCCAAGCTACCCAAGGGTGAGCACGGGTTTAACAAAGAGATGAAATAGACACTGGATATCCACATTATGACACATCATCCTACTGGTAGGAGACAGCTACATGTTGTACTGGACACCAAAAGGCAAGAGGATGCACTGTAGTGTTTGTTTTAAAAGGTGATTTGTCTAATAGTGACAGTAAAAAGGATACCTTAAGAACATCTCTAATTCTCATATTCTCTGTGTTCTGTTGGAACACTGATCTTATGCATTTTGACTTAACCACCTTCCCTATTGGCAAGATGCCCACAGTCTTTGATGGATACATTTCCAAAGTATAATGTAGAATCAAAGTTCAAATAATTTAAAGATCAGTAATAGAAACACTCAGCTCCCCCAATAGTTCTCTGCATTCCTTAACAGTTCTTGAACATACAACAAAGGAACATAACACTGCTCTCCATATGATTCTCAAGCACTTGTAGCAAAGTTCTGGCTGAAGCAACATATCATCTCGATTGACTAGCAAAGACGCTGTGAAACATTAGGAAACTTATACTCAATGGTTCAAAATTACTGCAGCTTCTTCTAAACAACAGACAAGTTCAAGGATTCATGGGACATGCAGTTTGGTTGTTGGGTGCCATCATTTAGGGCATTCTACAGAAATACAAACGCATTTCACCAAGTGGCACTGACACTTTGTGGCCACCACCAACCTTCATTCACACATAATGATGTTGAGATGAGCAGGTTTCAAGTACTGCACCTTTGTGCCCATTAAGAACTACGAGGTGAGTCCTGAATCCTGACAGAATCCTAACAGAAGGACAGTTTAAATTGCTCATGGCATTTTTGTATTTTTCCTCAAGTCGTCCCTGTTCTGAGCACTTAAAAATCAACTCTCACAAATAAAACACATAACCATCCAGATGAAGCACCAAAGCCTCCCTGACATCATATACTTTCATTGCACCAAGTAGAAAACAATTCCCAGGCTCAAATACAAACACATAATTGGTTATTCAACAAAGTTATAATGCCTATTGTATCACCACTACACCTGTGATTCTCTGAGGTGTCATGTCATCATGAATTTCCCAGTCCCAACATTGCTTCGCCAAATAGTAGTTGTTTCCAGTATGACACTCAACATTTTACAAAAACCTATTGAAAAGTCAAAAAGTTAGGTTAAAATTTGAACAGGAAAAAATATAAAAGTCATTAAAATTTTTAAATACGAATAAGGATAAGGTAAAAAAAAACAGTTTCAAATTTGAATGTTACGATGCAAAAATTGTAAAAGTTAAAATAAAAATGACAAAATATCAGCATGACATAGAGCCAGAAAGATATTATCAGAAAGTGAAACAGACTCAGGTACTTAGAGAAATAGACAGTGGGGCCCTATCAACAAAGTAAAACGTAACAGTACGAGTGGAGATAACGCTCTAAATGAATGTACTGTTACATTTTTTTGGGGATACACATGCTTGGAAATGATTTGTTGATAAAAAATTGAGAACACAAATTTAATGTGACATGAGTATTGTGTGCAAAATATTGTTCATCATAATATCGTCTGTATATATTTATTATAGAAATAACAAAAATGTAGTGGAAGAAGATATCACCAAAAATGATAAGAATATTGTTTATTTTTTAATACATATTGATTTGAAAGTATTTTATTTGAATTAGTTAGTTAAAAATAATATGTGAACTAAGTAGTCTAACAGTCTCAGCAACATTGGGAAAAGCATTTTTGACTTCGGCAGGGGTAGATTTATTTATTCCCACACCAGGAGTACAGTAGAAAAAGCTTTGGTCTAAAGCTTGGTTAGATTTTTTTGTTCCCATTCCAACCTAAGGCGCAGTACAAAATTGTTGAACTTTTGAAGTATTACATATAACATTCCAACTCACAATTGTTTTCTAATAAACATTCAAATATCTAACAACAACACATTTCTAAATCAACTTTTATAAAAAAAAGAAAATGCATACAATATAAACTTAACAAATGAAATAGAAAAGGCGAAATAGAAAAAGTATGGTAAAATTAAAAACGTAATCAAGATAAACAATTAATAAAGTATAACATTTCAAAACTATCCCACCCTATTAAGTATGGGCGAATTTTGTGGATTTGAGGTCCGCAAATTCACGTGAAATTGCAAAAAACAATTCGCGAGTTCGCAAAAAAGTTCGCGAACTCGCGGATTTGCACAAATACACTGTTTCCCACTGTCTACTGGCTAAACAGTAAGTGCTACCTCGTTGGGTAAATGTACAGTGCTTTTGCTACACTACAGCTGCGTAAAGGGGCAGAAGAGTTGTCTGCAGTGACCACGTGTGTCTGTACCTTTGCCACCGCGCCCATAGGTGCTGAGGTCCCTCTAGTGAGCTGTCCATCATAGTGAGGAAAGGGCGCAAAGACGTTGCATACCATAGTTTGTGTGGAGCGGGGCCAAACGGGTGGGGCTTCTGTGCGAGTTCACATGCCTCTTGTAAGGGTCAGAGTCAGAGACCGATCAGAGCAGCAGATGAGAAGGAAGCAGCCTCCTGGTCACAGGAAGTACACGGGGATTGTGCTCAAGAAACTCGTGGATGCAAAGACCTCTATCAAGGACTACATATAATTGTAGGCGTTAGATATGGGGAGGAAGCACACCTGCCTAGCCTAGACCGTGCTCACTAGTTGTTTGGGCTGATTATAATGCGTGACTGAATTTGAGCTTCAGCTCGGGCACCTGCTTTATTTATATCTGTAAGTGCTTCCTGTTGAGGTTTAATTTTTGTGACAGGAGCAACGTGCCAGAATAAATCCTGCCTGCATTTTTATCCACGAAGATGCCACTGTGTTGTGCCATACCTCTACTCATCTGGAGTACTTTCTACTGGCTAATCAGTAAGTGCTACCTCGTTGGGTAAATGTATAGTGCAAAAAAAAAAACAATTTGCCCGCGAGCGGATTTGCGGATTTTTCTGCAATTTCGCGAGATTCGCGGATTGCGAATTTGCCAAAAATCCGCAAATTCCGCAAGCAGAACAGATTTTTGGCCAACTATTCTCCTACAAACCCAACAACTTACCAGTAAATAGAAATTACTAGCAAAAGTACAAAAATGTAACTATACATTATAATTTACTAAATAAACCTCAATAAAAGAAATTACAATTACGCAAATTAAAAATGTAAACAAGTATTAGTCAATTCAATATTTCATTTCCAATAAAAAGTAATTAACATGTACATTAAATGAACTATAATGTAACTGACGTCCCACTCTACTCAACTACAAACTGAACAATCTGCTACTAAATTATGGATGACTAATTCATTAACAAAATACACATTTAAAATGACATTCTATATTTTTAAAATGTAATAACAATTATACTAAAAACACTAACATCTAAAACTAATACTCCAATTAATATACAATTAATTGATCATGAAAGTTATTCATTTCAGCTATATTAAAGTAAACAATAATAAATAAAATGATATTCCTAAAAACTATATTATGTACCAGAAAAACCTAAATTCTTACCATCGGTATTCTGTTCCACGCTATGCTGTTATTCACGATATTTTGACATGATGTTCACGTCACATGATATTTAAGGTCTATTATTTCTGTCATTTACCACAGGAAAACTGAGCCATTTTCAGGTCTCTGAGTGTATATCTGGAAATGTCATATGACTATTTCCAAAGGCTCATATTTAGGCTTGGGTGAAATTTATTATATTTGTACATTGTATGTATTTATTGCTTACTACCCCTTGCGAGGCATTATCCTTGTTACACAAAATTCCTGAAATTACGCTATTTCTCTACTTCAAGTAATTGCGCATATAATCGTAGTAAACATTTACAGAGAAAGTGCCATTCGCTGTAAAAGTGTAATGCAAAGGCACAGGAGCAAAACAACGCAAGCGGCTCTTGTCCATGGTGCTTTAGATGTTTTTGCACTTTTTCAGCACAAAATGTGTCCAGGTGTTAAAAATTGACGTAAAGATGCATTTTTCCCTAAAATACAGTGCAAATTGATAAATTAAAATTTTGTGTAATTTTTAAAATTTCACTTCTTAGCTATAAATAAATATGCAAATTTCGTACACCACTACTCACATTCCACCTGTGTAAAATTCTCTATAGCAGAAACCTCTGCACAGGAGGATTGTGCTCTTTTTATTTTTTTCTCAGCAGGGAAGACTTTTTTTCTTGTGGAGAAAGCTCTTTTCCTTCACCCCTCGAAAGCCATGCAGTGATCTAATACCCTTTTATCAAGGAAGAGGAGTTACTCCTGCCTTACATGCAGTAACTCTATGACTATTTCCAGTGTGGGAATGGGTAGGATAGGACTTTGGGTATTTCCACACATGTACATGTATGTATGCATTTTCATGCTCACAAGGCCATCCATGTCTTGGACTACACACTTCCTACCACTTAATTGGAATTTACGACAGCACAGTTTTTTACATTTCTGGATATGTTTACCAGCAAATTTTCCTTTGTGAATAGAGACAATGACTAGAAGATACCAACACAGAAGCTGGAAGACACAGATAAAGCTAATAGGAGAGGTATATAAAAGGACCAGAGACACAAACACTGATACCAAAAGACACACAGACACTGCAAAGAAGAGAGACTGGCAGAGGGAACAGAAAGCTCAGATACAGATATGGGATTCAGGAACATATAAAGGACCCTAGGAACAGGAGACTCAAGCACTGAACTCTGAGAATAACATACAAACTGTAAATGCCAAACACAATCTGGATAAGCGAAACAGCACTGTATCGTTCAGAATCTGAAGAATATAACTCACCATAGGAAACACACACCCTCAACATAACCCACAGTGTTATGAGTAGTGCTTGATTTGAACCGGCAGTGCTTAATTTTAACCCGTGGCTTCTGGTGCTCGGTATGCACTTTATTGACAACAACAGCACTTGTTACAGTCTGCCACAAGGTGGTGCTGTCTGGGTAATTTAGAGATGCCCACAACAGCAGTTAAAAAATAATTCAATTTGCATTAAAAATGAGTATTACATGCTGCCCAAGACATTATTATAGCTTGGGGGGGCATAAAATAGTCGAATTGTCACACTTGTGTGAACTAAATAGTCTAACAGTCTAAGCAACACTGGGGAAAGCATTTTTGACTTCGGCTGGGGTAGATTTATTTATTCCCACACTAGACTAAACAGGAGTACAGTAGAGAAAGTGTTGGTCTAAAGCTTGGTTAGATTTTTTTGTTCCCACTCCAAACTAAGGCGCAGTACAAAATTGTTGAGCTTTTGAAGTATTACATATACCATTCCAACTCACAATTGTTTTCTAATAAACATTCAAATATTTAACAACACATTTCTAAATCAACTTTTATAAAAAAAAAGAAAATGCATACAATATAAACTTAAAAAATGAAATAGAAAAGGCAAAATATAAAAAGTATGGTAAAACTAAATTGCTTACCAGCTTACAACCAAAAACTCAGACACCAAAACAAAAATTAATAAATAATAGCATATTTCAAAGAAAATATTCAACAATGGAGATTTACAAATATTATCATGTAACAATAAATTAATAAATAATTCAAATAAAACACATAATTTAGATAATAAATTTCATTAAAAATATACATAAATAATTATCAATTAAAAACAAAATCAAGATAAACAATTAATAAAGTATAACATTTCAAAACTATCCCACCCTATTCTAAGCATGGGCGAATTTTGTGGATTTGCGGTCTGCAAATTCGCGCAAAATTGCAAAAAAAAATCCATGAGTTCGCAAAAAAATGTGCCAACTTGCAGATTTGCACAAATACACTGTTTCCCACTGTCTACTGGCTAATCAGTAAGTGCTACCTCGTTGGGTAAATGTATAGTGCTTTTGCTACACCACAGCTGCGTAATGGGCCAGAAGAGTTGTCTCCAGTGACCACGTGTGTCTGTACCTTTGCCACCGGGCCCATAGGCGCCGAGGTCCCTTGAGTGAGCTGTCCATCATTTTTTGTTTGAATATGTTTATTGCATTTTTGTTTTATCAGATCATACATGCCATCACAGTGTTACAAGGTGAAGCAATGATAAATAATTAGTAATGCTCAATTATAATCCACAGAGCAGTAGCCATCATAGGTAATCACGTACAGTATTCAGTAGGGCTGTGTAGGCCTGCATATAATCAAGGTAGCAAAGCAGCATTTCAATCTCACAAATTATTGGCATAGTAACAGCAGGCATTAAGTAACATGGCCGGTAGTGGAGCAAGCGTCGCTTCTCGGCATCCTCTCAGATCGTTATTCAGTCCGGATCATAGGATGTACAGTGGAAATAGCCCAAGGTGGGACAAGACCGCATGGTATGCAATAGACATTCAAATCTTCAGTACGAAACAGGTAAACATAAGGAACAACCTGAAAAAGGGGGGTGGTAGAACCAGAAATCGGGTGGGTGCTTGTCATGGCGTGTGTGTGGCGATGTGAAATGTGCAGGTTAGGCGAACGGATGCAGGCACGTGCCCCACATCAATGGCAGTGGGGAGTGGAATATAATTTCCGGTATATGTACAGCTGGGCGGGAGGGGGAAGCGGGGGGGAGGGGAGGGGGACGGGGGGGAGGCGATGAGGGCAGGGGGGGGCAATCGAGCCGGGCAAAAAGAGGGGGAGAGGGGGAGGGCAGTAACAGGGACACGCAGCGACAGGCAGTCGGGACTAAACAATGCCGCTATGTAAGCACTCTTGGTGAAAGGCCACTAATAGTTCATCCCAGTCTTGTGCTATGGGGTACTTGCGGAGCCCTGCCGTTTCTTCGCTGCGCAATGCTATGCTTTCCGCTCGTGCCCAGTTGTCAAAGGACGTACGCCAGTGTAGCGCCCGCGGGGGGGGGGTGTCACTTTTCCATCGTCTGGTAATGAGGCGCTTCGCTGTTATCAGTCCCAGATCCCAAAAACGTTCTCTGACCCTCGTCTGTTTCGTCCGCCTGTACAAACCCAATAAGCCTGCCTCCCATGTATATGGCAAGTGTCCTCCCGTCGCCCTTGACAGGGTACCTATCACCACCCGCCAATAGGTGTGTAGGGAGGGGCATGTCCAGAGGGCATGCAGGAACGGAGCGTCGACTAATTTGCATCTGGGGCATGCTGACGTGGACAGCCCAAAATAACTATTAATTTTGTCAGGCGATAAATAGGCACGATGGATAATAAAGTATTGTATAATTCGAAAACGGGCAATGCGAGGCACGTGTAACATCCCAGCCAGTATCCTTGTCCATTCCCTATCCGTCCAGTCTCGGCCTCGATCAGCCGTCCATTTGTCACGCAGCTTTTGCGACGGGAATTGTGTATGGAAGTGTAGCGCTTGAGCAAGCCAGTGTACCATGTGGGTGCCGTTCCCCATCACATGTAGATATTGAATCAACAGATGGGTCGGGGGCTCCTCCGCTAGCGGTCCCCAAGCCTGTGTCAGGTTGTGTAGGAGTGTCGCGTGTGTCAAGAACTGACCAGCCGGCAGGCTCGCGTCTCTCACCAAACTTGCGAAAGGAAGGAGGACACCATCTTCAAACAGATCGCCCAGGCTCTCCAGACCAGACGTCGTCCAAGTAGTCAACGCAGGTCCCGTGAGAGTCCCTCCGTTCCAAGGCGTCCCCAGTAATGGCAGATTAGGTGCATAAGGCCTGGTGGTGTTTGTGAGTTTCAGGGACCTAACGTAGCATATTCTGGCCACCGCGAGGTGGAGCTGGGCAGGACAGCGGGACTTAGACAGGGGGTGAAATAGAGCGTGGATTTGTGGGGCTGTCATGATCTCATCCAGTGTTGCAGTGTCCCCCAAATTCCTGCCGGCCAGCCAATACGTGACCCACTGGAGCTGCGCCGCGAGATAATAGAGCTCGTGATTGGGAACCGACAACCCCCCACTCTCCGTTGCAGCATACATGGTTTTCAAGGCCACTCTAGGGCGTCCCTTGTTCCAGATCAGACGCCTGATCAGAACTTCCAGATCTCGGAAAATACGAGTAGGGACGTATATAGGTAAGTTCGCATAGAAATACAGCAGCCTGGGTAGGGCAATCATCTTTGCTAGTGTAATGCGGCTAGGGACGCTCAGCGGCAGGGAGTTCCAAAAGGTCACCTGGGCTGAGAGTGACGAGATCGTCCTTGTGATGTTTCCATCCAGTAGATCTGCGGGATCGCGATAAACCCGAACGCCCAAATATCTGAAGACAGTCGGGTACCAGAGCAGTCGCTCCCCTGCCACAGTGGTGTCACACTCCGGCACATTCGCAGCGAAAGAATACACCCCCGATTTTGCCCAGTTGACTCGCAGCCCCGAGACGTCGCCGAATGTGTTAAAGATGGTAGTGAGTGCTCGAGGAAAACAGGACAAGTCTCTGACGTAAATCAGCAGATCGTCTGCATACAAGGACACGGAGTGTATCCCGTCAGCCAGGGGGATGCCCCAATCCACCCCAGAGGCGTGTAACTGCGCAGCTAAGGGTTCCATGAGGAGTGAAAAAATCAGAGGGGAGAGGGGGCACCCCTGTCTGGTTCCTCTACGTACTTGGATCGGGTTCGAAAAGAGCCTACCAGTGCGCACTCGTGCCACTGGGCGAGAGTAGAGAAGTTCTACTATTCGGATGTAGTCGGCTCCGAGGTCATATTTTTCCAGGACCTGTGCAAGGAAGGGCCACTCCACCGAATCGAAGGCTTTTTCAAGATCCAGTACGACACAACCTGAACGTGGCCAGCGGGACACAGCCAGACTCTGTACACGGAACAGTCGCCTGATATTATAGGACGTGCTGCGAGTAGGCACAAAGCTGTTTTGGTCCACGTGTACCAGTGTGGGGACCAGAGGGGCCAACCTCTGTGCTAGGGCGGACGCCAAGATCTTATAATCCGTGTTGAGGAGGGCCAGTGGCCTGTAGGAGCCCAAATGAAGCCCGTCTCTACCAGGTTTTAGAAGGGAGATCACATTCGCCTCATTAAGGGTGGGCGGGAGCATGGCATCAGTCACTGCCGCTCGGTACATCCGTAGGAGCTCGGGAATGAGGATCGCTGAGTAGGCCTTGTAAAACTCCGCAGGCAAACCGTCTGGGCCTGGGGCCTTACCGTTCGATAGAGTGAATATAACCGTTCGGAGTTCTTCCTCCGAGAGGGGCGCGCCCAGCTCGTCGCGTTGGGCCGCAGTGGCCGCCGGCAATGGCAGGCCGGACAGGTACTCCGCAATGTCTTCCCCCCGTGGCTCGGATGCGGGAGCGATACAGGGCTGAATAATGAGTAGTAAAAGCGTCATGTATGGCCCCCTGTGTGTATACCACTGTCCCCTGCGCATCGCGGACCGACATTATCGGCAGTGATTGAGTGTCTTGCCTAATCAGCCAGGTCAAAAGTTTGCCCGGCTTGTCGCCAGCGTGGTGTGTGCGCGCTGAGTGTGCAGCATAATTCAGATGTTTGAGCCTTTCCATAAGCTGGGTGTGATGTGCGCGCGCGGTTATAAGTCTTGTGTCGTCGCCCTGCTCAGCTTCTTGTTCGCATTCCAACAGGGTAGCCTCCACCCTCGTCAGTTCTCCATCTACCTGTCGCCTCTGCCCCGCCTGCGTGCCCAAACAACAGCCCCGTGCAACTACTTTGAATGCATCCCACTCGACCTGCGGGGAGGACGCTGTGTCTGTATTATCATCGAAATATTGAAGTATGCGAGACGAGAGTGTTTCACGGAATGGGGCATCTAGCAATACGTCTGGCTGCAGTCTCCAAGTGGGAATCGGTGGGTGTGGGCGTTCCCAGGCAAAGTCAAGTGTGTGAGGATTGTGGTCAGAGTGAGTGCGGCCCAAATAGTCGGTGCCAGTGACATGGGGCAACAGATCTCTGGTCAGCATATAACGGTCTAGCCTGACGTGTAGCGTGTGTGCACCTGAATAATAGGAGTACATTCGCACGGTAGGGTTGCGAGTGCGCCAAGCATCATGTAGATCCCACTGAACCGCCCAGTCAGCGAATGTGCGCGATGCACTGGTTACCGGTGCACTCACTTGTGGAGGGAAGGAGCGATCAAGGTGGACGTCCAGCACGCAATTATAGTCGCCCCCGAGTAAGAGTGGAACACCCGGCCAGGTCGCCAGCACTGTCGATAACTGCGTCAGAAAGCGCCCCTGTTCAGTGTTGGGGGCGTACACAGAGGCTATGATGATCTGTTGACCGTCCAGTCTACCCTGTAATATGACATATCGGCCCTCAGGGTCCAGTGTGCTATGTGTAAGTGCAAAGGGGACTCCCGGCCGAACCCATGCCAAAGTCCCTCGCGCATAGGCCGAGTAATCTGTGGCGTGAAGCTGCCCCCTCCACCTGCGCCGCAAGGCGCGCGTCTCATGTTCCGTCAAGTGCGTCTCCTGCAGTAAAGCTATTTGTACCTGATGTCGTTTTAGATCTGAAAATACCTGGTAACGTCGCGAGGGGGTGTGCATGCCCCGCACGTTCCAGGTGCAAAATTTAACAGGAGACATTTCTTCGACATCGACATTCCCTCCCTCCCCACCCCCACCACCCAATCCCACCACCCCACCCAACTGCACAAAAGATCAACGTATCACACCACTGCTCCCACCGCACCCGCATTGCCCCGCCGCCCCACCCACACACATCGTTAGAAAAGGGAAAAAGCACCAATATCAGTAACATGTAAAACTTAAACTGAATACCAAAAGGACAACAGTCCAACATTCCGTCGTCCAAACGCTCTAGTGAGCACTAACAGTTCGTGTCTTCAGGGGGGAGGGTACTGAGGTTACAGTAGTAAGTGTACTATGGATTCATGTAATCAGGGTGAGGGTGTAGACTCCCCCACACAGGCAGGTAGTGTTTCAATGACTACAAACAGTAGAAGTCTGCTACACATGTTGAAGGAACTGCAAAGGGGTCGGGCATCTGAGAAGTATCAGCGGGAGCTGGCGGGACGCACATAGGCACTCACCTCTGGGGGGGGGGGGGTGTGCCCTCCTCGCCATGTGTGTCCAGGAGGTGACACTGTTCGAGGCGGACAGGGAGTCCCAGCGGCACCTGCGAGTCTCGCATAAGTGTCCAGGAGGCATCAGCAGTATGGGCACTTCCCCCAGTGGGACCTCTGCCTGATCAGTATCATGTGGGTTGGCCCCTGTAGAAAGGAGACCACTTCATCGTGGTGGCCCTCCAGTGGGAAACGCTTTTCAGTGCAGCAAATCAGCAGTTTGCGGTGTAACGTCGGGAAGATCTCCCGACACCTGAGAGTCTGACAGTCCGTATAGATACTCATCATCACTAGGTTGATGTTCGGGGCTGGTTCCCAGGGCAGGGTCTCCCGGAAGCGATCCGCTGATTTCCGCTACCATGCGAAGAGCCTCTTGTTGCTCAGTCTGCTGATGCTCCGGGGTAGGGCCCACTTCTGTGTCCGTGTTTGTCGAGGTCATCATCGATGGTCTCCTACGTCGGCGTCGACGGGCACCTCTATCACGACGCATCCTCGAGGGCATTCCGCCAGGGTCGGCAACAACACCCGAGTGGAGCCAGGTCTCAGCCTCCTCAGGGGTATTGAAAAAATGTGTCTTGTCCTGAGCCACAACCCGTAGGCGAGCAGGGAATAGCAAGGAATATTTGAGAGCTAGACGGCTTCACTCCCAGGAATGAGTGCCGCTGTCGCTGTACTTGTATCGTGTAATCTGGGAAGAACATGATTTTCGCGTTCTCCACTCTGACTTCGGTAAGTTTCCTTACTTCACGGAGGATAGCGTCGCGGTCACGGTAGTTCAGCACACGGATCAGCAATGGCCTCGGGTTGGAACCTTCAGGGGGAGGACTGGACGGCACACGATGGGCACGTTCCACGACAAAGTGCTGCGAGAGGGCACCGTCCGGGAGGATAGTTCTCAGCCAACGCTCCACATGTTCGGGTACTGCTCTAGGCTCCCATCTCTCCGGAAGGCCCACAATGCGAATATTGTTCCTTCGGGCCCGTCCTTCTGCATCTTCCATGCGGTCCTCCAGAAATTCCACCCTATTAAGTAGGTCGCGGACATGGGTATCCATCTGGGTGACCCTGGGCGCCAAGTCTGTCACCGTGGACTCCAGGGTGGTCGTGCGTTCAGCGAGCTTCTTATGGTCAGCGCGGAGGTGGGTCAGGTCTATTGCCACACCATCAATTTTGGTTTCAAGAGAGGTGCGGGTCAACTGCAGTGACTCCTCCACGCGCTCCATCGCCGCCAACATAGTGTCCAGCTTGGAGGCCGTATGATCCTGTTCGGTCGGCTTCATCGTCTTGCCTCTCACCTGTACGCCACTAGCCACAGCTCTCGTCTTGGGTCCAGTAGACATGGAAGGTGCCGCTCCGTGCAGCTAACCAAATGGAGGAAGCACGTAAATATGACTAGGATCAACGTGCAGCAGGAGAGCAACCTCGCTCGGCTGCAAGAAGAAGGGGCCACTAGCGCTCGCACCGTCAATAGGTCCACAGGAGGAGCAGGATCCATCGCGGTATGGCGCAACCACCAGGGAAATGTATGCAGGGATGAAGAAACGTGGTCGTGAGGTGGAGGGATTACCTCTCAAACGCCCATCCGTCTGTTCCCAAGGGCGGTAGCAATCATGGACAGGGCCGCAATCACCTGTAGGTCTCTCCGTGTCGCCGGGTGTTTACCAGCCTTCCCATGCATCCCAGCTGCCCACCTTCTCCCAAAGCACCGCCAGTGTCGTTTTCAGCTGGGCTTATAATGCAGATGTGCGAGCAGCAGGACAGATCTAGGGCGCAGCGGTAGCACCCCAATGTAGAGTGAGGGGGGATGAAGCAGACCCCGTGCAGTTCAGGGCCACAGTAACAAACTGAGCCAGCGCTGTGTGAGGCAGTGTTCAGGGCCCTGACGGCGATTCCTTAATGGCGGCCGCCACCGCGCCAGCACTCAAGTGGGGAGCCACTCTCTAGTTGCAGCCGGGGGGGGGAGGGGAGCCACCAGGTGTAACTCACCGCGTTCCCCGTCGCCTCCCGGCCAGGCACCAGGCGAGTTCGAGCTGTAGCTGGACGGGGAACGGAGCTCCAAGTAGGTTTGCCGCCAAAAATGTCACAGGTTCCCTCGTCCGCCGACTCCCCCAGCACTTCAGCAGGAAAAAGACAGGGCCGGTGCCTCAGTCAGGTATGCGTGAGCACCAGCCGGATATGCACGCAGGCGGGTGCTCCGTGGAAAGTCACTGGGCCGTAGGGTGCTGCGCAGGAGCAGATGTGGTCCCCGGCAATCAAGTAGGTGCCACTACCAGGTCCGCCGCGGTAGCCCGCCGTTGAAAGCCTTCACGGCGGCAGTGGGGGCCTCGCTATTCCAGCGCTCCCCGCAGCAGAGCACTGGGTGGGGGCGATCTCGACCTGCCGCCCACCCACACCTCCAATGCACAGGAACAGGATCGCTGACCGTGGTCGAACCTCCGCACAAGGCCTAGTCAGCCAGACGGATCCCCGGCCTCAAGTGACGCTCCTTTCCGAGCGGGACCAGTGGCAGGGTAGGCTGGTAGTAATGACCTCCGCAGAAGCAGTTCCGTAGG
Source organism: Lissotriton helveticus (assembly GCF_964261635.1). Classification (NCBI taxonomy): domain Eukaryota; kingdom Metazoa; phylum Chordata; class Amphibia; order Caudata; family Salamandridae; genus Lissotriton; species Lissotriton helveticus. The sequence goes on along the minus strand of NC_136063.1, from coordinate 760,615,096 downwards.
GACCAGCTGCTACAAACTTCGTCAGGGGCTAGAAGGGTGGTTAATGGAGACTCGCTGTCAGTTTCCAAGCATTGCGGGGAATATTCGCGGAGAAATGGCCTGTGGTAGGGGAGCTTTTCACGGAGCTCTACTCAGGCACGTCGTCCACCATTGCGTGCTCAGCCACGCCCCCGTGAGCTGTCCATCATAGTGAGGAAAGGGCGCAAAGACGTTGCATACCCTAGTGTGTGTGGAGCGGGGCCAAACGGGCGGGGCTTCTATGCGAGTTCCCATGCCTCTTGTAAGGGTCAGAGTCAGAGACCGATCAGAGTAGCAGATGAGAAGGAAGCAGCCTCCTGGTCGCAGGAAGTACACCGGGATTGCGCTCGAGAAACTCCTGGATGCAAAGACCTCCATCAAGGAGTACATCTAATTGTAGGCGGTAGTTATGGGGAGGAAGCATACCTGCCTAGCCTAGACCGTGCTCACTAGTTGTTTGGGCTGATTATAATGCGTGACTGAATTTGAGCTTCAGCTCGGGCACCTGCTTTATTTATATCTGAAAGTGCTTCCTGTTGAGGTACAATTTTTGTGACAGGAGCATCGTGCCAGAATAAATCCTGCCTGCATTTTTATCCACGAAGATGCCACTGTGTTGTGCCACACCTCTACTCAACTGGAGTACTTTCTACTGGCTAATTTTCCGGCAATTTCGCGAGATTCGCGGATTGCGAATTTGCCGAAAATCTGCAAATTCCACAAGCGGAACGGATTTTCGGCCCACTATTCTCCTACAAACCCAACAACTTACCAGTAAATAGAAATTACTAGCAAAAGTACAAAAATGTAAGTATACTTTATAATTTACTAAATAAACCTAAATAAATGAAATTACAATTACACAAATTAAAAATGTAAACAATTATTAGTCAATTCATATTTCATTTCCAATAAAAAGTAATTAACATGTACATTAAATGAATTATAATGTAACTGACGTCCCACTCTACTCAACTACAAACTGAACAATCTGCTACTAAATTATGAATGACTAATTCATTAACAAAATACACATTTAAAATGACATTCTATATTTTTAAAATTTAATAACAATTATACTAAAAACACTAACATCTAAAACTAATACTCCAATTAATATACAATTAATTGATCATGAAAGTTATTAATTTCAGCTATATTAAAGTAAACAATAATAAATAAAATGATATTCCTAAAAACTATATTATGTACCAGAAAAACCTAAATCCTTACCATCGGTATTCTGTTCCACGCTATGCTGCTATTCACGATATTTTGACATGATGTTCACGTCACATGATATTTAAGGTCTGTTATTTCTGTCATTTACCACAGGAAAACTGAGCCATTTTCAGGTCTCTGAGTGTATATCTGGAAATGTCATATGACTATTTCCAAAGGCTCATATTTAGGCTTGGGTGAAATTTATTATATTTGTACATTGTATGTATTTATTGCTTACTACCCCTTGCGAGGCATTATCCTTGTTACGCAAAATTCCTGAAATTACTCTATTTCTCTACTTCAAGTAATTGCGCATATAATCGTAGTAAACATTTACAGAGAAAGTGCCATTCGTTGTAAAAGTGTAATGCAAAGGCACGGGAACAAAAAAAACGCGAGCGGCTCTTGTCCATGGTGCTTTAGATGTTTTTGCACTATTTTAGCACAATATGTGTCCAGGTGTTAAAAATTGACGTAAAGATGCACTTTTCCCTAAAATATAGTGCAAATTGATAGATTAAAATTTTGTGTAATTTTTAAAATTTCACTTCTTAGCTATAAAAAAAATGCAAATTTCGTACACCACTACTCACATTGCACCTGTGTAAAATTCTCTATAGCCGAAACCTCTGCACAGGAGGATTGTGCACTTTTTATTTTTTTCTCTGCAGGGAAGACTTTTTTTCTTGTGGAGAAAGATCTTCTCCTTCACCCCTCGAAAGCCATGCAGTGATCTAATACCCTTTTATCAAGGAAGAGGAGTTACTCCTGCCTTACATGCAGTAACTCTATGACTATTTCCAATGTGCAAATGGGTAGGATAGGACTTTCGGTATTCCCACACATGTACATGTAAGTATGCATTTTCATGCTCACAAGGCCATCCATGTCTTGGACTACACACTTCCTACCACTTAATTGGAATTTACGACTGCAAGGTTTTCTACATTTCTGGATATGTTTACCAGCAAATTTCCTTTGTGAATAGGGACAATAACTAGAAGATACAAACACAGAAGCTGGAAGACACAGATAAAGCTAATAGGAGAGGTATATAAAAGGACCGGAGACACAATCACTGATACCGGAAGACACACAGACACTGCAAAGAAGAGAGACTGGCAGAGGGAACAGAAAGCTCAGATACAGGTATGGGATTCAGGAACATATAAAGGACCCTAGGAACAGGAGACTCAAGCACTGAACTCTGAGAATAACACACAAACTGTAAATGCCAAACACAATCTGGATAAGCTAAACAGCACTGTACCGTTCAGAATCTGAAGAATATAACTCACCATAGGGAACACACACCCTCAACATAACCCACAGTGTTATGAGTAGTGCTTGATTTGAACCGGCAGTGCTTAATTTAAACCAGTGGCTTCTGGTGCTCGGTATGCACTTTATTGACAACAACAGCACTTGTTACAGTCTGCCACAAGGTGGTGCTGTCTGGGTAATTTAGAAATGCCCACAACAGCAGTTAAAAAATAATTCTATTTGCATTAAAAATGAGTATTACCTGCTGCCCAAGACATTCTTATAGCTTTGGGGCATAAAATAGTCCGAATTGTCACACTTGTAGGAGTTTGTTGGTTAATAGTTGTGTTGCTTCTATCAATAGCAGCATAGCACGGGCAATATATGGTACAAGCTGCAGTGGTCATCTGACAAGAGCTCTGGCACCTATATTATTTACAAATTAGGCACTGTGAGCCAGTGATTGCTGGTGGGAGCCACCAGGACTCATTTTCGGAGACTGACACTTATTTTTCTGTATCAGACATTTTGTGAGAAGAAGAGAAAAACAACCACACGAATGGTACAGAATGAGGAAGAGAAAGAGTGGGATAATGTAACCAAGGGTGAAAGCAGGAACCTGTAAGAGTGAGACAAAAAGGGAAGATAGCATCTCATAGTGGATGAAAGAGGCATGCGCCAGCCGTGGACTGCTGAACAGAGCTTTGGGCATCGGCACTCATTATTTTACAAATTAAGCACTAGTTACGAGGCTATATAGACTCATTTAATATACACAAATACCAAATATGGAATTTAATGCAGATTGAATTCCCCGCAAAAGTATATTTTTGGAAAGACTTTTAAAGTGCATCTGCCATTGGGAATCACACAATAGTTCTATTTTTTCAACATGCAAAGGTGGGGCCAACAATTTGTGCTTACAATTTTGCAATGATCTTATCCCCAGCAATAGAGCAAGAAAAAGAACCATGCTTAACTGTCATTGGATACACTGGGGGAAAAGGGAATACTTGCTATGTGTAGAGGAGTCTCTCGTTGCATGGTCTTCAGCTACTGAATAATAACAAAACAAAAGAAAACAAAAACAAACTTTAGTATCATTATAAGAAGAAAAACATTGGATCCCACAGGCCACCTGAGAGAGAAGGGCCCCATTCCTGTGCAGTGCTATAAAGCCCTGGGTGCATTCCCGCTCCGTGGGATCAGTGACTTTACCAGAGCAGGGGACTACGCTTTCCAGACACACACTGGAAGCCAGAGGCTGCTTGGTAGAGGCAGGGGATGCATTCCTGTGCAGCACCACAAAGTGCCAGTTACATTCCCGCTCTGTGGTATCAGTGACTTTGCCATGGTGGGGGACCACGCTTCCCAGAAACACATTGGGCACAGGGCGAAGGCCGAGAAAAGAGCAGGCCCCGTCTGCCCCACTCAGAGCCTGAAAGAGGCTCTTCTGGGTCCTGTCTCTTGGTTCCATCCACTGGACTTCGCAGTGGCATCAAGAAGTTGGATCGCCTGGGAAACCAAAGGTACAAAAGTGCTTTTTTATCTTCCTCCTTCACATTTGACTGTTG